>NC_137776.1:114790152-115401289 GCF_963455305.1 Plecotus auritus | reverse complement strand
TAACTGTCCCCTTTTGCCAAAATGTTTAATATTTTCCTAATTAAATATTCATTTCAGTCACATTATGAACCTTTTCAACACTTGTGACACCCTTTTGTTCCTGGAAAAGGGCATTTCAAAAGTTCCAGCTTCTAGTCTGAAAATGCAGTGTGCTGCTAGCATAAATAGTTCCTTGCTATTAGAGTGTCCCTTTTACTCTCTACCTGAAGCATTCCCGTTGGCTGACTGAGGCATGAGGAAGCAAGGGCTGATAACTACAACCCAGGGGAAATCTTGAAATGTGAATGCCTTTCCCAGAAGCAAACACTCTTTCTTCAGCCATCTACAACCATGCATAAGTTTGGAGATCGGGCCAGAGCCACTTTTTAGGAGCTTGTAATGAAGGTACATGCTTGAGGAGGATAACTGTATTATGTCACTTGCCACATTTATTGAAAATTTTAAATCCTGTAACACATCTTGGACCTGGTACCCAGCAGAGGAACCGGCACACGGTGTGATTTGAATAAGGAGCTCTTTGAAAAGACCAAATGGCCAAATGTTATAATTAGTGTAAAATATCTCCTGAGAACTATAATTATTTTCACAAAATTTGGGATAATGGATGTGACCTATTTAGGGAAGAAAATGACTGTGAAATATATAAATTAACCACCAATGGAGAGGTGTAACTTAATGAAAAAGACTTCCTAGGTAAGATGCTGGAGAGAATGTTAGGGTTTGCCAAATGAATATGTCCCTGCTGATGCTCAAATTCTAGGAAGCTGCAGGAAGTAACAGAAAGTAGATGGTCTCAGTCTATGTAAGGCCTCTCTACCAACCTCCACTACCCAGAGTCTCTCCATTCAGTGTCATGCTCTAGCTTATATAATAAGAAGGACATCTTGAACATATTTTCTAAATTTGGTAAAAATCTATCAAGCCGTATTTTGAGAGAGAGAGAGACACACAGAGAGAGAGAGAGACAGAGAGAGAGAGAGAGAGAGAGAGAGAGAGAGAGAGAATACATTTTTCATTTTATTGATATGTTTTGGACCCGGCAAACATGTTCTGCTGATAATGTTGCAATGACTCAATGACTCCAGGCATTTAGTAACCTATGGTCAAGGTCCTGTGTGTGCTAAAGGTGACATTTTTTTCCATTGAGCATCCTCATACACTTCATAAGCTACACATTAGACTAGTGCCAAATTTTTGTGTCTTTCATTAACAACACGAGATAAAACCATGCTGAAAAGAAGGACTCCTCTTCTCCCATTCTATCAGGCACTTCAACTTCATTGTGAAGTTCTTATGAGAGAGTAATAACAGAAGTCCTTTCAGTTAAATGAAGGTTACGTGAAAGAACAACACTCGCTGGGTGGCCTCTTAATAGTAATAGGAGGTAGGACACAGGTGAACACTAACTGCATAAAACCCATTTCAGAAGTAATTAGAGACAATCAGACACATCGAAACCAATAGTGTGATATTTAAAAAATTTAATAACAATCTAATTAGAATCTTACAATTAAAAATTTAACTGTTGCATTATATTTGAACTCTGGGAAATTTTCCATTCAAATTTTTGAAGCAAATTAAATATCTTATTTTCCCTGGGAGACAGAGTAACACCTTCAGTGTGACCTACAAAAGCCATTAAAGAAAAATGCATACATTAGCCTAAGATGCATACACTTGCCAGCAGGGCCCACGGCCACTGAAATGTTCTGCTACCTTCACAACTCCATCAGCGTTAGTAACAAGGGCAATCTCTACCCCATCAAATACTCAGTTACCAACTTCAGCACCAAGGTTGTGTCCCATGGTAAGTACATGGTAAACAACATTAAGGTAAGCTTAAAAAGCAGGGGAGGGGGGGCGCTGAGAGGAAAGGGGTGAGAAATGCTTGACATCTAGTTTAAGGAATGTCTAAAGCATTGGCCCATGCTTCTCTTCATTTGTTCTAACAACTAATTTTTAAAAAGTGTAATGTTCATATTTGTCACTACTTATTTCTCAAATCTGCTCCACTGGTTTGGCTTGTGTTCAGCTCAGTTTGTCCCTCTGTGTAGAGCCATTGTGTCAGATTACATACTTCTCAGCACCCAGCTTTTCCTGATGTAATGTAGTTATATGCTCAGAGCGTGGGTCTTCCTTTCCTCTGAAGGCCAGCTGTCCTCTGTGCAGTGTTGATGCTTTTATGTGGGGACACTAGGCACTGGCAAAGGCACATCTGGATTGAAAAAGTCAGGGATTCCTAGCTCCATATGGAGGTGTGTAGAGCATTAATTGGTAAGTGTTATGATATTGAGAGTTCACCAGAAGATGAGAATATTAAATGGGGCACAACATGCGAGGCAGCCAAAGTTTGTACCCTGCTTTCTCTCTCCATAGCAGCCATGCGGTCCTATAGAATAGAAGAAACCTAGACTTCATCCTCTCCCTTACTTCCCACATGTAATCACTGGATAAGTCTTGCTGATTGACAATGGCCCAGAGCTGATGTGACATATGGATTGTGGTGATAATGAGATGATGCTGTGATGAGAGGAAAGGGTGAGAGTGCCTACCCATAGACAGGAGGGGGTGACTGTTTTATATAACCTTAGGTTATGGGTACTCATGTTTCATGCTATAATGGTGCTAGGGGACACCAAAAATTAAAACAAATCCCAGAACTGTAGGATACATTGACTTTAATGCAAAACATTATGCTCAAACTATAGAAAGTCCATGTGTACTGGGCAGGGCAATAGCAATAAAAGTATTGCTGGTCAGAATAACAGAATAGTTAGGCTCCTTGAGGTGATTTTTTTGAGAAATCAAGTAATGTTTGTGTGTGTATCTTGTCACTTCTGCAATGCGAATGCCTAAGCCCCCTATTATAGTTCCTGAAATTAAGAATATCACTGGGTCAAAGTAACTAGTAATTATTTTTAAATGGCCATTTGAATTATTACTACACAGTATCATTAAACAAAAAGGATTTTATTAAAAAATATTTGTACAATTTGTCTGACCTCTCTTGATTTGTTTTGTTTTGTTATAGCATAGTGTTCATTGCATGAAGGAGGCCTAAATTCTGTGTTGATAAAGAACAGAAGAAACCTAGACTTCATCCTCTCCCTTACTTCCCACATGTAATCAATGGATAAGTCTTGCTGATTTTGTTAGCTTAGATAACTAGATATTAATAAAGGAAGGGAGCAAAGGGAATCAGATATTAAGATGTGTAATAAACTTGGGAGCTGAATCAGGTACTAAGTCTGCTTTTCTAGAAAGTTGCAGCATTCATAGATACCCTAGGGCAGTGGGCGGCAAACTGCGGCTCACTAGCCGCCGCGGTTTGCCGCTCTATTGACTGAGTTTGCCGACCACTGACCTAGACTCTCGATTCCAATAATTACAGGCTGTTGTTGTTCCTTGTGATTAATCCCCTATCGGATCACAGCCTAAGGCAGTGGTCGGCAAACCGTGGCTCTCGAGCCACTGTGGCTCTTTGGCCCCTTGAGTGTGGCTCTTCCACAAAATACCATGGCCTGGGAGAGTCTATTTTGAAGAAGTGGCATTAGAAGAAGTTTAAGTTAAAAAAATTTGGTTCTCAAAAGAAATTTCAATCGTTGTACTGTTGATATTTGGCTCTGTTGACTAATGAGTTTGCCGACCACTGGTCTAGGGGATCACAGCCAAGGGATTTAAAGCCCCTCCTGCCCCTGTGTAGGGCAAAAAGACCAGCTTTCCAATCTCCCCAGGGTCCAACCTGTCTGTCCCCACAGATTATTGAGGAGGGGATAAAACTGTTAAGGGAAAATTCCTCAGCTGGGCACGTGCCCTGTAGAAGTCAAGGTGAAGCCAGGAGCAGTAATTCCACTTTGAGGCACCCATAGTAGGAACTAAGAGAGCGGCTATAAGGGGGCTGTCTAGCGTGAGGATAGAGATGAAGGACACAGAACCCCGGATACTCTAGGAAATGGGTTGGTTAGGGGGAGGATCCAGCACCAGCCCCACCCCCCAAAAAAACTTGGGAAGTTGATTTGTTAGTTTGAAGAAGCATCTGGTCCTTCCCAAGCCTGATATAATATAATCCTAGCTTAATAAAGAACCTCTTAATCTCTCTCTCTCTCTCCTGCCTTCTCTCTCCATAGCAGCCATGCGGTCCTAGCAGCCACCTGGGGCCCATGGAAGACTGTGCATGCTCCAAGTGTGGGCTTGAGCACAGAGCCAGCTGGAGTGCAGCTGGGAACAGAAGCTAAGCCAGCCAATAGGGACAGAGATATGGACTGAAGCAATGGTGCAAAAGTGTCTGGACACTGGCCCTATTTCTGGGCCCGATGAAGGCAGGCTGAATTTTTTCCATGGCTGGATGGACGGAGATGAGACACTGGGAACCCAGGGGCAGTCTTTGGATTTTGCTTTTAGGATAAACCTTATGACTAAACCACTTCCTCTCATATGTGGGTCCCTGGAATGTTTTCCTTGCAACCTCATGAAAGGGCCTCATTTCCACCGTCCACAATTTCACCACTTAGTATACTAGTATGTTGATACTGTCTATTCTCTCCATCTTAACTGCTGCTACCCTGACCCAAGCCAGCCCTGCATCTTACCTGGACCATCATAATACCCTCCTATTGAGGCAGCTGAGAAAGAAACTAGAATAATTCCCTGGCCAGTGGAATGAGAAACAAATTGCTGAACAAAGGCCGGAACAGTTGAGCAATTAATGGTCAGCTGATAAATCACAAGACTCTGCAGGGGTCCTTAAACTTTTTAAACAGGGGGCCAGTTCACTGTCCCTCAGACCGTTGGAGGGCCGGACTATAGTTTAAAAAAAAAAAAAACTATGAACAAATTCCTATGTGCACTGTGGGCCTGGGACAAGTCGGCTGCTAAGCAGGACAGGCAGTGGCACCTGGCGTGCCCTATAAATGCCCTCGGCGGGCCGCATGTGGCCCGCGGGCCATAGTTTGAGGACGCCTGCCTATCCTCCCTAAACAAAGATACTTAAGCACTGGTGGTTTAAATCAGCTTAGTCAGGGACAGAGATGCTGCTGCTGCTGCTGATGATGATGATGATGATAATTAGAGCCAGACTAATCCAAGAGAAAGTAAAACTAACCAAAAAATGATCCTCCCCTGGGACCTCCCCTAAAATTCCTGCCTATAGAAACTAGATAAAACCTCCAGGACAAAGAACGCCAGCTTTCACTCTTCTCTGAGCACGCCCACAACCCACATTCCTTAAGTGTGTACTTTGTTTCTTCTGTCCTAGGCTCTAAGGGTCCCCACCAGACTCTGGGGAGCAAAGGGCAGGGGCAGCTTGTCCAGGGCGACCCCCTGATTCTGTCTCCAGGGGCTCTTCCTTTGCCCCACTATCCCAAGCTTTAACAAACTTGTTTCCACTTTCACCTGGACTCCTATCTTGCAATTTTTCCTGCATGAGTCACAAACCTGGAGGTCACCTGACACACAAAAGGTCCCGGAAGGTGCCTTGCTGGAGCAGGGCCAGCCCCCCTGGGGTGAAGTGGTCCTATAACACTGTCATCTCACATTTACTTTTGCTCAGATCTGCATATTAAAGTCAGAATGATCTTTAAAATGCAAATATGTTCCTATTAATCTCTATTTAATACTCTTAAAATGCTAACTATGCTCTCTGGATACTTACTCATGTTGATACAATGGCTTTTGAGGCCAGGAATAATCCAGTCCTGGCAAACATTCCCAATTTCATCTTCCACCACTCTCCCCAGAGTCTCTATAAGATGGTTTGGCCCCTCTTACCCGCATGCTTTCCCTCTGTCTGGAACATTCTTTTATTCTTACCTCACTAAGCCAACTGCTGCATGTTCTTCAAGTACTACCCTATCACTTCTACAAAGAACATGTTGCCCCAAGAATCTACTGCATTTCCTGTGCTCAGAGTTCTATTATTTCTCCTTTTAGCATTTAACACAAACTCAAAATTTTATTTGTGGAATAACTTGTTTCAAGAATTTTTTTTTTCCAATTTGATTGTAAACTTCAAGGGGTAAAAACTATATTACTATTATATGCCCCACACCTAGCACTATACCTAAAACACATTAGGAGTTCAGAAATTATTTGACAAATGAGGACACGAATAAAATCAGTAAAGAGTACCTTCTGTGGGCCTCCCTCATTCTAACAGCAGCTGCACCACCTATTCTAGAGAAACAAGAGGCCCTTACTATGGGCTCTTGGTGTGTGTTAGACACTAGCTACACAAAGAAAAAGCAATGCTCCTGGCTTTCAAACAGCTCACGCCTGCCTAGGTTAGTGGGGGCGGGGAAGGCAGGCAGAGAGAACAGCAAAGAGATCAACCAGAAGAATGTAGTAAATGATAAAGATTTGAACAATGTCAAATGGATTGTAGAGAAAAGAACACATGCTGAATAAGGAATTCAAAGCTCATTGTCTTGTAAGGCTAGAAATTAACACAATAAATAAATAAATAAAGTTTACACAATATGCAGTGTTCAGAAGAAGACAAGTCTTTTCAGCCAGCACTCCTGTCCCATCAATATAGAACCTAAGCAAAAAGACCCAGGGGAAACTCAGGCTGTAGTTTCCTTCTTCATTTCAGGAAACATCAGTCTCTCAGCCTCCATTTTCACCTTGTCTTCTCTGAGTTGATTCAACTTCCATCCCATGAACTCCTTCCATATCTAAATCTAGGATTGAGGGCTCTCTTGATAGTGAGCTTTGCTTATGATTTGGTTCACTCTAAGTTCTACTTTTGGGTTTGCTGTCTCTTCCCACAGCTGCAAACTGTTTCAAGAACTATTTTAGAGACCATTGCACCAGTCAGGGTATGAATAAGTGAAGACATGTAGTTGGGGGTGGAGGTAAAAGGAAGCTGAGGGAGTAACTATCCCCTTTGAGTACCTGAAACAATTATGTAACTTAAAAATGTTTGGGGGAAGGTAGTAGGAAGGGTATTCATCCTAGATGCAAATCCTGAGTGTAGAGCCATACATTTTGGCTTTTGATTAACCAGTCCTGAATTTCCTAAAGGCTATGTGTTCCTACTAACAGAGAAACCAAATATTATTCTACACAGTTAAAGTAAACAGCACTTCAAAATAAACCATTTTAACTAGGTCACTTCAAAGCTACTGCTAAGGGGAGAAAAAGGCTTCTAATTGCTTGCTGTTGTAAATGCCGCACAGCCTAATACTTCACAGTGTGAAGAGTAAATGAGACCAACTTTTCATTGACAAAGATTAAACTTTTTCATCATTCCTAAATTCCTGGAGATTTCTCCCACTGCTTCTATGTGTTTTAAGCTGTTCAATTAAATCTCCTGGGTAGTGGTTGCAAGAATGCCCACTGACAAAGGAATATTTGTCTCTGGGAGAATTAAACTATTTTAATAGCAGTTTGTCTTGGTTACACTTGTATACGCTGAACCTCTTGGTGATAGTACCTATCAGCACACAGTGCTAAAAGCCAAGTGCAGCTTACATTACTCTGCCATTGAAACTGAACCAGTGATATATTCAGTTTTGGAAGAGTTTACGAAAAGTCAGGAAGTCAAGAACAGTCAATCTTGATAACCCACTTGTTTTCTCTGAGATAATTTATTTTGACATTTAGGAGTATGTACCAGGAATATAAACCCTGGTGAACATGCCACTGCAGACTAGTGTGACAAATAGAAGCTTCTGCCTTCCAATTTTCCATCAGCTTTGCTCCATCTCACCTTGATCCCTCCCACCGAGTGCTTTGAATGCTTTAGTAGCCACCACAGAGACCATGCTACAATCCCAACTGCTATGGTCTGTCCCTGGCTGGAGCAGTCAATTAAAATCAGCTTAGAAGCAGCCCTGGAAAAGGTTGTATTTTTCTCTATAAAATATTTCTGGTGAGACTAAGGGAAAAGACAGCTTTTAATTTTAAACAGTATATATACTTGAATGATAGATCAAAACAGCCATGTGGGGAAACTGGCAGCGTGGAAGACTGGGGTAGAAATAATAATCGTATTTTAAATTCAAGTATTAAGTCTGATAGAAAAACACAAACCAGGAAAGGGGATCCCTCACTGCCAGAAATAAGGTTAAAGATGAATTTATTTAAGAGATCTTCATTTTCTAAAACTCAAACTTGCCTTAAGCAAGAGAACATTTGCAAAATATCACAGATAGGAAAATAGGGCGAGCAGGCCAGTAATTTTAAATATACTGTCTGTATTTAATTAGTATCACAACAAGGATTAGTGTGAGAAACTGCAAACAGCAAAGCATAGGGTTTTGTTTTTATTGAGCAGCTTATAAATAAGCTCAAAGCAGATTTGACAGACGCTGAAAACCCACAGCCTCAATGATACATTGGGCATCTGAGACTATAAAAAGGCATACAACTGTGATCCCTTCTGATCATTCATACGAACGGGGGGAAAAGGTTCACTAGTACATTTTTGAAGCTCTTATTCACAATAGCTTGAGGCTACTATCACTACTTTAAAAATGGGACACAGGGAAAATTAAGTGGCATTCTGTGATGGAAGCCTGGCAGACCCATATTCACTAAAGAACTGAGATTTGGAAATGGGACAACTGGAGAAGCAGCATGTTTCAGAGGATTATTCCAAGCTCTGCTCGAGAAGCCATGCTGGGATGTTAACTCCAAAGGATCCATAGAGAATTCAAGATAAGTCCTTGGTTTGACTTACTGCATATTCTATTGGGTTCAATTTAAAACAGGCTTATATCTAGGCCATTAGCATTCTTCCAACTACTTTTAAAATATTTTTTATTGATTTCAGAGAGAAAGGGAAAGGAAGAAAGAGATAGAAATATCAATAATGAGAGAGAATCATTGATCAACTGCCTCCTGCATGCCTCCCACTGGGGATCAAACCTGAAACTGAGGCATGTGCCCTGACCCAAGATCAAACTGTGACCTCCTGGTTCATAGGTTGATGCTCAACCACCAAGAAACACTGGTCAGGCTCTTCCAACTTTATATTAGTCACCAGTTCAGGAAGAGTTCTTGGTACATATTTCTGCTAACTTAAAGTACGTAAAAGCACTTGACCTATAAAGTTATAATCTAAGATTCTTTCCATTTTTATTGATAGTTGAAAAGCATAAAGTTAAAAAGTAAAGAAAAATACACCTGCATTTTTGTTTGTATGTACCGTGGCAACTAAAAAGTGGTCATGATTCTTTGCCACTCCTCTCATCAAGACATGCAGAGTCTATCTTTCCATCCCTTGAATTATGTTGATCCTTGGCTTGTTTTGGCCAATGGAATGAGGTAGAAGTGAGGCTGTGTACGTGAACCTCGGCTCCAAGAGATTTCATTTATTCAGTCTCTTAAAACCCTGAGCCACCATGTAAACAAGACCAGATTAGCTTGCTGGATGATGAGAGATACATAGTCTGATTGCTCTCATGCCCCCATAGTCAAAAGCCAGAAATCCTAAGAAGCAGAGATGCTAAACAGACTGGCAGTTGGGTCTGCATTTCTTGGAGCTACCCTCTAGCACAGACATTAAAATGAACTCCTTCATAAGTAATTTAAATTCTCCCTCTTGTGATCTCATTTTTGGTTTGAGGCACAAACCTCATCCAAATTCCTCCCCCAGACCTTCTTCCAATGTTGTGCTCACTCAGGGCACTACCTCTAATGAACACTTCACTTACATTATTTTTTTCTCTTATAATGCCAGTATCATAAGATGGAACACTAGCTTCTCCATTCTTATGACAAAAAATAGTGTCAATCATTCTGTAGTTCTGTCTGTTTTCTTTCTACCTATTTCCACAAAGCCTTGTATAGTTCTTCCTGAATTTACCATACTCTGACTCTGATTCATTCTTGCTAAACTTGATGTTCTTTTTCCTTTGGTAATACCAATCTGATCAATACTTCTCATAAAAGAAATGAGGAAAATTGGACATATACTTGCAAAACAACAAAAACTAGACCACCTCTTTATACCATATATAAGAATACACTCAAAATAAATTAAAGACTTAAATGTAAGACTCAAAACCATAAAAATCCTAAATGAAAACATAGGTAGTAAATTGTCTGACATTTCTCTTAGCAAATATTTTTTTCTGATACATCTCTTTGGGCAAGAGAAACAAAAAGAAAATATAAACAAATGGGACTACATCAAAGTAGAAAAAAAACCATCAAAAATATTATGAGACAACCTAATAAATAGGAAAACATATTCACCAATGATACATCTAATAAGGGCTTAATAGCCAAAATTTATAAAGAACTCATACTACTCAAAACCAGGAAGACAAACAACCCAATTAAAAACTGGGCAAAGGACCTAAATAGACACTTCTCCAAAGAGGACATACAGAACGCCAATATATATGTTCAATGTTACTAATAGTCAGAGAAATGCAAATTAATGCCACAATGAGGTATCACCTCACACCTGTCAGAATGGCTATAATCAATAAATCCACGAATTGACAAGTGTTGGTGAGGATATGGAGAAAAGGAAACCCTTAGGCACTGTTGGTGCAAATGCAGACTGGTGCAGCCACTATGGAAAACAGTATGGAGTTTCCTCAGAAAATTAAAAAGTAGAACTGCTTGCCCTAGCCGGTTTGGCTCAGTGGATAGAGCGTCGGCCTGCAGACTGAAGGGTCCCAGGTTCAATTCTGGCCAAGGGCACATGCCTGGAGTTGCGGGCTCGATCGCCAGTAGGGGGTGTGCAGGAGGCAGCCGATCAATGATTCTCTTTCATCATTGATGTTTCTATCTCTCTCTCCTTCTCCCCTCCTCTCTAAAATCAATAAAAATATATTTAAAAAATACAAATGCTTTATGACTCAGCAATTACACTTCTGGGGATTTATCAGAAGAAACCCAAAACACTAATTAAAAAAACAAACATGCACCCCTATGTTCATTGTAGCATTATTTGCAGTAGCCAAACTATGGAAGCAATCCAAGTGCCCTTCAATATTAGTAGATGACTGGATAAAAAATCGGTGGTACATGTAAACAGTTGAACATTACTCAGCTATTAAAAGGAATTAAATCTTACCATTTGGACAGCATGGATGGGCTTAGAGGGTATTATGCTAAGTGAAACAGTCAGACAGAGAAATACATATACCATATGATCTCACTTATATATGGAATCTAAAAAACAAAATACATGAACAAATAAAATTGAAACAGACTCATAGACACAGAGAGAGAACTGGTGGTTGCCAGAGGGTGGGGGTTGGGGGGTGCTGGGTGAAAAAGGTGAAGGGATTAAGAAGTACAAATTGGTAGTTACAGAATAGTCATGGGGATGTAAAGCACAGCATAGGGAATATAGTGAATATTATTGTAATAACTTTGGTGTCAGATGGATACTAGACTTATCAGGATGATCACTTAGTAAGTTATATAATGTCCAGTCACTGGGTTATTCACTTGAAACTAATATGATATTGTATGTCAACTTTTAAATTCAATAAAAGAGCAATTTATAAACTAATCTCACAATTACGGATAAAAATAAAATAATTAAAGATCTAGCAAGTAAAAAATGAAATGTTGTTCTATTTTCACTCTTCATAATTGAAAAATAAAATATAATATGGTAAAAATAAAAGGTAGAACTCCCTGCCCCCAAAATAGAATGTGCTAATAAAAGATTTTAACTGCTGGGCTCTCTATACAACTGCTGACATCTCTGCTTAGGCATTGACCAACCTGCCATATGCATGTCCTCGGAAACATGAAGACAGAGTCACTCATCATTCCCACCTGAGTGCAGTTAGAGCTAGAAGGCAGATCGGCACACATCGTTCTCTGGGTATGCAGTAATGTGTATCTCAAGAGAAGGTAAGACTGTGTATAAACAGCTAAAGACAAAAATATTCTGTTTCTGTTTTCCCTGTTCTGAAACACCAGGGGTGATTATTTTTTGGGAGGGGGTGTTCTTCTTGTACTGGTGAAAAGCCACATTAGTAGAAGTGCACAGAAAATGTGCTCTCCAGGGAAGATTTCACAGAATAGGCCATCTTTCTTAGCTAGCAAATATTCCCTAGTGTCCTGTTTGTATCAGGCACTGCTCTGGGCTCTGAGAGTATCATTATGAACGAGACAGATAGAGCTTCAGTGAGGCTTTAGATTCTAGTCTGGGGAGAGAAATATAATAGTGAAAACCAAAGAGACCCCCCCCCCAAAAAAAAAAAAGAAAAAGAAAAGAAAGAAAAGAAAAAGACCAAGTAGTAGTAACTGCTACCTAGAGAAATAGGGTGATTAAATTCAAGAAGCATGTAAGCAGGTGCTATGCCACACTGTCCTCTACTATATGTTCTCAAAGCACTGTGCACCTCTCACATGTAGCATGTGTCACAGCTGTGTCTTCACACTTACAAATATGACTGTTTGGTCTCTTTCTCAATAGTCAGATGCCGGAAGCTAATCCCAGCATGTCATAAATGCAAGAGTTTCATCAAAAGGTTGATGGAACTTGGGGACTCAGCAAGGTCTGAATCACATATGTTATTACCTGTTGGAAATGGCTGGGGCATTTCCCCAAACCTGAAAAGGATGCATAAATGATTGCTTGCTGCCAGACAGCTCAGGGAATTTCAATCTACATGTTATTGCCTCCTCCTGGCCAAACACCTGAACAGCTGTAGGCAGTTCCACCAATCTGACAATGGATTCTGTATACCAAACCTTACCCTTTGATATGTATATCTACCTTGCTTTAGGACAATTTGTGTTAATAAAAAGCAAGGGGTCCAGAGAGACAAGAGAACTTGTCTGGCCCCCCAAAATGCCTTCCAAAATTATGTTTCATCTCTGGACTCTTGAATAATTTACACACAGTGCCTTCTCCAGATTCCTGAACCCCTTCTAGATGCTGAATAAAGACACTCAGCAGTCAGGCCTCTAGTAGGGCAGGAAATCAATTTACTTTGTTCAATACTATATCCCTAGTACTCATCACAGGACTTAGTGTATAAAGAGTATAAAATATTTTAATAATATTTAAAACCATTTAAATCATTTCTTAAGTATTATAATTTAAACTTTCATATTTTATATCATGACTTTGGGGAAGTTACTTAACTTTGTATCTCAATTTAAAATACACACACACATCTGTAAATCATGGGGTGAGTTAGTAATTCTCTAAGGTCTCTTATACATTTACAAACCTAAAAGAAGGTGAAGAGATTAGCCAGTGAAATATATGCATAGCCCATGGACACAGCCAACAGTGTGGTGAAGGCCAAGGGATAGGGAGGCTGGGGCTAGGTGGAGATGGGCAAAGGTGGTATGGAGGATGGGAGATACCTGTAATAGTGTCAACAATAAAAATTTTTAAAAAGATCTATGGCTCTTCACTTTGCATATTTCTGAGCCATCCCACCTCTTCTATTAATTTCAACAATTCTTACTGCTTTACTTCCAGTCATTAGGCATTACTCATAATAGTTACAGGATAGAGTGTTTCTGAATATTAATTTGAAAGGCTTAGTGTTTTCCTAGCCACTGAGAGATCAGAGCTGGAAAGACTAGTGCTCATTCACCAATACAATTTCAGGTGGAAACTTCATCTGATCTATTTATGCTTCATTTCTAGGGGCCGTGTGTGCATTTTTAAAGATATAAAACATCTCCTATACTTGACCACTTCTGAAAAGAGGGGAGGGATCAACGCCTACAACTCAGAGCTACTGAAACCTCTCCAGGACTATCCTTCTAAGAAAAGGCAGTCATTGCAGGGGCCACTTCCTATTTTAGGACATAGAACTGAAGAGCCTAAAGTGTAGTCTAGAAGAGCTGTTCTAAAAGGAACACAAATACAAGAATAACTGCCGTGCCAGCTCACTGATGCTCAGACACAAATGTGAGTAAAGAGCCAGTGGCACTGCCAGGACCTTGTTCACCTGGGCGCACACATGGGCCTTCGAGCGTTCCCTGAATGAGCCTTCCCTGAGCACTCAATGCTTGAAAGCTCTCTCACAGCTACAATACCAGGATCTCCATAGCAAATGCCATCTTTGAGAGGGAACACAGACTCTGAGGTCCCTTTAAAGTTGCGATTAGGATATTTTCCATATGACAAGACTGGAGGAAGGGGTGTAAGCCAACGCTCTCTTTGTAGATAAAATTTCCCTTGAGGAGTCATAGGAAGCCAGGTGTGCAAAACTGTCAAACAGCATTTCACACCTGAGGCAGTGATTTAATGCTCTGACCCTTCATGTAAGGCCAGTGCACTGGAAAATTCCTTTCTCCGTACACTGGCCATTGATCTCTTGTACATACTTTATGGCACCTTCCTCTCACTTGGTAAGGCCTGAGAGTAACATCAAACCTAGCAAGGATAGAGGGAAGATAGAGAAGCATTAGACTCCCATTCAGGAGTGTAATTTTCAGAGCCAGCAGCCTCTCAGGGCTGCCCAGGTTATTTTTCCTGTTAGGTTTGTTAGGAATAAGAAAAAGCAATAAGTAGTACAGAATCAACCTGGGCTTATTAGTTCCTGGCAACAAGGGTCTCAAAGGATGAAAACTAATAAGTAGTTCTTGAATACTTATTCAGTATCAAACACCATTCTGAGCACTTTGTTGGAAATTCTCTATAAGATAAATATTTTACCCGTGTTTTGCCGACAAGGAAACTAGATAATAGAGTGCTGAGGTTCACAATGGGAATCAGCCTCAAAGCCATTTCGAGTCTGAGACTTAAGCCTGTGCTTTGTCTTCTACTGTGCTATAAAAAAAAAAGAAAAAGAAAAAGTTGATTTCTCCTGTGTGAACCTACTGGAACTACATGGAGGAAAATGGCTCCAAGGTACTTCAAACTCTGCCCAGATGTCTCATTACCTTATAATCATGCTTTAGAAAGGTAATAATCAGAGTGAGTGTGGTCAGTTCACAGTAATTGCTCTTCTAATTATTCATTTATTTATTTATTCAACAAATATTTGCATATTTGCTATCCCTTTCCCCAAGGAGCTTGAGAGCTACTAGAAATGAGGGAGATTGATGATTGTAGTGTAACCAATGTCATTTAACAAGATAACATGTAAAGGACTTCCACATTAATTGCCCAGTGAAGTGAAGTTACCCTCCCTTATTAAACATTGGAAAGAATGATGCCATAGATATATACAGGGATTTTGAGGGGTGCATAGGGGATAGAGACATATAATTTCTGGAGAAGTCATGCTATATAAAGGTGGTATTTGAGTCACATCTTCCAGAATAATTATTTATTAGTAAGACCAGGCTGAAGAGTACAATAATAACAAAAGTGGGAATTGAAGGAATAAAGGCGTGAAGCATGAAAGAGTCAGTGTGCAGGAGTGTGGATTGAGTGTGGAGGACTGACAAAACTATTGCACATCTTACTTCTCAAAGTGGATAGATTTTATTTACATTAATTTGACCCTCTTGGGTCACATATAATATATAAAACAAGATATCAAGTTGTCTCTAGATTTTTGGAACCTAAATTATTGTTTTAATCAAAATTAAATTATAAGAATAATGTTAGTTTAATAAAGATAGGGCAGTGCTTTTAACAGTGCAATAACATATTCAATATGTTATCCACTTTAGGGGTGTCAAGGAGAAGGATGGTGGATGTAAGGAGCCAAAGAGCTTGACAATGGGCATGATGAGAAGAAGATGGGTCATTGTAAATGTTTGAAGGCTTAGTAACCAGTATGTAATCTTCACAGAAGAACATGGGGTAAGTTCCAACTGCAGTATACACATGCAGGTGTATATACATTCAATATTACTATACAAGTTAACTAAATGCTTACTATTTTGTATTAATTTTTTAGAAGATTTACTAAAATATATCATGCAAGGTTTTTATCTAGTACTAAAGGTCCAGTGCACAAAATTCGTGCACTCGGAGGGAGGGGGTCCCTCAGCCCGGCCTGTGCCCTCTCACAGCCTGGGAGCCCTTGGGGGACATCCTTAGTGCTGCCATGGAGGCGGGAGAGGATCCCACCACCACCACTGTGTTCACCAGCTGTGAGCCCAGCTTCTGGCTGAGTGGCACTATGCCTGTGGGAGCACACTGACCACCAGGAGAAAGCTCCTGCATTGAACGTCTGCCCCCTGGTGGTCAGTGTGCATCATAGCAACCTGTTGTTCTGCCATCATGCTGAAACCAGCTCTCTGACATCCCCCATGGGGTCCCAGATTGCAAGAGGGTGCAGGCCAGGCTGAGGGACCTCACTGGTGAACGATCAGGGCTGGGGAGGGCCATAGGAGGTTGGCCAGCCGGAGAGGGACCACGGGAGGGCTCCAGGGTGTGTCCGGCCCATCTCACTCAATCCCAATTGGCTGGACACCGCAAGCTAACCTACCAGTTGGATCATCTGCCCCCTAGTGATCAGTGCATGTCATAGCAAGCAGTTGAATGGCCTTAGCATATCATTAGCATATTACTCTTTGATTGGTTGAACAGCCAACTGGATGACTGTACACTTAGCATATTAGGCTTTTATTATATAGGATATGGAGTATATATCTAGTAGAGGACAAAATACATATGTATAATAAATATATTGCAAGATATAAATGATCCTTGCCATGAATCTGGGATATAAATGGGAAAATAACCCTTTCCTACTTAGTGATAGAAGGCAAAAAACAAAACAAAACAAAAAAAAACCAACAACCTCTTAAATACATAATATTTTATATAGAACTTGATGTTACATATTTATAGCGAGGGCTTTGAAATTAATTTGAAAACAATTTGTCCTTAGTCCTTGAATTTTTAACAGTCTGACTTCAAGAAAATCTTGGTTATAAAATTTTACCATTAGCAATACATTTTAAAATAGGGCTTCTTTAAAAATAGGCTTGTTTCTTCTCTGAGTTTATGATAATAGAAGAATATACTTTAAATAAGTTATGGTAAAATCTAAGTTTTGAAAAGTACCCACAGTTAGGGCAAACAATTTCAGCACCTAGGATAGCAATCTCCCTTTGAATGCCAGAACTGTATTTGGGCGATTTGCTCAGAACCTAAACTTTGTACATATTAAGAACTTAGAAATACATTTATCAGCTGAACAAATATGCATTCCTAGGACTGAATGAGTTGAATTCCTAGGGGGTTACTGTAAAGCATTAATTAAAAAATCCTACAGAAAAAAGTTACAGTTCCCAGTTCATTATCAGTGAATCCATCTGAACCTATTTTGGAATGCCAGCATTCATGCATTAGAAATTGTCTGTATAAAATGCAGCCCTGTGTTGGCTCAGGGAATTAGAGACCCATTGTTGAAAAGGCTGAGGTTATGGGTTCAAACTATATGCAAATTGGTTCATATTAGATTCTTTACAAACTATAGTCACTAGCTGATCTCATTTTCAAAAGGGAAACTAGAAAGAATGTGGATAACTTGACTTAAAAAGATCGATTCTTTACTGAAAAAAATGAAGTAGTTAAAAGCATAGAGTCTAAACCTTGACTGCCTAGAATTGAATCATAACTTTACTAATTAATGCATGTTACCTTTGGCAGATTTGTAAATTATAATTCTCTATTTCTTCATTTTAAAAATGAGCTTAGTAATAGTATTAATAATGATAAAATAGTAATAATAATGTATGAATTATAAGGGTGTGGTGATGATTAAATAAAGTATCTGAGTAAAGCACTTGGCACTGTGGGTGCCATAGCATAAACACTCAATGAATAGTAATTTTTATTGACTTTTTATAATACCCGGTGTCTGATATTTCATTCTTCCCACTGATGTACAGTCTGGCTCACTATTTTTGGCAAATGTTATATAGGACTTGATTAATTAAAGGTCTAAAATATATTTACCAATCTGCATTTAGTAAAATCTAAAACCAATCACCTCTATTACTTTTACCCTTATAAATATGGATAAATTACCTGTAGAAAACAAACAAAATACCTTCCAGGTTTCTAGTCCAATACAAAACAATCCAACCTCCATTTATTTTACAGGTCAGAGAACAGGTTAAAATACTTTTTTCCTTTCTTCTCATATATATATTATGGAGATGATGGCGTCACAGTGGAAAAAATAAAAAAATGCAGCTTAATTTTGAAAGCTTTGAACCATACTTAAATTTCACTTGGGAGTGGTTCCTTAAAAGATAATATGGCAAGTTAAATAAATTTCCCCTAAAACAAACTGCTAAGAAGTAGGACTGATGCTAATGGAACTAAGGATGGAACCAAATAGATTATAAAATCCTAGACTACTATCTTAAGCACAAAAAAGATGTGGAAAACCAATCTAAGGTAATTCAGTTTATCATAAGAACACTGTGTCCAGTTGGAGGTACTGTGAATGATACCTTAAAGCCTGTCACAATAGATGAGGATGGTCTCTCTTTTATTCTTTTATTCTGAGGCAAGTTCTTTGTGGAACTTTATTTGCATAACTAACAATCTGGATGAGGGAGCTCTTGTGCAGATTTATGCAATATTATTGTTGCCAGGGAAACTGGGTCTTAGTTTCTAGTGGCTGAATGACAATGAATACAGGCTACCAAGAAGGAAAAAACTTAGAAACACTGACTTTGTTGGAGATTTTCATTGTTAAATGGTCCTTTTAGGGGGTTCATTATTTAAAGTAGAACTATAAATCACCTCCCTGTCTTCACCCCATTGGATTCAAATGCCTATGCAAATAACAGTTTGATTTTCAGTTAATGGAGCAATATAGTGGTTATAATTCACAACAACTTTAGTTTCAAAATGAAAACAAACAAACAAACACACACAAAAAACAACCTAATAATGAAATTGTAGGTCTTTGTTCAATTCCAATGGAAACAACATATAATTATCCTTCTGACAGCTCAAACCAACTTATGGGGAAAATCCTATTGTTTCAATTTACAGGGTTCTTCTTGCCCAGACCAGAGAGCTTTATGTTTGTACTTTTGTGAGGCACTGTTTAATGGCTCACAATGATAGTATTTTATGTGAAACAGAAGAAAAAGTAAAAAGCAAACCTGCCTGGATTAAAAACAACAACACACACACACCTTCATATCATCATACTAAAAAAAAAAAAAAAGGTTCTAAATAAATTGCTAAAGAACCGTCATTTTCAACCTCATTTTTTTGTGTTAGTTTTTTCAAAATTATATTTTAGATACAATCATAGATGCTTTTTGGGTCCACTTGCTAAAATAAAATATAGCAATATGTAAAGTCATGGGGAAACGTTCTGTAAAATAAACTAGAAAGAAATAAGAATAAAGGGAAAGAAAAATGGAGAAAAATGCTAGGAAGAAAAGTGCGTATATTCTACCTCTCAGTAGGAAGGCTAGCAGCATATAGACTCTTAGACAAATTGACTTAGTTGTAACTAAACTGAAAGTAACTTTAAATATTGGTGTGTCATTTGTTTTATTTCACCCACATAATGGAGGCAAAACCCAAACATGCTCTTTTAGGACTTTTGTTCTTTCCCTGCTCTTACAAAAGAATTTAACCTACCCAAACGTCAAATTTTTTATCTTTGATTATCCTTAATTCTTTCTGCATTTTTTCTTGGACTTGGTAGTACTCCCATGGAACCTTCTGGAAAACAAAAGGACCTGGTTCTTTTTGTGGTTGGAGCTACTATAGCAAGTAGATAGGAAATCTAAATTAAATCAGCTGGGCTTTTTGGCAGAGAGTCACAAAAGACAATAAGACAATAGAGTCTAAAACATATCCCTTATAAGAATGTTCCTCAGAGACATACACAAAGATTTATGAAATATATCTTTGAGAAAACTGTATTACTTAAGGGAAATAAAAAAACTGTTCTAAGTCCAGTGAATAAAGAAAAACTGGGTACTTAAGCATAGAATATGAATCAATGAAAATAAGCTTGAAGAATTCAGAACTGCTGAATTATAAATACAGGCTCTGTGCTATTAAAAATAAGTATTTTGAAAATATGCAATATTTAATGCTCTTTCAAATTCCTAGGAATTGAAAAATTCACAACATGGCCAAAAATAAATGCCATCATTTTCATTTTATAGATGGGAGAGGATAAGCTCACAAATGAACTGACTTACCTGGAAAAATCAGAGCTTGGAGAGGACAGATTTCCTGGCTTTTATAAAACTAGTAAAAGATACTTCTCTTTACTCAATTTTATAATTGCAATATTGTCAGGTGTCTTGAGGTAACATACAAACAATCTTAACACAAAATACCCAGTAGCATGTTTTCTTCAGCTTTAGGGATAGATAACTAGTTTGTAAATCTATTTAAGATTAATTTTTAGGAAAAATAAACAGCATATTATTAGTAATACAACCTTTTTTTAGTATTACTGAAATGTGTTAAGAATTCATAGTGAGACAAAACTCTATATACAAACACAAGAATTAGGAAAAGGAAAAATAGAGTTGTGTCTACCATGTGCCAGATAATACTAAATCACAAAAATTCACATATCATAGAGTTGATTTCAGCATTGTCATTTTGTAGATGAGAAAACACCGAATCAGAAAACTTTTCCAACCTGTCCAGGATCACACAGGTCCAGGCGGAATGAGAATCAGATATGCTTGGCTCCTAATCCCCATACCACACCACAGAAGAGACTGGTTTCAATGTGAATCACGCTATGCAATCATCCCTCCTGGACTTCTTTTGGAGTAAAAACCAAGCCATCCCAAAACGATGCTGACTTAGCCTTTTTTTTGACTTTGACTTCCACTTCCACACTACCATCACAGTATTAAGAAAACCACAGTTAGGTTTTGTAATTTATATAGCCTATTTCATGTACTTTTGAGAGTTCTATTACATTTCTAACTATTGTAACTCTTTACTTCTATGTAATTTGTTGGTAAGGGGATGTATAGAATACATTCTTACTTACTGGTGCCTATTGTTTTGATGCTAGATTAGACATATCCATTCTGCCAGAATATATATATATATATATATATATATATATATATATATATATATATATATATATTAGAGAGGAGATATATATATATATCTCCTATCTAATAAAGAGGGAATATGCTAATTAACCATCACTCCATCACAAAGATGGCTGCACCCACAGCTGAGGCCAAGTTCCCATAAGGAGCCTTAACAAGCAATCAGCAGGGATCTGAGGCTATGCCCTCCTCCACCCCTGTGGGGCTTGACAGGGGACCTCAGGCAAGCAGGGCTTGACAGGGGACCTCAGACCACCTTCCATACCCGGCAGGGCTTGACAGGGGACCTCAAGGTGCACCCCCAGTGCTGGGTCGGGGGAACTCAGGCTGCTCCCCCTGCCCCAGCGCCAGGCCGGGGGACCTCAGGCCGTGCCCCCCACCTGGCAGGGCTTGACAGGGGACTTTAGGTAGCACCCCTGCCCAGCACTGAGCCAGGGGACCTGAGGCTGTGGCCCCCTGCCTGACGGGGATTGATAGGGGACCTCAAGGTGCACCCCCAGTGCTGGGTCGGGGGATCTCAGGCCACACCCTCGCCCAGGGGGGACCTGAGGCTGCACCCCCCTGCCAATGGGGCTTGACAGGGGACCTGAGGCTGCACCCGCACCCCCCCCCCCCCGCCTGGCAGGGCTTGACGGGGGACCTCAGGCCATGCCCCCCATCCAGCAGGGCTTGACAGGGGATCTCAGGCCATGTCCCACACCTGGCGGGGCTTGACGGGGGACCTCAAGGCATGCCCCCCCACCCATGTCTGGGCTGGGGGACCTCAGGCCACACCCCCTGTCCTGGCACCGGGCCAGGGGACCTGAGGCTACGCCCCCTGCCCAGTGGGGCTTGACAAGGGTGGGACTAGCCAGGTCTGGATCTATCCCAATGAGGGGGGGGGGGTCCGGGTCTGGGTCTCACACAATTTTGAGGTGCATGTGGGTGGGCAGGGACTTGACTCTGGGTCCCGTGGTGTGGCCCAGACTCTGACAGGAGGAAGGTTTTCATATACATTTTACTAATTTTCTTTTATCTCTGACACTTCTATTATAGAGAAAGGGCAAATAGCAATATTAAGTTATTTCCTCTAATTAATCCCCGTTTAATGTGCACGAATTTCGTGCACTGGGCCACTAGTATATATACGTGTGTGTGTGTGTGTGTGTGTGTGTGTGTGTGTGTGTGTACATAGGCATATAAATAATGTCCTTTCTATTCTTTAAGTGTTTAAGTGTTTTTCTTTTAAACCTTTGGGCTAAATTCTCAACATTTAAAAATACTGTATGACTTGGCAGTATTCTTGTTCTTGTGCTCATCTACTTCTTTTTGGGACTAAGTTTGAACTAAATAGTTGAAGAGGCTTGAATAACGCTGAAGAGGAAATGGACCACTTAAGAGGCCCCAGGTTTTTTATTAATTTTTAAATTTTATTAATGGTAATTTACATTCAATATTATTTTGTATTAGTTTCAGGAGTACTGCATAGTGGTTAGACAATCATAAACATTACAAAGTTCTCCCCCAATGTTTCCCATATCCACCTCGCACCACATATAGTTATTACAATGTTACTGACTATATTACCTATGCTGTACTTTACATCCCAGGACTATTTATAACTACCAGTCTGTACTTCTCAAACCCTTTAATCTTTTTCACCCATCTCCCCAAACCCTCTCCCATCTGGCAATCATCAGTCTGTTCTCTGAGTCTGTTTCAATTTTCTTTGTTCTTTTATTTTGTTCTTTAGATTCCACACATAAGTGAGATCATATGACATTTGTCTTCCTTTGACTTATTTCACTTAGCAAAATACCCTCCAGGTTCATCCATGCTGCTGCAAATGGTAAGATTTCATTATTTTTATGGCCAAATAATATTCTGCTGTATATACGTACCATGACTTTTTAATCAACTTGACTATTGGTGGGCACTTGGTTTGCTTCCATATCTTAGCTATTATAAATAATGAAATGCCAATGGTTAAAGATAAAGAGAGAATCTTAAAAGCAGCAAGAGAAAAGCAGTTAATTACCTACAAGGGAGTGCCCATATGACTATCAGCTGATTTTTCAACAGAAACTTTGCAGGCCAGAGGAAGTGGCAAAAAATATTCAAAGTGATGAATAGTAAGAACCTACAACCAAAATTACTCTACCCAGCAACTGAGGGTCAGATAAAGAGCTTCACAAACAAGAAAAAGCTAAAAGAGTTAATAAAACCAGTATTATATGAAATGTTAAAGGATATTAGTGAATAAGAAGATGAAGAAGAAGAAGAAGGAGATGAAGGAGGAGGAGGAGGAGGAGCAGGAGGAAGAGGAGATGGAGAGAAAAATAGAATGGCAACAAATACATATTTATCAATAATTGAATCTAAAAATCAAAATAAACGAATAAGAAATCTAATGAACAACATAAAATGGTGAATAAAACAGAATTAGAGGCATGGAAGCATGGAACAGACTGAGGAACCTCAGAGGAAAGTGGGGAGGTGGCAGGAAGAGATTAACCAAAGATCTTACCTATGGACACAGACAATCGGGTGGTGGAGGCATGGGGTGGGAACTGGGTGGAGAAGAGCAATGGGGGGGACATCTGTAATACTCTCAACAGTAAGTAAGTAAGTAAGTAAGTAAGTAAGTAAATAAATAAATAAATAAATAAAGCTGCAATAAACATAGGGGTTCATATTTCCTTTAAATTAGTGTTTTAGGTTTCTTTAGATATATAGTTTGAAGTGGAATCAATGAGTCATAAAGCAGTTCCAGTTTTAAATTTTGGAGGAAACTTCATACTCTTCTTCATAGTGGCTGCTCCAATCTGCATTCCCACTAATAGTGCATGAGGATTCAATTTTCTCTATATCCTTGCCAATACTAGGGGTTAATAATAAAAGTTTACAAAGAACCCATATAACACAACAAAATAAAACAAAAAATAAAAACAAACCCACAGCACTAAACAATACAATTAGAAAATGGCAAGAGGACCCAGGCTTTTTAAAACCAAAACTAAGAACAGTAATATTTCTTCTAGCTTCAATGAGGTGATGTCCTAGAATCATATTCAGATCTCAAAAAGAAAATCAATTTAATTTAAAAAATATGGAGAAGGTAACACCTATAGACTTAGATTTATATTGCAGCATTATTCTCAATAGTCAAGATATTGAAACAACCTAAGTGTCATCAATAGATAGATGCATAAAGAAGATGTGGAACAGAATGGAATAGTATTCACAATGGAATATTATTTAGTTATGAGAAAAAAGGCAATATTGCACTTTTATGTACAATCTAAAAAAAAATCAAACTCGTAGAAACAGAGTAGCAAAGCCATTAACTGTAAGATGAATAAGGTTTGAGGATCTAATGTAAAATATGGTGACTATAGTTGACACCATTGTATTGTATAATTGAAATTTGTTAAAGAGATTGCAATGTAAATGTTCTCACCAAAAGCAGAAAAAGATGAATATGTGAAGTGATGAATGTGTTAACTAGAGGAAGGGGATCCTTTCACAATGTACAGGTATACCAAATCAGCACACGGTACATTTTAAATATCTTTCTTCTATGGTACTTTTCATTCAATTCAACAATCTGTAGTGAATAAATATAAGTAATTCCAGCAATACTATAAAGATGGTGACGTGCTGTGTCATAAAACAGAGGACTGTGTATTATTCACACTAAACCTATAGGATGAGATCATTGCCCAATAAAAAGAAGGTCGGCCGAATGCCATTTACTCGTCAATTATAACTCAATAATGTTGGGGGGAAAACCCACTTTGATTTCCTTGACTATTTGAAATGAGCAGGCAATCTGGATTTAATTCCAGGATTGATTCCACTAATCTACCTGGTCTGCAATGTCTTCTTCCTCTCTCTCTCTCTTTTCTCAGCTGCAGCTGCATCCTTCCCAGAGCTGCATTCTCAGGAATGAAGGATAACATTTCCAAATAGTGGCACAGAGTATGATGTCCATCACTATCTGGCACTCAAAATGCTTTTGTACTTGGTCTTCTGATTAAATGTGAGCCCTTTAATAAAAGGACACTAACCTTTGCTTCTCAAAAATGACATTTTAAAAAGTGTTTCAATTCTTGGAATGGAAAAATCACAATAATGTTATGGGATATCTTATAGGAGAGTTCCTGTCTGACTCTGTTTTGGGGAATAGATATACAATCGCCACTATGATGGAGATGGCATTCATAGTTGGCTTAAGACATGGACTTAAGGACAAGTAGCATTATTCCTTGAAGAATTTTCTTGGTAATAGTTTTAAGAATCCCATAAGACTTGGCAGTCATTACCTTGGTCACAATAGACCATTCTAACCCCACCTGGATTCTAGAAATCTGATTCCACCTTTTCACTATGACTTATGTTTGAAGTTAATCTCTTAAAATTATGCACTTGAGTTTAGAAATACTAAAACAGACTTTGGGAAAACTAGTTTACTCCTTTTCATAGGAGCAGAAGATGCACTTCCATTGTTTACCATCACTGACAATATAAAAATCAAACAGGTGCAAAGAAAGAAAGCTTTTCTTGAGCACAGACATATTACATTTATAATGATGCATATCATACCATCTGCACGCTCCTATTAAAAGACAAGAAGAAAGGACCCCAGGGACAAACTATATTTATCTTGTTCTTTCTTTCCTTTTTTTTTTTTTGGATAATTTTACACACATGGTCCAGATATCATTTTTTATTTACCTCTGACTAGACAGCTCAAACTTCTTTCCCCTAGTGCAGTGGTCGGCAAACTCATTAGTTAACAGAGACAAATATCAACAGTACAACGATTGAAATTTCTTTTGAGAGCCAAATTTTTTAAACTTAAACTTCTTCTAATGCCATTTCTTCAAAATAGACTTGCCCAGGCCATGGTATTTTGTGGAAGAGCCACACTCAAGGGGCCAAAGAGCCGCATGTGGCTCGAGAGCCACGGTTTGCCGACCACTGCCCTAGTGAGTTAAAATACTGGCCTCATTGGTAATACCCCATTGGCTATCTGAGAAATGGGATCACTAAGGAGACAGCTTCTAACACTCATTAGCAATGTGCTGGGACACAGGCCAGCTGTTAGGAGGTGGAGCAAATGCAGGGGAATAAAAAACAGGAACAAAAGAAAGCTCACACCTTTCTTCTATGGTACTTTTCATTCAATTCAACAATCTGTAGTGAATAAATATAAATAATTCCAGCAATACTATAAAGATGGTGACGTGCTGTGTCATAAAACAGAGGACTGTGTATTATTCACACTAAACCTATAGGATGAGATCAATGCCCAATAAAAAGAAGGTCGGCCGAATGCCATTTCGAATATCTTAGTGTCAGAGGGAATTGTGCTTCTGGAAGAGCATCCAGAATTTGGAGCCAGGAAACACAGTCAAGCCCATATCTATAATAATAAAAGCCTAAGTGACCATCGCAACCGAACGGACTACTGAACAGGATGCATGGGGTGACTAGGCTGGCAGGGGGGTTAGTGAGAGGCGACCAGGCTAGCAGATGGGGGGAGGGCAGTTGGGGGCGACCAGGCTGGCAGGGGGGCAGTAAGGGGCGATCAGGCAGGCAGGCAGGCAGGTGAGCAGTCAGGAGCCAGTGGTACTGGATTGTGAGAGGGATGTCCGACTTCTGGTTTAAACTGGCAGCCGGACATCCCCCAAAGAGTCCCGGGTTGGAGAGGGTGCAGGCTGGGCTGAGGGGGACCCCTGCCCCCCGTGCACGAATTTCGTGCACCAGGCCTCTAGTACTAGTATATTCTTCAACAAAAACACTGGGGGGAGTAAGAAAAGTGTGTGCACACATGGGCTATTTAGCTATTTAGGCTTCTAGATACCAGAGGGAAGCTGGGGCAATACATTTCTTAAGACCTTTCAAAAGCCCAAGCAGCATGACAGTCCATTGGTTAAAAGGGAATTAAGGGGCATGCAGATTCTTCCATGATTAGAGATTAACTGTTGATCTGAAATAGCTATTTATTTGTGTCAGCAGTATATATTTGTTTCCGAGGGTACGCCACACAGAACACAGAAATGTAACATACATGAAAACCTCCGTTCACACATTTACTTGTTGAATATTTTAGTGGCACTCTGGACGTAGAGTGTGGTAGAAATGTCTGCCCTGATGCTGAACCTGGGTTATTATAGTTCCCCTAGTATTTTTCTGCAGCCAAATTATACCCAACCTTATAAAAATATGCTGGTGATTGCGGGGCTTTCTCAGAGTATCATCCTTGGGATAGAAGGGGTTTTAGTTCCAGATCATTAAGGTGCACTTAGATTTCCAAGCCCAGAACTCAGGGGAAATAAGAAAAGAAAGATGGGGGAAGAAATGGAGTGACCTTCTTTGTTTCTACAAAAAAAAAAAAAAAAAAGAGTGTGGGCCAAGCCTATGAAACTAAATGGCAACATTAATGAAAGACTATAATACTGCCTAAGGCTCATCAATCACAGAGAACAGAGCAGTTACTTCCAAATCTGATTCCAAAGGTTCAGTTTTACATTCTCCCAAATGTCTCTAATTGCCAGCATACTTATTCCATCATTTGTGATAAACACTCTCTAGTGAAAAGTAAGTACCCACCAAATTGCACCTGTACTCCATACTGACAGGATCTCAAATTCAAATTATTCAAATTCATCTTAGCCTGCCTGACTTAAATGAAGAGTCTTAAATATTAAGCAGCTCTATAATGTCAGAAAGAAAAATTGTGATTAAAGGCTAGAAAATCTCTCTCCTCGGAAACAGGCTGTGATGTTAATTTCTCTGTGTGGTTTTTGTAGCCAACGTGTGTGATATTTTCATAGTTGGTGCTGTAGTTTAGCAAAGTGAGTTACATTAAAATTTATTTCCTCAGATTTAAAAATCCAATAACCTCTCTTTTATGCGCTGGGCTACCATAAAAATATGAAACCTACAATAACCACTGACTAATCCCATTTGTTAGGATATTTGGAGGAGGTCTGACCAGAAGGATATAGAGTAGACAAAAATGATGGCTATAAGGGGGACAAAAAGGCACCTGGCTGATCACGAGACTGAGACAATGCAGTGAGCGTTGCTTATGGGCTCTCCCATCTTATAGTGAATCTCTGACTGCAGTGATGTTTCTGTCCCTTTATTACCACATCCATGTGAAAATGCTGCATGATATTCCCCACTATGAATTATATGTTTGAGATGGTTTGACAAATGACAGGCTAGGAGGCAGAGATTACGTTCACTTTGGGTTACCCTGGGGGTGCCTCAAAGAAATAGACAGTCACACAATTAGAGGCTTCAATTGGCAGAAACTTGTCATGTGTTAACAAGATAGAGCTAGAGCAAACAAACATCAACTTTAAATGTAAGTGACAAACCAAAATTATGGTAGTGGCACTCCTTGTTTTAAGGTGTTAAAATTGTTCAGATAGTTAATATATTTTCCTCTGGAGAAGCTCAGTGGTGAGCAGTAAGATTATTATTCTCTTTATAGAAGGCATACTCTACACTTTGATTTGTCCTTCGGGAAGGTATTAAAAGAAAAAATAAGTATGTGCTTAGCATTTTCTATTAATGAAGAACCGTGTTAGACACTTCGCATGCATCACTTATATTAATCTTCACAATCTTAAAATGAGCTATTTTAAAGACGAGTAAATTGAGAGTCACAGCAGTTCCTTAAGTATCAGGTGGACAAAATGAAAAAGAAGCTCAGGAAGTTCCGTTACTACAAAGATGGCCACTAGCAATTCCTTCCTTCACTGTATGTACGTGACACTGCTCCCATCTAGAAGTGGAAACTAATGTTCCTTCTCTTGAATCTCAGGTAGTTTTGTGACAGCTTTGGCCAATAGAATATAGCATAAGTAATGTTCTGAGACTTTGAAGCCCAGGCCTTAAGAAGCCTGACAACGTTTGCTTTCACTCTTGTAAGACAGTGACTATGTGAAGTAAAATTATACCATTGAAGAGAGAGCCCATGGAGAATGGGAGTTAGCACCAGACCCATTCAAGCTGCCATAGCCAACACTGCGTGAAGCATATATGAGTCATTCCCATTAAGCCCTGCCCAAATTGCCAATCATGGGCAAAAAAGAAACAGAAAAAGACATTTTTGTTCTAAACTAGTAAGTTTTAACGAGTCTTGTTATACAACCATAGATAACAGAAAAAGATTACAAAAGTCTGGCTATTTCTATTGCATGGCGTTGGTGTCCCTGGCTATCCATAGTTCCTTAACTATTAATTTGGTAAGGAAATATTTGGCTGAGTCAGCATGTGTCAGTGGAAAAGAATAGTTGGAAGGGTTCTTGTTATTTTATTTATTTTTATTTTTTTATTTTTTATTTTATTATTTTTTTAAATAAATCTTTATTCAGATTATTACAATTGTTTCTCCTTCCCCCCCCCCCATAGCTCCCCTCCACCCGGTTCCCACCCCACCTTCTGCCCTTACCTCCTCTCCACTGTCCTCATCCATAGGTGTATGATTTTTGTCCAGTCTCTTCCTGAACCCCCCCATACCCCTTTCCCCCTGAGAATTATCAGTCCACTCCCTTTCTATGCCCCTGATTCTATTATATTCACCAGATTATTCTGTTCCTCAGTTTTTAATTCACTTGATTTTTAGGTTCACTTGTTGACAGATATGTATTTGTTGTTCATAATTTTTATCTTTACTTTTTTCTTCTTCCTCTTCTTTAAGAATACCTTTCAGCATTTCATGTAATACTGGTTTGGTGGTGATGAACTCCTTTAGCTTTTTCTTATCTGTGAAGCTCTTTATTTGCCCTTCAATTCTGAATGATAGCTTTGCTGGGTAGAGTAATCTTGGCTGTGGGTTCTTGCTATTCATCACTTTGAAAATTTCTTGCCACTCCCGTCTGGCCTGCATAGTTTCTGTTGAGAAATCAGCTGACAATCGTATGGGTGCTCCCTTGTAGGTAATTAAATGTTTTTCTCTTGCTGCTTTTAAGATTCTCTCTTTGTCTTTTGCTCTTGGCATTTTAATTATGATGTGTCTTGGTGTGGTCCTCTTTGTATTCCTTTTGTTTGGGGTTCTGTGCGCTTCCTGGACTTGTAAGTCTATTTCTTTCACCAGGTGGGGAAGTTTTCAGCATTATTTCTTCAAATAAGTTTTCAGTATGTTGCTCTCTCTCTTCTTCTGGCACCCCCATAATTCTGATGTTGGTACACTTGAAGTTGTCCCAGAGGCTTCTTACACTATCTTCAACTTTTTGGATTTTTTTTTTCTTTTTGCTTTTTCGGTTGAGTGTTTTTTGCTTCTTTGTATTTCAATTCTTTGACTTGATTCTTGTGTTCCTCTAGTCTGTTGTTGGGTCTCTGTATAATATTTTTTATTTCAGTCAGTGTATGTTTAATTTCTAGTTGGTCCTTTTTCATATCTTCGAGGGTCTCATTATATTTATCGGCCTTTTCTAGGATATTCTTGAAAAGCCTTATAACTGTGGTTTTGAATTCTATATCCAGTCATTTGTTTTCCTCCATTTCTTTCGTTTGTGATCTGTTTCTTTGTCACCGCATTTTCATTGCTTCCCTGAGTTGGTAGGGTAGGTTTGTGTGCTAGGTTTCCAATATGGCCCAGTGGGTCGGCCTCCCCAGTTAACCTTAGGTGAATACTCTTGGTGCACCCCTTTGTGGACTGTGTGTACAGCCTTGTTGTAGTTAAGTCTTGATTGTTGTTGGTATCACTGGGAGGAATTGACCTCCAGGCCAGTTGGCTGTGAGGATCAGCTGTGTCTATGCTGGGAGAAGTTCGGTGCTGGAGACAGCCTTATAGGATTAGACTTGCCAAATTGCAAAAGCCTCTGTGCTCAGCTTGGATGGGGTGGAGTCTCAGGGCAGAGCAGACAGTCTTGGCTTCCCGTCAGCCTTGCCCTTGCGTGTGCATGCCCCCAGACCTCTGCCTTCCCCGGCTCCCAAGTCTCCACCCAAGAGTCCAGATTCCCCCCAGTAAGAGCATGGGTCCCCAGGGTCTCGCCTGGAACTGGGGTTCAGTGCAGTCAGGTGCTTCCGACTCCCTTCTGCTAGGGAAAGCCTGTGGCAACCTCCGCAGCCTTTGTGCGCACTGGCACGTGCGCGCCTCCAGACCTCTGCCTTCCTGGCTCCCGAGTCTCCGCCCGAGAGTTCAGATTCCCCCCAGTAAGAGTGTGGGTCCCCATGGGGTTCTTGTTATTTTAATCAAAAGTGCCTTGAGCAACTATTTACATAGTACCTGGCACTGTTTTAAGGCATTTATCCTCAAACAACCCAGTGAAGTAGGTATTATGTTTAATCTCTACTTTACAGGTCATGAAATGGTGGCACAGAGATGATGAGCACTTGGCTGCTAGACAGTTGTAGTTCCAGGATCAATACCGGGCAGTAAGATTGCAGAGCCTCACCTTCAGTTCCTGAGCTATGTTGCCTGGACTTTGTCACTCATATTTGAATCCATCCAACTCAAACAGGTCACTGTGACAAGAGTTCTACTTCTGTACCTGAAAACTGTAATGCTCGATTTGCTTGATTTGCTGGACTATCTACTACCCTAAAGAACTTTCCTTGGAGAGTACATGTAGACAGTTCACAAAAAGGTAACTCCTGTTGAAATGCCACACATATGGAGTTTGGAGATAGAAGACCCTTCAGGTAGGACCAGACAATGCATCTAAGAATAGGGGATGCCAAGCAGGTGAAGAGTCCTCTCTAGGATTTTCCTATGTTCCTTTCCATTTCCAACAGCAATTCCCTGGCATGGCAATAAAACTGGAATCTTCAGACTTAATGCCACTTTTGCTATGATTTTTTTCTGATTGAGCACAGAGTTTGGTGTCAAAAAGACCTGGGTTGCAGTAATGGCTTACCACTGGCTAACTCTGTGACCTTAGAAAGTTTCTTTACCTTTCTTACTTATGTAGACAAAATGGGGACAATGATGTCTAATCCATAGAGTTCTTGTGAGGATTAAATGAGAGTATATGAGTGTATGTTCATGTACATGTGTGTTAATATTTTTATTATGTATTAGAGGGGGGTTGGAGTCCCTCAGCCTGGCCTGCATCCTCTCGCAGTCTGGGACCCCTCTGGAAATGTCCAAATGCCAATGGGGAACAGGTCTAAGATGGCAGTTGGACTTCCCCTGAGGGGTCCCTAGCATTACTGTGGAGGTGGGAGAGGCTCCCGCCACTGCTGCTATGCTCACCAGCTGTGAGCCCGGCTTCTGACTGAGTGGTGCTCCCCCTGTGGGAGTGCACTGACCACCAGGAGGCAGCTCCTGCGTTGAATGTCTGCCCCCTGGTGGTCAGTGCGCATCACAGCGACCGGTCGTTCCACCATTTGGTCAATTTGCATATTAGCCTTTTATTATATAGGATTGCTCATGCTCATTCTGCTATGAATCAAAATTAGAAGTGATAAACGAGGAGGCTAAAAGAAAGAATGCTAGATTGGAAGAGAGTGAAGAACTCTGGATCAAACAAAAAGGTGCACAGAAATGAAGAAAGTATGATTCTTAAAAGCTGAGAGAGAAAATTTGGTCATATAACCTTTTCATTAAAGATTTCCATTTTAAAAATATAATACAATTTATATTGGCCCAAACCTCCACATATAGAATGGGCATTGCATTAGAAAATGTCTGCAAAGTTCTGGTCAGATGTTAGGCTTGCTTAACAGAGTCATTGGATTATAGATGAAAAAAAAATCCATAGAAATAATCTACCTTAACCCTTTTATTTCACAGATGAAGAAAGGCCCAGAGGGAGAAAGTGATTTATACAAAAAGACCCAGCTTGTGAGTGACAGAACAGATACCCAGGATCAAGTTCCCTGACTCGTCATTAAGGACTCTTTCTATCAAAAACTGAAGCTTCTCTTGGATGAAGAAAATAAAACTTGAAATAGCACAAGTTAGCATTGGTGATGACTGTGCCTAAATTAAATTTAGTCATAAAACACAAAACAGGTATAACTAAAACTTTTTAGTATCTGTCTTATATGTATAGGATGTAAATATCAGCCTCATCTAATTTCTTGCCTCTTTTTTTCTTAGCTCCCTACTTATTACAGTATGGAGTTCTAAAACTAGACCTAATTTAAGGAGAACATATTTATAAAGTCTCAGCCAAAGTTGGGCAAGATCTTTTTGATAGGAATTCATTCTTTCCAGAATGTACTGCTCCAAGCTGACTTCTGGTCCCTTGGACTTGACCTCTCTACCTTAATGACCTGGGCTGGACCAGTGCTGACAATGGACTCTGGGTAGGTATAGGTTTCAGCATCCATAAGAACAACTATGAGAGTTCCCTTTGTTTCCCATGTTTGGTTATTATTTCATTATTTAACCGAGTAATTCCATAGCTCCCCAAAAGCTTGGGGCCCTGCCTCAGCCCTCCCAGTTTCCTGACTTTGGGCATGGTGCCTGGACACATCACCTAATGAGAGGTTCCCAAGAGTAGACTCTCAGTCAGCCTACATGCCTCATCAATGGAACAGCCTGTAAAATTATATCTTTAGTCCCCAGAACAGGCCAGATCCCCCCTAGGTGAATGGATCTAGGACCATTTCCTTAACTTTCAAAATGCACTTGATCTGTCTTCTGGTAACTAAATAGCAAAGACTCAACAATTGCCTAAACTAGTACAATATAGGGGGAAATATTTTTAAATGGCTAATTAGTTTTTATCGGTGATCAAGTTGCAAATTTGAAAATTTTCACTGACTGAACGTACAAATATTTGTTGTACAAATATTACTGGTGATTGAAATATCCTATATAATAAGAGAGGAATATGCTAATGATCCGTTACACCATGAGGTGTAATGACCATCTGCATAACGACCAGATCATGGATCTGCAGGAGGGTGGGGCAGCGAACTTCAAGTGGGCGGCAGAGAGCTACAGGAGGGGGCAGGGCAGCAAGCTATGAGGGGGGTGCAGGGGGAGCTACAGGAGGGTGGGGCAGTAGGCAGAGAGGTACAGGAGGGCTGCAGGGACCTACTGGAGCATGGATTTGTGTGCAGGGTTACTAGTGTAATATAAAAAATAAAGACTACAATTACATTTTTAACTTTATTTTTGTTTTAGAAAATTAAAAATGTTCATAATACTTGGAAAATAAAGGAAAGCATATAGGATAAAATATGCTTCCTTTTTATAGAATGGCAAATAACTCTAAACCTATCTTTGATTTCATGTAGAATATATGAATATTTGTGATATAATAACATATATTCCAGTGAATTCCACTTTAGTTGACTCTTTTCCCCCCTAAAATATAAGAAGCCACAGAGGAACCTCTTCAGACTACATCATATATTTTGGGGTCCCATAAATATATTTATTGATCTTCAGGTAATCTCTTGGGGATTTTGTCAATTTTGATATTGATTCCCATGTGCAATCAAGGAATTTTCTCAGTTTAGAGTTGTGCCTCACTTTTACATGCTAGTTTGAACTCCAGACCGTCTAAAATGGATCTTAAGACTCCTCATCAGATTTTTGAGACTTGCTGCTTATTTTCTGATTCAACTGTATTTGTTCTGCTATCACTGCATTACTTTTGGATTCAATGTCAGCCACTGATAAGCCTGATATTCAACTCTCCCTCTAGCTATGAGACTGTAGAATATATTTAATTTTTCACATGAAGAAGGGTATGCTGGGGGGCAGTGTCAGACTTGATAAACTTTAAGTTCATTTTCTTCCTGATCTAAATTTTGTGGGCCCCTCACCTTGTGTCCACTGACATTCATTTAATCTCTATTAGAAAAGTATATAAAAATAGGAAATTTATTCATACCCCTAGCTGCTGGAAAACTACTATCTAGCTGGATAAACAGGCTGCACATTCATATAAACAACAATACCAGAAATCACATCATAAAAGTCATTCATAAACATAAGAATAGTTTGTGCCATAATATGAAGTTAAAAGGTGGGGGAGTTATCTTAGGGCTAGTTTTGCTGGAATTTGAGATAACAGAACAAAGCAAAGCATTCTCACTGGCAGATATGCAGAGATGGAAAAGTTTAGATTCTGAGTAATCCATTTTGGCTATTGAAGGAAGTTTATGTATCTACATTTCCATGCAGACATGTAGGCATATATTTCCAAAATAGGGCTCCACAGCTTCTGTTCTCTCTCTCCATATATAGCCTATAGGGCAAGCAACCTGGTAGAGTTAGGATTCTGATTTCCCAAGCATGCCTGTGCTTTCCCATCTATGCCTTTGCTGATGTTTCTTCCATACCTTCTACTATCCTCTTACCCCTCCTCCATATCTCCTCATAATGAAGATTAAACAAGCAAATAAACTTGTCATGTTGCCCACTCTGACGAATTGACAGGGCTTTTGGGGGTAATGTGTCAGAAAAGATTTTAAAGTCCCTCTTAGCTTCAGAAAATAAAAAAAAAAATCCCAAATGTTCACTGGAGTTACACTGGCTAACTGTGACCTTACTTCACAATAATTGATTAGTGATGTCAACCTACATATGACTTTGGAAGTTGTGCGAATGCCATGTATTCGGCCAACACTGTTCAAGGCCTAGAGAAATACCCACCTGCGTCATAAAGCTTTTTGGGTTCCTCTTAATCAGATGGGCATTTTTTTTCTTTGAAATCCCCATTGCTCTTTCTATTAGTTTTACATCACTTAACTTATTCCACTTTATAGGTTTGTACTTGCCTTATCACTAGTGAAAGACTTAAGCTCCTTAAAAGTAAAGACTGTATCTAAATCATTTCTTATCTCCTCAAAAATGCCTAGCATAATAAGTATATGCTTTATAAATATTTCATGAACTGAATATAATGTAGGTAAAAAGGAAGATCTAAGGCTGAAAAACTAAGTTGCAGATGGATTATATGGGCATGAATAATAGAGTTCAGCTGGTAATTATTCTACAAAGGTTTCATGTATATTGGTTTTATCCCTATACATAATCAGATGGTGGAGGGCAGAGGCCCTTAATACATTCTCACTCACATATCCAATAATAGTAGGTTGCTGACCCACCATCTAGGGGTTGAGTCCTTCTGCTTAAAAGTATCAAAGGGAACAAAATTGGTCAATGCATCACATCTCCAAGATGCATTCTGGGAAATTTACATTTTGGGAGGAAAAAAAAGGGTTGAACAAAGAAGAAAAGATCCCAGGATGAAAACCTGAGCTTTAAAAAGATGAAAACTCCTCAGCATATTGTAACAGAAAGAGTAAACATTTTGAGAATCAAGCCTTAAAATCCAAGATCAGATCTCAGCTCCACTCCTTAGTTCAACCACAGGGCCTTGGGGCAAATGAAATAATTCATCTGAACTTCAGTTTCTCACACTATAAAAGATGTGGCATTGTATCTAGTGCCAAAAAGTTAAATGTGCAGCTTAATGTTAGTCACTTATTTGAGTAAATCCATAGACATGTCAAGTTTGCCTATGAACGTACGATCTCTTCCCATGTTATGCCTCAATGCCACCTCCATTTCCACTGACCCTGATTTCTTTTCTAGTCTGTTATACTGATTGAGTTATTAAAAACCAATTGTAAGTTTTTGTAGACATAGATGGCCTCCAAATATATAATCAAGTTATACCTATTTGTAGAGTTATCTATAATAATAAAAGCATAATATGCTAATTAGACCGAATGACCTTCCCAATGAAGCTGCAGCTGTGGGGGCCTAGGCAGCCGCCATGGCGGCGGGGGCCAAGCCCCTTGCACAAATTTCGTGCATTGGGCCTCTAGTTAGAAGATAAAATGGGATGTCTAAAACCCTCCAAAACTTTCATAGACCTTAATAAATGTGGATCTCTCAACCTTATTATATCTTTTCACAAAATCATGATTTAAAGATAATTTCTAAGGAAAGAAGGCAGGTGGAAAAGGTTATGGCTGTCAGAGTTATAACTATTTCAGGTACTTCAACTAGACAACTTTCATTTCTATGGCCAGTTCTTTAGATTTTCTTAGGCTACCTGGTTTGACACATAAAAATGTTTAAATACAATTTGAAATAAATAAGCTAGTAACTGCTTTGTACATTTTTACCCTTTATGTCAAAGCTCACCATTTTAATAAACCAGGTTTTTCCCGTGTAATAAAACTACACATGCTTTTGGTTTTCATATTTTGACTCAATGAAAAGACCGAGTTTAAGTCTGTTGCTCCATGAAGTGGAACGTATTTCGTGTCATAAGGTCCTAGAGAATTTTATGCCCTTCCTTTGGGTGATACGATTTTCAAGAGGAAAACAAAGCTGACCTTGACCTGTTTGTGTTCAGTGGGCACTTCTGTGAATAGCAACAGCAAACACTTGTTTCAAACTGAGACTTCACATCAATGTGAGCAGACAGTCCTGTCCATCAAAAGGTAATCTCCACATTCGTGAAGAAAACTCAGTGAGCTGTGGGTAAGGCTTTCAGTCCATATATATATATGTTTTAAAAACATACACACTCAAAGAATAAACAACTTATGTTTCACAAAATACAGAGGAAGGCAACAAAAGGCATCTACCTCATTTTATCAAACCACAAAGCAGCTGACATTTATTAAGAAGATTATTTTAACAAAATTGCTCAAGAAAGCTAAGGTTGTTCTAATCAGAATTAACCTTAGAAGAGATTAAGAAGATAAAAGAACAAAAAGAGAAAGATTTAATTATGCCATTTCTTAACTATGTATATTATTAAGGAAGTACCAGATATGTTAATAGTGTATTACATATTATGCTGCTATGATGTATTCTATATTTAAATTTGGGAGGGGATCTCTTATGGTTTGTCATCAAAAACTAGAAAAGAATGAACCCTTTGACATAGTAAATGTCTGCTCTGTATTTATAATTATGGAAATATAGGTTTAAAATCTTATTAGAGATTCAAGTATACCTGTCAATTAGAAGGATAATATATGAACTGTGAGGAAAGGTCTAGACTAGAGCTATGAAATTCAAGTTGATGAGATATAGAGTTTTAAAAGTTAAACCTAAGTCATTATAAATATTATTTGCCAGGTAAACCTGCACACTGAGTGAGTTTTTGAAGTATAATTATGTTAGATCACTGGGCTGAGAAGCAGTATGTTCAGAGACAAGCTGAGAAAACACTGATGGACAGCTTGGAGATATGGGTCACAGAACTCAAGATTCCTTTTAAGTGAAATGAGGTTTTCTATCTACCTCAATGCCACTCCTCTCAATCTCCTTGTTGGATCCTAGACTTGAGTTTTTGTTTTTGTTTTAAATTGTTGACACTTTTACAGATGTCTCCTATCCCCTCCCACTTTGCCCACCTCCACCCAGCCCCCTACCACTTCTCCCTGGCCTGTACCACACACTGTTGTCTGTGTCCAAGGGCTGTGCATATAGTATGTTCTTTGGCTAATCTTTTCATCTTCTTTTATCCAGCCCTCTCCTCCCTTCTCCTCTCTGATGTCTGTCAGTCTGGTCCTTGTATCCGTGCTTCTGGTTCTATTATATTCATCAGTTTATTTTGTTCATTAGATTCCAAATTTCTTATTTGTCTTTCTCTGTCTTATTTTATTTAGCATAATAATATCCAGGTCCACCCATGCTGTTGCAAAGGGTAAGAGTTCCTTCTTGTTTATAGCCTCTTAGTGCTCCATTGTGTAAATGTAACAGGTTTTTTTTTGTTTTTTGTTTTTGTTTTTGTTTTTGTTGTTTTAATCTATTCAGTTACTGATGGGCAGGCACTTGGGCTGTTTCCAGATCTTGGGTATTGAAATAATGCTTCTATGAACACAGGGGTATTCTTTCTGATTGGTGTTTTTGGGATTCCTAGGATATATTCCCTAAAGTGAGGTCAACAGACAGTTTATTTATTTATTTTTTTAGGAAACTCCATACTGTTTTCCATAGTGGCTGAACCATTTTGCACTAGGACTTTTCTTTATTTTTAAATGTTGGTGTCCCTTAGGGTTTGATAGTAGGACCTTTATATTTGGAAGGGATTTATTGAACATAATTTCATGTTTTAAATGTCACCTGAAATTTATTGATATCCACATTTAAATCTCCTGTCTAGAACCATCACTTTGTGTGTATGCGTGTGTGTGTGTGTGTGTGTATTTTTTTAATCTTTATTGTTGGATGTATTACATATTTCCCCCTTTCCCCCCATTGACCCCTTCTAGCCCCCTCCCCCCTGACCCTCCACCCCAAGCCTTCACCACTCATAGAACCATCACTTTAGACTTGACATTTCTTCTCAGATGTTTTACAATATTATCCAACATATTAAAATGGAGGGTCTGGAAAGAACTCTCAATAAATAGCACTACCATTCATCCTATTCTGAAAATCTAAAGTGATAGGACCTTTCCTTGATAAGTTTTTTTCTCCCTGCACAACACTACCAATCTCCCAAGTCCTATCCTCTAACTTTGAAATACAGCTGAAATCAAATTACTGATCATCTGCTCTGCCATACTATAGTCTTTTAAAAAAATGTTATTTACTGATTTGAAAGAGTTAGAGACATCAATTTATTATTCCACTTATTTATGTATTCTTGGTTGCTTCTTGTATGTGCCATGACCCTGACTGGGGATTGAAACCACAACCTTGGTGTATCAGGAAGATGATCTAACCAACTGAGCTACCTGGCCAGAGCCTGCCATACCACAGTCTTAGCCACAATTATTGTAGCCTGGACTACCGAATTCATTTCAAACTCTTCTTATTTCTACTCTTGTCACCCGCAATCCATTTTTCACTCGGCAGCCACAATGATTATTAAAAAAAAAAAAAGCAAAGAGAAAAATATCAGTACAAACATGGCTAAAGGTCTCTCATATGGTTGTGGTTTACTTAAGAACAACTCATCACTCCTCTTAGAAGCCATTAGGCATGAGAAGAACAAAGAAACAAGTATACACAAAACAATAAAAAGTGCTCAATTTTCATTTCCAGACATATCAAAAAACAGAGAGAAGTTATAACTACAAATGACATGTTACTCTATCAAATGCTGCTAAGGTCTGGCAGAGCCACCTGGAAGAGTGGGCAACTAAGTGAAAGTGCCTGGAGATGAGAGAGAGCAGATTCTAGAAAGCACAACATAAATCACTCCCTCGGTGTGAGGATTCCCTTCAAATGCAAAAGGTGAAGTTGAGGCTGGAGCTGCAAGGAACAGAACTGAGTTTAAGGAGGCTGCCATTGGAGAATAATTGTCAAGGTGATGAGTCTAATAGCAGTGGAATTTCAAAGACAATTACACCAAAAACACATCCTACAATTGAAGGGTTGCCTTGGTGGACTTTAAAAATAATCATATCTTTATCATTTTTGGCCAAATAGTTGGGTGTTTTGCAATTTGTCTGATTCTGCTTGCATGACCAAGCAGCTTTGCAGTGTGAATTCTGACTTCTGCCTAAGCGAGGAACTGCCTTCCTTGTACTGTCCGTTTGACCACATGACTTGATTTATAACTTTGTTTTGTAAGTTCTAAAGGTAACTGAGGCAGTGGTCAATGTCTTGTGACATCTCCGATTGAGCATATCTCATGACATAAACCATTGACAATATCTAGGACCCCACCTGCTGATCCTAAATTAGCTGACATGGAAAAGCCTGTTGCTCCAATCAGAAGAAAAAAAAAAAAAATATATATATATATATATATATATATACATACATATATATATATATATATATATATATATATATATATATATATAGTGTATGCTTATGGCTTTGTTCCTTTACGGACCAATCCCCTTAAAGGTCAGCTTCTTCATTTTTTGCCTTTAAAACTCTGCCCTAAGTCACTTGCTTCTGAGCCCAGCTTCAGTTTGCACTGAGTGCTGTGCCTCCCTGATTTGCAAACCATATATGAATAAAAATACTCTCTTTTGCCTCTCAGAAAGATGTCCTGGAATTCTGTTGATACCTTGGACCACCAGGATGTGTCCCTTCATGACTGTAGTTGGTGAAAGAATAGGGACAAGGGCATGCAGAGCTGGCCGCAGACACTACAGGATGCCCTAGGCTTTGAGGGCCAATAGAAATGTGGCTACCCAGATACACTCAGAGGATCCATACAGGAAGGAAATAGCCTGAATCTGGGAAAAAGAAGAAGGACCCCTTGAACTGCATGGCCTGAAAGGCTACCTACATCACCAAGGAAGAAAAAGAAAATTAAATCATTAAAGAAAAAGGGCAACATTAAAGGAAGCATATGGAGAACACACATGATGGAAAACAAACTCAAGATGATAGAAATGAGAAAAAAGACACAAAACTTCTATTATTTTACTCATAAACCCTGCAAGTCTATTATATACTCAACTAGAGGCCAGGTGCACAGATTTGTGCACTGGTGGGGTCCCTAGGCTTGGCCTGCGGGGATCGGCCAAAACTAGCTCTCTGACATCCCCCAATGGGTCCCAGGTTGTGAGAGGGCACAGGCCAGGCTGAGGGACCCCACCAGTGCATGATCGGAGCCGGGGAGGGACCGCAGGAGGGCTCCAGGGCATGCCTGGCCTATCTCACCCAGTCCAGATCAGCCGGGCCCCAGCAGCAAGCTAACCTACTGGTTGGAGCATCTGCCCCCTAGTGGTCAGTACATGTCATAGCTACCGGTCAAACAGTCGAATGGTTGAATGAACAGTCGCTTACGTTTTTATATATATAAATAATAAAATTCAAAACAAAATAAAAAAAGGAAATCAGAGAATGTCACTACTATTCCTCAAACCCTCCAATGGCCACTGAAGGTTTTAGAATAAAATCCAAATTCTGTACCTTGATCTGTCTTGTATTATTGGCTCCTACTCTCTTATCAATGTCAAATATTGCTCATCAGTCACTCAGCCACTCTTGTTTATATTGTTCCAACTTCCAACATGGCTCTCCAGAACTTCCCATAACTGAGTCTCAACATGTTGTCATAAAAAGGCTTATATCCATCCCCTTACTGACATCTAAAGTATTTACTAGTGATTTCTCTTCCATCATCTTGTTTCTTTCTTTCATAGCCTTTACCACAACCAAAACAACCAAATTATCTTGTTAGAGATTGTTTTTTTTTCTTCCTTTGCAGAAATGTAAGTGCCTGCAGAACAGAGGCAGGTGTGGTCCAGTACCTAGCACATAGTCAGCACTTGATAGTCTGATGACTAGAGAAAGATGAAATAACTAATTTCTAGGACTCTTTCTTGTTTTAATGTGCTAGTACTTATACTAGTTCTTCTCTTTGTAGAGGCTGACAGACTCCACTAAAGTCATGTAACAAACTTGAGGTCTTTGGCTACCTTGATTTACCACGCTAGTAATCACCACATTAAATATATATATGTATGTGTGTGTGTGTGTGTGTGTGTGTGTGTGTGTGTGTGTGTGTTTGGGTTTTTTTCTTATCTATATTTACCCATCCATCCTATTGATTATTTTTATCTAGAGAACCATAACTATTACAGATTTTTATACTGTAAGTGGTTCATTAGGAACAGAATGTTAAGAGTACGTTTTCTGAATTGGTTCTGGGGTTTCTGGAATTGTCTCTTAACCTGATTAGATTTAAAGATGCTCTTTCCAGTAATAAAGAGAGCCCTGACAGTCCATGGCATGATCTGACAATAGGGGAATATATCTCCATTGGATACATCCAATCAATTATAAGAATCAAGGGGCTAATTTACTCTATATGTAATACTTCTGAACATTCTTAGAAAACTAAGAATATAATGAGAATGGCTGGTTGCTCCTAATGTTGCTAGACAAAGTGGTAAAAGAAAAGAATGAGGTCAAGGATTCAAACGCTCAGCTCAAGCCTGCATAAAGGACCTGACATTTTCTGTGATCCCCCCATGGAGACCCTTATCTCATTTAGTCACAGGGCTAAGCTTGTTTAAAATCAAAAGCAGACTCTGTTCCTATGGCTAAATTATAAGGCAAGTTCAACTTCCAGTCTTCAATGTCATCTACTATTAAAGTGAAGCATTGATTGATAAAGAATGGGATCCTACAAGTTGGAATGGAATGAAGCTGGGGACATTTAGTCCCTAAATTATTATGTATGAAAACGAGGTGCTGCAATAAATCATAAATTCATAATTGAGCAGGTCATGGTGAATAGTCACACCCCAGGCCTATGACTTTAGTGAAAGGTTTTTAAGCAAGCTCTGTCCACTGTTCTCATGTATCCTATATAATAAAAGCCTAATATGTTAAATGCCTGGTCGTCCGGTCATCCGTTCAAACAATCAAAGTGTAATATGCTTATGATATGCTAAGGCCACTCAACCACTTGCCATGACATGCACTGACCACCAGGGGGCAGACAGTCGACTGGTCAACCAGTCACTATGACATGCACTGACCACCAGGGGGCAGACACTCTGACTGGTAGGTTAGCTTGCTGCTGGGGTCCGGCTGATCAGATGAGCGAGATGGGCCGGACAGGCCCTGGAGCCCTCCGGCGGTCCCTCCCTGGCTGGCCAACCTCTGCATCCCTCCCCAGTCCTGATTGTGCACCAGTGGGGTCCCTCGGCCTGGCCTGCAGCCTCTTGCAATCTGAGACCCCTCAGGTGATGTTGGAAAGCTGGTTTTGGCCCAATCCCACAGGCATAAAAGGCTAATATGCAAGTCGACCAAACAGCAGAACGACCAGTTGCTATGATGCACACTGACCACCAGGTGGCAGATGTTCAACACAGGAGGCAAATGCTCAGCCAGCAGCGCTAAGGATGTATGACTGACGGCTTAGGAGCAGGCCTAAGCCATCAGTAGGACATGCCCTGAGGGCTCCAGAACTGAAAAAGGGCACAGGCCGGGCTGAGGAAACCCCCTGAGTGCACGAATTTTGTGCATTGGGCCTCTAGTCTAGAATAACACACCTTTGAAAAACCAGAGGTAATATTGCTTGAAGGGGTAATCACCCTCAAAAAAGAACACAATCTTTTAACTATCCTGCAATACAATCCTTGTTTTCCATACTTCCCTCCTTAATTTCAAATGCATAAAAGGAACTGAAAACATGTTCTTATCAGAAGTATTTGAGATCTTGCTTCCCAGTATGTTGTCAGTTTGGCTCAAACTATTATCAAAATTTTCTACAGTTTTGAATTTTTCTTACCTTAACATTATGATGAATCTTTTTTGCTAGTGGAAGAGGTCTTCCTGTCCCCAGTAGCCTCCCACATCCAGGAGAAGTGACCACCTCAGCCCCAGTGGTAGTAGCCTCTCTAGTCCCATCTAATAAGATTAACTCTGCATTTCCTGAGGAAACTGTAATGTCCTGGCCTGGGGCAGTTGCCAAGACAAGGCTGATTCCCCTCAGGACCCACATTCACCACCCATGTTTGCTTCTTGACCTATAACTAAATTCAAGTCCGAATAGACCCCTAAAGGTGAGGTACAAAGTGTGACCCAGGAGGAAATACTCTATACTCCAAAAGAACTATACACATTTTCAAATTCCTAAAGAAAAATCTGAAGAATATGTGTAGAAATAGATATTTAGGTTATGAAATAATGGTGGAAGGAACATAAAGTTGTATCTGGCTGAATTTTTTAATATGGGTTCATTAAGCAAGAGATGTTGCATTTAATGTTGCAACTCAGGGAGTTATTCAGAAGGGTTCTAACTTCTTCCTAACTCCCTGGTTGGCTGTACCATGGACCAAAAGGTGATCCACAGAGAGTAAATTGAAATGCCAGACTTACCGGGGTTTAATGTAGAAGAAGGGATTCACAGGTTTATGGAGATTGGAATGTTAGAGTGGATTTGTCATTTAAGACCTCATCACCTACACTAGAAACATCCAGTAGACATTACCTCTCACCATTGCTGTAAGGTGACACATTTGTGAGCAGAGCCCCAGCATTTTTAAAGAGCTCTGTGATCATTACTCTCTGTAGGCCATTGGAAACTAAAGTCACTAAATTGGGAAATTTAAATGCAATGATTGAAATTGAATCCTAGGGTGACAGAAGCCAAGTGGTAGGAGTCAAATAGACAGGAAGCATACTAAATCCTCATGTGATCTGTTAATCAGACATATTCTAGACCAGTGGTTGGCAAACCGGGGCTCGCGAGCCGCATGTTGACTAATGAGTTTGCCGACCACTAGACTAGACTAAATGTTACCGTGTAGTTGGAAGCTGTGAGGATTAGGCAATTGTGGCATATTGTGTGCAAAGAGGTAAAGGGTAGTATATGACAGTGGTTGGCAAACTCATTAGTCAACAGAGCGGCAAACGGCGGCTCGCGAGCTGCATGTGGCTCGTGAGCCGTGGTTTGCCGACCACTGTTCTAGACCAAGTAAACAAACATCTAATCTGAATTATAAAAATAAGTCAGAACCCCTCAATCAATCCCCAGAATTAAGCCAGTTTGCAGACCCAGAAGTCCTTGAATGAAGGGGAGGGCAGGTACCTTGAGAAAGGGCCCTAGTACACTGCCCAAAATGACACTGTCAATTTTTCTTCCAGCCTTCCCCAAATGTACTGACAGCTTTTACCAAGGTAACTGTGCACTGGGGAAAAGGAGATAATTGGACCTTTTGGGGACTAACAGACACTAGCTCTGAACTGATGCTAATTCCAGGAGACCCAAAATATCAATGTGGTCTACCTGTCAGAGTAGGGGCTTATGGAGGTCAGGTGACAATGGAACTTTAGCTTAGGTCCATCTCACAGTGGGCCCAGTGAGTCCCCAAACTCAGTGGCTATTTCCCCAATTCTGAAATATGTAACTGGACTAGACATACTTAGAAGCTGGCAGAATTCCTACATTGGTTCCCTGATCTATGAAGTAATAACTATTATGGTAGAAAATGCCAAGGAAGTGCCACTAGAACTGCCTTTACCTAAGAAAATAATAAAACAAAATCAATACTATATTTATGAAAGGGTTTCAGAGATTAGTGCCACAATCAAGAACTTGAAGGATGCAGGGGTGGGAGTCCCACTACATCCCATATAATTCTTCTATTTGGTATCTACAGAAGATGGATGGATCTTGGAGAATGACATTGGATTGTCATGAACTTAACCAGCTAAAGACTCCAGTTGTAGCTCTGCTGTATCAGAGGTACAGAATGGCAACTGCTTTTCTTTCCATACTTATCAATAAGGCCCACTAGAAGCAGTTTGGTTCCAGTTGGCAAGGCCAGCAATACAATTTCACTATCTTTAGTCATGAATATATCAACTCTCCAGCCCTACATCACCATTTAGTTCACAGGTATACCTACATAGGACCATCATAGGGATTAATTACATTGAGCCACAAGTAGCAACTATTCTAGACTTACCAGTACGATATTTGTGTGTCAGGGTGGTAATAAAGGTGACAAAAATTCATGGGACTTCTATCTCTTTTAAAATTCTAGGGATCCAGTGGTGTAGGGAATAATATTATATCTCTCCTTAGATGAAGGATAAGCTGTTGCATGTGGCCCCTCCTACAACTAAAATAAAAGGCACAATACCTGGTGGGCCTCTTCAAATTTTAGAAGCAATATATTCCTCATTAGGATGTATTACTCTGGGCCATTTACAAAGTGATCTAAAAATCTGCTAGTTTTAAGTGGGGCCTAGAACAAGAAAAGGCTCTACAACAGGTCCAGGCTGCTGGGTAAGCTGCTCTGCCACTTAACCTATATGAGCAGATCCAACAATGCCTGAAGTGTCAGTGGCAAATGGAGATGCTCTTTTGAGCCTTTGACAGGCTCCTGTAAGTGAATCACAGTTCAGGTCCTTAGCATTTGGAACAAAGCCCTTCCACCCTTTGAGGAAAACTACTCTCCTTTTGAGACACAATTCTTGGCCTGCTACTGGGCCTTAATAGAAACTGAACCTTAAACATGGCCACCAAGTAACTTGAGCTGCCATCATGAACGGGGTGTTATGTGACCCACCAAATCATAAAGTTGGGTGTGTAGAACAACACTCCATCATCAAATGAAAGTGGTATACATATGATCAGGTCCAAAACGACCCTAATGGGATGCATTACATGAAGAAGTGACCAAAATTCCCATGGTCTCCACTCATGCTATCACACCTTCTTTCTCCCAGCCTGCACCTATGGCCTCTGGCAAGTTCTCTAAGATCACCTGGCAGGGGAGAAGACTTGGGTCTGATTTACAGATGGTTTTGCACAATATGAAGATATTACCTATCTGTGGACAGTTGTAGCACAATAGCCCCTTTCTAGAACATTCCTGAAGAGTGGTGATGAAGGGAAATCCTCCCAGTGGGTAGAATTTTGACCCCTAGTTGTTCACTTTGCAAGGAAGGAAAAATGTCAAGATGTGTAATTATATACTGATTCATGGGCCATGGCCAATGGTTTGTCTAGATGATCAGGGACTGGAAAGGAACATTGTTGGAAAATTGGTGATGAGGAAATGTGGGGAAAATGTATGTGGATAGGTCTTTCTAAATGGGCAAGAAACATGAAGATAATTTGTGTCCCATGTGAATGCTCACCAAAGGGTTACTTCAGCAGAAGAGAATTTTACCACAATAGTCCCCCTTTACCCATGGTTTTAGCTTTCATGGGTATTTCAGTTACCCATGGTCAACCATGTTCAAAAATATTAAATGGAAAATTCCAGAAATCAACAATTCATAAGATTTAAATTGTCCGAGTTGTGTGATGAAATATTGTGCTGTCCTCCTCTATCCCACCCAGGATAGAAATCATTCTTTTGTTCAATATTTCCACATTGTTTACACTACCCACCCATTAATCACTTAGTATCTGTCTTGGTCATCAGATCAACTATCATGGTATTACAGTGCTTGTGTTCAAGTAACCCTTATTTTACCTAATAATGGTCCTAAAGTGAAAGAGTAGCGATGTTGGAAATATAGCTACGCTGAAGAGAAGCCATAAAATGCTTCCTTTAAGTGAAAAGGTGAACGTCCTAGACATAAGGAAAGAAAAACATAATGCTGATGTTACTAAGATCCACAATAAAAGCAAATCTTTTAAACATTAAATTGTAAAAAAAGGAAAAAAGAAATTTATGCTAGTTTGCTGAGAAAGAGACCACATTCAACTCACAACTTTTATTACAGTATCCTATCTAATAAAAGAGTAATATGCAAATTGACCATCACACCAAGACACAAGATGGCCACCCCCATGTGGTCAAAGATGGCTGCCCCCATGTGGACACAAGATGGCAGCCATAAGATGGCCACCACAAGATGGCCTGCAGGGGAGGGCAGTTGTGGGAAGTTAGGGGTGACCAGGCCAGCAGAGGAGGGCAGTTGGGGGTGACCAGGCTAGCAGAGGAGGGCAGTTGGGGGAGACCAGGCCAGCAAGGAAGGGAAGTTGGGGGCACAAGGTCTGCAGGGGAGGGCAGTTGGGGGGGGTCCCAGGCCTGCAGGCAAGGGCAGTTGTGGGGGGACCATGCCAGCAGGGGAGGGCAATTGGGGGGGGACCAGGCCTGCAAGGGAAGGCAGTTGGAAGCAGCAGTCCTGGATTGTGAGAGGGATGTCCGACCGCCCGTTTAGGCCCGATCCCACACTGGGATCGGGCCTAAACGGGCGGTCGGACATCCCTCAAGGGGTCCCAGATTGGAGAGGGTGCAGGCTGTGCTGAGGGACAACCCCCCCCCCTTGCACGAATTTCGTGCACCAGGCCTCTAGTATTGTTATAATTGTTTTATTGTATTATGAGTTATTATTAATCTCCTACTGTGTTTAATTTATAAATTAATTTTTATCATAGGTATGTATATATAGGAAAAAGTATAGTATATGTAGGGTTTGGTACTATCAGGCATCCATGGGGAGTCTTGGAATGTATCCCCTATAAATAAGGGGGGATACTATAATCAAGTGGATAGAATTACATGTTCTTTGGACAATAATCAGCCTCTTTCTCTAGCCTTTCCTGTCATTTCCCAATGGGCCCAGAGATAAAATGTCCATGTGGCAGGATAGAGTTTATCCATAGGGCTCAGCTACATGTGCTTCCATTCACTAAGACAAGGGGTGATGTTTAATGTTATCTGTCAACTTGATTGAGCCATGGGTTGTATGATATTTGGTTAAACATTATTATGTATATCTGTGAGGATATTTCTGGATGAGATTAACATCTGAATCAGTAGATTGAAAAAATCAGATTATCTTTCCCAATGTGGGTGGCACTCATCCTATACCTTGATGGCCTGAACAGAACAAAAGGGCCAAGAGAGGGAGAATCATGGTCTCTAACTGATTGTGTTTGAGACACTGCTCTAATGCCTTTCCACTTAAATTCTGACTACAACTTAGATCATTGTATCTCCTGCTTCTCAGGCCCTGGAACTTAGACAGGAACTACACCGTTGGCTTTCCTGAGTCTCTAGCTTGCCTACTGCAGGTCTTAGGACTTTCAGTCTCGATAATTGCATGAATCAACTTCTTATAATAAATTACTATATATAATAAGCCTACTTGTAAAAAATGCATTTAATAAAAATATGTAATGCTCCCTCTTCTATTGGTCCCATTTCTCTAGAGAACCCTGGCTAATATATATTTAACATAATTTAATAAATTTAATAAGTGTATAAAGTTGAGTGTGATTTGTAATACCTAATTAAACACATATTAACTTAATTTTTTAAGTCTTAAAAATTTGGGGGGGAGATAAAAGTGCTTAGCAGTTAAAGTGGTCCTGCACATCTTCGCAACAACTCTGCTCTTACGAAATTTATTTAAAACCAGACCTTCAGATCAACTTCCCTGATTTTCTTCTCAGCAACATGGCTCATTAATGTTCTTGTCATTCATATAAAGGGTCTAGGATATGGGTTTGAATGGGGCATAGTTACAGAACTATTGTGGTATAATTTACATAGAAGCATATACCTTTTTACTATTTTAAATATATTTTTATTGGTATCTTTACTGAAATTTTTAACATAAAAAAGTCAATAGATATTTGAAAGGAAATATCTTTCTAATGTCTTATTTGCTTAATTGCTCTTATAATAAGGGAACTTGATTCTTTATAATGGTATACATTACCTATTAAGACTTTGATCTTTTCAATAGAAATAAAGTAGATATAATAAAATGTGATCTAATGATAAAAATATTTTTACTTTAAAAATATTCTGATATATCTTGTTTTCCATAAGGTAAGAAGAATTTCTAGAGAATTTATGCAAAGTAAATTACTTACACCTGGATAATCACACAAGCTCAACACAAGAAACTCAATGTGAGAGTATTTTTTGGTTCCTTTCATGAATTATATACTTTCAGAAAATAGTTATAAATAAGATTCCTCTAAGATTTATAGCTACTATTAGCTACTGAGTACCAACTCTTTGCTTCTAAATGCTTTATATACATGATCAAGCTTATCTTTATAAAAACCATGAAAGATAGATATCTTTCCCATTTTATAGGTAAAAAAATAAGCTTCAGAAAATTAATAACCTTGCTTAAAATCACTCTGGCATCTAAAATCAAAGTAACCAGTGACCAAGGTCTGAATTTAGCCCCATCTGATTCAAGACCCTTGGTCTTAATCATATGATTTTAGTGACTTTCTCCAAAAATTAAAGGCAAACGAAACATCAGTTAACCTTGAACACTCCCTGGACTATTCTGATTTTTTCTCTTGTTTTTATTTCAATAGCATCTGCCATAATTTAGAAATACCTATCTCTATTTAAAGACATAGCTAAAGATTAAAATAGTTCTTTGTCTACATGTATACCACATGAGAGACAAAGAAAGATGCTTTTCTAATACAATCAGTCAATGGTAGTGCTGGGTATTAAAATTTTAAAATTCTGTTTATCTCATTATATGCAGAATTGTGTTTTTCATGAGGCCATTTTCATCTCTGAATCCATAAGTGATGTAGGGAGATGATGTAATTTTCTTTCATTACCCCCCAACCAGTCTTTAAGAATTGTAGCCTTGCTTTTAAAGCAGGCATTTTTCAGTGACTCATTAAAATCATGAACTTTATCCCACTTCTTTTTGTACTCATATCCTTCAGCCTTTAAGAACATCATCTAAATGGTTAATGGTGCTAATATTAACAAGCATATAATCTGTATAATAATCCTAAATAATTTATATAAACTAACACATTAATGGTCACTTTAAAGAACTATAAATCAATAAAGTCTGCAAAAGATTGGAATTACCAAAAAGCAAAACATTCCCTTACATTACACAAACGAAAAATCAAGGGACAAGGAAGATAAGAAAAGTATTGCCCGCATATCCAATATGTAAGCACCATTATTTGTCCAAGAAAATGATGGGTTATTTCTCCCCTAATGGTCCATTTTACTGAAAGTTTGTCCCTTCAGTACATGTGATCCTTAAAAAAGCCTGGCTTCTAGGAGGGAGTTGTCTGTTCAATCATGCCTGAAGCTCTTTTTCAGGTTAGTTAAGTATCAAAAAACTTAGAGCAGCCCTGCTGAGTGCATCATTATCTGCTATTGCAGAGTGAGAGCCACAATTGTGTAACTCAGTGATGCAGGGTCTTGACCTTTGCAATGACTATATTGGCATCTCAGTTATTACTTAAAAAGTCACCAGAGTCATGACCTTGACCATAGGCAATTTGCTCTTAGCAAAAGAAATCTTAGCTTTCCCCAGCTTTCTGGAGCTGGTTGAAACACAGGTTACATGCACCTTTGTTTATAAAACACACACACACACACACACACACACACACACAGACACACACACGATGTATAGATATGCATATGGGATAAGGTTCAACTCAAATAAAATGAGTGCAATACATCCTTCTTTTACATTTATTCACTTTTGCTATTTATCCAATTATGTTACCAGCCTGGTATATCAGCTATGTTACTGGATATTCACTGGTGCACAAATGCAGAATACAAAACTGATAAGAGAAATGTAGATTTTAATTAAAGGGCAGAAAGTGAAGCATTTTCAATGGTTAACAATAAAAATGTTTAGATTCATTTTTCTTGAATTTTTTCATTGACTTTATTTCTTTCTGCTTTGAGATTTAATTTAAACTATAAAATAATTTTATTGCCAGAAAATTTACAGAAGTTGTTTGCAGAATACCTTTCTTAATTTCCAACAGGCACATCTCAGTGTGTCACAAAATTAACAAAAAGTAAATACAATGAACACTACAAGTATAAGCATATATATATATATATCCACTTGGGGGAGAAAAGGGCATACTTAGGTCATTCTGAGTCATCCAATGGACCATTGCACTCATTTATTAATGCAGTTGAATGACATATATGTGATTAGTAATTGAAAATATTTATATCATACTATTCAACTCAACTTATAAGCACTTCTCAAATTTTCTGAGGTAAAAATTCTTTTGACACAAAAATGGTGTGCAAGCCGAAACCGGTTTGGCTCAGTGGATAGAACATCGGCCTGCGGACTGAAGGGTCCCGGGTTCGATTCCAGTCAAGGGCACGTACCTTGGTTGCAGGCACATCCCCAGTAGGGATGTTTCTCTCTCATCGATGTTTCTAACTCTCTATCCCTATCCCTTCCTCTCTGTAAAAAATCAATAAAATATATTTAAAAAAAATGGTGTGCATGCATATATGTACAATAATACCAAGGTAACCTTCATTCCTGAAGCAAAACAAAATCTTAATGTTCCATTTAAGAAAATCTAACTCTTAAATAGTTGGACTTAAAAACTATTAGATATTATAAGACAGAAGAAAATAAAACTTTTGTGTTCATGTGAAAAGCTCCTTAATATCATCTGTAGGCACTGAGCCTAGGCCAGTGGTCGGCAAACTCATTAGTCAACAGAGCCAAATATCAACAGTACAACGATTGAAATTTCTTTTGAGAGCCAAATTTTTTAAACTTAAACTTCTTCTAATGCCACTTCTTCAAAATAGACTCACCCTGGCCATGGTATTTTGTGGAAGAGCCACACTCAAGGGGCCAAAGAGCCACATGTGGCTCGCAAGCAGCAGTTTGCCGACCACGGGCCTAGGGAGGCCAGGACAACCTGACCATTGGCAATCAGAAACACTTTTCACACATTTCTGAACAAATGAAAAGATTAATCTGTAACACAAGCTTGGAAGTGTTTACTGAGTGAACCAGAAATGATTAATGTGTATGCTAGAATGGCTTAAAGTTTGCAAACTAATTAAATTACCTATTACTATCACTTAAAATTCCTTAGCAGGCTTCATATTTACCAACACCATACTCATCGCCTATTTGTTTGAAAGCACACTCATCATTTAAGTCTCATTTCAAGTCATTTCTTTCTATTCCATCCTCGTTGAACTACTGCTATTTAATACCTCTGTGCCTTTGTCCACAAAATTCTGTCTCACTGCAAGTCTTTTCTATCTGGCAAACTTCTACTCATACCTCAACACCTAACTCAAATTAAATATCTTGGTAGCTTTCTTAAATGCCACACACAGAGTTATTACTACTCCTTAAATTTTCCCATAGCATTTGGTATATATATTTTCTATATTATTTAGCAAACTATATGGTAATTATTTGGTTAATACTCTTATCTTCCATACTATGTTGCAAGCTCCATAAGAACAAAGTGATTCTTACTCATGTATTTATCTATGATGCTTATTATAGGGGTTGGAATATAGCAGAAAAACCAAGATTATTTAAGTACCAGTGACCCGGTGCACAAAATTCATGCACATTAAAAGGGGATTAATTAGAGGAAATAATTTAATATTACTATTTGCCCTTTCTCTATAATAGAAGTGTCAGAGATGAAAGAAAATTAGTAAAATGTATATGAAAACCTTCCTCCTGTCAGAGTCTGGGGCTCACCACGGGACCCAGAGTCAAGTCCCCACCCACCCACATGCACTTCAAAATCGTGTGAGACCCAGACCTGGCCAGACCTCCCCCACATTGGGCTAGATCCAGACCCAGCCAGTCCCACCCTTGTCAAGCCCTGCTGGGCAGAGGGCGTAGCCTCAGGTCCCCTGACCCGGCGCCAGGACGGGGGGCGTGGCCTGAGGTCTTCCAGCCCAGACCAGGGCAGGGGCGTGCCTTGAGGTCCTCTGTCAAGCCTTGCCAGGTGGGGGACATGGCCTGAGATCCCTTGTCAAGCCCCGCTGGATGGGGGGCATGGCCTGAGGTCCCCCGTCAAGCCCCGCCAGGCGGGAGGCACAGCCTCAGGTCCCCCAGCCCAGCACCGGGAGGGGGGCGCAGCCTCAGGTCCCCTGTCAAGCCCTGCTGGGTGGGGGTGTGGCCCGAGTTCCCCTGACCCAGCACTGGGGGTACATCTTGAGGTTGCCCCGTCAAGCCCCGCTGGGTTGGGGGGCACGGCCTAAGGTCCCCTGTCAAGCCCAGCCAGGCAGGGGGGTCCCCTGGCCTAGTGCTGGGGCAAGGGACATGGCCTGAGGTCCCCTAGCCTGGTGCCGGGGTGGGGGGTGCGGCCTGAAGTCCCCTGTCAAGCCCCACCAGGTGGGGGGCACGGCCTGAGGTCCCCCGGCCTGGCACTGGGGCGGGGGGAGCAGCCTGAGGTCCCCTAGCCCAGCACCAGGATTGGAAGCACACCTTGAGGTCCCCTGTCAAGCCCTCCCGGGTGGGGGACATGGCCTGAGGTCCCCTGTCAAGCCCCATGGGGGCGGGGAAGGGTATAGCCTCAGGTCCCTGCTGATTGCTCGTTAAGGCTCCTTATGGGAACTTGGCCTCAGTTGTGGGTGCAGCCATCTTTGCGATGGAGTGATGGTCAATTAGCATATTCCCTCTTTATTAGATAGGATATAAAAAGTATTCTTTGCTAGTTTATTTCTTTTTATTTTATTTTTTATATTTTTTTTCATTGATTTCAGAGAGGAAGGAAGAGGGAGAGAGAGAAACATCAATGATGAGAGAAAATCATTGATTGGCTGCCTCCTCCATGCCCCCTAGTGGGGATCAAGCCTGCAACCCAGGTATGTGCCCTTGATTGGAACCGAACCCGGGACCCTTCAGTTTGCTTGCTGATGCTCTATCCACTTAGCCAAACTAGCTAGCGTTAGTTTCTTTCTTTTTAAAACTATATATATATATATTTTTTATTGATTTTACCAAGAGGAAATGAGAGGGAAAGAGAGATAGAAACATCAATGATGAGAGAGACTCATCAATCAGCTGGCTCCTACACACCCACTACTGAGAATAAAGCCTGACTGGGAATCGAACTGTAGCCTCTAGGTTCATGAGTCAACACACAACCACTGAACCACACCAGTCAGGCCTTTGCTAGTTTCCTTATTCCATAATGTAATGAATATAATTAATCATTAACATTAATATTAGAGCTCATATTGGTAACATATGATCTTGAGTCTAAAACCCCTAATGTTCAAATTAACATTTGGTTCAGTATTCTATTTGCAGAAAAAAATGCCTTGGCTATTCAACATAGATGTGAAATGTAAGTTCTTGCTTGTCAATTAGCTGGTTGACTAGAAAAAGTTAACTTATTTGTCAGGATATTAGCTGGAATTGGGAAACAGAACAAGCCTTTATTTACTAATATTTCTGAAACTATAGGTGTGGCCCTCACTTCAGAATTCTTAGAAAAGTCCCCTTTACTAATTATACTCCAGCCTCCTTTCATTGGTTGTTAACTGGGGGCAGAATTGCCTATCACTGGAAGGTTTTTTTTACAAGTGTACAATGACATTTGTTGTCACAAGTTTGGAGGATGTATTTAGTAGCCAGGAGCTAGAGATGCTCAGTGTCCTGCAATTCTTGGGAAAATCCATACAAAAAAAAATAAATGTCCATCTAAAACCATAATACTTCATTATGTAGTATTTCAAGTAATCCAAGAGTCCATTGTATTGATTTGTATTACTAACTTTTTCAGACTTGATTATACCATGGACTACTTTCCAATCTCATGTCAGTCTATGCATGTAATGGTATTCATTGTCAAGCACAATCCTTAGCTAGAATTGTTAACCAAATAGTACACTTACTGGAAAATTGTAAGGAAAAAAATAGATACACTTCAGCACATTTCCAGGTTGCCATGAAACTAAGTAGAAATTCATGGATGAGTTACTAAATAGAAAATGCCTTTGTTGCCCAACTTTCTACTTTTCTTGCATACTGATACAGTTTTACTTTCTGCCACTTTGGCAATTAAAGTTACATAGCATACATTATTAACATCTATGGATAATGATAAAGAATTTCTAGAAATCCCTAATTAGTTTACCCGCTAAATGTGAAAACAGTAAAGCCAGCACATAAAATACTTTCTTGAAGTAAGTATTTTAGATAGAAAAAGAATTTTAGTCATAGGGTTTGATATGGATAGATCTGGGTTTGAATCTTAAATGCAAGCAGTGTGGCATTGGGTAAGATGCTTAGCTTAAGCTTTCTCACTTTTCTCCAAAAACCTCACCAGGTTTTTGTCCAGGATTAGACAACATAATATATTTCATGTATATATCAAATGGTCTGGATCAAAAAACAAAGGTAGAGTAAGATGGTTAATGTCAAAGAAAGCAAACACCTTATCAATAGTTATTTACATATCTGAAGAAAGATTAAGCCAAGGGAACAGACTAAAGGGAATTTCAATTTATTAGTAAATGGGTAGCATTAACTTAAGGAGAATTCTCTGACCTTTCTACCCTGAGGATTTTTATTTGATTGACAGAAATATCTCTAAGTACTGATGATTCCATTGGCTAGTTTAAGGACACTAGCCCTTTAGATTACCAATAATTCCATTAATCTAGTTCCATGCTCATCAAGTAAATCTCTGCTTTGACTTTTCTTTCTGGTTTTTCTAACTGAAGAGGGTGTGCAGACCAGATGATCTAAGAATTGTAGTTCAGTTGGCAGTCTTAATTCTCATTATGCAATAGTAACTTTCTGTATGATTTATATGGAATTTTGTTAATGAAAAGCTACTTATGTAAACTTCAATTTGATCAATTCCAAATACCTTATCAAAATTGAATTTTTAGAACTGCAAAGCTAAGGATGAGACTTAATTAGCTACTTGTCCAGATCCCACCAGGGGAGGCTCCAACTGAGTGAAAAGTCCTACTCAGAAATCACTCCCATCCTATCTAATAAAAGGTTAATATGCAAATTGGTTGGGAGGCCCTCAGGTAATAACCGATCAGCATGCTGTGTCGACCTGCCCCCTGTGCCAGCCTGTGGTAGGAGCCCAAATCCTAGCCTACCTAAAACATGGCTGTGTGCCATCATATCAGTAAGAAAGGGACATTCCACACTTGCCTGGGGCATCTAAGTCACTGGCCTAGAGAATCAGGGTTTCAGATAAGGGGACGCAGCATTCCACTGCTATCTTGAGTTTGTGGTTTCCAAGGAAACAGCCAGAAGGGATGATAAACCCTCTGCAAATGGCTCAGCCAGTGCCTATCTAAGCTTCAGCTTTGTTTAAATCCAGCCTTTCCTGCAGTGAATGACCCCAACCCTCCCTGGATCAGGCAGGTTCCTGTGGAGCACAATCTCTACACAATACAACGGGGCCCCAGTTTCGTCCCCTGTGATCTCATGTGCCTTAGCTCGGGGCAGCGGGGAAAGAAGGGAAAAGGTATCATGCAGGGCAGCTCCCGCAGCTTTTGGCACCACACATGAGCTCATTCAGGTGCCAGAGGGTTGCGGAGCAGCGAACAAGAGCCCTGGAACCAAGCAAACAAGAAGAATCAAATAAACCAATACAAACACCCCTCCCCCACCCTGGGAGGGATCCTGGACTGAGGGGCGTCCTGCCCAGGCATTGCGTACCTGCTTCCCACCTCCTTCATCCAAGTGGAAAGGTTAGGGGGTTAAAGGGAGGAGGAGGAGCCTCACAGAAAGGGGATCCCTGGGAACCACAACCCTGCCCTCCCTCCAGACCGGACCTCTCGAAGAGCAGGGCCTGACCCCGCCCCCAGCAGATTTGCATATCCCAGACCCTTCGGTGCTTCCAGGTACAGGGCATTCCCACGTCTTCCCTGCCTTCCAGCCACTGACCCTCACTGTCTTCTGCCCCAGAAACACTTGTCCTCCCCAACTTTCGGTCTTTATAGCCTAAATGCATGGTGGGCATAATTGTTTCTCCACAGATTTTATTTGATAAGAACCCAGCGAAGTTGCTTAGCAACTGAAGCTGCTCAGACTTCATCAGGGACAATGGATGACACACCTTACTTGGCTTTGACAGCAAAAAAATCTTATTCTTTTATTTTTTTTACATAGATTTTTATTGATTTCAGAGAGGAAGGGAGAGGGAGAGAGAGAGAAACATCAATGACGAGAGAGAATCATTGATCAGCTGCCTCCTGCACACGCACTACTGGGGATGGAGCCCGCAACCAGGCATGTGCCCTTGACCAGAATCGAACCTGGGACCCTTCAGTCCTCAGTCCAAAGCTCTATCCACTGAGCAAACCAGCTAGGGCAGTGGTCGGCAAACTGCGGCTCACGAGCCACATGCGGCTCTTTGGCCCCTTGAGTGTGGCTCTTCCACAAAATACGTGCGGGTGCGCACCTACAGTGTGATTGAAACTTTGTGGCCCATGCGCAGAAGTCAGTTTTTCGGCTCTCAAAAGAAATTTCAATCGTTGTACTGTTGATATTTGGCTCTGTTGACTAATGAGTTTGCCAACCACTGAGCTAGGGCAAGCAATCTGATTCTTAAAGACTTGATTTTTGTCATAACAAGTGGATTTGAATCATATCAAACCAATATACATTTTTTAATGAAATGTCTCTTCATTTCTACTAATACAACTCTACCTTAAAGCTTATGTTGTATAATCTATACTAATAAAAGGGTAATATGCTAATTAGACTGGACTTCTTCCAGACATCCATCGGAATGTCCTTCCGGACAAAGCCATGGTGGCGGGGCCCGAGGCAGAGGTGGTTAGGGGTGACCAGGCTGGCAGGGGAGGGCAGTAGGGGTAACCAGGCTGGCAGGGGAGGGCAGTTAGGGGCAACCAGGAGAGGGCAGTTAGGGGTGATCAGGCTGGCAGGCAGAGATGGTTCGGGGCTATCAGGCAGGCAGGCAGGTGAGCAGTTAGGAGCCAGTGGTCCTGGATTGCGAGAGGGATGTTTGGATTTGGAGAGGGTGCAGGCCGGGCTGAGGGGCCACCCCTCCCTCCCATGCACGAATTTCATCCACCAGGCCTCTAGTTTTCTATAATTGTAACAACAAACAATAAATTTCATTGGGAAAAAATTCCAAACTTGATGTGGACGAAAGGGCCCACATGCTGACCTGACAAGCTCAGGGGAGGCCTGCATGGCAGTCTTGCAAACTCAGAGACCTAAAGTAATCACAAAGGATGGTCTGAAATTAAACTTTAACTAAAAGCAGTTATGGTGGGTAGTTATATCCTAGGCCGCTATCTTCGCTGACAAGGTCAACCTTTACCTTAACTGAGCCTATCTGTCTTTTTGCATCTATGATAACATATCCTTGAAATGTCTGGGTAACTTATAACTTCCCCTTTTCCGGACTCCTTGGGGTATAACCTAATGTGCCTGGGCACCACAACAGATACTACAACTTTCTTCATTGTTATTATCATGTTAATTGTTTGACTGTTGACTATCCTGTATCCACCTAAGTATGTGTCTATCATTTTACTTTTTATCCAGTCCCAGGGGTTTTCCCACTTTGCTTTCTCCCGCCTCTCTAATCATCACCAATAGATTTCATGTCCCCTCCTTTGATTGCAATGGACAAAAATAGATGAAAACCTGCCATTCTCTGGAGCATTATCCCAATCCATTGAGATACTGCTTCCCAGCAATTGTCGACAGTTTGGCTCAAATAAACTCACAAAAATTCTTTATAGGTTTGAATGTTTTTATGTTAACATTGGTATCAACATTAGAACCTATAGCTCATTGACTCAGTGAAAAATTTAAAACAATCCAAATTCAAAGTCTTAGAGAGTTAAAGAAAGCAAAACTGGTAAGTCAGATGTAGATTCTAATGACTAGAAAATGAAGAGCCAGCCAAACAATTTAGATAGAGAAAGGACAAGTGCTATATTGGATTTCCACAGATATTTCACATCTTGACGTTGATAATCCCTTTTGTATGAAGGTCTCATAAAATGACATATCTTCAATTTCAAGTAGCAGAGGATTACAGCAGTAAAATAAATTGGAAAGAACAGGTAAATGAGCAAATAGGCTTCAATGGGTTAAGGCAGTGGTCAGTAAACTCATTAGTCAACAGAGCCAAATATCAACAGTACAATGATTGAAATTTCTTTTTTTTTTTTTAATATATTTTATTGATATTTTACAGAGAGGAAGGAAGAGGGATAGAGAGCCAGAAACATCGATGAGAGAGAAACATCGATCAGCTGCCTCTTGCACACCCCCTACTGGGGATGTGCCCGCAACCAAGGTACATGCCCTTGACCGGAATCGAACCTGGGACCTTTCAGTCCGCAGGCCAACGCTCTATCCACTGAGCCAAACCGGTTTTGGCTGAAATTTCTTTTGAGAGCCAAATTTTTTAAACTTAAACTTCTTCTAACGCCACTTCTTCAAAATAGACTCACCCAGGCTGTGGTATTTTGTGGAAGGGGCCAAAGAGCCACATGTGGCTCGCAAGCCGCAGTTTGCCGACCACTGGGTTAAGGAAATAGAGAGATGGACTAGCAAATCAAATTGTTCAACATTTTCAATATAGACTAAGTAATGACTCAAGAAGTTTTCATTTTAATTTTACCTATGAAAGATAAACATCAAAAGAAAAGATATTTAGCACAGAGAAGATGCATTAAATAGAAGGCTTGGTGATGAAAATGAAACTTTAGAGTAAACAGCAAGTAAACATGTCACAAGAACTACCTAGGAGATTACTCAAATTAATACTCATAAGAAAGGCAACAAATAACTCAGATTCCCAAGAAATATTTAAATTAAAAGGAAAAACTTGGTGAAATAAGAGGTAATTCTTAAAACTTTTGGGTCAAATTTATTATGATAATTTTGGTTGTGAGTTCTTGCTGTACCAAATGCATTATTTAGGATTGCCTTAAATTAACAAGTCTGGTAATAGATATATAGGATGTCAACAACTAAACATATGAGTAGGTAGGCAAACAAATAAATGGATAGACACAGATAGGTAGATGGATGGATAGAAAGATAGATGAAAAAATAAAACTGGTTTATAACCCTCTGAAAATTAATTGATTTAAAGCCCTTTAATAGGAGAACCAAGATGGCAGCATAGGTAACAGCTAGTACTCACCCTCTCCCACAACCACATCAAAATTACAACTAACATACAGAACAATCCTCATTCAGAACCACCTGAAAGCTGGCTGAATGGAAGTCCTACAACTAGAGAAGTAAATAAGAAAGCACATTTAGACTGGTAGGAGGCATGGAGGTGCAGAATGACTGGTCCCACATCCAATTGTGGTGTTTTGTTTTGTTGTTGTTTTTTTTTTTTTTTTTTTTTTTTTTAATTAGGAGGGATATCTAGTCTGCAGAGGCCTCTCATGAAGAGAAAGGGGTCCCAGCCCCATACCAGATCCCTCAGCATAGGACTCAAATAGGATTCAAGTGCTGGGAAGAAAAGTCTCCATAACTTTGGGTTGTAAAAACCAGTGGAGATTGTGGCTGAGTGACACAGAGACTGCTGGAGACCCAGGCAGTTCCTCTTAAAGGGCTCATGCATGGACTTACTCAGACTAGCTCCCTGTGACATATAGGGAGGAAATGAATTGTTTGGCATCAGAGAAAGAACTCAGGGGGTGACTTTCTCCCAGACAAAAATGCTGGCAGAGGTCATTTTTCCTATGCTGAGGAGCTGATTGGTAGTTACCATATCTGAGTTTCCATCAGCCTGGCTCACACTGTTAGCTCCACCCTGATGATTCCCTGAGATTTGGCCTGGCCCAATTTGCAGCCCCACCCAAGATCTTTGCAGTTGCTTTCCCATATGAATGGCCTGTCCTGATTCAGGCTTCAGGCTTTCCTAAAATATCTTAAATAAGTAGGCTGCTGCTAAGTCTGGTACTAGCAGCAGCCTGTCTTATTTCACAGTTTGGCCTCTCCTGGGCACTTCCAAGCCCAACACAAGTAGCAGCCATCTGAAGATTGCCCTCTAGCTCTTGATGGGTGGCCATAGGTATGGCCCAGGCAGTGGCTGACTTTGCACCTCCAGGGGAGCCCCAGAACAAGTGCACCAGGAGGACAGCTTCAGACCACAGCTTCAGATTACAACTCTACACACCCACAAGTGACAAATTCAAGGGGTAGCCTCAGTGAACACCAAAGCCCCACTGAAGTGTGTTCTGCTCCATAGGGGTATCACCTGCACAGCAGCTCTTCCACTGTAGTCACAGCTGGACCTCACAGCCAATTGGCCTAGAGGCCAATTCCTCCCAATAATGCCAACAGCAATCAAGGTTCAACTAGAACAAGATACTGCACACAGCCTACATAGGGGTGCGCCTAGTATGCCCAGCTCAGGGGACTAGTGAGGCTGAGCTACTGAACTCAATAGGACACCTACTACACAAGGCCACTCTACCAATTCCAGGAGAAATAGCAGCTCTACATAATACATAGAAACAAACACAGGGAAGTAGACAAAATATGGAGACAAACATATCATAAGTGAAAGAACAGAAAAAATCTCCAGAAAAAGAACTAAATGAATGGAAGCAAGCAAGCTACTAGATACAGAGTTCAAACAATGGTTATAAGGATGCTCAAGGATTGTAATGAGAGCTTCAAGGGACTTAGTGAGAAATTCAAGGAAATTAGCTGAGAACATCAAAGACATAAAAAAGGACCAGTCAGAAATGAAGGATACACTAACTGAAATAAAGATTAATTTATAGGGAAGGAATCCACAGTAGAATAAAGGATGCCAAGAATTAAATCAGCAATTTGGAATATGAGGAAGTATAAAACACCCAAGCAGAAGAGCAAAAAGAAATGAATCCAAAAATATGAAACTACCATAGTATATGGAACCTCTGGGACAACTTGAAGCGTACCAACATTCGCATCATGGAGGTGCCAGAAGAAGAGAGAGAGCAAGATATTGAAAACCTATTTGAAAAAATAATGACAGAAAACTTTCCATACCTGGTAAAAGAAGTATACTTAGAAAGTCCAAGAGGCATAGAGAATCCCAAGCAAGATGAACCCAAAGAGGCCCACACCAAGACACATCATAAGTAAAATGCCAAAGGTTAAAGACAAAGAGGAATCTTAAAAGCAATAAGAGAAAGCAGTTAGTTACCTACAAGGGAGCGCCCATATGACTGTTAGCTGATTTTTCAACAGAAACTTTGCAGGCCAGAGGAGAGTGGCAAGAAATATTCAAAGTGATTAATAGCAAGAACCTACAATCAAGATTACTTTACCCAGCAAAGCTATCATTTAGAATTGAAGGTCAGAGAAAGAGCTTCACAGATAAAAAGCTAAAGGAGTTCATCACCAACAAACCAGTATTACATGAAATGTTGAAGGTTATTCTAGAAGGAGGAGGAGGAGGAGGAGGAGGAGGAGGAAGAGGAGGAGAAAATATAAAAAATATGAACAATAAATGGCAATAAACATATAGCTATCAACAATTGAATCTAAAAATCAAAATAAATGAACAAGGAATCTAATGAACAAAATAAACTGATGAATAAAAGAACCAGAGGCATGGAAACATGGAACAGACTGACAAAACTCAGAGGAAAAGGGGGTGGGAAGAGATTAACCAAAGAACATATGCATATATTTATTACCTATGGACACAAACAATAGTGTGGTGAAGACTGGGGCAGGGCAGAAGCCAGGTGGAAGGGGGTAGTGGGGACAAAAAGAAACATCTGTAACACTCCTAACAATAAAGATTTAAAATGAAAAATAAACTCCTTTAATAATTGCATAAAATGTCCTGTGATATATAAATATCTGCTATTGTCTTTGAGCATGGGCATGAATGGCATATATTATTTTGAATGAGAAAAAATACTTTTTTTCCCCAAGAACTTCCCAGGTGGCTTATTTTGCCTAGTACAGTGTTTTTCAAACTTGGTTACAAACCCTGGGATGCTTGTTAAAGGAATAAATTCCCGAGATCTATACCAACACACTGATACAATCTTCCAGAGGAGGGGTCTGAGGATAGGAAGTTTTAAAAAGCACTATCGAGAGTCTTATGTTTCCAGATTTCATGTAACAACAACCATAATTTCAGGAATAAGACTTGCAATACCGGTATGTAAGTTTTTCAAAGGGTCAATTTCAGCTTTGGTGAAATTGGGACAATAAGTGGTAAACTTCACCTGCTAAGTACATATTCAGTTCAATTCCTCAAGAATGGCCTAAAGCCTACTGACTTGATGTTTAGACCTCTGCTAAGTGTTAGAGGATGGGGGCGGGGTAAAGGGAGGTAGTAATACCACCACCAACAACAAAAGACAAGACTCCTGCCTACACATTGTTTATAGGCAAGTTTGACAAACATGAACAACAAAGACTAATTGAAGCTTATGCAAGACAGTATATGATCAAGCATTTGGGGATCAAGGAAGTATAACAAGAATGTGAAAAGAAATATCAGTGTTATTTGAGTTGAATCAAAGTTAAAAACCTGATTCAGTGGGGAGGATATTATGCATTAGAAACCATTGAAAGGTGACCCAGGTATTCAGCCCTCTGAAATAAATAAGCACAGTGAAGAACAGAGCCAGAAATGAGCGTGGGAAATTGTCAGGCAATGAAGGAGACCATCCGAGCATCATGGTGCACCACCTTCTCTTCTTTCTCTGCTCTTTATTGTATCTTTACAGTGTGCTCCTGACCAGGATTATTAGGTCACAGAACAAAGTGCTCTGCTCTTGCCTGATTTCAAGAGGAGCTATGAGAAACTCCCAATGATTGCTAAAGGATACAGGGGGTGAGTGGGGAAGAGTGTGAGCATTGGGATAAACAGAGGATGCAGTGATAACTGCAGAAAGTTTTTTAAAATACTACACCATTTATAGCCTAAACGATGAGGTACTATGGATTTGTTTGCATACTCTGGGTATTTTAAACACTTATCTAATGCTGCAGAGTATGAAGTAGCCTACACAATAAAATGTGTATATAGTATTTTCTAAGAACATCAAATTGCTATTTTCTAAGAACATCAAATTGCTATTTCAAGATTACCACATTGTCATCTCATTTTAAAGAATGACATTTGATTTATAATTAGTGAGGACTTGCTGTCTCTACTCTAATTCCTGTCTGAGATGTGCTTCTGACCTATTGTTGTGAACATTCAAAAAACATTTGCTTCTTATTTGAGCAAGTCATGTGCCATTTTCTTCTTCTTCCTTTTCCACAAATCTAGCCCCCTCTTGTAACATTTGAACACAGATTCTTGAAATTCCCAGTCTCATGCATTCTTTCAACACTTTTTATATTATTTTTTAAAAAGTCTCCTCTCCACTTCTTTTTCATGAAGAGCTTCTTCAAATGTGGCAAAATGACTTCCTTCTTTCCCAGGCTCAATACCAAGATTTCTTCATCAAAATTCTGTCTAATAAGGCTTTTTTTCTTCTCAAACGTACTGGGCCTGAGGCCCTTTGATTTGCTCTGTGCTTAGGTTAGCTCTAATCGCCAGGTCTTTGTTGAGCAGACAGATGGGAAAGGACAAAGTTGTATGGCACTGTCAAAAATGATTTAATAACAGTTCACTTTTTATTTTTAAATAGAATCTCGAGAGAAAGTTTTGTCTCTACTCAGCCTCCAGTATGGCACCAACCACAGCAGGAGCGCACAGCCCTCATGGTTATGAGATTCCAGCTGTATGACAATCAACCTCTTCAGCAGAAGCTGCCCACAGACCAAGAGTAAACGGTCAATCTGAAACTGCCTGGAAAGTCAACAGAGTGGCTTCCATCCCTGGGCCTCTTTCCTCAACAATCCCCGCCTTTAGGATGTGTCAGATTTGGGAAGGAGAGGAATCATCAGCAATTTCTACATAATCATCCTACCTACCATCCACAATGAACTCAACTCTTGCTGAAACAAATACATACAAAGTGCTCACTATATGCCATGATATGCTAGGTACTCTTCTAAGAATAATAATACTAACTTATCTAATCACTGATCCTCATAAGGACCGTTTGAGGTAGATACCATTATTATCTCAAGTTTACAGATGGGGAAACTGAGGTATAAAGAGGATAAATGACTTGTCCAAGGTCACACAGCTAGTAAGACTTTCAGAATAGAGAAACTAGGTATTCCTCACAAAATTACAAGGTTGGTTGATTTACAGAAAAGCGGTATGAGAAAAATCAAATTAATATATATTCCTAGGGATTTTTTGTTTTGTTTTCGATGCCTATATTTTATTCATGCATAGACTGTCAGGCCAAACTAAAAGAAGATTCTTGACATCAAGAATCAGTATTATTGATAAGAAGATAGGAGATGAATTCTGAAAAAGTTCACCAATAACTTTCTTTTGTTGAGGCTATAGCAGCCAGGAGGATCAGACTAATCTTTAGGACATTCCCTCTAAAATTTTTCCCCCTGCAATATGGATAAAATTGCAACTCTACTAAAGCAACAAGAACTCCTAGGACTTCTGCTTCTCATCTTTTGTCAGGTTAAGAGATGCTCTCTAAGAAAGACTTGATGGAAAAGAGAGAACGAGAAAGGTACAAGTTAAAGGAAAAAAATAATAGGTTAGAAATAAAAACAATACTTTGTACTTGAGGAAAATCTAATAAAATAAATAACCACAAGTTAGCCTAATCTAGCAAAGATAAAGTAAAAATACTGATTGTAGTTTAATAAAAGGGACATAATCCCAACTACAGAAGAAATTAAATGTTTGGAAACCTAGATAAAATGATTGACTTTATAGGAAAATAAACTATCAAAACTGACTAAAACAAGTCATAAACATCCTAAACAGCTCAGTAATCATGGAGGGTATTAAGAATATGGTCAAATAGCTACTTCCTGAAGTAGTGACAAACTTAGATAGTTTCAAAATTTAATAATTTTACTCTTAATTCATATGATGCTTAAGGTACTTCAGAATACAACAAAATAAAGGAAGAGTCATAATTACTTTACAAAGCTAGAGTAGCATTTATACCAAATCCTGAGAAAGCAAACATACCTAAATGAAAAAAACAATATATACCAATTTCACTTACTATGAACAATTGAAAAAAAACTAAATAAAATCTGGCAGTATATTGTGAGACTAATTAATTATGTTCAAGTTTGGTTTATTTTTGAAAAGCTAAGGTATTTCAGTAATAGGATACCAATAACTTTGAGTGTTGGAATAGATCATTGGAGAAAGAACATATAATCCCTTAAATAGATGCTTAAGAGACATTTGATAAAATCTAATTTTTTCTAATAAAACATCTTACATGAGGATTATTCAATACTTAATTAAATATTAATTTATATTTACACATGAACACATACACTTACATACACACTAAATACAAATTAAAGGTCAATATGATGTTAAGACTTAATGGTGATATACTAGAAACATTGCAAATAAAGTCAAGATCATTGGAAACAGCTTAAGTGCCCATCAGCAGATGAGTGGATTAAAAAACTGTAGTACATCTACACAATGGAATACTATGCAGCTATCTAATAAAGAGGGAATATGCTAATTGACCATCACTCCATCACAAAGATGGCTGCACCCACAGCTGAGGCCAAGTTCCCAGAAGGAGCCTTAACAAGCAATCAGCAGGGACCTGATGCTAGCCCTCCCCCGCCTTTGTGGGGCTTGACAGGGGACCTCAAGGTGCACTTCCTGTCCTGCTGCTGGGCTAGGGGACCTCAGGCTGCTCCCCCCGTCCCAGTGCCATGCCAGGGGACCTCAGGTCGCGCCCCACACCAGGTGGGGCTTGACAGGGGACTTCAGGCTGTGCCCCCCACCCCGGCACCAGGCCAGGGGACCTCAGACCGCACCTCCCGCCTGGTGGGGCTTGACAGGGGACCTCAGGCTGTGCCCCCCGCCCCAGCACTGGGCCAGGGGACCTGAGGCTGCACCCCTCTGCCTGGCTGGGCTTGACAGGGGATCTCAGGCCGTGTCCCCCCACCCGGCAGGACTTGACAGGGGACCTCAAGATGCACCCCCAGTGCTGGGTCGGGGAAACTCAGGCTGCACCTCTGCCCAGCAGGGCTTGACGGGGGACCTGAGGCTGTGCCCCCCTCCCAGTGCTGGGCCGGGGGACCTGAAGCTGCAGTCCCCCCCCCCCCACCCCCCGCCTGGCAGGGCTTGATGGGGGACCTCAGGCCATGCCCCCCACCCAGCAGGGCTTGACAGGGGATCTCAGGTCATGTCCCTCACCTGGCAGGGCTTGACAGAGGACCTCAAGGCATGCCCCTGCCCCGGTCTGGGCTGGGGGACCTCAGGCCACGCCCCCCCCCATGCTGGCGCCAGGCCAGGGGACCTGAGGCTATGCCCCCTGCCCAGCAGGGCTTAACAACAAGGGTGGGACTGGCTGGGTTTGGATCTAGCCCAATGGGGGGGTGGGTGGCCGGGTCTGGGTCTCACATGATTTTGAGGTGCATGTGGGTGGGTGGGGACTTGACTCTGGGTCCCGTGGTGAGCCCCAGACTCTGACAGGAGGAAGGTTTTCATATACATTTTACTAATTTTCTTTCATCTCTGACACTTCTATTATAGAGAAAGGGCAAATAGCAATATTAAATTATTTCCTCTAATTAATCCCCTTTTAATGTGCACGAATTTCGTGCACTGCATCACTAGTGCAGCTATAAAAAAGAAAGAACTCTTGCCATTTGCAACTGCATGGATGGACCTGGAGAGCATTATGTTAAAGAAAATAAGCTAGTCAGAGAAAGTTAAGTATCACCTGATCTCACTCATATGTGGAATCTAATGTACAACATAAACTGATGAACAAAAATAAATTCAGAGACACAGAATCATTGAATGACTATCAAACCTCAATGAGAAGGCAGAGGAGGGTGGGTGAGAAGGAAGAGATCAACCAATGAACTTGTGTGCATATATACATAACCAATGGACAGAGACAATAGGGGGTGAAGGCCTAGGCTGGGGTCAGGGGTGGGCTGGGAGAGGACAATGGGAGAAAAAGGGTGCTGGGAGCCAATTCCAGCATGTCATAATTACAAGAGTTTTATTAAAAGGTTGATGAAACTTGGGAGCTCAACAAGGGCTGAGTCACATATGTAATTACCCGTTGGAGTGGCTAAAGGGCACTTCCCCCAAACCTGAATAGGATGATTGTCTGCTGCTAGACAGCTCAGTGCATCTTAATATACATGTTATTGCCTCCTGTTGGCCAAACACCTGACCAGCTGTAGGCTATTCCCCAATCTGACAATGCTTTTGTACCCTACCCTTTGAAGTGTATTATCTCCACCTTGCATTAGGAAAATTTGTGTTAATAAAAAGCACGGGGTCCTGAGTCAAAGAAATCTTTAGCTCCTTTAGCTGAAGCTCCTCTGACCACCAATGCCTTTCAAAACTATCTTTCATCTTTGGACTCCTACTTAATCTACACACAGCCTTTCTCCAGATTGCTGAACCCTTCTTAATGCTGGGACAAGAACTCCAGCAAAAGGTACATATGTAATACTTTCAATAATAAAGTTTTTTTTTTTTTAAAGAAGAGAATGGAAAAAAAGGAATATATTTTATCACCAGTGCTATTATTCTGATATAAAAATAGTACTATGACTATTTAAATAAAGAATACTATAATCATTTGAAATTGATATGATTATAACTAGAAAACCCAAAATAATTAAATAAATTTGAATTTAATAGAACTTAAAGATTTATATTTTAAACAATGACTCATAAGAAAATTTAATGAAAAAATCCCTTTACCATTCCAATAAAACCATAACATTTATCGAGAATGAACTTAAATGTAGAAATATAAACTAGACTTGAATAGATAAACATATTTTATTCTTGAACCAGGTTATTCAATGTGGAAAAAATACCTATGTCCCTACAAAAATCTAGAAATAAAATGTTGCTTTCCCATAAAAATGCCACCACATTATTTTAGAATTGATTTAGAATAATAAGTATACAATAATTCACAGATAAATCTGTAATGTAATGAGGGTCTAATAAACCTACAAAATGCAAGATATAAAGTGATTAATAGAGTACGATTTCAGCCAAAGAATAGACAGATCAATGGAAGAGAGAACTCCAAAATAATCCAAATATATATAAGAATTTAATGTGTATAAAATGACATTTTAATTTAGTAGAATAATCTTTAGCCATTAACTGTCAATGAGACAATTGGAAGCTGTTTGAAACAAGCAGAGCTAGAGCTTTACTTCATTCCTTACTCAAAATTCAAAATGAATTAAATACATAAATGTAAACAATACAAATGCAGCAGGAGAAAATATATGGGGAGGAAGAAAATGCCTGAAATACAGCAAAAACTGAAAGTCATAAAAACTCTGATCAATTTAAATAATCAAAATCAAAATCACTTATTTGTTTTCTTTAAGTCACATAAACTAACAGGCAACAACTTTGGTTTGTAGTTATATGGAAATTATTTTATTCCAAAGAACTAACATATCCTATCTAATAAAAGAGTACTATGCAAATTGACCGTCACTCCAACACACAAGATGGCTGCCCCCATGTGGACACAAGATGGTCACCACAAGATGGCCAGCAGTGGAGGACAGTTGGGAGGGACCAGGCCTGCAAGGGAGGGCAGTTGGGGGCAATCAAGCCTGCAGGGGAAGGCAGTTAGGGGTGACCAGGCTGGCAGAGGAGGGAAGTTGGGAGTGATTGGGCCTGCGGGGAAGGGCAGTTGGGGGGGACCAGGCTTGCAGTGGAGGGCAGTGAGGGGTGACCAGGCCTGCAGGGGATGACAGTTGGGGGGGACCAGGCTTGCAGTGGAGAGCAGTGAGGGGTGACCAGGCCTGCAGGGGAGGGCAGTTAGGGGTGACCAGACCTGCAGGGGAGGGCAGTTAGGGGCAATCAGGCTGGCAGGGGAGCAGTTAGACAATTAGGCTGGCAGAGGAGTGGTTAGGGGGTGATCAGGCTGGCAGGCAGAAGCGGTTAGGGGCAATCAGGAAGGCAGGCAGGTGAGCAGTTGGGAGCCACCAGTCCTGGATTGTGAGAGGGATGTCCGACTGCCCGTTTAGGCCCGATCCTAGTGGGATCGGACCTAAACGGGCAGTTGGACATCCCTTGAGGGGTCCCAGATTAGAGAGGGTGCAGGCTGGGCTGAGGGACACCACCCCCCCACCCCATGCACGGATTTTGTGCACCAGGCCTCTAATATATATATATATATATATATATATATATATATATATATATGCACACATATATATATATATATATATATATATATAGAGAGAGAGAGAGAGAGAGAGAGAGAGAGAGAGAGAAAGAGAAAGAGAGAGAGAGAGGTCCCTATGTGTGGAAATGGTAATAATTCTAGTTAGATAGACCTTATATAGATTATTTATTGCTAGAACCCAGAGCCTAAAACATTACCTGGCATTTACTGTTCAGTTAACACTTGCATGTTTAATGAACAAATGTACTGATATATGCCAAAAGTAAATTAATATCACATGCAATGTAAAGTCATGTATCTATAAAAAGTATATATTTCTAGAAGTGGCCCAGTAATTTTAAACTCAAAAGATATTTTTACTTTCCAGTTAGAAATTTCAAGAATATATATAGTATTTCTATAACTTTTTACATTTTTAATAATAAACACAATTGTTTGCGTTTAAAAATTGAAATATGAAAAGAAGAGTATTCCTTTATACTGGAGCTATGCTATTTGGTGTTACCAACACTTAAATATGTTGTGATTAAATTAATAATTAGGCAGTGGATTACTACAGTACAGACAGAATTATTTTTATATCCTGGGGGAGGGAGGATGGATGGAGAAGAGCATAATTAGTTAAGGAATTTTCACTGAAGCAAGCAAAAATGATTGAAATCAAACTTACCTCACCTTCATGAATTGAGGTTTACTAATTATTTTCACATATACTTTCATTACTTATATTATTATTTGTATCTTTAAGATGGGAAGAATAAAGTTCAGAAACAATTAAGGCCCCGCAATAAGTAATGTACAGTCAAGACTTGAACTTGCTTTAAATTACTCAATTCTGTTGCTAAGTGCTGACAAGCATCACTATGTAGCAGGTACATCTAGTTGGGGAGATGGTATCTTTTTGGGCAGTGATGAAGAAAGTGGAGGCAGGGTTAAATGAGGCAATTCAATTTTTCATCTAATACATCATTTTATAGTCTGATATTTATTACTAAGACAAATTATTTATTTTTTTGCCCATAAAGAATAATTGAGACTTTGGGTCAACACTAAGGTAGTGTTTTCTATTTAAAATAAAGCTCACTTCTTTCCCTGTGGGGCCACATTTCAATTTGTAAAGGTTGTAAATCAAAGATGAACACATGCTGATCCAAATGTAAAAGAAATTCCAGGAATAAATACAGTATTTCCATTTCTGTATTTGGTCTGCTTGGACACATGCCTAGAAGTGGGTTTTTATTTATAAAGACACAGGGCTGAATGTATACTATTTTCCTGTAATGGGGGAAATGCAGCTTTATTCACAGAATATTATATTTCTGGGCACCAACATTACTTTTTACCTATGAAATCCCTGTGTTTCCATAATGCAAAGGAAGCCTTTATGTGCTAATGAATGATACTGTGCAATTTATAATCCAAGGTTATGAATTTCCACTTTGTTGAATTCCGTTTCAAACACCTACGGACTTTCAATATGTGGTCCACTGACATTTACAGAGATAATCACCTCATCCTAATAATGCCCTAATATTAGATTACAAGGAAGAACACAATATCATTTTGGAATGAAAGAAAATTTTTCTTTAATGAAGAAAATTAGAAAAAAAATCACCACAATTTATTTCATTTTTTACTTTGAAGAGAAGTTTTAGGAATAAGTTGCTTTATTTTTCAATTACTGAATCCTTAGCTGTTAAAAGGTAGAAGTGAAAAATACCGGTATATTTCAACTGCTATCCCCGGAGAACTCTGGTCAGAAATTCTCATTGCTGGTATTTTATTCATTGGTAGTTTATTTGGGAACAATCCCTCTGAGATCATTAAGATTCATTAAAGAAAAGATAAGAGAAAAATATGTAAGCCATTGACAAATAATGGTTTCCGGCTTTGGGGAAACAAGCTTAACTTGATAATACAATCAGTTTACTTTAAGAATCCAACAGTTCTTTGCTTAGATTTCCAACAAATTCAACAACCTGGAAATGTAGCCAGGACCCAGAAGTAATGGGAAACCTGGTCTCTGAGAAGCCACATGCTAAATGAAAGGCTTAGTCTTGAAAAGTGATGCCTATAAGAGCACCCATATGTTCCCACTAAGCTCTCTTTCCCCTTTATGCACAATCATGCTCCCATATGTTTACTCATACCTTTTCCTTCAGTCTCTATTCAATATTCAGAATGGCCTTTTCAAAATGCAAAATTGCCCTGGCCCATGTGGCTCATTGGCTGGAACATCTCCTGGTACACCAAAAGGTGGTGGGTTTGATTCCTGGTCAGGGCACATGTCCAAGATGCAAATGGATCCCTGGTCCCAGCATGTTGAGGAGGCAATTGATGGGTGTTTCTTCCTATCTCTCTCCCTTCCTCTCTCTAAATATCAATTAAAAAAATTTAAAAATATATAAAATGCAAAATTGATTCTGCTTCTCCCTACTTAAAACTTTGCACATAGGATATGCCCAATATATATTTGTGAAATAGATTTTTTTTCTTTCTGTAAAATATACTTCATTGAAATGGCTGAATAAATACGTATTAAATCACATGCCGATGTATTAGGATATCTGTGGGTGATGAAGGACCATCCTGGGCATAAAAACAGGGGATTGCCCTTCCAGTTGCTATTTCTACTTAGAACCCTCTGCATGGGTGTAAAGCAATTCCCAAGTAGGAGTTCCACGGGGGAACAGTGTGACCTTGCAGTCACAATGCAGCTAAAGAACCGTCCTTTACAAAGTACATGCTGAGGAGGAATTGATTAAATCCAAATTTTCAAATTTCACTTCCATTGTGAACATTTTTAAAGGACTAGCTTGAGTAACATGCCTTTATTTAAAGATTTTTTTATTGGTTTTCTGAGAGAGAAAAAGGGAGAGGGGGAAAGAGAAACATGGATGTGAGAGACATCCATAGCTGCCTCCTGCATGCCCCCTACTGGGGATCAGCCCCCAACCCAGCTTGTGCCCCGAGACCGGGAATCAAACCTCCTGCGACCTTTAGGTGCATGGGAGGACACCCAACGAACTGAGCCGCACTAGCCAGGGCCATTTCTTTATTTCCTCATTCTTATATTTTAATTCCAAAGTAGATTTATAATAGAATGGCATACAAATTAATAAAAAGATTAGAGCAAAGACACAAATAGGTGTAGAATAATAAAGCAAGCTAAAAGGAGTTGCCCACAGACACGCTCACAAGAACAGACTTGAATAACTGCTGAATTCTCAATCTATCATTTTCATGCTTGATTTGAGGAGATAACAAACTGCTCCATACATGTATATAAATGGTAATTGCAAATATTTTCTTATTTTGTTATATGGATTGCAAATTGGTATGCAATAGGAACATTTTTAATTTTGTTTCATGAATTACTTTAAAAAGTGATTTGCACAATACTTTCCCTTAAGCATTTCAAATTCTCAAAGTAAATCCACTGAGATTTAAAATGCTGAAACTTTGTTATGCCATATTTTAAAGTAAAAGTCTCTTTAGATAAATAAAAATAAAGTAATTCTTTGTCTCAAACAAGTTTTATTGGTATGTGTGCGGATTTCCTTTTTTTCTTCAGTAATTGCTTCATGAGCTATTTTTATAATATTTAATTGTGTTGATTTTAATAGCTGAACATTACAAAAAAGATTAGTTTAAAAATACAAATAAAAATTGTAAATTTTAAATAGCCTTTTGTGATTTCCTGGGATTATTTGGAAGTCTAATCAACAAAGAACTAAATGGCAGTTTTCCTGCTTTGCCTGATTCCTAAAGACCATGGCAATTATTTCAAAACAGCTTCAGGTAACTAAGAACATTTGCTATAATTGCATACACTAACTTATTCACAGGTGTGTGACTGATATTTTAACTATAAAAATTTTAAAATATATATATAAAATGCAAAATTGATTCTGCTTCTCCCTGCTTGAAACTTTGCACATAGGACATGCCCAGGATAGAAAGGTGACAGAAGTCTGTTTAACAGAGATAACTGACTGGAATCTCCTACCCAGGCTCACTGACCATGAGTTCCTGGTTCCTGTGATTGCTGACATGATATATGCTTGTCCAGCTGTCAGTGGAGACAGTTCCCTGGGAAGTGTTGCTTTACAAAAGGGAGTCTGCAGCAAGTGTGAAAAGAAATTAGTGACTGTAGAACATTAAGGTTATTAGGATCATTGTCTAAGGTTCTAAGAGTCAGGAAAGATCTGTTGAACTGAGCATGCCAGCACATGACTTGTGCTGAATGGCGTCTATTGGACTCCTATAGAAATAATGTCCATCTTGCATGGCATGTGGAGAGGACTCTGGCTTACAGTGGTTGTATGTGAGAGGATCTACTCATAAAAGGGAATGATGACCCCTCAGACCTATCATATTACAAAATAAATTAAAAGAAGGGAAGAACACAGAAAAAAAAGAATTTCTGGTTGTCCGATTATTTATTGCCTCACCTACATCAAGTAATAGGAACAAAATTTCATCCTAATTATCTGCTACCTTTCTGTTTCTTTATATCAGGCTCCACTCATCCACTCCCAGATCCAGATTGTCCCATAAAACACAGAAGTTAGAACCTCTGTCCTTTCTGCTGACCCTTAGCCCATCTTCTGTTCTTGCTCTTCATCTATAATTTGATACTCTGCAAAGGTGCATTGTTAATTAATTCATTTGCTGTACCCATTTATTGATTTACTATTTAATGACAGAATCTAAAGAGGGGTATGTTTTCCTTTTTTTTTAATCTTTAGTGCCTAGCAATATCAAACAACAGTTACTGGATGAATGAATGAACTAAATATCAGGCACTATACTGATTTCTGGCTTTTGATTCCATATCCCAATTTTTTGGCCTCTCTGGTTCACCAGGATTTCACTACTCTCTTGATTCCTTCTCTAGCATTTTGGACTTCCATATCCCTGATCAATGTTTGGTGTTACTGAGTCTTCCAATTTGTATCTCTCCGGTGGTTTCAGGTAGAGACTTCTCAAATCAGCTCTAAGCTCCACAGAATCTCATTCACTGCATCAACACAATGTTCCATTCAAAGACTGAAGAATGCAGAGGGCAAGATTAATATAATATAAACATAATACTTTTATTGAGTAAAATAATTTCTAATAGGCTTTAAGTCCTCTAAATATAACGTTGTACTTATTTATAAAACCAAATGGTCAGGAAGATTTCTCACAGAAAGTCAGTTGTGCCCCAAACCCTTGAAAAACAACCAACCAACCAACCAAAGCACAGGCTTGCAACAAGTAGAGAAAAAAGACATTTCAATGTCTAATGCTAAGAATATGGTTAAGAAGAAAAAATGTTGGTAAGGAACTTGAATGTTGTTATCCAGTTATTTTGCCAATTAAAATACAAAATATATGTGTAAGTATAATAATTTTTCATTCAAAAATGAGTTAAAGTACATATTTTAAACATAAATTTATAAAAATTTAGTAGCTGTACAAACTAAAAGATAGTACTAGCCTAATTTTTGTTGATAAAAAAAAAATAGAAATCGAGTGACCCTCCTAAAGCTAGAAAGGAAATCAACTATTACAGTTTATTATCTCCATTTATATTACAAATCCAGTTAGAAAGATTCATGTGTAATAGGAACCAGCCAACACACCGTATAATTTACATTATTCAATAGGATGCAGAATGCAGGCACCAGTGATTTAATATATTAGGCAGACTCTGTGAGATTATTACTAAATGATACTGTAGGACTTTTTATCACCTCTTATTTTCACCATTTAATTCCATCACTGTAAAAACCTCACTCAACATTTTCTAATTATTTAATACTAACACTCTTTTCAGTTATAACTGGCCAAGAAGAAATATTAACAATTTCCCCAGTGTCATAAAACAGTATTCCATAAAGTGTTTCACTAAAATATGTTAGAATAAATATTATCAAATTGACAAAAGATAAGTGTCAGCAAGAACACTCAAAAATTAGAAACAGAACTGCCATAGATGCAGCAATCCCACTTCTATATAAGTATCTAAATAAAATGAAATCACCATCTCAAAGATCTATTTTCCCATATAAATTGCAGCATTATTCACTATAGGCAAAATATGGAAACAATCTACATGTCCACTGATGGATGAATAGGTAAAGAATGTGTGGTATATATAAATATGTTGGAACATTTTTCAGCCATAAAAATTAAAAAAAAGGATATCTTGCCAATTGTGGCAACATAGATGAATGTGGAGTACATTATGCTATGTGACATAAGCCAGACACAAAGATAAATATTGCATGGTCTCACTTATATGTGGAGTCTATAAAAGTCAAACTAATACAAGTAAGGAGTAGAATGGCGGTTGCCAGGGGCTAGGAGTGTGGCTGAAATGCGGAAGGTTGATCAAACAGTACAAAGGTTCAGTTATGCAGGACAAATTAGTTCTGGAGACCTAATGTACAGCACGGTGACCTCATTTAAAAATAATATACCTAAAGTATATGTTACATACTTTAAAATATTATGTATAAAGTATATATTATATACTAAATATTTGCTAGGAGTTTGTCTTAAGTGTTCTTCCACAGCCCCACAAAACTATGTGAGGTGATAGATATGTTAATTACCTTGTTTTGCAATGTACATCAAAACACCACCTTGTACACCTTAAATACATGCAATTTTTATTTTTCAAGTATACCTCAATAAAGCTGGAAAAATATGCTCTAATAACAATAAAAATTTCCCAATTATAGTAAAGTAGAGGTCATATTCTGAGAGATCCAGAAAGATCTCAGTGGTCTGCTGTGAATTCAAAATTTCTTGGGAGTTATACTGCATATCCTAAATTTAAAAAAGATTTTGGATCAAATTCCATAATATAACCATGTTTTGCCTGCAATCCTTTGGTTACATAGCACAGAAACTAACACCAAGCTAATCTGGGCGAAAAGGGAATCTTCATACAATTGCAGGAAGAACAAGAATGACTCAGGGGCCATTTCTACCAGGGACCTGAATAACATGGTCTGTACCTTCTCTTCCTGCTGTCCAGTCCCCAGCCCTTACCTCTGATCTCTGTGAATCCACGCTTCAGTCCCTTAAGCTTGCTTACTTATATCACTACTAGCACCCATCTCTCACACCTATCTTGGGCATGAAGGAGGTCATCTTTCATGCTAGAGAATAGTTGAGAAATTACAGGAAAACACTGACAGCTGGCTTGGGTCAGATACACACTAGATCAACTGACTGGAGCTAAGGAGGCAGAATTATGGTGTGATATGGAAGCCCTCTCAGAACTATGTGGCTTCAGTAAAGGAATAAAAGTCTTTCCCACTGAAGGCAGAAATACCAGGGAAACCCAACAGCAACAGCAATTCTATGACACTGTTTATATTAATGTGAAGTGTGATCATTTCTTTATTATGGATTAAAATGTGTGTCTCCTATGTACCACTCTCTGTTAGTGTTTCTAATTTTGACATAGACACTTTAAGTGCAAACCCAGATTTCTAAAATAAGGACAAGTGTAGAGCCCTAAACTTTACAATTTCTGTTCTGGAGATGGCTTGACTGTGGCAGTCTTGGTGAGGTTCTAGGATCCCAGTATGTGGCTATAGAAGCTGTTGCGTACATGGGACTTAACTTAGATACAATTGTTCCTGCAGGTTAGCACAAAAAATTACGGTATAGCTCAGTGAAAACTGACAGAGATAGATGAGAGCCTGTTTTTATTGTTGTTGTTGTTAATCCTCACCTGAGATATTTTTCCATTTATTTTTAGGGAGAGTGGAAGAGATAGGGAAAGACAGAGAGAAACACTGATGTGAGATTGGTTGCCTCCTACAAGAACCCTGACCAGGGCCCGAGCTGGGGAGGCACCTGAGACCTTGACTGGAATCAAACCCAATACCCTTTGGTTCAAAGACCAAACATTCTATCCAGTGAGCAAAACCAGCTAGGGCAGAGCTTGCCTTTTTGAATGCACTATTAAGAGTAATAGCTTTTAGGAAGCCAAGCACTAAAACACTCTTAAGTAACAGGGTGAAATGAATTAGAAATTTTAAAGCTAGAGAAGGTTATATTCATATCTGTCTTTCAGAAAACAACTCTGGCAGAAATGTGAAAGGCCAATAAGAGGAGCAAGAAACCAGAGGCAAAAAAATAATAACAATAAGTTTATTATAACTATTCCAGACAAAAACACATAGTTACTTCTTGATTTGAGAGGCTTTGAAAAGGAGGCATCAATAAAATCTGGATAGTTCTCCTCCACTGTCAACTCTGGCTTTTCAACGTGGGGATGGCCCCCACCAGGCCCCTGTACAAGCTTTACCTGCAATCCCTTGGGCTCTCTGACGCAGTGAAGCAACAACCTCATCTCTGGGCAACTCCCAGGCTGGGCCCTTCTTCCCAGCTCATCTCCAAGACAGACAACTAAACATACTGGTCTCTTAGTTTTTCATTGTTAGTGTTTTTAATTTTGACATAGACACTTTATGTGCAAACCTATATTTCTACAATAAGGACAGGTGCAGAGTCCTAAACTTTACAATTTCTCTACAAACAACCTATATTTATGGTTCATTGTACAACATTTGTTCAAACCACAAGTGGATCAGTACTGGTTAAGCGGCGTCTTTCCTCCTAAACCTTTGTTAATGGCACAGTAAAGTGGCTTATTTTGCTGCGCTTCTCTGTAGAGACTCTAGGACATGCTGGGGAGATCCAGGGCCCGAGGTACAAAAAGGATTGGGGATAATTCATCACTCTCCTTCCACTTCTCCCTCCCAGGTTTTACTCAAAAAATGCCTGGTTTTCTCTTTTCAAACCAAATGGTAGCTTTATTGAAAAAATTTGCAATCTCAATTTCATGATTACCATGCCCTTCCCTATTCATTTTTAGTTTTAAAGGAAGGAAAAATAAATGCAAGAAAATGAATTCTCAAAAAAAAATAAATAAATCATTGAGTCTTCAAAGCTTATGCTTTTGCCTGTAATTGCTTTTTTTTTTTCTTTACTCCCTTTGAACTGGCCTTTTTTCCCCTCTAGAGAAGCTGAGGGATGCTTCCCTTCAATTGGCGTTATTTTTCTCTCTCAATTTACCAAATTTTACTCTACAAAAGGAGTTTCATACTTAATGATAAGGATATTGATCACTAAATTTTCCAGCTCTGAAAACATAACCTATGTGTCAATATGTATATTTTGCTTCAAAATCCTAGCACAGTGGGAATACAAATAGATTATCTAAAAAAATCAAAAGCAATTCAACAAAACTGTTATTTACCAAACACCCTACCACTGAACACATCAATAACATACCTGCTACCCGTAGGCATCACTTGTACCTGGGTGAGACTCATGAGAGCATCACCTTTCAAAAGACGCTTATAATTGTCACACATGCAAACTTTCTTACATTCAACAAATGTCTGCCAGTAACCAATCACAGACAAAACTCTGTGCTAGGTGCAAGGCATACAATGATGGAAATGCACAGTTTTTCTCTACAAGAAGCTTCTAATAAAGAAGAGGCTAAATATATACTTACCCTATATCCATGGTGGAGGTGAGCAAGCTGTTTTCTGGAGCCAAAATGCTCCTGTTGAACTCGTGACTGTGCTGCTCCCCAGGCCTCTAAGCCTCAGTTTCCTCAGTGGAGAGAGGAGGATTGAGAAGCGTTCCCCCCCATGTGTTTCTTATTCAGGGCAAATAAGACAAGGTGCACGTGTGCTCAGTGCAGTAACGTCTCACAGTAATTAAGAATGTGATTATTGTGAGCAGCTACGACCTCATGATACGAAAACACTTTCATATGCACTCACTCACGAAGGTTTCAAAGAAATGGAATGTCACCTAAAATGGTTCAATGGAAGGAAGGATGCTCAGGAAGACTTGATGGCATTTATGACAGACCGTAAAGGAAGAATATGATAATTTGTAGAGATGGGGCAGAAAGCAGGAAAGAGCGTATTCAAATTGGATGTAGGAGATGATTCTTTTAAAATTAGGAAAATGGAAGAAGTGTCACCTTCCAGGACTGTAAAAGTTGACCCTGCACAAATATGTAATGAGATCTTCTTTAATCAATAGTATTATCAATATTTTTTCTCCCAAATTTTGAAGTTGGGTCCTTTCTTGCAGTAAAAATGGGCTTTTGGATTCAGTGCTCATTTAATTACTTACTCAGGTGGGACTCTTTGGGGTCTGCACTGAATGCCACAGATAGTCAATAAGGACTCTCATCTGTGTCCATCCAGAATTCAAACTGCTCCAAATTCTTTGTGATTCTGGAAACTGTTAAAGCTTTCTAGTTGTGTTTTTTTCCTAGCCTGTGAAATACCAAGCTGTGTGTACCTGGTTTATCATTAAGGAAGAGACTGATGACCATATAGACTGATGTATATATAGATTCCTGGAGCTTTTTCTCAGTGTTGTAGCTCCTTTGTGATGCAAATTACAGGTACCTCAGCTTCCCAACATATGATTCCTATCTACTCAGCTTTTTAAGATCTGAAGACCCTATGCTCCGCTAGAGATCCTAATTTCTGCACCGTGATCTGTAAAACTCCTCTAAGCATAAATTCTGGGTGATCATTAAACACATCTCCCTTGTTTTCCTTCTTTAAGGGAATATATACAGTCTTTCTGACTGCTGTCTCATTTTAAAAAACAGTTGTTTTCTGTACTTGTCCAGTTATTCAGTTGATTATGTGAGAAAATAAATGTGGTTCTTGTTTATTATTATTACTGAGGCAAATGTTGCTCAAATGGGCATCCTCTGGATTAAAAAGCATCTCCGGTGATTCTAATAGAAGCCACGTTTGCAAACAATTACATTGAGAATAGTCCTCACCTCCTTCCCTACATGGAGAGAAGTTTATTCATGGGAGTGGCAAGGTGGTTTTGCCAGACAGCATCCTTTCAGCCTCTTTTGGTAACTATTCCTTATGTTCCTGGGGACCATGCTTACCCCACATTGGACCTTGAGAGTAGCATTTCTCTGGCCACATGACTTAATTATGTCCAATTATAAGACAAATAAATTCATTATAGTTACCAATATTGTATTATATACTTGAAAGTTGCTAAGAGAGTAGATCTTAACAGTCTCATCACACACACACACACACACACACACACACACACACACACACACACAAGGTAACTATGTGAGGTGATGGGTGAGTTGCCCAACCTTACTGTGGTAACCATTTCACAATATATACATGTAAGAAATCATCATGTGGTACACCTCAATCTTACACAATGTTATATATCCATTATATCTAAAAATTTGGAAAAATTATTTTAAATGAAAATAGAGTATACACTTCATGTGTTAAGTAGCTCAAATAGCTTGTAATGGAAGCCACCATTGTTTCTTTTCTTCTTAATTATTTTTATTGCTAATAGCCTGCTTTTCAAAGGCAGTTACTTAATTAATTCTCAATGGCTATAAATTGGTCTCCAACATGGCCAAGTCACATATCTGCAGCACCACGTGTATGGAATTCACACATAACACACACTGCTCTGGAGGTGTGTATTAGTGATTCTATGAATGGTGGGGGGCAAGGCCTAAAGATTTGTGGGACCTAAACTGCACTAAAGTAAAAAACTCAGAACACACAATACTAGTAATTGCACTTGGGATAATAGAAATAATCAATAAGTAAAGTTGTTACCTCTGTCTTCACACAGTGAAAGGTGTCCTCACAAAGAACACTAGAATAACCATGTGTGGTTTTATCACCCAGAATTCTTTCAGACACCTTATCCTTCAGGTATACCTTATCCATTTACAAATGAACCAACAACCAACATCTGTATCATGAATTTAACTATTTCAGGCTATCAATAGACAACAGAACAAAACAAACTTATCTGACTGATGTGTCCACTAAACATTTTTAACTATTTTTAAAAGGTATAAAGAGCCTTATAATTTTCTTTATTTTTAATTTGTATGTATTGACAATTCAACTCTCCATATAGCTGAGGCAACATGCAGAATAAAAAAAGACACCTGATAAAACTCAAACCATTATCCAGATACTATTTTTTACTAACATGGAAATATTCTTTAAAATAAGTAGAATTGGTGAGAGAAGTTATGGGGCAATTATTTTTGTAGATAAGACTCATTTTTACTGTATTTTAAATATAGTTGTCCAGAAGCCAAAATGAGCCTTTCAGAATTTATGACTTCACAGAAGCAAAACCAGAAGAAAATATATTTAATAATAACTAGTCAATAAGTGTTTGGAGTCTAATCCATTTATTCTATAAAATGTATTATTCACTAATTTATTCATTAAAATATTTATCAAGTGCTTATAATGTATCTAGGCATTATTCTAGGTTCTGGTGATTTTTCAGCAAATAAAATGGACAAAACCCCCTGTCTTATAATTTACAGATAAGAGGCAAAGAAATAAATACATAGTGTACATAGTCAAGGACATAAACTACATACACAATGGGAGTCAGAATTGAAAAATGAAATGGTAGCTGGAAGGGAGACACTAGACTTGATGCAAGGGCGAGTCATGGAAGGGTTTTACACAGGAGTCACAGATCCTGTCTGTGCTGCTGGGGAGAATGATTGGCATGTGGATACTGTCAACAGGTACCTTGGCATTGGGTGATGATGGACTAAGCCTACATAGTGGCATTAGGGTGGGAAGAGGGAGATCAGCTTAAAATTTGGTGACAGTCCTGCATGACCTTCTCCAGAATACAGCAAGAATATGTAGTTTAGCCCTGACTGGTTTGGCTCAGCGGATAGAGCATCGGCCTGCGGACTGAAGGGTCCCAGGTTCGATTCTGGTCAAGGGCATGTACCTTGGTTGTGAGCACATCCCCAAAAGGGGGTGAGAAGGAGGCAGCTGATCGATGTTTCCCATCGATGTTTCGAACTCTCTATCCCTCTCCCTTCCTCTCTGTAAAAAATCAATAAAATATATTTTTAAAAAAGAATACATAGTTTAAAAGGAACAAAGAATCCCTTAATGCCTTCCAGTGGTTGAACATGTTATTTGCAAAGTTAAGATTCACTCCTAGGAAAATTCCACAGCTGAACCTTTCTCTCTGTTCTCCTTACGGCATCCACAAATCTGCCTCGTTCCTGAGGTTATCACTGTTCATACGTGGGCTTCAAGTCTAAACAGCAGTATTGGGGAGTGGCCCTGATTCTGTGTAGCGACCACTTGGAGCGCCCAAATGTGGAAGCCGCTTGTAGGAGCCAGCTAAGGTATCAGGTGCTAGCGCCAGGAGGGAATCGTCTGGAAGAGCAGAGGCACCTTTATGTTTCTGTCTTCTTAGCACTTCTCTAAAGCCCTGCTCCTTTCTTTCCCTTGGCTTTACCCAAGAGCATTCTGGTTTTTCTTAAGATTAAAGTAAACAGAGATTGTTGTATTCAGTTCAATCTACAATGCAATTTATTTCAGCCACTTTCACCACCCTTTTTTCTTTCTTTCCTTCATGTCTTGCTCATACATCTCACACACATGGAAATGCATGAACTCACACATAAGCACATGCACATGCACACACACACACACACACACACACACACACACACATTTTATGCCGAAAGCTCCACCATAATACCTGTGAGCTGTCCTTCCTGCTTTTGCATCTCCATTATGAGATACAGGATCTACTCTCAAAAAATGTTGTGGAATGAATGCACCTATATTAGACAGGAAACAAACAACGGTGTTTCATATCTATAGGAACACACACTGAAATACTAGGAGTTGGAAAAAAAACACGGAATCACAAACTGTACCAGTATTGTATATATGCCTTAGTCTGCTTGAGCAGTCATAGGAAAATGCCATTGATTGGTAGACTTAAACAACAGAAATATACTTTCCTCCAGTTCTGGAGGCCGGGGAGTTAGGAACAAGGTGCAGGACAATTTAGTCTTTGGTGAGAGCTGTCTTCCTGGTTTGTGGTGTGCTGCCTTCCTACTGTGCTCTCATATGGTAGAGAGAGAGAACTCTGGTGTCTCTTCCTTTTCGTAAAAACAAATCATGGAGCAAAAAGTCAGAAATGTCCAGGTAATGGGGTATAGGGCCAGGTGGGTGCTTGGGGTAGCAGGGGTCCACTTTGTAGCATGCATGGTTATCCAGCCCTTGTGCTGTACATCTGAAACTGGCCGGAATGATATTAAATGTAAACTGTGGTTGGGAAAAAAAGAAAACATATCTTTAATGGAAAATAATGTCTCGTATATTTCTGCAAACCTAGGACCTAGCACAGTATGTTATATATATTCAGTACTTACAGAATGTCTTTTTATTACTTGAATAAAAATATTCCTTTTAACAAGTTAATTTTGGAATTACCATTTGGCTGGGATGGGGGAAGGAAATCACAAAATGTTAAAACACTTGAGCAGTTAGTTCTCTTCCTCTTATAATGGTACCAGCCCTATTAGGTTAGGGCTGGTATTATGGTGGAGTGTGTGCCACTCTGACCTCATTTAACCTTTCTCAACTCCCCACAGGCCCTATATCTAAATAGTCACACCGGAGGTTGGGGCTTCAACATATGAATTTGAGGGGGACACACTCAGTCCATAGCAATATCCATACTTACTGAATCTCTGGCCTTATTCACACACCCGGTGCTTTCATGCTCCAGTGTTTCCCAGCGTTTCCATATCCATTACCACCTTTTAAAACGCCAGGCGTTAGAAATGGGAGCTGTGCTCTAGAGACTCATGGCTCGTTGCACTGAGAGGGTCTGCAACATGACCTAGAAAGAGGCCAACCGTTAAAGCCAAATGACCTACATTTGAACTGTAGCTCTGACCTCCCACTTTGGGGCAAGTTATTTACATTCTCTGAGATTCAGTGTGCTCGTCCATAGAATGGGGATGAGACACCCTGCCCTGCTGTTGAGAAGTGTAAATGAGTGACACCTAGGAAAGTATTTGATCCCTGGAGGTGTGCAACCAGCGTACGGCCTTTGGACTTCATTTGGTCTGGTCACTTGTTTCAGCGACAGCCATCAAGATTTCACATTTTATTGCCAGGATTCCTGATCATTGGCATTTGCTCCGTGCCAGACATTGTTATCAGTGACTTTACATACTAAATTAATACTCACAAAAGTTCCCATGAAACAGTTATTTTCATGACCTCCAGGAAACACAGATCGCTTCTACTGACATGTACATAAAAGGAACCTAATGGCTATTCATTCAGCCTACTCAGAGGCAGAAAAGAGCTAGAAAATGTGAGGCAAGAGGTCCTTCAACTTTGGGAAACTGCTTTTTATTTCTCTGAGATCTTAAGATTGTGGGTGGTGGTAGCAGTAACTTCCTTTAGCAACTGCCTCTACTTCTGGAAAGGATGGTGTATTAGTTTCCTCTGGCTGCAGTAACAAATTATCACACATTTAGTGGCTTAAAACCATGCAAATTTGTTCTTACAGTTCTGGACATCAAAGTCTACAATGGGTCTCAGAGCTGCATCCCGTCTGAAGGCTCTAAGGGAGAATCTGTTTCCATGACCTTTCCTGCTCCAAGAGGCTTCCTGCATTCCTTGGCTCATGGCCACCCATCCCTCCATACTCTGCTCCCATCATCACATCTCCTTCCCTGTCTCTGACTCTCTTGCATCCCTCCTGGCTTTATAAGCACCCTTGTGATCACATTGATCCAACCTGGATCCAGGGTAATCTTTGTATTTCAAGATCCTTATTTTAATGAAATCTGAGAAATACCTTTTGCTCTATAAGATAACATATTCAGAAATTCTGGGGATTAGGATTCTCTGGGGGGCATGACTCTGCTACCTCAAATGACTACAGGTAGCATCACCTCCATTCCACAGCAGCTTCTGGACCAGAAGTCTAAGACGGGCCAATCAGCTTTGCCTTCCAAAAATTTGGTTTTGGTTATGAAGGCAGCACTGGTGTTAGCTGTGTGATAAGTTGAAAGTTCTTGTAAAAGCAGGGCCATAACCACCACTGTAAACCAAAATCAAGTACAACCTGAAACTGGAGAGAGGGTGGGGGCAGAGACTGCGAGAAAACAGAAAAACCCAGTCTCCAGGGAGAAGAATGAAGCAAACTTGCGAGGGAAGCAGACTGTTAGGATGTCCTTCATCAACATTTTTATTCCTTATAAAAACTAGCTTTAAAATTCTTGCTCCTGGAAACCAGAAGTTTTAGATAGTGCCACACTTGAGCAGGGAGGAGGGTGCACCTGAAGGGTCCTCCACCAATGCTGAAACCCCATCAAACTGTGGCGAGTGGTTGTTGGGGACCTCACAAAGTGAGCGGCTGGGAGGACTCCTGGGAACACTGGAGAGATAAAGCACCAAATCCAGGACTGCCAGGTTTGCATGCTGTTCAAACATCTACTGAGCTTTCACTACTCACTAATTCCTCCTTATTTCCCCTCCCAATCCCAGCACTGCACTGTGACCAAAGAAATGGACTTCTGCATCCTGTGGAGCCCTCCTGGCTGAAATGCAATCAGAACAGCATCCACTGTCTCTGCAGCAGCTACAGCTGCTCGCCCTGACATCGCCGAGTGTCCGCCAGGGACTCGGGGAGTCACTGCCATGCAGTATCTCACCAAGTCCATGTAAGAACCTGCTAAGTAGGAAGCATCGTTATCTTCATTTCAAACATTTCAGCACTGGGGTAATCGTAACCTACATGTTGAAAATGTTTGTATTAAAAACATAGTAATCCTTGAACAGTGAACCCATAATCAAACCCATAACTTTATGTATAAAAAAGACAAACTCCAGGGAAGGGGAAGATAAAGGAAGGAAAGGAGCTCCAATAGTACACAGTGCTGAGAAGGTTTGGCCTGTCTTCAATTCATTGTCTTTCTGCATGATTTCCAAAAAAATATTTTTCCTTGAAGCTCTTCCTTCCATCTTCTTTCTTTCTCTTTCTTTCCTTTCTTTCTTTCTTTCTTTCTTTCTTTCTTTCTTTCTTTCTTTCTTTCTTTCTTTCTTTCTTTCTTTCTTTCTTTCTTTCTTTCTTTCTTTCTTCTTCTTCTTCTTCTTCTTCTTCTTCTTCTTCTTCTTCTTCTTCTTCTCTCTCTCTCTCTCTCTCTCTCTCTCTCTCTCTCTCTCTCTTTCTCGTCTTTCACAGAATTCCCTTGCTTTGTCATCTTCTACAAATACATTTTAAGGAAGGGAACACTGGTTGAAATGTTGCCTTTTGCCTGAGGCCTATGGCTCCCATGCAGGCACACCTCATCTCTCCAGTGTTCGTGGACAGGAGTCACGGGGATGGGTGCCCATTTCCTGGAGTCCAGCTTACGTAACTACAAACTTGCTGAAACCATTCTTCCTGATTGTGGCTATGAGACCTAGCCCCTACATGCTTGGCTGTTTTAAAATTGTGTAGTCTTAAGGCTCCAATTCAGCAGAGGCCGTTTTCCCTCCAAAATATGTTCTTTGATTGTAATTTTTTAAAATATGTTTTTATTGATTTCAGAGTGGAAGGGAGAGGGAGAGAGGAGCAGAAACATCAATGATGAGAGAGAATCACTGATTGGCTGCCTCCTTGAATGCCTCCCAGTGGGGACCAAGCCAGCAACCCGGACACGTGCCCTGCCTGGGAATTAAACCATGACCTCCTAGTTCATAGGTCGATGCTAAACCATTGAGTCACACTAGTTGGGCTGAGTATAGTTTTAAAGACAGCTTAACTATTTCAAGTGTCCTTTTTTTATATATAAAAATGAGATGCTACTGGAGCTTGTAAGTGAATTAGAAGTAGAAAACAACAATTAAGCATCTAATCATACCCTGCCTAAATCTCTGCTTCACTTTCCCCACATTTCTCACCTTCAGTTCCTAAAACACCTGGCAGATAACTCTCCATAAAGTGCATTTATAGCTGCCATTTTCTCTCTCGTATGCGGGACTTGATACTGTGAGGCAGAGAGCTTAACTCTAGGGGAGTGAAAAATTGGAAAGTGAGATATAACAGGAGGAAAAAAATCAAAGAAAAAACTCTTTATTGAGGCTTAAAGGGCTAGAGCATCTTTCTAGGTTATACACAGAAACTATGAGACCCTAAGACAAGCTACTCATCTGCCACCAGTCAAAGAGAAATGCATTGCCAAGGGAGGGGCTGTCATAAAGGCGAGGGATCACCATCTATTTGAACTTTTGATGAATATTCTCCACAGAGAAACCACGAACTCTGAGTCCCAATCCACAAATGCTGTACAAGTGCTCCAGCACAAGGCCTTTTAACCACAGAATTACAATCACAGTGTTTCTGCTTCACTATGTGTATAATTAGTGAGGACGTATTTTTCATTAATTTACTTAGCTTAGTATTTATACTAGTATATTAAAAACCTATGTGTACTGTGCCTGGTATGTCTTATTTTGGTTAGCCACGGGCAATTTCCTGATCTTTTAGGGGTACAAATTATTCACTTAAAGTCAGAAAACCTTAACTTCCCTATCCACCTACTTGTTCAATGGCTAAAATATGGACCAAGTATTAGAAATGGTTGGTTACTGCGAGCTCTATTAATAAAATAATAGATTTTATTAATGTTGTATTATTTTATTAGTTCCCTTATGCCAGGCTAAGGGAAATTATATCCAAATTGAAGAAATCTACACCACTCTAAAAAGTTGAGATCTTTCCACTTAAAATAAAAGACAGTAAGAAATCAAGCTGAACACACTAAGTAAGGGCTTACCAAGGCTGGCCTTTTACATGGTTACAGAACAAGGAAAGAAAGGCACATACCATGTTTCTGTTAAGCTATTCCGAAGGCTGCTTGCTCGGTAGAGAGTTTGGCGTCGAGGGTAACAGCTGCTTGGTGTGAGCTGTGACATTTCTAAAGTGAGAACCTACTCCAATGTATAAGCCTTCATCCCCGCATTCATTGTAAATGCAAAGAGAGAAATGTTCCTTTTTGGAGATGGAGAAGTAAACTATGAAATCAACACATAATGGGTCAGAAAAGCTCTATGTGAAATTTCTTGCTTTCAGTTTACAAAATGTCACTGACTCATGAGGCTTTACACTTGCTGTCCTGTCTTCCTCCCAAACCTCTCTCTCTCTTTCTCTGACACACACACACACACACACACACACACACACACACACACACACACTCCACATAAGCATATGCACTTCTCTGACTAGTTATTGCTGAGCTTTCATATTTCCTTGCATAGGGAGAAGACTCTGATACATGTTTATTATTCTGGACTTAGCTTGTCTCATTGCATCCTGCTCTCCCATCTCAACACACACGGCACTGTATGCTGATCTCCTGAATACTTGTGTGCATCTCCCAGGAGACCATAACCTCCTCAAGAGTAGGAACCATATTTATAACTCACCTGGTCCAGTCTCTGCTCTGTGAAAGGTACTCAATAAATCTATAAAATTAATGCTTAATGAAATAATGTTAAAGGATGACTTGTAGTCCTATAATGAGGCTTATTGAATGGATGAATGTACTTAAGGACAAAATGTGCCAGAGAGGTGAGGGGAGGATTGTTTGGCCAGTGATAGAAAGAGGAAAATGATTGTCACAGAGGCAAAGGGTACTGGTGCCCTTCCAAACTGCCTCTAGGTCCTAGAGTCTAGGAGAAGGGCACCCTCACCCAGGCTACCTAAGCCTGATGCCATTGGACATTTGGATCTTATAACAAACTAGAGGCCCGATGCACAAAATTCGTACAAGAGTAGGCCTTCCTTCCCCTGGCTGCTGGTACTGGCTTCCTTCCCTCCGGTTGCTGGCAGGCAACCAGGACCCAGGCTTCCCTCGCAGCCCCAGCTTTGTCCGGAAATTCATCCCGAAGGATGTCCAGTCTAATTAGCATATTATGCTTTTTTTTTATTATAGATTCTCTTGGATCTGGTTCTAGGTGCTCCAAAGCAGACTTCTGATTACAAATCAACTATAAGATATTATGAGGACCAACTGTGTGTGTGTTTGTGTGTGTGTGCGTGTATGAGAGACACACACAGAGAGAGAGAACCTCATCCCTACTCTCTATGCATGTATGAATCAGATTTGTGGGTCTGCAATGGAGGGCAAGACCCTCAGCTAGGGTAAATTCATGTAAGTCATGCCTGCGATGGTCTGTCCACCTGTGGGGCCATTGGGAATTATGACAAAGTGATCTTCTGTCTTGTTATATTCTTCAAACTTCTATATTAACAGATAAAGCAGAAGCCCTCCAAATAGTAGCCTTTAAAATGGAAAACCACATAGAAATCCACAAAATTGCTAATTGTTCTATATTTCCTATTATTTTCAGTAATCTTAGAGGTTTGCCACATGAGGAATATGCATGTTGCATTAAATAATATTTTTCAAATTCAGAATCTTTTTTAAGATAACAAAATCAATGCAATTTGAGTTAATGAAAATTATGTCAATTTATACTATTAGTCAGATGTAAATTACTAATGCTTAAAGACCTATAAATACACAGCTATAAAATAAATTTAAACATTAAATGCAAATTAGGTTGAAAATCCAATAAAATCAACAAAATTAAGTATAATTAATGATATTTATTTTTGAAAGCAAGATCACCATTTATAAGTAGAATGTGGAAGACATTACTAGGGAAGGTTCTTTTGCTTTTTGACATGCATATACTGTCATGTCTTATGTAATGTAAGTTCAGGGAGGGAGGGAGAGAGAGGGAATAAGAGAGGAGTGGAGAGGAGAGGAAAGAGGAGAGGGATGGGAGGGGTAAGAAAGGGAAGGAGAGGTGAGAGATGCTTTGTCTATTTTGTTAATTGGTCTACCTAGATGTAAGATGTTGCACATGGTTAGTGCTTGATAACTTGTACAATTAATAAATAAATATGTTTTCTGACTGCTTTTCTCTGTTTTAGTTTCTGTGTGGCCATTGTTAAGGCAGTGACATAATTTGGCATTTACTTAGTGATAATGCTTTATTTTCTGTTCAGTAACTTTCTGTCTTTTATTCATTAGTCTGGGGCAATAAAATTGATATTATTTGTCATGATTATAAATTCAAACATGGTCACCAAAACCAGGCACTGAGGCTTTGTTATAATGTGGTCATTAAGATGATCAAAGGCATAAGTTTATATGCTTATCTTCAAACTACGAACAGAAACATCATTCTGATTTCATCTTGGAAGAAAAAAGGGGCATTAACTAAAAAACTGGTGGAAAACAGGATGGAGTGTAGTTAATAGTAATGAACAATATTGGTTCGTAGTTTTGGCAAATGTACCATGGTAACATAAGATGGTAACATGACATTAGGGACTGAAATTGCTTGAGGAGCATACAGAAAATCTCTGTATTACCTTTGTAACTTTTTGATAAATATAAAGGTACCTCCATATTTTAAAAATTGTTTTTTTAAAAATTAAATACAAAATTTAAGAAAAACACCCTCTTAGCTATTCCCTAGTGACCCCAGTGTTCTGTGTCAATTCTAGAAACACTATACATCAGGGTTCCACCAAAGAGGACTCTCTAGTCTAGTGAAGGAGACAAAGTAGACACAAAAGTATCTAAAAACAACTTAGTGATACTGAATGTAAGTACAGTAAGATACCAGAGAAAAAGGGATATGAGCATAAACTATGGTCATCAGATAAGACCTCATGATCTCTTGAGCAGTAAACTGATTTTGTCAATAGATGCATTCTTCAGATGAAGCTCCCAGGAACTGGTCCTGATGCTGAAGATGGTTAAGGAGCCAACATGCCTGAGTATATATGGATATGACCTCCTCATTGATATGACCTCTCAGTCTGAAGATAAACATCGTAAGGGCAGGGATAATATCACCGTTACTCTTACCTAACTTCAAAAAAAAAAAAAAAAAAAAAGACGTGTTGCTTCCCTGCTGAAAATATTCCATGACATAGTATTCAAGATAAAGCTCTAACTCTGAAGTGTTACATTCAAAAGACTTCACACAACCTTCAAACCTATCTTTTAAACTCATCTCCTCCTAGTTCCTCATATGCCTTTGACTGATCAGTCACAAGAGAGCAGTGCTTTGTTATGCTTTTGTACTGATGCTCACACAGTCCTTCCATCGAGGATGTCCTTACCTAGAATATTTTCTTTCTGAAAAATTTCCATCACAGCTTTCAGAGAAAGCTCAGTATAACACTCTCACCTTAAACTTCTTTAACAAATGGCCTCTTTGCCCTGAATTAATTGTGAACTTTATTTCTACAGCACCAAAGTGCTTTGTCTATGAATCTATAGTAGCAGCTTTCACACTGAATTTTAATTGTTTAGGTAAGATACATATCTTCTCTATTCGATAGTAATATCCTTGAGGGTAAAATAACCTATATGTTAGTCTTTGGATTCCCATTACCAAGTGGAGTATGCTCAATAAAGGTTTTAATTTTCTGAATAAAATATATGTTTGTATATTTTCACATTTACAAAATGCTTTCACATGCATTATTTCACTTAGTTCTTAAAAGAACCCAATGAGGCAGGTATTTTTATTATTATTATATTTCAGACGAGGAAATTACAATGCACAAATATTTAGGATCTGCTCAGCACACAAAAGACCCAGCATAAATACTTCTTGAATGATGGCTCGATAGGCACTTGCTCAGGGTCTCTGTGCTTTTACAGAAAACAAAATCACATATAGTCTTCATTTCTGAACTTGGTGTCAGCAGCCTGTACTTCATAAATGCTAGTCAATCATTTAAAACTCAAGAATACCATTTTCAATCTTTCCTTGCCATTCCTTACACAAATATGAATTAAGATATGGTCTGACCGCCCCCTGGTAACCTTTCCTGTAAATTAGGGCCATAATACTTAACCACTTGTCAAGCCTCCTGCATCACGATTTGATTGAGGTAGCATTTACCAAGTCCTAAGCATCCCATACATTTCAGGGGCTGTATAAATGCAAATGTTATTATGAAAATATGGGCATATAGCTACAGAATGTGCATTTCTTACTTCAACATGAAGGATTCCTTCTATTATCTTCTGATAAGATTTCCCTTCTGTGCTGTGTATTTAGTTAAAATTGCAGACAATCTTTGTAAAGTATGGGACCTTTCAATACACAACATACGAATAGAAACAGACCAGAAAACCTTGAGTATAACTAGCTGTTGAAATGGGGCTTACAAAAGAGTTCTGAATAGGAATTGGCCAAAGTTTTAAACACTGTTTCACTCTGCAGCAGCCCAGCCACTCCCAGGACTGCCTGCGGAATCTGAATTTACACCTTCTAGTTTTCCCAAGTCAGATGCGTCAGGAACCTCTGGGTTAACAGATGTATGTCCAAATCTCCAACCCATTACTAACCTTTAAGCTCCTCTCTGAGTCTCAGCCTCTTCCTCTGCTAAGTGGAAATTAAAGGAGCACCTACTTCATAGAGTTGTTTTGTGCATTACATATGATGATGGATGTAAAGCTTGCCATAGTGCCTGAAACATATTAAATGCCCAATAAATATTATGATTTACTCTGGTGGGAATAAAAGAATAGGACAATAAAAAGATAATGGATTCAGAACACCAAGGCACCAGGCACCCTGCTGGGCATTTCATCTCATTCTTATGAAATCTCTATGAAGTAAATTTCAGTAGCATTTCCACTTTATAGACAAGAATGCTCCAGCCCAAATAGTAGGTGATTTGGAGGTCTTACTCATGCACCATTACTTGTCAAAGGCGACACAGCCAATAGTTGATTACTGTACAGACAACCACTTACTCTTTGCTTTTTCATGCATCTTCTTGAAAAAGGGCATCATCTCTTTTAGACTTCCCAATCTCCATCAGGTGTTTTGAAGTCACATGAGAAACTATGCAAATGGAGATGTTTCTTCCTTTTACTCCCCTCTGGGCAGATCCTGAAGTCCTGGGAGCTATAAAGCCTACTTATAAATTATTCTCAACTATCAACCTTCCATCACTTTTTCTCTGCCTTGCTCTCTGAGCTTTAACAGGCTGAAACTGACTGGCACAGTGTTGTCTATCTGACTGACACTTCGGGGCATGAACCATGGGGCAAAATCAAGCTGCAGACACTAGCAGCTCCCACAGTGTTGTGATAAAACTTAAATTAAAATTCAGAGAAGACAGTGTATACATTATATTAAAATGCCTGGTCTCTTTCATATACGTTGAGAGGAAACTTGAAACCACAGCTTACCGTCTCACTGAACTTGGAGGATGAAATACTTCACATAAATGAATGCCTTTAAAATATATATCAAAATGGCAATAGACACTTCTGCAAAACTTGCTAAATATTAAATATGGATAAAGAATCTCAGTTAATTTAGACACCGAGGTGTCTTGGTTTTAAAGTGCTACAAGCATTAATATTCATTACAAAAAAAAAGATTTGATAACCCGAGAAGAAACATGCACAAAACTTTGGTGATAACAGGAAATTATCTTCTCAATGTTCAGAGAACATTTTGCTCTCCATCTTTGCAAGTTAAAGTTGACACTGAAAATTATGTTTCCTTTAGACTGTGGATTTTCTTCTGTAAATGTGTTCTTTTCATAGCTGGATTCTCGTGTTTTTATTCTAGCAACTACAATATAATTGATTCTAGTCAAATGCATATCATAGACATTATTATTGGTAGCTGGAGGGTTTCTAATCCAAGAAACTTTCCAATGGGAGAGAGAAGTCAAGGGAATAGTCTAGTGCAACAAAATAACTTCTATTAGTTTATTTCTAAGGTGGAAATAATACCTACTCCATTTTCAATTTTTCTGAATCCATGCTCCATTGAGTTATATCAGTTTTCACCTTTAACATCTGCCAAGTAGATTTGAAAGGCGATAAATTGAGATTCAAAGGATAATACAGGTTTTGAAGATATCATAAAGCCCACTAAAATGAACTGAATAGCAGCTTAGTGGAAGTGTTAATTTTTTGTGTAATACACAGAATTGGTGTCTGCTAGAACCACTTGTTTAGAGATCCTCCGTATGTTATTGGCAGTTGATACTTAAAAGGATTTATATCATGGTGATAGAATCTCTTAGAGCTGGAGCACTGTGTGTGTGGAAGCATTAAGTTCTAGCTCATTTTTTTGTATCATAAAACAGCTATGTAGTATTTTCTCTTAAATAATTACTTATTGAAATATACAGAAACCTAGCTTTACAATATCTTACTCATTTTATTTTCTCTTTTCCTTACTAGTAAAAATGTGATTTATGAGAATGTCTATTAAACAGGTATTTGTAACTATAACTCTTTGCTATATTAAATTAGAAAAAAAAAGAAAGAAAGAGCCCTGCCCAGTGTGGCTCAGTTAGTTGAGCATCACACTGTGCACCAAAAGGTCACCAGTTTGATTCCCACTCAGGACATATACACAAGTTGTAGGTTCAGTCCCTGGTCAGGGTACCCAAATGGTAGGCAACCGATGGATGTTTCCCCTTCACATAGATGTTTCTCTCTCTCTCTCTCTCTCTCTCTCTCTCTCTCTCTCTCTCTCTCTCTTTCTTTCTTTCTCTCTCATCTCTCTCTAAAATCAATAAAAACATATTTTTTAAAAATTAGAAAAAAAATAGAATCAACTCACTCCTGAAATAAACCTTTGCAGTGAATCAACTATTTTCTTCTTTGATTTTATTTTTATAAGCATGATTTAGATAAACACCGCCTTACAAGTCCGTAATAATATTAGCCCTCACATCTGTGTTTTCTGTCCCCATCACTGACCTGTCACGCATTATGTGACCTTGGGCAAGGAGAAGTCTTTGGGTATGTCTTGGTGGATTAGAGAAATAACAACAGAGGGCTTTTCTGTAAACCACAGGCAGCACTTGCAGGTAAGAAAAGCACTGGAAAGTAAGAAAGAGTCTGTTTTAGCACCACTGGCTGCCTCCTTTCCACATGCTGACTCCCTCAGGTGAACTTTCTTTTGCTGTGTGGCCAGGTATATCTTCAGGGATAAGGAGGGTCCCCTGGGAACTCAGCAGTACTTTGCTAGAGCATCTGTCCTATTAATTAGTGTCAAGTTTTCTATTTTGTGGATTTTCAAACACATTTTTAAGCACCTATTGTATATCTCTATATATAAAAGTCTAAGCGACTGAATGACAGATCGATCGGTCGACCAGTCATTATGATGTGCACTGACCACCAGGGGGCAGATGTTTAACATAGGAGCTGCCCCTTGGTGGTCAGTGTGCTCCCATAGCCAACCTTCTGTGACCCCTCCAGTCGGTTAATCACCTGCAGCTTCTCCCCCCGGCTGGCCCCAATTGGGGCGGCCAACCTCCCGGAATCCCCTCCCCCCGGCTGGCCAACTTCCAACGGCCCCTCCCCCTGACTGACCAGCCCCGATGGCCCGGATTGGAACCTCCCGCAGCCCCTCCCCGCAGCTGGCCAACCTCCTTCAGCTCCTCCCCCTGGCCAACCTTCCACTGCCCTGATTGGCTCCGATTGCCGGCCAGGCTGTGGGACCCCACCCGTGCACCAATTCATGCACCGGGCCTCTAGTGCGTATATAAAGCTACATGTGTGTGAAAAGCATTAACAAGTTGTACCCTCTGTTTCACATTAGTATAATTATCTCTAGGGTCATTTGTAGGCAAAGGCAGAAACAGGTCAGCCCCTTGGCTTCCCCTTTCTATCCTGTTCCCTTTACCTCCATTCTGACAGCTAGGGTCATGCCCTGCGTACAGTTATTGGAGGTCAGAACATAAGGCGTGTTCCTGTGTCAGCAGCAGGGCCAATTCTTGTATCCCGGCAACCAGAATCACGGGTGAGTTGGCATGCACAGAAATGTAGCTTTTATGCAGGGTCAGCAACTATGATTATGGGTGAGATCTAGTTCACTGTGTGGTTTTATAAGTAGAGTTGTATTGGAATACAGCCCCACATTCATTTACTCAGTGTCTATGGTGGCTTTCGGGCAGCATGGCAGGAGTTCGATAATGGGACCCAGGCAACTGTTATAGGACACTGCATGGAATCCCACTATTATATTTAGACCTAGCCTGTGAATGTGTAAGTGTCCCTGCAAGGACTTACACAGGGTACCACCAGCCAAAACTGGCATCTTCTTGGGAATGCACTCATGGAGAAATATGCTGTTTTGGAAGGCCATAGCAAGAGCCCAAGAAGTGGGATCAGCATAGTAAAAATTACTTGGGGGAAAAATAGAAGAAATAGGTTTGGAGTACGATTGGCAAATTCATATGTTGCAATGTCCTTCTCATGTGAAAGACAACATTACCAACCAATCATGATGCTCCTATCCTAGAGCTCTAACCCAGCTTCTCTATTCCTAATACAGCTCTCTCAGCAGCCACTACTGACCTTTGGGGTGTGGTTTTAGAGGAAACTTATTGGCTACCCTGTTCCTGGACTAAAGAATAAAATCAGCAAGATTTTATTATTTCCCTTGTGGGAAAGTTCTGGGGGATCCAGGAGGGTAAACAAGAAGAAGATATCTCCTATAGGCAGTATTAATGAGAAAAGAAGAGGTAGAAGGCAAAGAAAAGATAATTTCAGGCACTTTCATAGATGCTGTTTCAATAATCCTCCCTATACTCCCACCAATTAGATACCACCCTCTTTTATGGTATCCATAGCTCTTAAGTAACTCTCTAGCCAACAAGTGATGTATGAGGCATATCTGGTCTGACACTAGAGCCTACACTATCCTTCTACTGCTTCCACTCACTGTTTTGCCTAAGGCTGCACTATTCTTACATTGAAACTGAACTTGACAGTATGGTTTAATCTAAATGAAGGAGGGGGAGAGAAGGAGAGAAGTGTGGGGAGCGGGGGACTAACAGAGAGACAGAGAAAGGTAGAGACAGGCTGGGGACATAATTCAGAAAGTATATGGAAATATCTTCCAAAAGGAGAAATTAGATTTTCAGAAAGAAAGCAAAATGGGAAAGGCCTAAAATAACTGTACCCCTACACATAGCACAAGAAAACACCTGCTGCTTTGTCTGACTCAGGAGGCAAATATCCATGTACTCATTCTTCATTCTCTGGAGAGCATACTAATGACGTGGTGGCTGATGAAAGACAGGAGGAGGGTTTTTTTTTGTTTGTTTGTTTTTAAAATAACCTCTTTCCAGAACTTTGGAGAGATGGATCAGAGCTGGATTTATGGGTAGGTGAAGCAGGTGATTGCTTTGAGAACTATCAGGAAGGCCCAGCTACTCTGAACTCCCACCCATCCTAGGTACTGCTTTTCTCAAGAAAGGATCTTTTATAAATTATTCCTCTGATCGAAGCTTTGCCCTCTTTTGAGTCTTCTTTTAAAGGTAAATAAATTTGGTAGTGAGAGCACATTCAATCAGAATTTAACAGTGTGCGAACAACAAAGGGTGAGCAAGAGTGTCTTGCCATGTAAATTTTAATGTTCTCAATGTTCTGTACAATGTGAAATGTTTGTGGCATCCTCAGATGTCTTTACAATTGTAATAAATTCTGTCTTACAAATGCCACAACATTGGGCCAATGTTTATCAAATATGTTCCTCATAGAAAACTCGTTCTGCATAATTCTGTCTGATTCAGGGGCATAATAGTAAAAATACAGTGTGGAAAACATCTGTTTTTCCCTTCCATGGTATGCGACAATCAGCACACGTTGTAATTGGCTCTGAGGAACCCTAAATAATTTAACAAACTTTTGCACCAAGAGAATCTTCAACCCCACTCCTCACTATTAGCATTCATTAGAAGTCAGAATACAGTTTGGAAACTGGACTGCCATAATATAATTCCTAGCATTTATTTCCTCTCAGAGATGGTTTTTAGCCACATCAGATGCTTTGATGGCTAAACACACACCTACAGATCTATAGTTTACAAGAATTATCTAGAAGACTTTTAAAAATATTTTTTAGACATAGTTCTGAATCAGTTATTCTAAGTAGGGGGGGCAGGAATCTTCACTTTTATATCTTATATTCTGACAAATAACGTATGAGTCACTTCTAAGACCATATTTTGAGACATAAAAAGGAGAAAAGGCTACCTGACTTGGGAGGCCCACATTTTGATCACTACATTACCTTATCTAGGTGGACGTGGTAAAATCAGAACAGAGACTTTTCATCACAGGTGTGAGATTCTTTGGGAGTTGTCCTTACCCACCTATCTTCTTCCATTCTCCCTTTATCTGGCCAAAACCTATTTTCTTCCTCGGATTCCTGGCCCCATCATACTATTCTGGATCCAGCTTCATGTCCTTGCCTTCTTGACCTCATTGTGTGATTTGACTTTTGAGCGTAGCATATCTGATACCCATTCACCCCCCTGGGGTTTTCAAATGCATCTCCTTCCTTCCGAGCAGTCTCTGAGTATCAGGTTCTATCTTCAGGTTGATCGGTGGGACCCACACAAACAGATGTGGGGGCTCAGGTTTCTGTTGTGCTTCTAGAGGGAAAAGGGGATAAAAATGACTTTACTTCATTGAGATCTTAGGTCAGAGAGGGACTCCTGTTTACCTGCCCTTCCGGGGTCATTCACATCCTTTCTGATCTCTAGGTCTGCTTTGACCTCATCTAATAGAGGAATTGGAGAAGTCTGGAAAGAGTGAGACTTCTATGCAAACTGATTTTCTTTAAATGAAAAGGGCTCCTATAATACGAAGAGCAAGTCCCATAGAATCTCTTCTCTTACTCTGTGGTAATATGAGGTGCAACAAGTAGAGCTACTGTTCCAGTGTCTGTGCAGGTAATTGCAATCACAAATGGGAGAAGTACTTCATTTAGCAAATACTTTTGAGAGCCTGCTCCAGGTGCTGGGGACTCATCTGTGATAAAAAGAGGAAATGTAATCTCTTGTTCCTGAAAGGGTTAACTGGGGAACACAGGCTTGAGCCTGACAAAATCTAACAAATGTCAAAGGGAAAGCTCATACTGTGAGCCTAAGCCTTGCAAAACATGCTCCCCTTGAGTGGTTATTTTAGAGAAATTCCTGGAGACCATCACCCCTGCACAGCTCCCCCCCCCCCCCCGCCCCCGAAAAGATGTCTGGCACCAGCAGAAGGACAAAGGACAAGGCCATAAAACTATGACTGGGCACCACGGTCCTGATAGCTGGGTCAAGCCGAAGCCCGTCTGCAGCTCTCTCTGGGCACATAGAAAGCCTGCTCCCTCCCCAATTCACCGCTGACTCTTTTTTGAGTCAGACCACCTGCACCCAAGTGCCTGGAATAAATACCATTTTGATTACACTGAGCCTTGAGTCCGTTCTGTGTGATCCCAGCCCAACCCTGAACCTTTCAGTTCCAATGAAGCTTAGACTCTCGATTCCAATAATTACAGGCTGTTGTTCCTTGTGATTAAGCCCCTACCTAGATGAATGAGACAGACAATGAACAAAATCAATAATATATAATAGGCTATGTAGAGATAGACGCCATGGAGAAAAATAAAGCATGGACAGTGAGTGGGGAGTGTTGGGCTAGTCGAGAGATATGGAGCTACACTTTTATATAGGGTGCTCCAAGAAGATTTAAATGAGTAAATATTTTAAAAGATCAGAGAAGTAGCCAGACAGATGTCTAGGGAGAAAAGAGTTCCAGGCACAGGAAACACAGGTGCAAAGGCCCTGAGGTGAGAGCAGCCCTGGCATGTGGACAAACAGCAAAGAGCCCAGGGTGCTGGAGAGAGTGAGCAGGGAGACGTATAGTAGCAGATGAGGTCAGAGAAACGACTAATAAAATCTAATAAATCCTCTGGGCTTTATAGGCTATTGTGATTTTTCTTTTCCTTTTACTTGGAGTGAGATATGAAGATATTGGAGGTTTGGAGCAGAGGAATGACGTGATCTCACATGTGTTTAATAGGATCTCTCTTGCTGCTCTGTTGAGAATAGAAGGAACGGGTCAACAGTAGACACGGTATTGAGGAAAGTTATCAAGAAGGCGTGACTGACTGAACCACAGAGCTGGACCCAGGCAATTGGAGGCTCCCCACTTCCTGCTCTGTGCTTTGAAATGTGTGTTCTGCTTGCCTTCGCTGCTCCCAGAAGCTGCTCCAAGGATGCAGCCTTGATATAAAAATGTGGTGTTGAGACTGTCTGGATTTGTTGCGTGACTGACCCCGTTAGAGCCCCTATATAAACTCTCAAGATTCTGGTGAGTCAATGCCTTGTAACTCTTGTAACTCTTGTGGATGCTCAAGACCAGCCTCATAAGTTACCTTGCTTATTAAACCTGCCCCCTACCATTTGGAGTGGTCTGCCTTTTCCTTAATCTCTCTCTATGGTACCTGTAAGGGGGCCAGTTTTCAATTACCCTGGGGGAAGCTCCAGAAGTAGTTACAACCCCAGACACAGGAAGACCAGTTAGGATACTACAGCAATCTTCCAGGAAATAGATAATGGTGCTGAGATCTGGAGACACGGGTAGAGGCAGATGTGGGTATATTTAAAAAGAGTCATCAGAATTTCCTGATGGAGGGAAGGTAAGGCGGGGATTCAAAGATAGCTCCACAGGTTTGGGCTTATGCTACTACAGGAAAAGAATTGCCATTAACCAAAAAGGGAAAGACTACAGCAGGAGCAGACTTGGGGGGTGGGGGGTAAAGATCAGGAGACCAATTTCTGACATTCTAAGTTTGCAATGCTTATTTAAAGTCTAGAGTTCATAGTAAAGATCTGGGGTGCACATAAATGCTTTAAAATGAAAGAGACAAGGAAGGAGTTACGGATCTTTTACATTAGGCAACACATTGCATATTCACTAATGTAGATGATGATGTGTAATTAATTACTTCTTAACACATGACAACATGATCTCTCAGGCTTGTCTATAGCCTAAACTTCAGATTTAATTTTAAGCTAAATTTAAAACAACAAACCCTGATGTACTAGGTAATTGCCTTCTAATTCCAAATTATGATTTGCTTCGGTGTTTCTCCCTTGTAGTGGTCACCACCGGTACTTGCAAAACCTCCAGCCTCAGCTATACAAGCTTGGAGTTACTTGGTGTTTAGAATAGGTTCATTAATCCTTTAAAAGTTTTCTCTGCTATTTGCTTTGAACTTAGAATGATCCTACGTGGCCCTTCTGAATGCTAAATAATTTCTTCTTGCTTCTCAAAGCTCACAACCTTTGTGTGGATATAAATGGCTGAAGGGGTTTTCAAATGAGCTGCCTCCAGACTAATTCACAGTTAATCTACTTATCTGCTCAGGGCTTCTCCTTCTGAGTGAGTGAGCATTACCTTTGACTACCTGTTTCTTTAACAGCTCAGGTAACTCCTTGTAATAACAAATAAAACACAACACTTAAAAAAAAAAAGAAAAATCTAACTTGTTTTCTTCTCTCTGGTGTAGCATACCCTGATTTGTGAACATCAAATTTATAAACAGCCCCTATTAATTAATTGATATTTTCTACCACCTTTGAATGTAAGAGGCAGTCAGAAAGATGTCAAAAACTTCCTTGATATTCTAATAGTTTATAAAGACAATGTTTTAATAGGGGGGCAAACCAAGAAAAATGCAGAAATGGTCACCATATCTAGAGTACATGGTTCCTTTTCTCAGAATCAAGAAATAATGTTATTCCCACTGCGATGGGTGAAAGAGGCCTTCAGGTTGAGATGGCACACCATCATTTATGCACAATTACTATGATGTGTTCCAAGTTTAAAACAAAGGACTTTCAAATTGATTTTTGGAACACAATCCACCTCTAATTGCGTCTAAGGAAAAACCATATCTTAAACAACCGCTTAAGACTGAGAAGGGAGAATAGAAAAAAAAATATGGGTCTAAAAATTTGTATCAATTAAGAAGACAGTCATGGCAAAATAGAGGCTTTGTGCTAGAAAGTTCACATTCTGAGGCAATGTTGTGTTAGGTACAGCCTGTGCTACAGGTTCAGAACCAAGTTCCTGGGGTTAGTCTTATTTATCTTCCCAAGCCTGTCAGAAGTGAGAGATGGCCAAAGCAGTGACTGTTTTCTAGTATTGATTAGGAAAAAAAGAATCAAGATTCAAAAGATGATTACATTTTCAGTGCTTCAACCAGTGCTTGCTTTATTTGATGGAGAAAAGAAAGCTTGAAGCTGTTGTGATCGTGGCAGCCACTAGGGGGCGGTGTGCACACGAGCGCCCATGTAAAGTAGTGTGTGTGTATAAGGGGTGGAGGAGAGTGATGGGAGAAGAGCGTGAAGAGGTGAGGAAAAGGAATTTAGTAAAAGAGTATTCTTATTGTTTAAGAACAGGCTTCTTAGAGAGGGTACAGCTAACAAAGACCTTTTAATCTGGGGCCCATGTATCCCTGGGCAGGATTACTCAGGCAGGGTGTGCTATCACAAGGTTTCAAAACTTGAACAAACATAGAAATTCTGATTTCGCATGGCCAAGGAAACCACGTTTTCAGTAGTCTTCTCAGGCCCATGGTGATTCTGATGCCAGGTTGTCTTGTCAATACCGTCAGAATTTCTGAGTTGCTCTGTCTATAAATGGGGTTGATAAACTCAAACGGTAAAATTTGGGATGCATCTGCCTTTTTCTAGGGAAGAAATCCATAGATTATGCAGACTCTCACAGGGTTCTCTAACCTCCCCCAATGACGCTAATAACAACAACAAAGCACTGAGTCAAAGGAAATCAAGGTTGCTGGCATATGCACTTGTTCTATTCAGTCTATCTGAAGGTACAAGGGAAGCTGTCCAGCAGGTGCTTGGAAGGGGTATGCCACTACTAGACCAAATTAACTGAAAAACTATACTTGTGCCAAAGAAACATCTAAATAAAAATAGAAATTTCAGTTAGGCATAATAACCTCTAGATCCATCCATGTTCTCACAAATGGTAAGATTCCATTCTATTTTATGTCAGATAGAGAAATACCAATACGATATGATTTCACTCATACATGGAATCTAAAAAAAACTAAACAAACAAACAAAACAGAAAGAAAGTCATAGAGAAAACAAACTTCTGGTGGCCAAACGGGAGGGGTGTTGGGGGATCGGGTGAAAAAGGTGATTAAGAAGTTGAAATTGATAGTTACAGAGATATAACGTACCACATAAGGAATATAGTTAATGATATTGCAATAAGTATATGGTGCTACTTGGATACTGGAAATATCAAGGAGGATCACTTTGTACTAAGTTATATATATATCTAACCACTATACTGTATACTTGAAACTAATATAATATTGAATGTCAACTGTAATTGAAAAGTAAAATAATTGAAATAGAATGATATTGTAGCATTAAGAGAATTTAATAACTAGTACCCCACAGATGTCTGCTGTCTCGCTGTTTTGCACTGCAATGACCAAAAGATCCACAATTGCATAAGTGGAGAAACTGAATTATCTTGTTCTTTGCCAGGTAGTTGTCAATTAGCATTTTGAAGGCAGTTTGTCTTAAGCGTCAAAGCAGCTGCTCTGTCTTTGTTTATTTCCTAATTTCTTTAAAATAATGGCCAATCCCAACCATAGCCACCTGAATAGAGTTTGAGAGAAAGCAGGAGAAAGGTCCATGCTAAACTTGCTCCAGGCATGCAAGGCTGGGCATCCTGCCAAGGAGTCATTTCCATGAAAAGAGACAAATGAATTAAGTACTGGTAACTCCCAGTCCCAGTAATGAAGGAAGGAGGTCTTCTGCAACCCCGTCTGCAGACTGCCACATTTTCCCTGGACCTTTGATTATTGATAGGAGATCTATATACAACTCCACCATTACCAGTATGTATAGTTCATAAAGTTAAAGCACTGATGTGCAGCTGGTAAACTGGGATCCCTTAATTCTGCTGCTCAGAGCCCTGATCCTATGTCTGCTGCCCATGAGCTTGTGATTTCATTCCCTAACCCAGTGGTCGGCAAACTTTGGCTCGTGAGCCGCGGTTTGCCGATCTGTTGACTAATGAGTTTGCCGACCACTGTCATATACTACCCTTTACCTCTTTGCACACAATATGCCACAATTGCCTAATCCTCACAGCTTCCAACTACCTGGTAACATTTAGTCTAGTCCAGTGGTCAGTTTGCCGACCACTGCCCTAACCAAATATCTCATAAAATCAAATACCAATTTTTGTCTAGGCAAGAAGAAGGTCTAATTTACTATTACGGTTTGTTTTTTATTCAGCCACCTCTTCCTTATTTTGCTCCTTTCTCCCTTTCTCTCCTTCCTTCTTTCCCTTTCTCTCTACCTCCTTTTCTTCTTTTTTTCCTTCTACCTGTTCCACAAATATCTAATGGTCATTTATTATGTACATGTTCAATGTCAGAAAAATACAAGCTGAGGAAAAGTATATGGGAAGAATAAATATCACCAATAACCTCAGTGATAAATGAGATGGTAACATTAATATCCTCATCTTCCTTGACCTCACCACAGACTTCCATAATATTACAATGACCTGCTTTTCCTTTGACTCACTGGCTACTTTCCAATCTATTTTTCTAGGTCTTCATAACCTACCTGACCACTAAATGTTGTCCAAGGCACCTTCTCTTTTCTAGTCACTTATCTCCTCTAGGCCTTGGGTTTTATATACTATCTGTATGCGGACAACTTCAAGATTTTCATATCCTCGGCCTCTCCGCTAAACACTAGATTTGTTTATCCCACTGCCTACTTGATATGTAAATATGTATATCTAAAGGAAATCTCAGATTTAATATGACCAAACCTAAACTCTTACTGCCTCTTTCTTATTCTTCCCCATCATAATAAATAGCACCACCATTTTCCCATTGATCAAGTCTAAAACATAGAATTCATCTCTCAAATGTATGTGTGCATTTGCATATATATTTATAGACTAGAGGCCCCGTGCACGAGGGGTGTGTCCCTCAGCCCAGCCTGCACCCTCTCCAACTGATCTCCTGCCTACCTTCCTGATTGCCCCTAACAGCTTCTGCCTGCCAGCCTGATCACCCCCTAACCACTCCCCTGCCAGCCTGATTGATGCCTAACTGCTCCCCTGCCAGCCTGTTTTCCCCTAACTGCCCTCCCCTGCCAGCCTGGTCACCCCTAACTGCCCCCCCCCTGCAAGTCTGGCCCCTCCCAACTGCCCTCCCATGCATGCCTGGTCAACCCTAACTTCTCTCCCCTGTAGGCCTGGGTCCCTCCCAACTGCCTTTCCCTGCAGGCCTGGTGGCCCCCAACTTCCCTCCTCTGCCGGCTTGGTCACCCCTAACTGCCCTCCCCTGCAGGCTTGATCACCCCCAACTACCCTCCCTTGCAGGCTTGGTCCCTCCCAACTGCCCGCCCCTGCTGGCCATCTTGTGGTGGCCATCTTGTGTCCACATGGGGGCAGGATCTTTGACCACATGGGGGCAGCCATCTTGTGTGTTAGAGTGATGGTCAATCTGCATATTACTCTTTTATTAGATAGGATCGAGGCCTGGTGCACGGGTGGGGGCCAGCTGGTTTGCCCTGAAAGGTGTCCTGGATCAGGGTGGGGGTTCCCTTGGGGCGTGGGGCGGCCTGGGCAAGGGGCCTGTTGTGGTTTGCAGGCCGGCCATGCCCCCTGGTGACCCAAGCGGAGGCGCTGGTATTTGGGGTTTATTTATCTTCTACAATTGAAACTTTGTAGCCTGGAGCAGAGCCAAGCCTTCTGCTTGCTCCATGGCGGCAGCCATTTTTTGGGGGATCTATGTAATTGAAACTTTGTAGCCTTAAGCGGAGGCCTGGGCCGGCCAGGGTGTGCGGAAAGCTGGGCTTCCTCCATCGCCGGGGGCAACCCTAGCCTCCTACTCTTTCCAGCTCCGTGGCTGCCACCATTTCTGTTTGTGTTTATGTATCTTCTATCATTGAAACTTTGTAGCCTTGAGAGGAGGCCTAGGCCGGCAAGGGCAGGCGGAAAGCTTGGCTTCCTCCATTGCCTGGAAACCCAAGCCTCCCTCCTGCTCTCTGTGGCTGTAGCCATCTTGGTTGGGTTTATTTGCATATTCGCTCTGATTGGCTGGTGGGCGTGGCTTGTGGGCCTGGCTTGTGGGTGTAGCGGAGTGATGGTTCATTTGCATATTACTCTTTTATTAGATAGGATAGAATATGTATATGTATGCTCATATATATTCACAAGATGTATCTATGTGTGTACATAAATAAAGATATATAGAGAACACTAATATTTTAGTGGTATTTTTATATTTCTTAAGTGCACAAAATACCAGTAGAAACCCAGTAAATGTATATTGAAATAATTATTGCCCTAGCTGGTTTGGCGCAGTGGATAGATCATCTGCCTGTGGATTGAAAGGTCCCAGGTTCAATTCTAGTCAAGGGCACATGCCTGGGTTGTGGGCACGATCACCAGTAGGGGGCATGCAAGAAGCAGCCGATCAATGATTCTCTTTCATCATTGATGCTCCTCTCTCTTTCTCTCTCTCCCTCTCCCTCTCTCTTTCCCTGTGAAATCAATAAAAATATATTTAAAAAATAAAATAAATAATTATTCAATGAATAAACAAGTTTTTAGCATAAGTAATCTTCCCCAGAATAAATCTCAGATTATTGGTTCCTTGTCTACCTGGATATTTGATTACATGACCCCTGGCTCATCACCAGATAGTTCCTGCATGTCTCCTTGTGGTCTCCTGGCCTTTCTTGTTTTTTCTGTTTCTGTTTTCATTCCCTGGACTGGATCTGGTGCTGACGTATCTCTGCTTGGTGTAGATGACTTAATCCAAAGTCAATGTTTCTATGTACTTTAAATGTTAGCATTGCAAAAATCTACAGGTCATAATTTTTTAAAGCACTAAATATTTATGCACACTATTAGTTTTATTTCTGATTAATCAATTTATCAGAGTGGCCAACCTGGGTTCTCTTTGGAAACAGTGTATATACAAATACACAATATCTGATATATGCTTTAGGCTGTATATTTTTGAAAATACATTTTTCTCTGTTAAGTTTTTTTCTTTGAAGCTGCTGCTTCCTTCCCAGGGGCACAAGAAAGAAACAATTTGAATAGTGCTCAGTTAGTTACATACTAAAGACATTAAGGGCAAGAGGTAATTGGGGAGAAATAGAAGAATCTAACTGGTATGTCATAATATATACTGTTGAATTGTTCATATTTGATGGTTACTGACATAGTACAAATTTAATTTATTCCTAGAGGAACCAAGATGCAAAGATAGATTACCCTGATGCTTTCAAAAACTTATGTTTGAAATTCAGATGCTTTGTGATATTTTTTTCATACGATGACTAATGATATTTTAAATATGGTTTCAACCCCAATTCTTTCCCTCAGAGTAGCCCCATTCATTCTTAGATATAGCAGCTAGATTTACATTTACCCAGGCTGCCTTCTATTTACAGTGTTATTTTAATGGAAAATATAATTCATCAGGACTTACTGGGTCAAACACATATGTGTTGCTCTTCAATTTTCTTAACTAAGTTATTTCAAATGTATGGAAAATTAAATTAGTCCCCTATGATTTTAAATATTAACATTATATGGAGATTAAAGATTACTTGAGAAATACTTAAAATGTATTTTTTTAAAAATTTTAATCCTTACCCAAGGATATATTTTTTATTGATTTTTGAGAGAAAGGAAGGCAGAGAGAGAAAGAGAGAAACATTAATCAGTGCCCCCCATATGCACCCTGAATGGGAATCAAACCTGTAACCTCAGTAGGTGCCCTGACTTTGAATCGAACCTGCAACCTTTTGGTGGATGGGATGATGCTCCAATCAACTGAGCCACCCAGCCAGGTTAAAATGCACTTTAAATAGATGCTTCTATGTCACTAATGTTGACTGCTATTAGCAGAAATGTTCTATTGAAAAGCACTTAAGGTATCTCTTCTTTTCAACTATTTTAAGTAGAGAGGCAATGTGTTAATAAGACATGTATACACAGTGAACAGGTTATTAAAGAGCTTTGTAGTGATAACATTAGGATTAAGAGATGTTCAAGAAAATAGCAAATAAGAAAAATTTAAAGAGAGTGAAAGGTCTAAAAGTAAGCTCTAAGTAAAACTATATTGTACACTATAATCTGACAGTAAAATAAGGGAGAAAGTAGAAATATACTAATTATACCAAGATTTATGAGCCAACAGATACTTTCCTAGGAAATACAAAATTAAAAGTTTTATGCATACTGGAATAAATTGACTTTATATATACAAACATGGCTGTTTACAAAAAAAAATGGAGGAAAAGACTTCATTACAATGGAAAAAAAAGGTATAATATCTAGAAACAAGTTTGACTTAGATACAAAGAATTTAAATGGGTTAAATTCTTAATTTTTATTAAAAAGAAAAAAATTTAGACAAATACAAAATTATTGAATTTTCTTAGGAAGATTCAACATTACAAGGATATCAATTCTCCTAAGTTAATCTAAAAGATCAATGGAATCTTAATAAAAATACTCTTAATTTTTTTAAATCTAGACAAGCTAAATCTAAAATTTATATGGAATAATATAAGCAAGGATTTCTGAGGAAATTCTGAAGATAGACCCAGAATTATTAAGGCTACATAATATTAAAATGCATTCCAAAACTACAATAACTAAAACAATGTAGTGCAAATTATTAGAATAGACTACAAGTACCAGAAATAAAATTTAGTACATAATAAAGATAAAATTTCAAATCAGTAGGAACAAACATATAATGTTCAATAAAATGCTATTAGTTGGTAGTAACCTGGAAAAATTAAAATTGGAAATCTACTTTATAATTTTTATCAATATAATGTCCAGATTGATTGAAGGATTTAATATGAATAAAAGCGGTAAAAACTGGAAAAATATTCTTTAAGAATCTCAGAGTTATAAAGGTTTTTCTAAGTATACTTAGAAACAATTAAAAGGAAAAAATGTGTAAATTCAATCCATCAATATTTATGACAGTTGCATAGCCTTAAAAATTTATCAAGTCAAAAGATATGTAGCACCTCAGAAAAAAATATTCGTAATTCATACCAAAGGGCTCTTCCAAATCAACAAGAAATAGACAGTTTGCATAAAATAAAACACAAAAGGCTATTGATCATCCTCACTTATTATGAGAAATGCAAGGTAAACCTACAATGAGATATTATTTTTTTCTGACTACATTGGGGAAAATCAGAAAAATTTAATAATACACATGCTGATAAAAGTGTTGACAGAGATATTGCATAAATGAAAGAGAAATTCTGTTAAAACTATGACCCAGTGATTCCACTTTTGGGAATATACCCAATGAAACCTGAAACACCAATTTGGAAGAATATATGCACCCCTGAGTTCATTTCAGCATTAATTACAATAGCCATGATCTGGAAGCAGTCCAAGTGGCATCAGTAGATGAGTGGGTAAAAAAATATTCCATTTACACAAAAGAATATTACTCAGTCATAACATAAAAAGAGATTTCTTAGCCTTTGAGACAGCATGGATGGATCTGGAGAGTAATATGCTACCAGTAAGTGAAATAGCCAGTAAGAGAAATCATTTGATTTCACACTTACATGTGAAATCAAATGAACAAAATAAATTAACTAACAAAATAGAAACAGACTCATAGATACAGAGAACAAACTGACAGCTATCAGAAGGAAGGAAGGGAAGTCAGGGGCTGGGTGAAAAAGGTGAAGCAATTAAACAAAAAGAACCCACAAAAACTGAAAAAAATCTCATAGACACAGACAACAGTGTGATGCTTACCGAAGTGAAAGGGGGATGGAGGGAGGTAGAAGAGGGTAAGGGGGGATAAATGGTGATGAAAGTAGATGACTTGGGATGGTGAACACACAATACAATATACAGATGATATATTATAGAATTGCACACCTGAAACCTTTGTAATTTTATTAACCAATGTCACCCTAATAAATTCAATAAATAAGAATATCTTTGGAATGATAATCCGGCATAGCTATCAAAACTATGTGTACATATCCTTCGACTCAAGCATTTTACTTCTAAGGAATTTATCCCATAGATAAATATTTGAGGAACGATATATAAAAATATTGGGAAAAATATAAATATCCACTGATAGGGGTCTCACAAAGGAAATTAAAATGTTTTGTTAAAAATAGTGTGTGATTACATACAAATATGAAAATATCTCTGAATGCATTATTTTATTATGTGTAAATGTGCATGTATCAACTTACACCACATGCTTGAATGTGAATAAATTATCATTGGATGAATATACAAGAAACTGGTAAATGAGGTTGCCTCTAGGGAGGAGTGGTAATGGAGACAGAAATAAATTTATGTTTTATCAACCATGCATGTTTGCTTTGCACAATTTTTACTATGTACATGAATACTTATGCAAAGATAGAGAAAATATTTCCATTTTCAACTAGTTTTGCCATTCCCTCCTTTTCTTTTCTAATCTACCAAGTGTGCTTTTAAAATAGAAATGTCTTGAAGAACTTCCGGCTGCTAAGAGGTTTCAACCACTCCTAAAAATAATCATTTTGCCATTACACTCTGGTTTCTTGTTTTGTTGTTGATTGCTTATTTTTTTTTTGGGGGGGGGTAACTGTCAAGAAGACACTATACATTTGGGAGATAGTAGCTAGCTAAGAAAAATAATGACCCTATCATTTGGTCATTTCCAATATATAGCTCAGTAAAGTTAAGGACAACTTTGTCATCATGTTCATAAATCATCTCATGGATTCACAGGACCCCAGAGTCTAAATGAACCTTAAGTGTCCTCTCTGTTGCTGTCTCTAATGATTTCCTCTGGCTCAGCTTCTGTTGAAAGATGTGAAAGTTTGGAAATGCTCTTGGCTGTAATTAAAGTAAAAACTTTACTGAGATATTTGCTCAAAATATTGTGAAGATTTCCTAGATAATTTCTTTTCCATGTACTGTTTGAAAAAAGTCACCATCTATACTCCTGTTTCTCCGTGAAGCCCAGTTCTGTCAGAACACTACCCTGTGCATTCACACCTCATAGTTCTTATCACACAGCATTGCACCTCCTTATTACTGACTTCCCTCCAGGTTGTTACTTATGTTAACTCCCACTGCATCCTTAGCACATTGCCTGGCGCATAACAGGTAACACATGCTTTGTGATGAAGGAACACATTTCATTAAATCCCAGTGTTAGTTTTTCCGTACGTTCAGTAGTTTGGAAAATTATGTTGAGATAATTCAGCTTAATTTTCACATTTCAAAAAAATGTCTCTCTCCCAGTCAAATTTAAATTAAAAATGCCTAATTAATTTCTTATTTGCAAACTGACATTATATTGATGTATAAAAATAAAAGCGTAATATGCTAGTTAGACCGGACGTTCTTCCAGACGTCCTTCCTGACTAAGCCGGGGCTGCAGCCACCATGGCTGCGAGGGAGGGATCTAGGCAGCCGCCCGCTGCTGCGAAGGCCTACTTTTGCATGATTTTCATGCATCGGGCCTCTAGTAATAATAATAAAATATATGACAAATCATCCTAGTGAATCCAATACTAGACCAATCGATGAAATATCAGTTTAAAAAAAATGATTACCAATAGGAAATAATAATAATAACAGAATTATAATGTACTTATGTCTGCTAAGACTATAAGGTCAAAAAGATAACTAAATAAATACCTTCACAATTGCTTTGTCTGAGCTGAAATTCAGTTTTAAATATCAGTTAAACTTCATTTAGGAAAAAAAAGACTTCCTGTGTAAAACAAAATCTAATTAGAAAATAAACAACAAAACTCTCTCTTCATAACGGGATTTTTAAAAGTAAAAACAAGTTCTACATTCTCAAGTAACACAGAGTATTAAGGTGTATATGATGCAATAAATATTTAAGCTAATGTTCTTCCTGCCAATAAGGGCATTAAACCACAAAATAGTAACTAAGGTAGGTAACTTTTCCTCAAATTATTTTAGGCAAAAAGAAAGTGGACTTAATGACTTCTCAAACTTCCTTCCAGTTTTATCATTATATTTTTTTAAAAAGAAGAAAAAAGGACTTCAAATTTAGAAGAAGAAAGAGGCTTCATGTTTCCAAGATGAATTACACAGACTTTATCTAGGGTAGCATCCTCATTTCATAAAAGAGAACTAGGTCATGGAGGTTAGAGCAAAGACTTTCCCAAAGCAGAGAAAGTTTCTTAAGGAAAAATAAAACATTTACATATGGCTTCAAAAATACAATTACTCCAAAAATTCAGTATTTAGTCAGCTTATACTTTCTGCAAAGATATGACTCATGTTGTGCAAGATGTTCTCGATAAAAATCTGCATGCAAGTTTAGTTGTTCTGTGAAGTTGAATATGTTAATTGCAATAGGTCTATTTTTTATAGACAGAGGTAATACATAATGAGTACCATATAAGCATATAGCTTTATTACAAATTTGTACATGCATAACATAAGCATTTTCAAATTGCCAAGATAAAAATGTTAGAAAATAAAGTAAAAGTTATTAAAAGTGACTTTACTTGAAGACAGTGGATCAATTTCTATGTATTTAAACAGTAGAGTAATTCTATAGATAAATGATTTATTTTAAATTAAATAAATTAATGCAAGAACCCTGCCTTGGTTCCCAGCTTTAACCAGTGGTCTGGAAGATTCAGGTTTTCTTCTTGTTTTCCTACTACCTCCTTATTGTAAAATTGTATTGCTGTCTTTGTGATTCTGCTGTCTCCCTTTTTTCCTTGATGAGGAGAAAATTCTGCCACCTGATGGCTGCCCTTTGCTGTTGAGCTCTTCCTCCTCCCACAACCTCCTCTCTCCTTTCTCGCCTCTTACCCTTTTGCTCATCTTCCTCCTTCTTCTCTTTTGAAAATTCCCCTACTACCTGAAGAGAAGGGCTTAAAATAAATGTGCCCCGGCTCTGGCAGTTGGTGCTACACCTGCTGCCATCCCCTCTATCTCATGAGCTGATTCTAGTTCATTAGAATCACCTGGGATTCTGGCTGTACAATGCACGTCCCCCTGTACAGTTCGCTATGGCTGCTGTAACAAAGCACCCCAAAGTGAATGGCTTCTAACACAGAAATGTATTGTCTTACAATTTTGGTGCCTGAACATCCAGAATCAAGGAGTTGGCAGGCGTGGTTCCTTCTGAGGGGTCTGAGAAAGAACCTTTTCCATGTCTCCCTCCCAGCTTCGGCTGCTTCGCGGGCTGTCTGTGGTGCTCTTTGGTTTGTAGAGATCTGCCTTCATTTTCACATGACATTCTTCCTGTGTGTGAACCTGAGCCCCTTTTTCTAAGAGCACCACTCATATTGCATGAGAGGCTCACCCTTTGTCGGTATGGACTTCATCTAAGCTTGACTAACTACATCTGCAATGATCCTATTTCTCAGTAAGATCACATTCTGCGGGACTGAGGCCAGGACCTCATCATATACATTTTGAGCTGATACAACTCAATCCATAACACCCTTTTTGGAATTTTAACTCAGTATGTCTGAAATTGAAACCAGAAAACTGTATTTTGAACAAATATACCTGGACATAAAAATGCAAGAATTTGTCAGCTAACTGCTCTTTGAAACGTTGAAAACTGCTGAAAAGACTTGGAAGAGGAAACTCACTTATTAGCATTTAGGGTGTTGATTCTTTGGAGGGGGTTGCAATGCTTCTTAGGGCTTTAAACATACATTTATTGTTTAGAAAAAGAAAACAGATCAAAAGAGGGACTTTCAATGTAGAAAACCCTGGCCCACATCCTGCTTCTGTGACTTATCATTCTTTAATGTATAATCTTAGACAAATAAGCTAACTTTTGTGAGCCTCTATTTATCACAAATGTAAAATATGGATAATCTGAGTTGGAAGAAACATGGGGAAAGTGCCTGGCACAAAGTAAATGCTCAATGAATGCCAGCTACCACGTTATCCCATGCTTGGGTCATAGCACAAAATAATCTTTTTTGGAATTCCTATAATAATAAATACTCCTCAGACAAATATTCTCCATCTAAGCAACTAGTAAACAAACAGAGTGTGAAAATTCACTAAAAATAATTTTTAGTTATTTTTTATTGCACACAAAAGAGTGCATGTTTATTATGTACTAGCAGGTGAACTCTTTAAGGTAGGGAACTTGTTTTGTTCACTGCTATGACCTTAATATGTACTGTAATACTTAGAGCCTAGTAGGTGCTCAATGAATACTTGAAAATTTAAGTAAATTTACAGATAATTGGAAAAATATAAAGCAGAAAATAATTTCATTCTTCAAATTACAACAAAATGCATAGCTTCCACATATAGTGATTAAGGCTATATTTTACACAATACTATCCAGTGAAAAAATTATGTGACAATAAATATTCTTATAGAAGATGATTTTTAATGAAGCATAATATTTCAGTGTGCTCAAGTATCATAATTCATTTAACTATTCTGGGGAGACTTTAAATTTATTTCTAATGCTTACTTTTTTAAGCAGTCCTTTGATATTGTTGGTATCATTTTCTTGTGATAAGATTCCTGGAGAAAATCTGTGAAGTCGAGGGAGAAAGCATCAAATGTGGTTTGGGCAGCATAAAAATTGATGCCAGCCACTGAAGCATGACAGTCATAGTAGCGCTTCCCCTTATGAGCTGTTACAAAGGGGGGTTGGGCGGTTCCCTTCTCATTTAGGCTCTGATGAGGGGAAACTGGAAGGGAAGGTGGTGAGGTAGGTGAAGAGTGAGGAGCCTGGAATTATATGGGATAGGACCCTGAAACAAAGGAGTCATGGTGAATTGAGATAAACATTGCTTCAGTAAGAAATACCTCAACAAAGTTTTCCATAAAGAATGTGAATGTACCTACAAAAAATAAATATACTATAAAATGAGATAATAAAATGGTCAATAAACAGATCAAAGAAAAATATAATACCATATAAGATATTAGCACCAATGGAATGAATAAAATAGATACCTGTATCACAACATTTTATAATTAGAACACAGCACTTATTGTTATGAATTTCCTGGAAGCTTTTAGCACTAAACCTCTAGATCCCATGGTGTTCAGTGGGACGCTATTTCATGGGGGTATAATGAGTGTAAAAAGAAGCAAACAAATAAAAATAGATTATATGGTCAATGTGCTTGGAAAACAATGAGCTAAAAAACATACAAATTTTTTTCCTGCTATCTATTGGAGCCTTTACTAGTCTGGTGTGCACTCTGAGTCTCCAAAAAAGGTCACAAAGTGTGTATATCCTCTCCAAATCATATTTGACACCAAACACCTTTACTACTGAATGTCATAAGGGGCTAGTGTTCCATGGAACGTGCTTGGATATTGTCTTTCAGGATATTCAAAGCCAGGTTATATTGTCAATATACCAACTGTTTTTCACTTAGTTGTATTTTTCATAGACCTCATTTATATCTCCATATATGTATCTATATTTAATGTATCTCAATATATCTATAGCTATCTCTTTTTAAAAATATATTTTTATTGATTTCAGAGAGGAAGGGAGAGGGAAAGAGAGATAGAAACATCAATGATGAGAGAGAATCATTGATCGGCTGCCTCCTGCATATCCCTCACTGGGGATCAAGCCCGCAACCCGAGCATGTGTCCTTGGCCAATATCGAACCCAGAACCCTCAGTCTGCAGGCCGACGCTCTATTCATTAGGCCAAACTGGCCAGGGCTATATCTATCTCTTTATACATACATCTCTCTCTCTCTCTCTCTCACACACACACACACACACACACACACACACACACACACATCCATCTTATTATATATATATATATTCTCTATAAATATATATATACATCTGTGCTGTAACAAAAGGACCTACCCAGAGAAATAGTAAAATAGTGATGCTCTTCTCCAGTATCACCTTTTCACTTCCACGGTTACTATTCTGGTCATGCTCTCAGTTAAATTGTTCGCTACATCTTTCTCCACACAGTCACATGTCAAAACCTCCCCCAGGCTCATGTTGCATGTGGCTGGTATGTGAATAACTAAGAACCTGGATTAAGGTTTACTTCATCAAAGTTTTATTTAGATTAAATGCTAACTTAAATGGAACCCTTCCCAGGAAAATTTGTGTATTTAATGTTCTCTTTTCTTAAATATATGGTTTTTAACTGGCACCTCTGTAAATTACACCATGGAATTGCTTGTTACGCTTGAAAACAGAGAAAATAGGCCATTGGAATTGGTGAGAGGAGGGTCTTTAAAACTTTAAGGACTGATTGATTCAGAGGAGAGGTGGACACTAACTTTTATGAACAGATCCTCCCTTCCATTAGTCATCTGATTGAATGGGATGCATTTTAATAAAGGGAATTTATTTCTTGACTTTCCAGGGCTACTCTTGGTATCAAAACCAGGTACAAGTTTATAATTTGGTGAAAGGGTATTGCTGCTAAACTACAAGGATCAGTCTTGATATGTAATTGTTCCTGTCAACTCAAAAATAAGTGTTGATGTCCAAGTCCAAAATGTACATCAGACTCTATTCTAGGGGCTGGGGTATACAGAAATAACTAAGGTCCTGAACTCTGGGGTTAACAGTACAATTAGCAATTTAACTCCATAATAGACTTTCAGATATATTTGTGTTCCAACAGCATATTGACATGATTTTTTAAAAATATATTTTATTGATATTTTACAGAGAGGAAGGAAGAGGAATAGAGAGTTAGAAACATCGATGAGAGAGAAACATCAATCAGATGCCTCCTGCACACCCCCACTGGGGATGTGCCTGCAACCAAGGTACATGCCCTTGACCGGGATCGAACCTGGGACCTTCAGTCGGCAAGCCGACGCTCTATCCACTGAGCCAAACCGGTTTCAGCCGTTGACATGATTTGATGATCACAGTTGGAGAGTCAGGAATGAATATTTCTCATCTGAAAGTTTCCTTTTCTGACATATACCTGTGTTTTGCTGATCCTTCTCCCTGGGATTCCTTTTCCCAGGTATTCACATCTGGATCCTCCTCTTCTCCAGACCTTAGCTCAAATATCCCATCTACAGATATGCATTACCAGACCTATCTTAATTCAGCACTCTTGGTCATATCATCATAATCATCATATTAATTCCTTCGTAACACTCATCACCACTTGATAGTAACCTATTTAATCTATTACCTGTTTGGTTTTCTGTGATCTTTAACTACTATTTTAACTATTTGAAACAGCAGCTTTGTTTACCTTAGACATCACATTTTAAGAAGCCAACAACTAGTTACTGAATGAACTTTGTTTAACTAAAAGGGAGTCAAAGAAAGAATATGGCAATATTTATCCAGCTCTGACCAGACTAGACTATTTTGCCAACGGATTTTGTTGGCAAGAATAGTCTAGTCAATAGAGAGTTGTTCTCTATAATGAACATAGATAGTTCATTTGTCCTAACCATTCATTGACCAGGTAAAATAAATCTCTTTTTGTTCCCAGTCCAAGATTAGTGCAGTCTAAAGCAGCGATTTTTCAACCAGTGTGCCGCAAGAATTTGTGAAACATAAAATATCTGACTATTTAGTCAGGGGCACTCACCTCTTTTCCCCTTAGATAATAAAATAAAAAAATGACAACAGCCAGTATGACAATCGTCATCCAGTATGAATGAATCAAAGTTATGCCTATTATTTTTGCCAGGTTGGCAAAAAATATATATTTTGGTTTGCCGCAGAATTTTAGTAATTGGTTTATGTGTGCTATGAGATAAAAAAGGTTGAAAATTCACTGGTCCAAAGTGTGAACTTCTCAGGTACCCTGATTTTCAACAAATTCTAGAAAACAGATATTAATTATAGTTAAGGTCACCAGGGATATTTTATAAATACATCCACTGTGATTTGGTTTAATTATCCATATCTTATGAATTTTAGAATATCAAGTTAGATTTCTTGCATTGAATAACCTCTGGCTATAATGTTAATTGATAGTTCTATAAAGCTGAGGCCAATATGTTGAACAGTAGTGATCACCCACCCAAAAAGAGGTTACTCTGGATTGTTTTCCTAGTGTTAAGTTGAATATATCCAAAAAGAATATACATATGGCCAACAGACATATGAAAAGATGCTCAACATCACTAATCATCAGGGAAATGCAAATTAAAACCACATGAGATATCACATTATACCTGTCAGAATGGCTACCACCAATAAATCAATGAATAACAAGTGCTGGCAAGAATGTGAAGGAAAGGGAGCCCTCTTGCACTGTTGGTGGGATTGTAAACTAGTGGAACCACTAAGAAAAACAGTAGGGAGATTCCTCAGACAATTAAAAATAGAGCTGCTGTACTATACAACAACTACGCTTTTGGGTACTTATAAAAACAAACAAACCAACAAAATCCAAAGCATTATAAGATATATGCATTCCTATGTTCCTTGCATTATTACTGGTAATAGTGAAGATATGGAAGCAACATAGATGCCCATCAATAGATGAATGGATAAAGAAGATGTTGGAATATTACTCAGCCATAAAAAGGAATAAAGTCTTGCCATTTGCATCAACACAGATGGACCCAGAGAGTATTATGCTAAGTAAAATAAGTTAGACAGAGAAAGACAAATAGCATAGGGTTTTACTTATATGGAGAATCTAAATAAAGAAATGAATAAACCAAACAAAATAGAAACAGACTCATAGATATAGAGAACTAGCTAATGGTTGCCAACAGGGAAGGGAAATGAAGGAATTAAAATAAGTTTTTTAAAAGTTACCCTGGGAAACCTTCCCTGAGTGTACTTAAGTTTCTTTAGAAGCTACCTTGCAGAGTGCTGTGAGTTCTACAATTACAATAATGTTTGAATCAAGCATAGAAGTAGAAAGTGCCTTATTTGATACTAAATATAATGCTTTTAAACAGTTCTATTTGTTTGCTAAAAATGTCAGTCACTTTGAAAAATATCTCAGTCTCTACTGTCCAAGTTTTCAAAAGAAATGATGGGGAAACTAAAGGCAATCTATGTGGAGATAAAAGTCACCGCCTGATATTAACCCACTTAGTGTTTCACCTCTGATTTTCTGTGGCATCTAACTAGAATGCCTCTGGAATATCACTTTGACTTGTATACTTACTTAATAAATACATTTCCATAGGTAAGTAAAAGATTATCTCTTTAAAATGCATAAATCACAAATTCTTTATATGTTGAGAAACTTGAAAAGACAAGACTATCCCCATGTTTACAATCTGAAGTATTAATACATTAAGATCAGAAGGATGCAATGCAATGTCTTAAAGCTTTATTGTGAGAGAGTTCCTACTTACTGGTTTAAACAAATCATTGGAATACCTTATAAATTACTAGTAGCCCTGCGTATGAATCCGTGTGCCAGTAGCTCTCTGCCAACCTCCTATAGCTCTCTGCCTGCTGCCCCGCTCTCCATAGCTCCCTCCGCCCCCTCCCTCCCTCCCGCCTCATTGCTTGCTGCCCTGCCCCCTCCTGTAGCTCTCTACCTCCTGCTTGTAGTTCGCTGCCCCACCCTCCTGCAGATCCATGATCCAGTCCTTATGCGGTTGGTCGTTATGCTTCACGGCATAATGGATAATTAGCATATTCCTCTCTTATTATATAGGACTAGAGGCCCGGTGCACGAAATTTGTGCATGGGGAGGTGGGGGGTGGCCCTCAGCTCAGCCTGCACCCTCTCCAATCTGGGACCACTCAAGGGATGTCTGACTGCCCATTTAGGGCCGATCCCAGTGGGATCAGGCCTAAACGGGCAGTCGGACATCCCTCTTACAATCCAGGACTGCTGGCTCCCAACTGCTCGCCTGCCTGCCTTCCTGATTGCCCCTAACCGCTTCTGCCTACCAGCCTGATCACCCCCTAACCACTCCCCTGCCAGCCTGATTGATGCCTAACTGCTCCCCTGACAGCCTGGTCACTCCTAACTGCCCTCCCCTGCAGGCCTGGTCCCCCCCAACTGCCCTCCCCTGCAGGCCTGGGTCCCTCCCAACTGCCTTTCCCTGCAGGCCTGGTCACCCCCAACTGCCCTCCTCTGCCAGCTTGGTCACCCCCAACTGCCCTCCCCTGCTGGCCTGATCGCCCCCAACTGCCCTCCCTTGCAGGCCTGGTCCCTCCCAACTGCCCTCCCCTGCTGGCCTGATCACCCACAACTGCCCTCCCTTGCAGGCTTGGTCCCTCCCAACGGCCCTCCCCTGCTGGCCATCTTGTGGTGGCCATCTTGTGTCCACATGGGGGCAGGATCTTTGACCACATGGGGGCAGCCATCTTGTGTGTTGGAGTGATGGTCAATCTGCATATTACTCTTTTATTAGATAGGATAGAGGCCTGGTGCACGGGTGGGGGCCAGCTGGTTTGCCCTGAAGGGTGTCCCGGATCAGGGTGGGGGTTCCCTTGGGGCGTGGGGCGGCCTGGGCGAGGGGCCTGTGGTGGTTTGCAGGCCGGCCACGCCCCCCGGTGACCCAAGCGGAGGCCCTGGTATCTGGGGTTTATTTATCTTCTACAATTGAAACTTTGTAGCTTGGAGCAGAGCCAAGCCTCCTGCTCGCTCCGTGGTGGCAGCCATTTCTGTTGGGATTTATGTATCTTCTATAATTGAAACTTTGTAGCCTTAAGCGGAGGCCTGGGCCGGCCAGGGTGTGCAGAAGCTTGGCTTCCTCCATCACCGGGGGCAACCCTACCCTCCTGCTCTTTCCAGCTCATGGCTGCTGCCATTTCTGTTTGGGTTTATGTATCTTCTATCATTGAAACTTTGTAGCCTTGAGTGGAGGCCTAGGCCGGCAAGGGCAGGCGGAAAGCTTGGCTTCCTCCATTGCCAGGGAAACCCAAGCCTCCCTCCTACCCTCTGTGGCCGTAGCCATCTTGGTTGGGTTTATTTGCATATTCGCTCCTGATTGGCTGGTGGGCGTGGCTTGTGGGTATAGTGGAGTGATGGTTAATTTGCATATTACTCTTTTATTAGATAGGATTACTGACTAATTCAATGGCTTACTCACCTCTACCAACATAGTAATCATGCAATCCCAACTATTTTTTGAATATTTTGATGCTTTTGTTATGAAAGATCAATTATGTGATTCCATTTTAGACCATAGGTAAATAACTTGATACACGTTATGTTCATCTTTTGATAGGGAAAGGATAAAAATATTTCTCCAATTTTCTTATTTTCACTGTCAGAGATATGAATAATATTAAAAGCTACAACATATAAAATTAAACATTTAATCACAGGGTCTGATTTGAGTCCCATGCATTTGCTATTATAGGTGACACTTTTATGATAAGTTGTCATTCTAGCTAAATACAGTTTTAACAATATTAATGCTTATAAACAAATGCTTTTCAAAAAAGTTACTTTTAGGTTGGTATTATAATTCATGTCACATACATTTTCCATTATAAATAGTCAATTGAAATAATCACAGCCTGTTATGAAGATTCTTTAATATCATTTAGGATTTTTAAAATACCAATTTCATAACTTTTTAGTTATTTCACATAAATTGTAAATGATTTATAATAAATTTTTGACAAGCTAATTAATTCCTTTAAAAATCTTTCCTTAATTTTTTTTGTTTTGTTAATCCTCACCTGAGGATCAAGCCTGCAACCCAGGTTTGTGCCCTTGACTGGAACAGAACCTGGGAACCTTCAGTCCAAGGGCTGACGCTCTAACCTCTGAGCAAAACCAGCTACAGCAGGACCTGTTTCATTCTTATGATGAAGAGGCATTTGTCAAACAAATAAAATATAAAACTGACCAATAAATTCCTCATTAAGAGAAAAAAACTCTTCTCACTTGTAATATCTAAAAACATAAGTGGTCTCTTCCATTTTGAATCATCTTTCTATTTTTCAATCTCTATCTGATTTATTAAAAGTAAAAGAGGTTCCCATGTTTGACATTTGTGTATGTATCTCAGCTCTGGATTATGAACTATATGGGCCCAAGAGAAAAGTCCAGAAACCAATTTTGGAAACTGCTGAATCTGAAGATATAAGCTTTTGGTGCCATGCCTGAAAATCATTAGCTATGTGCAATTCCAAATATAGATTCCGTGTCTGCCAATATTTTAAGGACTGAAGGAGAAACTGGAGTTTTGTTTTTTTATTTTGAATGAAACTTGGCTGATCCTTAAGCCCTTATGGGCCCAGGTAATATATCTATGCATGTATGAATAAGTAGATTGGATATTTAAGGTCTGCTTTTTGTATTAAATGGTACCAATTGGACCTACTTTCCAAGCTCATCTCATAATGCAGCTCCTTTGACACCAGTATTGGACCCGTGCCCATTATTTGGTGGCTGGTTTATTTTTGTTAAGACTAATATAAGAATCCTTACAGTTGTTTCTAAGGATGTTTAGAGACTATAAAAACACAATTGCCAATGTATATTCCAAATTCAATTAAGGGAGTCTTGTGTTTAGAATTTTCAGTTTGAATTTTAAAACCACCACAAGCTTTGAACCCAAAATAATAGCCTTTTTCTTCAACTGCTCACTGGGAAGATCATATGCAACCCTTAATATACTGGTAAGAATAATATTTTGTTAAACCCATTTAAAGTATTTTATCATGATATATTTTGTGGTGGATTTTCTTTACTCATTGCACCCATTTCTCGAGGGGTAAAAAGAAGATAAGAGGAGACTGCAACTATAAGCCTTATTGCAAACTTCTGGTGGGACTGGCTCAGCAAGAGTCGTGTGTGGGGTGGGGCGACAGTCCCAGTTAAAGCTCATCCCTGTGTTCAAGAGGCTCCCTAGCCTTCCCTTTATCCTCTCTGGTTTCTTGGAGTTCGAAGCCTTACAATTTTAATTTTTAAAGAGAATAAAGCCTCTATTTTGGTTAAAGATATTTGGGCTTCTAACTGCTTTTTATACAGTTTCAGCCTCATTCACACATGTACTCATAAGTACCTGATGCCTATAACTCCTGAGCATTTGGAGGGTCTATGCAGCTTTAATAGGCTCACTTCACACATGCTTCACCCTCTGCAAGCATTTAGGCTTCCTATTCCTTTCTGCTCTGCTAAGTCCTCAACAGGTGATATCTACTTTCATTTCCTGTCATTTTATCACTTCTATGCTGTCACCTTCTCTTTGTTCTTTTCAGGTTTGGTCCTGTATAGACAAATTAGTGTGTTTTTGTTTTTTTGGGGGGAGCGTAGATATAAATGTTTTTACCATATGCCATATTTCTTTCTAATCCACTTATTATGGAGAGCAAAAATCTCTGTATTAAGTTGATGTAATTTTGAAAGCAGTTATGAAATTGTACTGCTAATCTCCACTGATATTTTTAAAGCATCCTCTTATGGATCTTATATATCCTCCTTGTACACTTTTTTTATGATGATAATGGCTTTAGTTTTACTACATTAGAGATTTTCATACATCAAATATCTATTGAACACCTGATATATGTGATAGCTGGGTTAGCTACTGGCAACATCTGTTAAACTTGACAACATTCTAACATGTCATTCTTTCTGACTCACTCCGTTGGTTGGGTTCCTCTGTCCTGAGCACATGCATCCTAAGAACTCTTCCCCAGAGCTCCTGGCTTCAGCTTCCTCTGGGAGATTCTGCTCAGACTGCAATTGGTCTTATGACTTGTTGGTACTCTCTGGTTATAGTGGCCATATTTTCTGAAATAAAAAATCAGGCTATCTGATGGTCTTAAAAGTATATTTTCCTGATTTGTGGATTTATTTTAATGAAAGCAAGAAAATCAAATAACCTTTAGCAATAGTTCAATTTAATAAAAACTTTTAAATCTCTTTAAGCATAAAGATATGTATGTCTTGGAGAAACTTAAAGTACAAGTATTTATATTTAGTAAATTTCTCTCTTTGAAAGAGAACATTTATAAGAAACCAGAGCTATCTAGAAGATCTCAGGAGTATAGTGGAATAAGGTAATGGTACGGTGTGGTTAACCAGCTACTGGAAATATTTCAGTAAATGAACAGTTTTTTAAAATGTATTTTATTTTAACAGATAAGGAAACAGGTTCACCCTCCCAGGCTTATAATCATAGGAAGACATGCTGTGAAACTACTCACACAAAAATAAAAAATTTCACCAACTTATCTTCTTTACTTTAGGGCTAAGAGTATAAATAATTCAAAAGAATTTCCAGTTAGCTTACTCTAAAACCATTTTTTACAAACAAAAAAGAATTCTGAATGAATTTCGTTCACACTCTAAAGACAGAAACAATTCATGTTCTTTATGCAACAAATAAATCACATTGACTTGGGTGTAATATACCCAAGGCCCAATTATTTCGATGTCTCCCCTGTTTCTAATAGCTTTGGTGTCTTGGTGGTGGCTACAGCTCTAGTTATGTTTCTCAGTGGCTTAAAGCATTGGATCAGTAGATTTAAAATAAATGAAACTTGATGCAAAAATCTGAACAATTTCTCCATATTTTAGTAGGCCCTAGACCACAGATTTGTAAAGTAGAACCTAATAGCGTAATTGAGTATTGTATTACTTTCTATCTTGGAACTCCATCAGTTTAATGTGGTAATATTAATGTATGGGAACTTTAGCTTTAAGAATAAAACAAAAAATTGGTTTTCTTTATAATGGATGCTATTCATATGAGCTAATAAGCTGGGAGAGAGATGACAATAAATAATATTTTTGTGATATTGTAATTAATAGCAAGTTTGTAACTCTTCTAGTAAGATAATCATATTATTTCAAGTAGAATAGCTGCATGTGTGTGCTTAATGTGACTGAATTACAGGTTTCCACACTGATGGAAAGATTGTGTGGAGAATCACCAGCTATAAAATTCCTCAAGTTCTACGAATGCTGTATGTACATTTACATGTTGGATACTGATTATTTCTGTGGATAGCATTTGGTATTAGATAAATATTGTTTTTAAAATTAATATTTTCATGAGACTCCTATCCAGTTAGAAAGTCCAAATGTAAGAGTAATGATCATATAATCAAGAAAGGAGCATTATCCCTAAAAAAAAGCCTATCGGGAATGCCATAATTGAGTCAAGTACTGATCTTCAGCCCAGGAGTCTACTATTCAGACCAAACTCTGAATATGATTTCCCCATGATGCCATTGCTCATATTTCTCATATGTTGACTAAGAAAATGCACAATTTGATGGGCCCTCTAATCCCCTGTTTTAAATCAATCTCTTCTTTTTTTAATCTTTATTGTTGAGAGTATTACAGATGCCCTCCTTTTCCCCCAAGTGCCCCCTCTTAATCAAACCACATCTGTATGCTTTTTAAATAAATTACAACAAATATGTGCAGAGTACTATTTATTTATACAGTGTACCAATCATGGATACATCACTATAGATTACTCAAACTCTTGCAAATTTGTTACTATAGCCCATCAGGGGTGCGTTATTTATCAGTTAGGAAACATTACCTAGATTACTTGGATTTACTAAGAAAAATGTCATCTCTGTCTTTTTTGAATTTGAAGGCATCTTTATTTCCTGCATTGAGTTATAGAATATGTCACTTTCCTCTCGAGAGAGCACCTGTCAAAAGGTTTACCACTCAGATAGAAGAATACATACATTAATTTTGAAAGTGTGTTTCCAAAGTCTTTCTGGCATTGTCAAACATAGGAGAATAGACTTATTGGTCCCTCTTGATCTCCTTACCCCAGATCCAAGGAAGGAGTTACTAATTTGGTTAGTCTGAGCCGGATATAATGGTGGCATTGAACATATATGGGCAGAGGTATGTTTTTTAAAAGATAGAAACTCACATTCTGCAACCATTTTTTCTTTCTTTACTTCTTCCTTTTTTGTATTTCCTGCTTGAAAGAGGTAAGCAGAGCCAGACAGAGCTAGAACCTTTAGAACAAGTTAATCATATTCATGTGATTCACATTTTTCTCTTTCTCTATCCCACCCCCCTCACTTGCCTTCTCTCAGAAGTGAGCAGATATATATTCTTCAAATTCAGATTCAGGGAGAATTACCCCCTTCTTTCTTGTTTGCTTGCTTTATTCTTTTCTTCCTTTCTTGCTTCTTCCCTCACTTCCTTTCTTTCCCTCTTTTAAAGATCCAGCTTAAGATCCTGCTTAGTATTTTCATGCTTAAATGTGACTTAAATGTCACTTTCAGGTTGAAATACCCAGGGTTAAGAACAAATAGTTTAGACTTTACCTGGAGGTCTAATGGTTCCTACTAAAAGAGGCAATGCAGTGGGATGCAAAGAACAGGGCTTTAGAAGTAGACTTATAATTCAAATTTTGGATTAGCTAAGTGACCTTGAAAATAATAATGTTGTACTTTCATTTTCCCACCTGGGAAATGTAGATAGTATTTTTAATAGAAGTTATTAAATGAGTCCAAATGTCTGAAGATAACACTGTCATGAACAGGATGATCTTACCATCATTACTTCTCTGTGTTGAGTGATAAACCCATTAGAGACGCAATTTCATTATTAGCTCCATTACAACTTAGAGAATAGAGAATCAGAAGTTTAAAGACTTTCTCTAAGGTATCATGGCAAGAGGGTCAGAGACAGGATTGGAACTGAAGTATGTTGTATTCTAAAGCCTATCCTCTGAAGTATTATCTAGTGTGGCCTCCTACATGTTCCCTTTATTGGTCATAGATTTCATTCTGTTCATGTATCCTGCGTACAGAGAGTGGATTTACGGGAAAAATTTTATATCCTCTTTTATCTCTGGGCTCTGAATATACTTGGCTACATGTGTACACTGAACAAAATGTTGATTTTAACCATGTCAAGATGCATTCATGTATCAACCCAGCCTGTGTTGTCTAATTTAGTAGAAGTGACTGTATCAATTTAGCTTAATTAAAATTAAATAAAAATTAAACATTCAGCTCCTCAGTCATACTAACCACTTTTCAAGTGCACAAAGCCACATACACACAGTTAGTGACTACCATATTGAACATCACAGATATGGAATATTTCTATTACTGCAGAAGTTTCTTTTGGACAGAACTGAACTAAATGAATTTCAATGAGAATGTGAAGAAATGTGTTTATCAAGGCATTTGACTATAACAAACCTTTTGTCTTGAAGAGAAAGCATTTAATTTGAAAATTCTTGTATTAGATCTTCACACATACATACACATATACTCATGATTACACAAACCAATTATACAGAAACTTAAAAATCATTCTGCAATATTTTTCCTTTATGGCCATCCTGCATCTAATGCTACAGGTAGAGAGTTATCCTATGCAACAACAGTCTTTTGTTTGTTTTTCTTTTTCTTCTTTTTTTTTTTTGCAACAACATTTTTAAATAAAGCACAACAGTTACCTATCCTCCTTCACCAGAATCTAATCTAGAACACTCCAAAATACATGCAGGCCTGTAAAAGTTGCATACACATTACTCATCCTCAATATTTGAAAGCTCCTAGGGACTTTTTGTTGGAGAAGCTTCAATAAAGGAAGGAGGGAGTATGGTTATTTAAGGACCCCTGTGTTTTTCTAGAGGAAATTTAACAAGGCAGGAGAGATGGCATTCTGATATATTGAACCAATCTTCAGAAATAGCCCATACAGCCATGAAGATATAGAAAATAAAAAGCCAGAGTGATCAAACAATTTCAGGAAAATAAACAGATAAGCACAAAGAAATGAAATAAATCAGTATGCTTATCTTCTGCCTTGTTTCCTGAGGATCTATATAGCAACTAGTGAGAGAATAGTGAGTTATTATGAAACATATAATTATTTTTAATTTAAAAGAAGCAGAGGCTATTTGTGTAATTATCATTTATTTTTGTCTTTTTTCTGTTCAATAAAGGTAAGTATATAAGTTTATAGTTAATAAGTAGCCAATTATCAAATACTTAATAAAAATCTCTAGGAACAACCAAACATAAATATCTTCTAAAGCTATACATTTATTTTAAATATCAAATGTTTTTATTTTGTATTTATTTAGTATTGAATTCATTTATCTCTGGAAAGTAGCTTTTAAAATTTTACTATCAACACAGTAGGGTGAATTTGGTTAATGAAAAAAAAAATTAGCTACCCTCTAGCTTGCATTTTGCAATTAGCAATTACATTCTAAGTATGCTATAATTCCTAGTTCATTCTTCAACAACTATATTTAAAAAGAATGGGCATAGCTTTACTGTTAGGTATACACACTTAAAATGTGCTTAAGAGAGATAAAAATATTATCTTTGACATTTATACTCAGAAAATATAAGGAATGAGACAAAAGAAGAAATATTTTTTCTAACTGCAACAAAAGCTTTTGAGATATTAGGCCGAAGGATGCAATTTGAATATTAGGTTAGAGAGAACAAGAGCTAAAGACAGAAGTTTTTTAAAAAAGTATGTTGGCATGTTTGCTAGTAAACAAAATAAACTCTTCCTGACTAAGGATGCCTTTGTATTTGCATGCATAGCAACAATGGGATAAAACTTGCTGATGCACTATGGTATCCCCGTGTCTGGATAGTTGCTCTTCTGAGAGCTGAAAGTTGTTGAAGTCTTTCAGATATTTAAAGCAGTCATTTCCAATCATTTATAAACACTTTAATCCAAGAATGTTGCATCAACCTACAGAAAGTCCCAGCTACACTAGAGAATACACGAAAGGATTATAACACCTTCTCAAAGAAAATGTGTTTCAACCCAAATATTGCATTCCATTTTCTTCAGAGAAAATGTGAGAGTGTGTTTCAGAAAAGTCCCTCTTGGGACCTTTCCAAATCTGTCTAAATGAAAATATGGGTCTTCCAGACCCATTTCTTCACTTTCCCCCCACCAGCCCATAATGGGAGCCCTAGAATAGGATCCTTCAGGAACACTAAGAAAATGATGGAAGTTGCTAATATTGTTCTTTGTATGTGTAAAATAATCAGAAAAGCTGTAGGTCATATTTGTCTACATACGAGTAAAAATTCATTCTCTAAAAATAGGGTCAATGGTGTGCATATATTCCATGCTGTGTTGGCAATCTGGAGCTATACCAGAAAAGACACTAATCTCAAAATGGAGACAAATCAGCTTATTTTTTCATCTCGTCTATATATTTACAATGTAAAACTATGAAAACATTGTAAAAGTAAAAACCAGAGTGTAAATGTGAGTGCCAGAGGGATCGAATGGCATGTTCTGCACATCCCTACTGTGCATCAGGTATGCAGAGTTTTAAAAGCAAAGATTCTCCTGCTTCTCCAGGAAGCGTTATAATTCTCTTCACAGTTGCTTGGCTGCCAGCAAGGCAGGGCTATTCTAAGCATGGCTGCTGCTGCCACTCCTCCATGACCAGGGCCAGCATGCAAACTGATGAAGCTATTCCCAAAGCCGGAAGTCAATGTCAGAGGTGGGTTGTCTGGCTCTGGTATCCAATAGTAAGATTACCCTTTATAATCCATGCATACATCTCATACAGGAAAATAAGACACACCACTTATTTAGAAGTGAGGTCATCACCCCACTTCTCTGCAAGATTTCAAAGTTTGTGCCTTAGGGGTGAGGGCATGGCAGAGAGGCAAAGTGCTGGGAAAGCTCACATCATGATTTCTGTAGAGAAACATCAGCAGCAGTGATGACCATGAAGGTGTCAGGAGTCAAAAACGACTGGAAGTCAAGAGGGAACATTCCAACAAGTAGTAGTTATAAGTTGAAATGTAGACTCATTTACACATGTGAATTAGAACCACCGTAATTAAAGCAAACAAACAAACAAACAAAAAAAAAAACAAAAACAAAAACAAAAAACAAACAAAAAAAACCCCAAACCGTTCACTGTAATGCTTGAATCACATTTTTTACCTGGAAGAAGAACATATCTTTTTCTCTGTGTAGGATAGTTCCATCTAATGAAACAACTGGGAGGCCAAAGAGCTAAACAATAAATTCAATGTAAAATAAAAGTTAGTCCAGTGTTTTAGCATGTGCATGTGTGGTGTGTGTGTGTGTGAACTGAACTGATGGAAATGTCTAACCCCTTACATCAGCATGGTTATGGTAGCATATAAATACACAGGAGCAGAACTCATCATAGAAAAGCTCTTCAAAGTCATGGCATTGATTTCAATTATGATATCTTTCTTGCTAATGCTTTCTGTGCACCTGTCAGTAGGGAGAGGAAGCAGGATTAAATCAAGCCAAAAGCCATAACTATAGCAAAAAAAGGTTTTGTGTAGCCCAAAGAAAGGAAAGGAGCAAAACCTGTAAGCTCTGAGAGCCATTCAGAGAAATGTACTCAATGGCAGGGAGTTTAAAATCGCCCATAAAAATGAATACATTATTCATCTTTTCTCTCTTGGCACTTCGGCAGTTGACGTTACTGCTGCCTGCTGTGTTAAGATTGGGAGAACTAAGCTGGAAACTGTGATAGCAAATCCTTAGCTCAAGCCACAGTATACCGAGCAGGCTGTTAAACTGCCATGTTAGCGGGATGTCTGAATGTCAACATAATTTTAGGATGATTTATTACATCTATAATAGTCAAAATAAATAAATGTGGCCCCATAGTCCACAACCCCTGGATGGCATTTTAAATTCAGGATTCTTCTGCAGATGACATTTTCTATCAAGACGACATTTCAGACCTTTAAAAACAAAAGTTGGAATTTTGAGGGCGATCTATAAAATTCTCAGCATATTGCTTCAATTACTCTAGAAGAAGGGGTGGTTAATGGAACAGTGTTATTAAGTAATTAAATGATGGAAGGAAAGAAAAAAATATATGTAACATAATTCAGTGGCAATGGCCAGGACAGTAAATTGTAAAAGGTCTTTCTTCAGCCTGACTGCTGTGCTGACAACATAAGCTCCCTACAGATGAACATCTACTGACCAGAAAGTGCAGAGGAAGAACAACTATGTGGGTTCGTAATGCAAAACAAAAAACTATAAATGAATACATATTTAAATATTCTTTTTTAATATTTACGGAATACAGCATATTAGCTATTGGTTTTTAAAATTAAAATACAATAAGGGCTTCCACTGGCAGCAATATTTTTTAGACTCAAGTGGTTCACTTACGATGATTATGAAAGTCACTGCATTTCATAGTTTACCACCTTTAAAATAACTACCGTTCATTCTAATAAATGGATTAATAAATGGGGAATTTCTCATAAGAAAGAAATAAAGACATATGAAGGTATTCAGATAATATTTTAAAGTCCATTCTCTTATACATATAAACATTTTAATTTTTATGCCAACATTCTTTACAATTTACAGACAGAAAACAGTATTTAAAAAATGCAATACACTTATTTTATATTCATGCAAAGGGTCAAATATACAGACATTTATTAATATAACTACACAGAATCATCAGCCTGATGACAACTAAAGAAATATAGATGCATATATATGTACATATATATACATATATATATATATATATATTATATCTACTGCATGTATATGTGTATATACATGTATAATTCATAGGAATGCATTGTGAGGTATATTGCTTTTGTATATATTTTTTAAAATTATAATACCCTACACAATACCCACTTCTGAAATAAGAAATCCAGTAAATTGGTTAGGTAATTTAGGCTTTAAGTTAATAAAACCAAACATAAATGAAATAGGGCCTATGCCTCTCTGGGGCAAGATACTATTAAGAAATTTTAAAAGAAGTTTTCAATTTGAAAAAAGAAGGACAAATAAAATTCAAGGGTGAAAAGAAAAAAATCAATTTATAATTTTATGCATGCTTTCCAAACATAGCAGTTTGGATCATATCCTTTTGCATAGAATACTTTTAACATTTTTCCTCTGTATGAACCAACACCACCATTAAAAAGTCACCATTTTAAAATGAGGTTTTGGAAACAAATTTTCTTGAAATATTTTTTATATATTTATTTTTCTAATGTCCTTATTTTCCCCAATGGTAGTTCATATTGTCTTCTTTATTGCCCTGATGTCTAAAATAGCCTTCACATTTTGAATCCTATAAAAGATATTTGGTGATTTATAATAGATCCTGGTCCAAAGACCCCCCTCTAACATCTTAGTTCTCAGATATTGAGATAATCTATGATCATATGAATAGAAACTGCTTTTAATGTTTGAGATTAACATCACAAACAAAAAATGTGTCCACACAAGATAGATATGCAATTCTGTGATGCTTTTTTATTATTAGAAATAAGATACACAAATGAAAAAAAGGATAACTACCTATTATGAAAATTGAAATAATAAGTCAATCACACATTCTAATGAAATGATTTGAAAAAAGAAGATCCATTCTTAAAATGGTCTAAATTATAGACTAAACAAAAACCCCAATTTGGGAAGGAATAGAGGTGAAGGTAGAGGTACAGATATGCAGACATAGATCTAAAGACTGGAGCCTGGATCCTGGCTTCAACATGTTAAGCTAAGAATTTAATACATATTTCCAATTCAGTCTCTTCAGTTGTGTAAGTGTGGGTAGAGTCTATTGAAAGGCAAACAACGTCTCTAAACTAGTTAAGTATGTATACAATTACAAAACAGACCACATGGTCCAGTGACTCAGTCTAACACCCAATCTAACAGTCCCGGACAGTCTGCCCCCAGTTTGAAAATCAGCTCTACCCATATCACCGAAACCAAGCCTGTGCTAAGGTGTGGTTCACATGTTCTCTGCTTCCATGAAGGACAGAGATGAATAAGCCTGGCCTCTAGAGTTTTGTATCATTTCACAGCCCATTATTCCTTGACACAATCCCTAACCTGGATTTTCTGCCCTGAACATTGTTGGAACATGAGATCCTGATATGCTAATGTTTCATCATTCCTGCCCTAGAAGCTGAAATACTTCTTTGAGCCTTCATCCCATCACACATCAGCCATTTGTCATTACAGTGACAAACATATAAGGTTTCCACTTCTGATTGTTACCCATTCAAATTTCCTTTGACTAGACTGTGCATTAGCTTGGATAGCCTAAGCCTTTTATTGACTGGTGGCATTTGCCAGAAGTTTTCATCACTTACCCCTTTGGATACCAGCAGACTCAGGTTTCTTGGGAAGCATCTACAGTTGAATTGGATTTTTCAGAGTCTAGATCACTTGGCCCAATGGCTACTAATGCCTGAGTGGTCCCATCCTATTAACTATTTCCTGGTAATTCCCAAATTCCACTGAAGTAGTTATAAGTATGGATGCCTCTATACACCAGGCACCCTTGTAGGCCCTGAGCATATAGAAGGGTGGTTGAAAGAAATATATGGTGACAGGAGAGTACACTTCGGGTAGTAAGCACACAATGCAGTACACGTTGATGTGTGATAAAACTGTACACCTGAAACGTATATAATGTTATTAGCCATTGTCCCCCCAAGAAATTTCATTTAAAAAAGAAGAAATAATCTCTGCTTTCAAGAAGCTTAACACTCAGAAAGACCAGCTGCTTTTTCCACACTTGCTCTTTCTTTAGCTTGTATAAAGAATGAATATTTACCTTGGGGCTTCTTGTTTAGTTACATACACTCCTTTGTATTTCAAAATGATAGATATGCTTGCCTTATTCCTTATTTTGGAGATTCTTTTTTTAAGGTCTCATAAAAAGAAAAAATAATGCCAAGTAAAATTTCATATTATTGCTGTCAAATTGTCAATATATTTATTTCTCGTGTTGGAGGCAATGTAAATACATATTCCTTAAGTTATAATTTTCCTACAGAATGCCTGTCACATAGATCTTTCATCAAGATTATATTAAGTTTCTGTTTTGGCAAATCAGTTTAACTTCCTTCAGAAAGCTTTCATGAAACATAGTTTAGACATGTGGCTTTCTTGTGAATTTTCCTATTTATATTCTTCAATAGTGACCTGGTGCATGAAATTCAAGCACATTAAAAGGGGATTAATTAGAGGAAATAATTTAATATTGCTATTTGCCCTTTCTCTATAATAGAAGTGTCAGAGGTGAAAGAAAATTAGTAAAATGTATATGAAAACCTTCCTCCTGTCAGAGTCTGGGGCTCACCATGGGACCCAGAGTCAAGTCGCCGCCCACCCACATGCACCTCAAAATCACATAAGACCCAGACCTGGCCGACCCCCCACTACTGGGCTAGATCCAGACCCGGCCAGTCCCACCCTTATCAAGCCCTGCCGGGCAGGGGGAGTAGCCTCAGGTCCCCTGGCCCGGCGCCAGGACGGGGGGCATGGCCTGAGGTCCCCCAGCCCAGACCGGGGTGGGGGGGCATGCCTTGAGGTCCTCTGTCAAGCCCCACCAGGCGGGGTGGCACAGCCTCAGGTACCCCGTCAAGCCCCGCTGGGTGGGGGCACAGCTGAGTTCCCCCGACCCAGCACTGGGGGTGCACCTTGAGGTCCCCCATCCAGCCCCACTGGGTGGGAGGAACAGCCTGAGGTCCCCTGTCAAGCTCTGCCAGGTGGGGGGGCACGGCCTAAGGTCCCCTGTCAAGTCCTGCCAGGTGGGAGGCATGGCCTGAATTCTCCTGTCAAGCCACATGGGCGTAGGGGAGGGTGTAGCCTCAGGTCCCTGCTAATTGCATGTTAAGGCTCCTTATGGGAACTTGGCCTCAGCTGTGGGTGCAGCCATCTTTGTGATGGAGTGATGGTCAATTAGCATATTCCCTCTTTATTAGATAGGATGGTTACTTATGCATGTCGTAGACAGCATTCTACAGTATTCTACAGAACACTGGAGCTGCTACACGGTGTGCACAAAGATGTTTTTATAGGCTAATACATTTTTTTATTTATATTGCCCTCTTAGATATTAACAATGAAGATTAAAATATTAAAAATTCTGACACAGCCCGGGAGCATGCCGGCATTCCGCTTTCAAGAATCTAGAGGCAACCTTGGAAGCCGTATTTCAGCTGTCTAAAGATGACTTATACCTACTAGTATATAATGTAAACAAAAAAGTCAAAAAACACTAGGCAAATAGAAGTGTGGAGCATATTAAAGCAAGATGAACATCTCTGGAAGCAGTTGTGAAAGTCCTAGTTCTGCAGAGATACCTAATGATTTTAAGGGTTTTTGGACAAAATTAAAGGAGTGTCACGATAAAGAAGTACAAGATTTACAAGTAAAAGTAACCAAACTGAAAAAGGAATGATTTTTCCCAGCCAGTGATGGTTGCTACTACAACCATTGTTAATCAGAAGATGAATACTATCAATGACTTGGTATGGTGATTTAACACAAGTCAAATCGAATAGCCAATTACTGTTTGCTGGAGTTATTTTACAAGTGTCCCCTTTTATTTGTTTAGGAATTCTTGTTCTCTCTGACCTTTCTTTTTTCTTTTTCTTTTTTAATTCTTTGCTTTGTATATTTTTATTTTTTATTTAGGTATTGTTGGTATATAATCATATATTGGTTATATTAGTTTCAGGTGTACAATATAGTGATTTGACATCTTTATACCTTACAGTGTAAGTCACTCCACTAATTCTAGTCATCTGTCATCATGTAAATTTATCACAATGTTATTGACTATATTCCCCTTCTTCTTTTCACCCATCCCCCTAACTCCTCCCTTCTGGTAACGATTCCTTTGGTCTCTGTTTTCTCTGATCTTTTTTTGATACTAAAAGTATAATGTTTTAAAGTTGTAGTTAGACAATGAGCTCTTTATATTGTACCTTGTTTCAGTGTCGAAGTTAATGATCTTGTAAATGCTGGATTAACATCCATTGATTATATGACATCTTTTAGAGTCAAAAGGTTGGTTACTTATAAAAAGCAACACTGACAAACCCAGAAATCACTGTTTGCTATTTGATCGTACATTTTAACTATGTTCACTAAACTTTTCAAATGGATTTAGTTTTATTAAAATGATCCTTCATATAGTCCTAGTAATTTTAGTTTTCTGAAGTTTACTATTTTAAATGATAGATTTATATCTATAAAATAGTATTTTCTCTTAGCTAGAATTAGAATTATTTCCCTGCAGATTGAATGATTAGACATAATTAGAAATAATCTACATTTGCTTATGATAAATGCACATTTTATAACTGAGACTTTTTATACAAAATGTATTTCTCCACACCTCTAACCAAACAACCACATGAAAAACCTTCTTAAATTTGTAAATGACTATTGAGTATTACTTTCTTTAAAATTACTATTACATGTCTGAATTTTAAAGAATGGAAACAGCTTGTTATTCAGTATCTCATAATAATGCCTTCCTTCACAGGATAGTTTACAGAGTCACTTGATCCTCTTAGCAAACTTTTAATTTATATATTGTAATTAATCTGTAGGTGTATACCTCAGGTAGCTTGGGGTTATAAATTTAGGAAGCACAGGTAACTAAATTCCCTGAGTAATCAGAGAATTAAAGGGATGCTTTATGTTATAGTAAGTTAGGTCTTTGTAATATGAGACCAGGAACTTGGCCTTGTCTATATTACCATAGTTCCCCTTTCCCAGTATATTTTATAGACAGTCAGGGGCAGAAACAGTCAGGATGTCTTATCTCCATATTGTTACAATAGCTGTATTTGTAAGGTATCACGGTCCTTAGGGATTCCCACCTGGAAGAAGTAGCTAGAAAAGTAATCAAATAATGATACTACACTCATCCGTAACTGAATTGTTTCAGAACTGTGTTTTAATGATAGTTGTCTCTGCACATGGCTAAAGCTTCTCTTTAACACACATTTATTTACAAAATGAAACATGTAGAAATGTTGACTATTGAATATTTATTTGTTGAATGCTCCCAAAAAGCATTCAGTGAAAACCTGGTACTGCTTCTAAATTAAATATATATTCTAGAAATATTATAAAAATGTTATTATTAAAAACAGCCAAATTAATAACAACAACAACAAAATTCTAAGTAGCCCTATTGGAAAACACAGTTGGTCTAACTTTGTTTAACATGACATTTTCCAAACTTATTTAACTTTGACATCTTTTAAAAGGTGTATACTGCTTTTCAGAACAGGTTAGCCACTTGAAATCATCTTGTTTTTCATGTTTGTCTCCTATCATGCAAAAGTAAATTCCACGAGAAAAGGAACTCTCAGGCACCAGCAGCACATAGTGGGCACTCATCTACATAGGTCCACATGAGCGATAAAATGCTGTTATGGATATTTGTTAAAACATTGTTATATGGAGTTGTATTCAGAAATGTTTTTGTTTTTTTAATATATTTTATTGATTTTTTACAGAGAGGAGGGGAGAGGGATAGAGAGTTAGAAACATCAATGAGAGAGAAACATCCATCAGCTGCCTCCTGCACACTCCCTAGTGGGGATGTGCCCGCAACCAAGGTACATGCCCTTGACCGGAATTGAACCTGGGACCCTTCAGTCCGCAGGCCGAAGCTCTATCCACCGAACCAAACCGGTTAGGTTAGGGCCAGAAATGTTTTTTGACTAAAGGCTCTGTATATGATTTGAATTTTTTGAACTTTCCAAATCAATTAGGAAAAAGGTCCCTTTATCGTCATCTCACGCATTTGGTTGTTGGTTCTAAATTTGGTTGCCATGTGGGTTGGTTTAGATTGTCCCATTCTGCAAGGTACTTAGAAAATTGCTATCAGACACCTCATAAATACCTACAATTGATCTGTAGGGACACGGAGGTAAAGGTAACACTGATCTATGATAAACCTATACCTCTGTTGCAAAACAAACAAATACATTTCTACCCCAAAGCAAAAGGAATGACCAACCAAGCAAGCAACAAAAATTCTGCATCAACACAAATTTAACTGGGGTGGGCGGAGGTGTGTGCGTCAGGACCACCCTCTAGACAAAAAGCAGATTATTCTGTGGTTCATAATCGTGTAGGAAATAACCAGGCAACTTAAAAATTACTGGTAATAAGAGGAAATATGAAACGTTTCAATTATTATTCTGAATTAAAAATACATTCCATTTTGGAAAAAAAGCCCTCACCACATTCATCAGAAAAATGTACCTATATTGCCTTCTATAAAATGTGTTATACATTTAGTTTTGAGATATGCTATGAATCCCATTTCAAAAGGGAGAATCCAGGAGCATGAATATATTCATTTAAAAATAAAAATGAAATTCACAGAACGAAGACAAAAATATACACCTGAACTTGTTTGATTAATTACTCAACAGTAACAGTTTTGTGGCAGAAATGTTTCCCATTCAGTAATTTTAATTCAATTCTACTCTGATAAAAATATGGCAAATGTAAGGAAGCACTGAATATTACTTTTTAAATATTGCTATAACTTGGCATACATGTAATTTAAATAGGGCATGAAAATAAATGGCATTTTCAGGTATTATATTACATTGTTCCTATAAAATTCCAGTCTAAGTCATAAATCACAGCTTTTGAATCAAATTCCTAGGTGCAATGATGCATTTCTAACAAATAACTCCTTTTAACTATTAAAAAACACACCCCAGTGACATACAAGATTTTGTAATCAAAGTTTTTCAGCTGCTCACCTTAAATTAAAGCTTGAGTTAGGTAAGAGCAAATGAAGAAATCATCATTACCTTGGGTTTATTTTAACCAAGTCGCTTTCTGAATCCAATCAAAATTAGGAAATTATATTTTTGTCTAAACCACCAGTAATTCCTGTGATAAGTGAGCCTATTTAATTTGATTTAATAAATATTTAGAAGACTCTAAATGTGTGTAAAACAATGAGTAGAATGAGAGATGAGTAAGATCAACCTCTGTATTTTAGGAGATGCGGAATCTGGAAATTGAGAACAGTCAAGTATATAAACAGCATTATATACAAGTCATACCATGATACATTTCCAAAATTAAGATATAAGCAGAGTGAGATAACATACAGTTTTAAAGAAGGTAGGATTCATTAGGTAGAGGTGAATAAGAAGGTACTCTGGGGAGCAGCTGGAGTATGACCAAACTGGACAGAGAAATAAAATTATTTCTCATGAATAGACATAGTCCAATTGCAGTATAGTGTAATGGCTTGAGAAGAAACTCACCTTAAAAGGAAAATGGAAAGAAAATTGGAGGAAGAGGGTCTTGCCTTCTAAAGTGAGGAACTTAAACTCAGGCAAGCAGCCACTGTGGACCATTGAAAGGTCCTGAATAGAGGAGATACTGAACCAATGTTGCTTCATACAAAGAACAATGAGATGTCATCAGGCTGGTTGGCTAGAGGGAAGAAGATGGTAGACTGGTTTACCATAAAGGCCAGTGTAATAATCCAGACAAGAGTTGAGCAGAGCAGACTGTGTTAATAGCAAGGAAATGAAGACAAAGGTGTGGATGCTGGAAACTTGTTAGAACTTAAAGCTTAGAGACCTGACTGTGGAACTGTGGACTGCATACAGAAAGAGAGAAAAAGGAAGGAGATGGGGAGAGAGAGAGAGAGAGAGAGAGAGAGAGAGAGAGAGAGAGAGAGAGGGAGGAAAACTAGATCTAAGATTTTAAATTTACCACTAGCCAATATATGCAAGTCAAATATATGGATCTATCCTCAGAAATACCACAATGCACAATGAGTTTGGTTCTGGGTTTGGAGTGCTAATGATACCTGATAGAGAAGGCCATACGTAATTACAGGCATAGACTGGGTCAACAGGTAAATGTGGAATAACCTACATACAAGTGATAATTGTAATATCTGGGATAGATGAGACAGCATAACCAGATGGAGTGAGATGGAAGTTTTTGAATATCTATATGTGATAGGGCAGAGAGAGGAGCAGGAAAAGGAGGCAGTAAATGAGGAGGAGAATAGCAAGAAAAAAATGAAATACCTATAAATTAATTTAATGAGAAATATGTTGTATTTAAAATGTTATTACTGAAGGATATAAAATATTATTGAGGAACATATTAAAAATATAAGTATAGAACTATGTCATGTTCCTGGATGGTAAGACTAAATATTTAAAAAATATTTACAGATGTCAAATATACTCAAATTACTGTTCATATGAAATGCAATGCTGACAAAAATACCAACAGGACTTTTCTAGCCATTTGATAAAGTTATAAAGTCTATGAGAACATCTAAAATACTTCTTTCAAAACATAACACTAAGATAATCTAGAGGAAATACTGACAGTTTCAAATGCAATGAAAGTGTAATTTTTTTTTTAATAAGAAAACAAACAAACAAACCATCAGCTATAGAAAGAAGGGTGCTGAGAGGATTAGACTAAAGGCACTTCCAGGAGCAAATGAATACTAAATTACCCAGAACAGTATGGTTAGCTCATCAGTTCATCAGAAACACGCAGTTTAAAGTGCAATCATCCCTGGCCGGGTTGCTCAGTTAAAAGGTTGCAAGTTTAATTCCAGGTCAGGGCACATACCGAGGCTGCAGGTTTGATCCAGGTCAGGGCACTTGTGGGAGGCAACTGATGGATGTTGCCTCTCTCTCTCCCTAAAAATCAGTAAAAAACATATCCTTGCCCTGTGGAAATTACAATCAACTTTGGTAAATAAGAAGCCAATTTCTCATAAAATTTTAGAACTAGGTAGGGTTTTTAAGATTTATATTGTTTTCATGTATATAGGTTTGCTTTTAGGAAGGCTGAGGTTCTAAGAGTAGTATCGCCTGGGGGGAAAAATCTCTAACTCACTGGGTTCTTGTGAAGATTAAATGAAATAATACATGTGAAGTGCCTGACACAGTGCTTGGCACAGAGTAAGCTCTTTATAAGTCAGTAGCTATTTTTATATGGTATATCCCCTCCAATTTTCAGATGAGGAATTCGAAACTGTGATAACATATACACATTCAACAGGACTTGGTGGAATAAGAACTAAAATCCAGAAATTCCCTGAGGTCATCAAGCTATTTTTAAACACTAATAAGCTTTGGTCTTCCTTAACTATGCCCCAATTGTGTATAGGACAGATAGAACATGAGTTCAAGTAAGGAAAGAAGTTCAGAATCTCTTTGCTCTTTTTCTTTAGGTTCCTTTATGCCATCTGGTCCAGCTACAATTTATGTCCTACTTAAAAATGAAAATGGTGCATTGCATTTAGTTACAATTCTAAAAAATGGACATTTAGAAACCATATTCTTGTTCTATGTGGTAGGTATATGTTCTTTAACAATAAAAAGTTCTTTTAAAATATATTTTGTTATTGATTTCAGAGAAGAAGGAAGAGAAAAAGAGAGATAGAAACATCAATAATGAGAGATAATCATTTATTGGATGCCTTCTGCACACTCCTTACTGGGGATTGAGCCCGTAATTCCAGCATATGTCCTGACCAGGAATCAGACCATGATCTCCTGGTTCATAGATTGATGCTCAATCACTGAGCCACACAAGCCAGGGTATTTTTTTTTTCTATTTTAAATGTTAAATATTTAGACTGCATACCCAAGTAACATTTGTAACTTCAATGTTTTTTTAAAAAGCATAAAATGACTCCTAAAAGAACTATTTAGATTTCCTCTAGTTAACAGTCACATACTATATAATGGAGTTACAAACAGATCTTCCACCAGAGTGCTTTTGCTGTAATTACAATCCTTTGGGGGAATTCCAGTGTGAGGAATATGGATGCTTAGCTTGCCATCCATCTGGCATTCAAAAGAGGGCTCAGGAAAAAGGACAACTAAGAAGCCATAGCATCCACAGAATATCTAAAATGCAAACTTCCCCATCCTACCATGTAGAAAAAGCCTGGGACACTCTGGTGGACAATTGGCTATTTATTAATTACCCAAAGTAGGGCCTTATTATTTCTCAAAAAATAAGTAAACATATAAAAGCTCAATTTATCTAAAGTCTCATTATAATTTTTCCTTCTAACTACAATTTACTGAGCAGCATATTGACCTGATAAAAGGGATGATTCCTTATTTTTGCAATCAGGTATCTACCTAAAGGAAATTTCCCATCTCTTAAAATTACCTAGTCTAAACTCGCTCTGCACAACATCTTGAGAGGTAGACACAAAATTACTGCAGGAATACTTGTGCTAGATTTTATGACTTTGTAAGGCACTCTGCCTCCATCTTTAGAAAGCTCTTAGTGTAAAAGAGATCAGCTTTTTATTCAGCCAACTTTCTATATAGCTTCTACCCTTTGATCTTGGTTTTGCCCTGTGGAAATTACACAGACTAACTCGGATTCCTTTTGCACACAACAATATCATGAGTTTCCCCACCACATATATTCCTTATTTTGATTTAAGTATCTCTAATCCCTCAGGGGGAAATGTTGAGATTTAAAACTATACCTAGAAAGTTATTGTTTCTATTAACAAGCAATATAGTGATATTCATAGATAAAGCAAAAAGTTGAGGAAATATTATTTCCCTGAGCCATTCTTTGAAGTTCTACCTGAATATATATTAAAGGAGCTTAAAATTCAATCTAAAATAAACAATGGGGAGATTTCTTATAAATTGATTTGTGATAAATATCAAAACTACTTAGTTATAAAATTAAATCTAAAAATAGCTGAACATGTATTTATAAAACTAAATGTGTCAAATTATTCTTAAATATAGTAGGATTTTAAACAAGAATTTAAAAAAATGGAATTCTAAACATACATATTTACATAGAAAAGAAGGGGAAAAGTATGCATAATTCTTCCTCTCATATATAGTACAAGTTAAAAAATACAAGTTTTTTCTTATTTCATTTAAAAAAGTGGTTTTTTAAAGTAAAAGTTAATTTCAAACAGCATGTATACCTTCCAAAATATTGAAAATAAAGCAAATATTCTTGGGTTATAAAAACAAATGTGTTAAAGTTCCCAATAAAATATCTGATTCCTTTAAAAGGAAAATAAAACAAAGAAAACCCTAACATATATGCTTTATAGAAAATCATCTAAGTAAATGTAGGATCAAATATCAAAGGAGCAAAGAAGAAGAACAAAAAAACCCAGAAGTGACAGTATAACTTTGGACAGAAAATAAAGCAAACAGTAAACACACAAAAGAAAGTACATGTGAATGAAAATCAAATACTCATTGACATAATAGTCACAAAACTTGTGACCTTAATAACATCAAAATGTGCATACAAAACTGTAAAAAACAATGATAATCAAACATAAATATATAGTAGTAGGAACATTTATTAAATTCTCATTTTTTCATAGACCAAGTGAAATATGATAAATTAAATAACATGGATTTTAATAAGATTAATGAAATAAACACTGAACTTGTACCGTCCTAATAGATAATTCACCTTTTTATGTGTCCATAGACAAATAATAAAACTTATAATAGACTTTACTGAAAAATAAAAATAATTTAATTCATTCCAGAAAAGGATATCTTATACAGACCAGTGATCTGACCTAAAGACAATAAAGAAAAATTAATATAAAATTCCTTATATTAGAACTAAGTAAAATGCAAAAAAAAAAAAGAGTTGAATATATTAATTCAAGAGATAGACCTTTAAAAAAATAAAACAGGTAAACTTCATTAGGAAAGGTAGTCAAAAATTAAAAGTATAGACAGATTTCTAAAAGTACAATGGATAATAGAATAAATGTCATCTTTAATGTACATAAAATTATTCTATCCGGTCTGCTTCAGAGATATAATATATTTTGTAACCTAATATCTTATGTTTCAATTACTGTATCCTTATAATGTGATTGATTTTATATTTGGTAGGGGGCAAATTTCCATTTTACTGACTTAAAAAATATTGAATATCACCACCTAGTTTTATTATTAATAAATTTTAATTTTACACTCTGAAATCTAAAATATTTACTGAGCTTTACTTTAAATTAGAATAAATCTACAAATTTGGAAATAATTTACATTCATAAAATGTCACCTTCTCATTACAAATTAGCTTTGCATACCAATTTATTTCCATCTTCTTATTTGCTATCAATGACGCATTGCTTTTTCTCCACAGCATCTCCAAATATTTCTTACTGTGGTTAACCTAAAGTATGTTTTATCAAAAATTTTCCCATTGTATTTTCTTGCTTGTGTGTAATGGTTTATAGGGTAAGATTAACAAAAAGATGACCAAGCAACTTGACTATTGAAACAAATCATGTTTTTCTGACAAATAATCAGAACTCCAACTCTGGCCATTATTTATTCAGCACATTTCCTGAATACCTATCTTTTAAGGCAGTGAAAACATGTAACATGGAGATCTCATTGTGCAGCTGGAAAAACAAATCAGGGTGGAGCAGTGGAAAGTTTGAGAATGGAAAAAAAATGATATCAAGAGGTTAAACTTGAAGGAAGAGTACCACCCTCATGACCAATTAAAAATGGTAAAGATATGCAGGGGTATCACTACATTAGAGGGTGAAGGGGGCCTGCAAGTTGATTGAGTTCCAAATACATCCTTAAAGCAGTCCCTAGAGGAGACAGATTTCTCCCTGTATAAAAGTCTTTAACTGGTAAGTCATTTCTAGTAAATTTGAAGTTTTGGAAGAGTCATGTGGGAAACTTAGTGTTCTATTGGTATTTTAAAATTATAAATACTAAAGAATTCTGAAATATTAAAGAAACTTTAGATAGTTTTATTATGGGAAGTGAGCATTCTAAATTAGGTAATTATCCTAACTTCTAAAATTAAAGATAAACAAGATTGGTGTCTCCGGTATTCTTATACATTTGGACACCAAGATTAAATATTATATTGAGTTCTACTGTGTCTAGCACTCTCTTCCTTGATGGCTTTCAAAGGACAAACTCCCATATAGAATAAAACTCTGTATTTCTGTAATGGTTTTTGAGAGGCTCCCTGAAACATCCATTATCCCCCACCATCTCCCTGAAAGATAAGTAAGAAAAAGGGGCCATTATATCCATTTTACAGAAGAAACTATCATGACACTCATTTTCCATGTTTAGTAGAAGACACTAGTACTCTTAGGATGAAAAGACCAAAAATATTCTGATTGCCAGGCATTTTACCAAGAGGATGCCTCTCATGCTTTACTTATATGTCTAGCCCTATTCTTTACACTTATTTATTTAATATTTAAAAGTTAATTTTTAATGCTTACATTTAAAGAAAGGTAAAATAAAATTAATATAGACATTATCTTTACATTCTCTAATCTAAACCCTATGCTAATACATGATTCTATAAAATTATTTCCATGGATAAAAATGAAAGGGTATGTTAATTGGAAAGAAGGTTGTATCAATTCTATTGCTGTGAATATTAATAACTAGTCACCCATTTAATGGGAAATATCCTTGGGCCATTCAAACTTAGAGTGAGCTCTTTAGTCTTTTATGATTCCATAATCAAGAGAATATATTAAAGGTTTATACTTCTCACAGAAGAGGTAGTATGATATTTAAAATGTGTGTGTCATATCTCCATTGATATAAACAACATATATATTATTCTAATATCTTTGTCCTCTTCTCCATACCTTATAAAAATGATAGGTGACCTAATTAATGGAACAATTTGAGCTACAGTGAGTTTAGGCAGTTCAACATATGACCCACTTTCTATTTGAAAATATTTTGATATTACAATGGCCATTACAATCTTAAGCCACATTATCAGAAGTTTGGGTATACCTGGCATGATGACAGTGCCATTAGAGAGGTATTTGGAAGAAGAGGGAGGGCATTCCCAAACACCTGACATGAAAGTCTATGGAAAGGCATGTAATCTACATGTATATGAAAGCCTGACTTAATTAAGAAGGAAAAGTAAAATGATATTTATCATTATAGAATAGCAGAGCAAGTGTGAGTTTGGTCTGCAGTGTCACTTCCAGTTAATGCTTGTTAAAAGTTCTGTGTTGATTCCTGGTTAAATGCTAGTGTTGAGAAAGAGCAACTTTTATAAACTAACCAGAATTAGACATCAGGACTCAATCAACTTTTAGAATTCCAAGCTTGGAAGCAGTTATTATTAATTTAAGTCATCTATGGAAGGAGTAGCCAAACAGCCTGCTAGCGCTCCTATAGACTAAGTTTTCATTTAGAATGCCTCCTCCCTCAAACATGTACATACCCAAATGTGCACAGTCATATATTTATTTATATGCCTGTGGGAAGATATTTTTTAAGAAAAATAAGAAGCAGAGCATATTTTACTTTGGCAAATCCTTTTTTCACACTATATCCTATCAAATAAAAGGGTTATATGCAAATTAACCATCACTCTGTCACAAAGATGGCTGCGCCCAGTCCTCTCAGCTCTGCTGGAGTCCCCCAGTCCCAGGGGGGTGGCCGCTGAGAGTGGGCAGCGTGAGCGGCCTGGCACAATGCTTGCTTCATCACCACAGCGACGAGGCAAGCATTCCGAGCCCCCGCGGATGGGCCTCTGAGCCACAGAGAGCCTCTGGGCAGTGGGCAGGGAGCAGCCAGGCCCTGCAGAGAGCTACTGGTGCACAGATTCGTGTGCAGGGCTACTAGTATATATATATATATATAATATATATATATATATATATATATATATATATATATATAATATATATATATATTCTTAAATGCACTTTAGTTCATGTGTCTATTTTTGCATTGGAAAATCTTAAAGTTTTACCCCAAACCCTCTGGAGCAATTAAAACTAGACATGTGCATTTCTTCTGGTAAAAATACAATTTTATACTGAAAGGAAGATGAATATATTTTATATCCTCAGGCTAGTAATTGAGTTTGGATCAGCACATTAATCTTTATTATTCAACTTCCTAGGATAACTGTGGCTAGAAATGTGTTTAATGAGCGTATGGCAAGTGAACTGCAACAATAATATTTAAAACAAAGAATAAAAGTAGAAGAAAAAAACAAAGAAGTTTCCTTAAATTAATGGGCCATAAGATTTTTTTTTAATTGAAGTAAGTTGATTAAATAATCAAATTCCACAGCTTAATAAAAATAATAACCCTCCTGAAATCCAACCTCAAAAAAAAAAAAATCCACTTGAGTTTTATTGGAGAGAATTTTATATCCATGCTAAATGAGATGGCAAGCATGCATGAATAATTGTTTTTACTCACTGCTCTCATTAAAGAAAGAAGTGAGTTATCATTATTTTAGTCAGAAGTAAAAATTCTTCCCCTATCATTACCATTAACTTGACTTATTTTATATTAAAAATTCTTTTAAATTCTTTCTTAAAGGAATAGAAGAAATAGACAATTTTAATCAAATAAAAGGGGGCCACTTTTTTTTTGATCAAACAATTATCTTAAGTTTTCACCTGAGTGCTACACATATTTGGATAGGAGGAGCTACATTCAGGCACCATGACCATTATCCTTCACTTCAACTCATTCTCAGATATGAAAAACCTGACCACAGAGATGGGAAGTGGTTGGCTTTCTCACCAACAACAAAGGACCAAATGTTGCCTAAGAGTGAGGAGACCTCACAGCCCCTGTCCTCATTGACCGTACTATTTCGTGGTTAGGAAAGCAACGGATTTCTGGACTTTGGTAACATACTTTTGAGTTCTCATTACTTCCGTGTCACTCTTTTCAAAATATGCAGAGCCTTCTGCTTCAGGGAGGATGAAGCGAATGTCCTTTTCCCTACATCTACTAGTATGTACAACTAACACCCTGTAACACCAGCCGAAGAAGACTCCGAAAGGTGGACAGCAGGCTGGCTTAATGCCACGGTGAGCTCCCTAGTTTTCTTTTTTATGTCATCTATATCCCAGACTTGGAGCTGAAAAAGCCAGAGACACAGAAACACCAATGGGTGCAGAACATAAAAATCCCCTCCCCGCCCTCCAGTTCTTTAGGGAAAGGACCAGGACAGGGGCAGCCTCCCAAGGCAGGAAACGAACAACAGCTCTATCCCAGTCAAACACCACAGGAAAATTGGTAGCTACCTCCGCTCATGCCACCAAAGGCTAGCAGGAGGTGAGGCTTTCACCCTGGAGAGCTGTACAAGGCACCCCAACTCCCTCACCAGAGTAGGGTCAAGGAAGGTCAGGTAGGGAGCTGAGGCTCCCATCCCTGACAGGCAGTAATGCGGTGCTGGTGGAGGCCACACTGGCCTCTGCACTTCCACTCCCTGTCAGCAGTAATGAGCTTCCCCTCCTGCCCCATCTGAGGGGGTGTCCGAGGCGGGCAGTGGAGAGTCAGGACCATTGTGTCAGTGGAGACCATCTGCGAGCAAGCACCCCCACCCCATTCTGCAGTCATGAGGAACTCTCCCTCTCAGGGGTCACTGCAGGCCAGGAGGGGAACCTGGATTTCAACTCCCCCACCTGGCAGCAATGAGGTGCCCTGGCCCTTCCTGTAAGGGTAAAGACAGATTTTAAAAAGGAAATTATTAATTTCTCCCTGGCACATGAAGGGGAACAAATGTTTCCTTCCCCCTCCCTTGACTTAGAGAACTTGCTCTAACAACTTGTATCATGACTTATTTTTCTGCCCTTTTGAGATATATCGAAATAATTTAAAGTTAATGAGCCTGTTTTAAAACCCAAGAATCTTATTTTTACATGGGCATGGGAGCCATCTCTTTGAAATGTAATCATCAAAAAATATAGCGCCCCTATCTCCCAGTTTCCACGGAATTGTAGGAGCCTAAATTTCTAAGGGCAACTGCAAAAACAAAACAAAACAAAAAACTCTTGTCCTAGAGATATTTAGATAAAGGCAATTAACAAACACAAGCTGTCACCCTAGTGACTGGGTAAATTAAGGACGAACTGTGTGTGAGGGATGCTAAGTCCTCTTACTTGAGGATTTCTTATTGTTTATGATGAAGATGTGTATGGGGTGTGCATCTGCCTGGCTACATGGAAGGCTGAGGTCTGTCTTTGCCATTTCATTCATGGATTGCTTGTGATGTGCATCACATTCTGCATTAATGTCATAAATGACATAACTATTTCCTACTCTTCTCCCTTTGTGGAGAACTTTTCTGCATTGGCAGATTTCATTTTGAATTATATTTCTCTATGACCTCAAAAGAAAGCAAAATGACTATATTATTATATTGAGATATATAACATCTATACTAATAAAAGAATAATATGCTAATTAGACTGGAGACCTTCCAGATGTCCTTCTGGACAAAGCCATGTTGGCGGGTCAGAGGCAGAAGTGGTTAGGGATGATCAGGCCGGGGGTGGGGGCAGTTGGGAGTGAGCAGCAGGCCAGCATGGGGGGCAGGTGGGGGTTAGCAGGCTGACAGGGGGCAGTTGGGGGCGATCAGTTGGCAGGGGTGGGCAGTTATGGGTGGTCAGGCCAGAAGTGGGGGCAGTTGGGGTTGATCAGGCTGGCAGGCAGAGTAGTTAGGAGCCAGTGGTCCCGGATTGAGAGAGGGATGTCCTACTGCTGGCAGTTGGACACCCCCCAGGGGTCCTAGATTGGAGAGGGCGCAGGCCAGGCTGAGGGATACCCCCCATGCACGAATTTTGTGCACCAGGCCACTAGTATGTATATATAAAAGCCTAAGTGACCGACCATACGTCTGTCTGACCGTCCAACCGATCAACCTGCCAGTACATATGATGCACACTGGCAATTTAAAAATAAACTCGTGCATGCATGATACATATAAAACTCTCTCTGGTGCCAATTGTTTTTATATCATGTCTTTGTTCTTTCATGTTGTGATTGTTTATTTATTAATCAATTTATATATTATTTTCATATATATTTTACTAATTTTCTTTCATCTTTGACACTTCTATTATAGAGAAAGGGCAAATAGTGATATTTAAATATTTCTTCTAATTAATGTCCTAGTATAATATAATGTAGAACTGATATGTATTAAAAATAGCTAGAGTTGAGATTTTTTTAAAAATCAGAGACAGAGAGTGACATTATATGATGACAAAGGGTCAAACTTTCAAGGAGATATGGCACTCCTAAGTGTTCATAAACCAAACAACAGAGTTGCAACATATGCATAGAGATTATGGGCTAGATTGTATCTCTAAAATTGTTTTCATTTGGGGAAGTGGAAGGAAGGAATATTGGAGAGAGATTTTTTAAAAATTCATCTTTTTAAAGAGAGAGAGAGGAAGGTAGAGGGAGAGAGAGAGGATTTATTGTTCCACTTATTTATACATTCATTGGTTGCTTCTTGTATGTGCCTTGGCAACTGAGCTGCATGGTCAGGACAAGAGTTAGAAAATCTTTTTTGTTTGTTTGTTTGTTAATCCTAACCCAAGAATATCTTTTTCCATTGATTTTTAGAGGAAGTCGAAGTGGGGAGAGAGAGGGAGAGAGAAACATTGAAGTGAGAGAGATATCAATTGGTTGCCTCCCACCCACACCCTGACCAGGGCCAGGGATGAACCTGCAACCCAGGCACATGCCTTTGACTGGGAATCAAATTCATGACCTTTTGGTACACTGGCCTACACTCCACCACTGAGCAATGCCAGCTAGGGCAAGAGCCACAGGAGATCTTGATTCTTATGCAAATTGTGTCACTAAATAACTACAACCTTGGACAATTCACTCCATCTTCTTAAGCCTCGGTGTTTCTATTGTCTGTAGAATGTGGAGTTAGCTAGATGATCTATAAGTTTCCTGCCATTCTAAAATTGTAGATCTCTCTGAGATCATGACTTTTACAATCCTGGAAACAGATAATTTTCAGAACAAGCACAAACAGGTATGATGATAATTTTTAAAATAGATATTTTTATGTTCCTAAGGACATCTGAAATGGTTTATATACAGAGATTACTATATAGATGGTATGGGGGTTAGAAACCATAGTAAAAAAAATTAAAACAAACCATACTGTAAACATCTTATTTTGAAGATAGCATACCACTTTTACGACGTTTTTAGAACATACCAAATTGTACTCCTAAGCCTAATGGCCAAATTCACAAGTGATTATGTAAATTATTTAAAAGTAGGAACCATGGTTGAAAGAATTCAGCAGACCATATTTAAGACAAAAACTCCAGTCAAATAAGAGCAATCAGTAAAAATATCAATTGGTTGCCTCCCACTACATAAATAGAAAATATAGTACATATAGTATACAATATAATAGTATCAGAAGATATTACTCTATGAAAAACCTTAAAAATTATATCATTCAACTCCTACTTTACAATAGTGAGGAAATTAACAACAGAGTTGGAGTTATATAATGAGTAGTAATAGCACAACATAGGGGAATTCTGGTATTTAATTATGCCCATATGAAGGCTATCATGAATACAGACAAATCATAATTAAGATTGGGCATTAATTTACAGAGTAACTTTAATAGACAGACTCAATTGTCCCACATTCAAAACAAATAAACAAAAGGAGCTAGCATTGAAAGAATAAGCTACCTGGTCAAATGAAAGGTAAGCAACAAGTAAGCATTTTCACAGCAAATATCAAAGCAGACTTCCTGATTTTTCAATTTCCTAAAAAGATACACAGTTATTATTTCCCACAATAAACAGGTGGGGAAAATAAAGCGGAGAAAATTAATGGATGCTTTCTTTCCAGTCATTACAGTGCATCTATTGATTTTCATGGGGTATTGGGACAGATGCACATTTCTTTTTCCAAAAGTAGTTTCATTAAATCTTAAAAGTACACTGTCAGATATTGACGGTGTCCAGTGAGCAAGTCTGTCAACAAGCAATTTTTGACCACTTAACTCTGCAGGATACCGTGTGAAACACAACGTGATGTTACAAATGCAATGGAAGGCATGCCCTGTGACCTCGTGGAAGTTAGAAACAAAGACTAGTGCATACCAATTATTTTAGAATTTATAATAATCTGTCATAGCAGGTGAGCCAGGACATTCTTATTTCCTTCACTCAATCAAGAGCTAAACCTAATCCTAGGTGTTTTCAGTAGTGAGCTAAATGATTCCTTTTACTTGCATTGCATTTTTGTAACCATGTTTTAGAAATTCCTCCTGGAAATTTAACATAACTGTTAAAATGAAGAAAGTCTTTTCTCAAATTCAAATGACCACATGGATTAAGGTGGCAGGAGTAAAACCCACGGTTTGGAAGCAGTCTCACCTGGGCCAAACAGCTTGGAGGACCGAACACCCGCTCCTGGTCTCAGGTCCCATTTTCCTCACTTGTTAAACAGGGATCATAAGGCTAATCTCAGAGCATAACTCTGCAAATTAACCTACAAGGTATACAAGTGATTGGAATACTTCGTAGTCCATAATAGTTGCTTAGTATATTTTAGCTATTATTAACATTAATATCAATACTACTATTATTCTTTCTAAAATCTGTCAGAGCAAATAAAAGAATATTTGTATTTTACTATTGCTTTCACTGTCTTATTGGAATATGGCAATGAAATGGCATTAACGATGACAAAAATGTGCGCAGAGGTTGCCCCTACATACTCCCTCAACTATTTCTTAATGCGCTCTATCCAGTTGTTCAGAATGAAGAGACTACTTAGAGCATCTGATTTATCTGCCTGGATAAAAGATAGACACAGGTGTATTTATTTCACATCCAGTGCAAAGAATATATCATCATGACACTCAAGGAAAAACAAAAACAAAAACCTTAGTTTGTAGCAATTGATAGCTTTTACAGGCCCTTTAAGTCCCATGAGCGGGCTCACTTTTATCATATCCATCTTTTAACTTATTTATAAAGGTGCCAGGAAGTCTGTCCTTTTACTGAAAGACAATTTTGCTCATGGCTAGAAGATAAAGTTCTCTATGGGCTGTCACTCAAACCACCGTTTCACCAGCAACCAACAGGCCCACCAAGTCTACCATGTAAGCTCCTGTAAAACCTAAATGCAGTGAGTTCTTTATTTTCTAGAGTCCCTCCATAACTTATCATGCAAAATGACACTTCTTCCTCTCCTTTTTATGTCAAAAATCTTGTGAAAATAGATTTATGTACAGCCCAAGTTAATTAATTTTTAGGTGGTTCTTAGCACCCAAAATTACTTAGCTATTTCTAGACATGCAGTGACATCTGCAGGTTTTGCCTAGACCCTCATTGGGAACTTGCTTCCCTGTCTTCTTTGGCGATTCAGCGCTAACCCTCCAGGAGAGCAGCACTCCACAACCACAAAGAAAGGTGAGCCAGGTTCCCTAAGCTTGAAGCTGCTCTACAGCCCTGGCCAGTTTGGCTCAGTGGATAGAGCTTCAGCCTGTGGACTGAAGTGTCCCGGGTTCGATTTCAGTCAAGGGCACATGCCCGGGTTGCATGCTCGATCCCCAGTGTGGGGCATGCCGGAGGCAGCCCATCAATGGTTCTCTTTCATCACAGATGTTTCTATCTCTCTCTCCCTCTCCCTTCCTCTCTGAAACCAATAAAAATATATTTAAAAAAAGAAAAGAAAAAAACAGCTCTACCTGAATATCTAGAGGCAAGTTAATAAACCACTCTAATTCTTTGTTCCTTTTCCTATAAATTAGAATTATTGTGAGGATTTTAAAATATGATATATATAAAGCACTTAGAATACTGTCTAGTATTTGGAATGTACTCCATAAACAATAGCTATTATTATGATGACTTTTCTCGAAAAATATAGCTCAGATCCCATCTCTCCCATGAACATTTCATTGGCCTACTAACTGAAGTGGGACTAGCATTCACCTTTGACCTAGAGTGGTTTGTGAACCTACAGAAACTGTGAGCAAAACTTCACGTGTATGGCCAGATATGCATGAGTATTTTTCTGAGGGCATGCTTCAGACCTTTTATTAGATCTTCAAAGGTGTCTGTAAACAACACAAAAAGGTCTGGTCTACTGTTTTTGAGACAGACTTGTGACCCAACTACAGCATCTGAATTGACTTCTTGTCATTCATTTTATAAACTATCTTAATCCCTTGCTTTATTTTTCTAATTTTGGTTTCTTAATCCTCATATTCTCCTTCAAAGGCAAAATGCATTTCACCCTACCAATGGCCAAAACATAGTAGGTTTATGTTAGTTCTTTTCTTCTCAAGATACCTGAAGTTTTGATTTTTTTAAGAGCACTTCTTTTTATTTAACAAATATAAATCCGGTGGCTCCTTTACGCCAAACAGAATTTCAGGACCTGGGAACTTAAAATTAGACAAGACAGTCACATATTCTGCTGCCTTCCTAGATTTGCTTACTAATGCAATAGACAGAAACCGAGAGAGTAATTAGATTCAATGAGATAAGAATGATGGGGGCATAGTACAGACCACAGGGTATTTTTGGAAAGCTTCACTGAAAGAGTGAGATTTTAGCATGAATTAAAAAAAAATGATATAAAGCAGCCAGGATACCTGAAACAATTCATCAAAATAACAACAGAGTAAAAATTTTCATTGTTTTAAGTTGAAAATCAATGTTTTTATTTTGCATTAAATTTTATTTTTTATTTTTTAAAAAAATTTCCAATTACAGTTTACATTCAATATTATTTTGTATTAGTTTCAGGTGTACAGCATAGTGGTTAGACAATTATATACTTTACTAAGTGTTCCCCCTATTTCCAGTACTCACCTGGCAGCATATGTAGTCATTACAATATTATTGACTGTTTCCTATGCTATATTGTGCATCCCCATGACAATTTTGTAACTTCTTAAACCCTTTACCTTTTCATCCACTCCTTCAACCACCTCTCCCCTCTGGCAACCATTAGTCTGTTCTCTCCATCTATGAATCTATTTCTGTTTTGTTTGTTCATTTATATTGTTCTTTAGATCCCACATATTATTCTTATTGTAAAAATTTGGAACATACAGAAAATATAACAAAATAAACACGTCACATAAAGCCTGTTAAAAGTTTTGGTATACTTCTTTCCAGAATTTTTAGATACATCTGTAGAAAAAGAAAAGATATAAAATATCCTGCTGTGCACAAGTTTTATTCTTTTTATTCCCTTAATTATCATGAGGAACACCTTCACGGTCATTAAAATTATCCCTAAACATGATTGCTAATGGCTGCATATTATTGCATCATGAAAAAGTATTATCTTTTATGTAATCAATTCCTAGGCTGGATTTTTAGGTTATATTATTTATTTATTTGTGCTCTGATATAAAGTTTGCAATAAAATTTTTTATGGAAATATCTTTGTCATTATCTTTGTATGGTTTCTTAAACTGGAAGTCTGGAAGTGAAATTCATTTTTATCTTAAATGTCAAGATAGCAGAAAACCTGTCTTAGACTTAATAGACTCAATGCATAGTTAATATAACACAAAATCTTTAAAGAGCCTCAGTTTAATCTACCATTTTTTTTCTGTATCAGTAGATGTTTACACATGTAAATGTTCAATGGTCTTTTAAAGACAGTCCAATCTAGTCTGCAGGAGAGTGTTCATTAAAGAAGAAAGAACTCTTTGTGATTTAAAAGATACCTTTAGTGAAAAAGGCCTTCAAGAGACTCACTGAAATTATGATTATTAGAGTCTCTAATTCAGATTTTTAGAAAAAAGTTGATTTCTTTACAATTCATAACAGAAATTAATTCCAAATGAATGATAACATTTTGGTAAGGATGGATCTATTGATATTTGTAGTTACAGCTTTACTTTGAACTTCCTTAATTTCCACATGCTTATTTTTTGTCTATCTTATCCTCAAGCTATTTCTGCCCAGTGGAGGAGCAACATCAATAAACTACAAGATTTTATTAGGTTTATCCAACAAATGCTGATCTCTCCTGTTAGGTTTAATTTGTTGGTCTCTTATCATGGTTGTTCCAATATATCATTTAGTGACCTTTCCTTCTCTATATTACATTAATCCTTTTATGTGCTTACATTGAAGAATGAATTATTGATGTGAGATTGTCATTCCTGATAATTATGGTGTTGTTGATTAATGCATAGGAAGCAGACAAAAAGCTGAACAACCAAGACAATACACCAGAAGCTACAGAATAACATTAGGACAATAGGGCAATGCAATCTTGAAGGACCATTTGTAAGCTTCCCACTACAGGAGAAAAAAGACCAGAAAAAAAACCAAAAACTTGCTGGACACCAGGAATCGGACCATATAAGGAACTGAAATTGTCCTGAAGGCACCTGATCGCACATCTGGATTCGATCCCCATTCCAAGCCCACCAGCTCACCCCCCCAAATCCACTGACAACAAGAGAGTCCCACTGTGACAGCATAAAAGGATGCAACTCCACTCCTGGCTGCTGCTATCATGGACCCAATGTCCCCTTGGCTGGGTGCTGTGCAGCCCTTCCCTTTGGTATCTCTTCCCCCACCCCCTTCCCTCCAATAAATTCAATTTGTCCTTATCCTCTGTCTAAGATGGCTATTTAGCCTGCCCCCGTACAACCATGTTAACCTTTCAAACAAGTTTTATTCCTTTGTCTTCCATTGACTTGGAAGACCAACATGAATGGGTAAGTTAACTTCTTTCTAATAAATATGCCCTACAATGATGCATCTATGTTATCTGTCAATGGGAATGATGTCCTGCATTGATTCCTTTATTAGATGATGCAGTGTGTGTCTAATCAAGCTCACTTTAAAACACTTCACAAACACAAAGGCTATTAAAATATTGAGTAAGGTTGCTATGTTCACTGTAGTAAAAATGCTGTCTGAAAAATAAATTTCTAAGGAAGGGTTATAAGAAAGGAGAAAAATCTCTTTCTTTTATCCTAAAAGAAGAGGGAGCCACTCTTATGACTCTTACCTTATTTCTTCCAAAGGAGGGAACTGAGGAACAAATGTAGAGCTACTGAGATAAGTACAAGATACCTAAAATGTAGTAGAAACCTTATTGTTGATGGGAAGCAGTTTGCCACCTCAGAATATGCCTTCTTTGCAAATTTATTTTTATTTTTAAGAAAGAAAAAACTCAGAAAAAACCTATGACTTGCCCTCAAGAATGTAGATAATGGACCAGCTCCAGGAAGGAAATTGTTATCATAGATAACTATGGCTTACAATGAAGTATGTTTGAGGGACTGTGAGGGACCCAGCAAGGCCTATTTGATCAAAGTCCTCTCTGTGTCCCATTGTTAAAGATGCCCAGCAAACATCTGTTTACCAAACTTTTATCTGATCCTCATCTACATGTGAATTGACTTTTTCCGTGTTGAAGTCCCCACCCCTTCTCCTTAGCTCAAGATGTATACAAGCCTTAACTGCTTGATCTGTCCTGAGTCCCATTTTCTTATGGAACTCCTGTATGTATGTATGTATATATATATAATAAATCTGGTTATTTTCTCCTGTTAATTTGTTTCATGTCCTTGAATTGTTAGTTCAGCCAGAAGAATTTAAAAGGGTGGAAGGAAAAATATTTTTTCCTCACCTACATTGTCATACAAATATATTAAGAGGCCATTATAGAAAACTGTGCTGGTCTAAAAGTTATCGAACATACCCACACACATGCACACAAAACCATTAGAAATGCACCAATCTTCCTTTAATATTCTGTTCAACTTAGGCTTCTTATGTATGCTTCATTAAAAGTACCTTCTAAGATTTTTTTCTCAGTCTGTTGAGATTAATAACTATAGCAGAGACCATTTTCAGAGAGGTTTAGGAATAAATCTGAATTCCATAGCTCTATAGAAGCTGTGAACTACAACACGAAACATCTCTGACAGTCACTGGGGTATTATTTTTCCCCTTCTCATCTGTATGTTCACTGACTTGCCAACCATACCAAAGCTTCTACAATGTGTATAAATCATATCCAAGAGGAATTGCTTTTTATTCTGAAGCCTGGAAGTCTAGGCATGCATTGCTTTAATGTTTCAAACAGTGCAGTGAATATTTCATAAGTTAAGAAATGCAAGTCTTAGGGCAAGAAAATCACAGGAGGATTGGTCCCATACCACCTTTATTTGTCTTTCCTGTAAATGTGTATGGATTTTGTTTTTATTTTATTATTTAAATTTTCTACCCTTTCCAGAATTAGTGTGTGTGCATGCGCAGTGCATAGCACACCCTGATGAGATAAAGCTTTGTTCAGGTGCTTACCTGCTCCTCCTGGGCTTGAAACCTGAATCCTAACTAAATCTGCCAGATTGTTGAAAGAGAATATATACAATTTCTTTTTTACAATACCCACAAGGTTCCTAAAACCTGTGACTCAACCAGGATAAAGTAAGAATTCGCTGAAATTAACTTAAACCAAAATATATGATTATGGTTACATTGATATACATTCAGGCTTTTTAAATTGAAAGCTGAATTATTTTCTTTTTCTTCCTTTTCTATGTGGTACTGGAGGAAGGGCATGAAAATATTTCCTCCACTTCCTGGCCTGCGTAAGAAGAAATGATAATTTTGCTTACTGATAATTATCTGGATTTGAGAGCCATTTAAGGTTTACTGGGGAAACAGAAGAAGGTTTTGAGAGCGAAGGAAGGGAGAGGGAGGAAGAGAGATGACAGAAGGAGAGGCGGAAAGAGCATAGGCAAGAGATTTATTCACTGAAGGAAACAAAGAGAAAAGGCTTTGGCTTGTTTAAAGGGAGGGTCCTGAAACTCCCCAGGGTGATTGTTCAAGAAGGGAAAGACTAGAAAGTGAAACTCAAAAAGGACACGAAGAGAAATCTAAAGGTCTAAAAGCAAAATGGTAGGTCAGTCAAAATGTAACAACTACCAGCGGGATTAAAACAAGATTCCCTTTCCTCCCCTCCACACCCGTAACTAACATCTCACAAACTGACCACCCAGCAAAAAAGATGACTATCTTTTCTACAAACTTTAGCAGAATCTCAGCAATATTGTCTCCTGTGGGAACCCATTTTTAAAGAGTCCCAGACTCCTATAAAAGAATGAGCAGTAGACTCCCATACTTATACTAGATGTAGGGTGGACCTGACCTAATAACACTTCAGACTCCATAAGCTCAGAGAGTGGATGGTGATAACCTCAATAGATAATGAATGGGTTCACTGCCCTAAAGAGTGAAAGGTGCTCTAGCCAGTTTGGTTCAGTGGATAGAGTGTTGGCCTGCAGACCAAAGGGTCCGGGGTTCAATTCAGGTCAAGGACATTACCATGGTTACAGGCTCCTCCCTGGCATGGGCCCTGGTAGGGGCACGTGCAGGAGGCAACCAATAGATGTGTTTCTCTCACATTGATGTTTCTCTCTGCCTTTCCCTCTCTCGTCCACTCTCTAAAAGATCAGTGGAAAAATATCCTCAGGTGAGGATTAACAAAAAAAAAGAGTGAAAGGAATCATAAATACAAAGACCATATGCACTATTCAGGGTTGGATCAGATGGTAATATATATGGTTGTGTCAATGTTGATATACATTCAATATATATAAATTATTTTAACTAGGGAACTGAGGAAACACAGGCTGAATTGCCTATGGACACTAACTGTTCTTTCTGTTTTAGAACACTTTGTATTATGTGCTAAAGTTTTTCTCTGTCCTACATTGCTCCAAACCCTGTTCTGATCTGCACCAGAATGGTGACTGAATTAGAATTCTTTGATTTTTTTTTTTTTGGTAAATTTAAAAATCTGATTGGATCCTTTTTTTGTATTTCATTTTTAAATTACAGTTACAGTTATAGGGGTGACATTGGTTAATAAAATTATGTCAGTTTTAAGCATACAATTCTATAATACATTATTTGTATATTTTATTGTGTGCTTGCTACCCAAAGTCTAGACTCCTATCATCATATATTTGACGCCCCCTCCTTTACTGTGAGTTAGAACTTTTATTTTTAAAATACGTTTTTATTGATTTTTAGAGTAAGAGGAAGGGAGAGGGAAACAGAGAGAGACATCAATGTGAGGGAGAATCCCTTACGCACCCTGATCTGGTATTAAACCCACAACCTGGGTATGTGCCCCGACTGGGAATCAAACCAGGGACCTTTCAGTAGACAGGATGATGCTTCACCAACTGAGCCACACCAGCCAGGGCTTGAACTAGAACTTTAAATACTAACTTCAGATATTTCTTAGCCTCTCTGTCTAGGACATTCAGATCCATTGTAAGAACAGTGGACATTCCATTTTGTGAGACACTCTTTAGAGGCGGAAATGCCTTGCTGTTCCTGGCAGTTATGCTCCCTCATGTCAGGGTGTGGGGCTCAAGGAGGGACACCACTTTAGATCTTGGTGGAAGAAACATATATTCAAAGAAACCTGCCCCATTCAGTTCTTTCTCTCTAGCCAGATCTATACCTACATGCTCTGGTACAGATGGATGGATTAATTAATCAATCAATCAATCAATTAATTAATTTGCTCCTTTGAAAATAACTGATGCCTCACTTGAGCTTCATCTTTAGTCTCACATTCTGCAATGCAGTTGATGGTTGGGGTTTTATAAACCAACTAGTTGTTCAGCAATATGACGATAACTTTCACATTGAATCCTGTCTGAGCAACACTGAGTAACATCCTTTGTGGCACCATCAAAAATTCTCCATCACCATCTGAAATCCTCGATCTAGTGGTTTAAAAATGTAATGCACAGTAGGAGTAGCATACAGGCAAACATGGAACAAGATACTTTAGACCCGACTGCTTTATCATTGGCACCCCTTAAATGCTCCATTATGTGACCCTCTAGAACTGTACAAGATTAGATTACTCTGTAAAAACAGTAACTATTATACAATCCAATCCTATATAATAAAAGCCTAATATGCTAAGTGTCCAACTGTTCATTTGACCGTTCGACCAGTCGCTATGATGCACACTGACTACCAGGGGGCAGACACTCTGACCAGTAGTTTAGCTTGCTGTTGGGGTCCGATCGATCAGGACTGGGCGAGATGGGTTGGACACACCCTGGAGCCCTCCCGTGGCCCCTCCCCAGCCGGCCAATCTTCTGTGGTCCCTCCCCGGCCTCTAATATATTTCTTCTAATTAATTTCCTTTCAATGTGCACGAATACGTGCACCAGGCCCCTCTAGTCCCCATATCATAGAGTAAATTATACAATGGGAATTATACTTGTTTACAATGGCAAGAGTAATAAGGTGGGGGGGAGGCACTATCTATTACCTAAAAATGAAGACTAAGAATTAAAACTATCTGGATTAGAAGGGATTTTGAAATCCAAGCAAAGGTAAACTTCATTTTACTTTTTTCCCCAGCCATGCTTGAATCCCACCAGGCATGGTGACATCAAGTTACTAAGAAAGCTCATGTTATTTACATCATATTACAATATTTGAATCATTACCTCTATTCTTGTATTTCGTCTGCTACATAGGAGATTTGTATCCACAAAATCTCACTATAGTCAAGTCTGAAAAAACAAAACAAAAAAAACCTGGACACATAGTTCTTTCCATGTTCCTAGTAATAATCCTTTAGTTTTCAATTTTTAAAATTTATTTTAGACTAAATAGTCACCTTTTATTCCTTACCTGGTGAGAAACACCCACAGAAAAAAATAACCTGCCTTAATGTTGGATGACATGTTATTCAAGCAAAGAATCATGCAGTTGCCCAGGGATGGTAATTATAGACTGCTAAATAAAAAGTTAAAATTTGCTGAGCGAGAGAAAATTTCATGTTAAGCTGTCATAACAGTGTGCTTTATTATTAGAAGATATAGTTTAATTGGCAAAATTTGGACAGGGTGTTAAAAGTTCATGATTAATTTTCTAATTTGGCAACCATCTTGCTCGTGATTATGAACAAGGCACTTAATTATTTTGCTCTATCGCTATTGAACTATGAATGCTCAGCTTGGCCAGTGTGGCTCAGTTGGTTAAAGTGGCATCTCATGCACTGAAAGGTCATGGGTTTGATCCCTGGTCAGGGCAGATACCTGAGTTGCAGGTTCCATCCCCAGTCAGGGCGTGTATCAGAGGCACCTGATTGAAGGACAATTTGAATTATATATAAAATATATAATCTGTGTCAAAACATCAAGCAAAAATTAGAAAACAAAATATCCACTTGCACATTTAAGATCTTCCTTTTAGAATTATTTAATACTAGAGGCCTGGTGCACAAAATTCGTGCACTCGGGGGCAGGAGGGTCCCTCAGCCTGGCCTGTGCCCTCTCACAGTCCGGGAGTCCTTGGGGGATGTCTGACCCATGGGGAGCAGGCCTAAGCTGGAAGTTGGACATCCTTAGCGCTGCCACAGATGGATGCGGGAGAGCACTGACCACCAGGGGGCAGCTCCTGCATTAAGCATCTGCCCTCTGGTGGTCAGTGCACATCATAGTGAATGGTCGACTAGTCGACTGTCTGGCCCCTGGTGGTCAGTGTACGTCATAGCGAGTGGTTGAGTGGCCTTAGCATATCATTAGCATATTACACTTTGATTGGTTGAACGACCAACCAAAGGACCGGACACTTAACGTATTAGGCTTTTATTATATAGGATTCCTGCACCTGCCTTTTTCTCCTAAAATGCCAGCAATAAAAACACTTACCTATTTGAATTGCTATGAAGAATAACTAAGATCATGCTTATAAATCATTTAGCAAAGTACTTGATACCTAATAATGCTTATTAAATTACTTCTACAATTAGAATTTATTACTTAAAATACCCATACAAAGGATGAAACTTTTTCTGATGTTGAGGATAACTGTCAAGGTAAACCATGGGCTGTGATAACATTTTTACTGTCTGTGAAATAAAGAAAAAAAATTGAGCCATCAAATTATCCTAGGAATAAAAGTATGATACAAATGGCTCATACATTCCCACCACCCTTATCCTATTTAATTAAAGAGTAATATGCAAATTGACCATCACTCTATGACACAAGATGGCCGCCCCCATGTGGTCAAAGATGGCTGCCCCCATGTGGACACAAGATGGCCACAAGATGGCCAGAAGGGGAGGGCAGTTGTGGGCAGTTGTGGGTGACCAGGCCAGCAGAGGAGGGCAGTTGGGGGAGACCAGGCCAGCAAGGGAGGGCAGATGGGGGGGACCGAGGCCTGCAGGGAAGGGAAGTTGGGGGGGACCAGGCTTTCAGGGGAGGGCAGTTGTGGGCAATCAGGCCAGCAGGGAAAGCAGTTAGGGGTGACCGGGCCAGCAGAAGAGGGCAGTTGGGGGAGACCAGGCCAGCAGGGGAGGGCAGTTGGGGGGGACGAGGCCTTCAGAGGAGGGCAGTTGGGGGGGACCATGCCAGCAGGGGAGGGCAGTTGGGGGGACCAGGCCTGCAGGGGAGGGCAGTTGGGGGGGACCATGCCTGCAGGGGAGGGCAGTTGGGGGGGCCTGGCCTGCAGGGGAGGGCAGTTGGGGGGATCAGGCCAGCAGGGGAGGGCAGTTGGGAAGGACCAGGCCTTCAGGGGAGGCCAGTTATGGGCAACCAGACTGGCAGGGGAGGGCAGTTAGGGGTGACCAGGCTGGCAGGGGAGGGCAGTTAGTGGCAATCGGGCCGACCAGGGAGCAGATAGGCGTCGATCAGGCTGGCAGTGGAGTGATTAGGGGGTGATCAGGCTGGCAGGCAGAAGCGGTTAGGGGCAGTCAGGCAGAGGCAGGTGAGTCGTTGGGAGCCAGCAGTCCAGGATTATGAGAGGGATTCCAAATTGGAGAGGGTGCAGGCTGGGCTGAGGGACACGCCCCCCATGCACGAATTTTGTGCACCAGGCCACTAGTCTAAACTAATAATAGCCTAGGTGGTCGTCACACCCTCATGCAGTGATGCCCTCACTCCATCAGAAGGAGGCTGTGTGCACAGTGAGCGCACACGGGTGGGCGGGGCCTGGGTGTCCCACAGCTGCTAATGCTGCAGAGGCAGGGCCTGGGGGCCACTCTGTGCGGTGAGGCCTGGGGGAGTCCCACAGCTGCGCGTGCCACGGAGGCAGGAGCCCCGGCTTCAGCCTACCTCTTTGGGGCAATCCATTGAGGAGCCCCAGGGTTCCGGGTCTTGTGTGATTTTGCGTGCCGGGTCACTAGTATTTACATAAAAGTCATTTATAATAGTTTTTGAGCAGCACAGCTTTTCTATAATTTTCTTTGTTTACATTTTAATGATCTGCCAAATAGTAGTACCGTGTTTCCCCGAAAATAAGACATCCTCCGAAAATAAGACCTACTTACAGGTTTCCTTCTGAGTGAAATATAAGGCATCCCCCGAAAATAAGGCCCCAGGGTCTGTCTCAGAATGAAAATTAATTTACCGTAAACTGGTTGCTAGGGCCGCCCCGACTGGCGTCTAGCAACCAGTGACGTTACGCGGAGTCCTGACGTCACTGCTGTGTGGAGGCGGAGCGGAGGTCGGAGTGAGCGGTGAGTGCGGGGGCGGGAGAGAGGAGGAGACTTTTGCAGATGCATGTAGAAGAACAGGAGGATTAGAGCGGACAGGACGCGGCGAAGGTGGTGAGTGCTGGTCTGTCTCTGGTGAAACTACCTGATGCTCGCGGCCGCCTTCATGATGACTGAAGGTTCTCAGTCAGTGGCAGACCCTGCTCCAGCCGAGATCCAGGCCCCAGCAAGCCCAGTGACAGTCCGTAGGCAGGCCCCAGGGGGTAAATTTCTGATAAAGGGGTAGGGGGGATGTCTGGTGAAGGTGTTCAGTGGCACAGGGGTGGGGGGAGGAGGATCACTTAAAATGACACAGGAGGATCAGAGGGGGCAATCAAAATGACACAGGAGGATCAGAGGGGACAATCAAAATGATACAGGAGGATCAAAAGGGGTTACTAAAATGGTAATCCCCCCTCTGATTCTCCTGTGCCATTTTGATTCCCCCCTCTGATCCCCCCTGTGTCATTTTGAGTGATCCCCCTCCCCCCACCTTGATACCCCAATTCCTTTTTTTTTACCCCTAGAAATGAGCACAAAAAGAAAAAGCTACTCCGTGGAGTACAAGAAAGGAATCCTGGAAGACTCTTGGGGCCAAAATCTTACTGCTTTCTGCAAAGAAAAGATGTTGAGTATCCGATTGGTCCGATAATGGCGAGCAGAGTATGGTAACCTCATTGAACAAGTGGACAAGGGAAATGCTAAAAAGCGCAAGTGTGGATCAGGTCGGCAACCATTATTTTCCGAGCTGGAAGACCTGATCTGTGAATGGGTTGCTGACAGGAGAGCAAAGGCTTTGGTTGTGAATAGGGCTCAGATTCAAGAATTTGCCCTTGCAATGGCACCACAGTTTGACATAGCCCCCAATACTTCAAAGCATCACAACACTGGCTGGATAATTTCCTTCAGCGAAGTGAACTGTCTTTAAGAAGATCTACAACATTGTTTAGGTTGGAAGATACTCAAGTTATTAAGTGAGCACTTGCATTCAAGTCCTTTATTGATGATGCTGACTTCTCTAAATACAATCTTTCCAACATGACTGCTATGGATGAAACTGCAGTGTTTATGGGCCAATCATCTCAAACAACAATTGAACAGCGGGGTGCCTCCTTAGCATACATCCCCTCCACTGCTTAGGAAAGTGCACTTGTTTCCTGTATTTTGGCAATTCGTCTGGATGGCACTAAAATCCCACCTTTAATCATTTCTAAGGGCAAGAAGGAAAAGATTGAAGGTGTTTTGGGCGTTTTTATTCTTGAAACTGAAAAGGCCTGGGCCACACAAGCAGTTATAAGGAAGTGGGTCGATTTAATGCTGCTGCTTGTTATGTGAGGGAGCCAAAGAGGTCTGCTAGTCTGGGATGCAGCCAGCACTCACCGCGCTAAAGACATGAAGACATTTCTTCACGAAAGAAAAATAGATCAGATAATGATTCCCGCAGGAATGATGGCCTATCTCCAGACTCTTGATATTGCAATAAACAAGCCATTCAAAGACAATTTGCGCATGGAAATTAATGACTACATTGAAAATAGAATGGAGAGAAATCAGTGTGGAAACTTTGTGAAACCTAAACTGCAAGAAGTTGTGACTTGGGTGAAGAATTCATGGGAGAAAATCACCGACAGTTGCATTGCAAATGCACTGCGAGCAGGCTACCTTGACAAGAAGTACTCATTTAAAGACAGTGCTATTGCTAAACTTGAGAGATTTGGTCCACTGATTCTGAAAGAAATGGAGTCACAAGAAATTCACCAGGAAATTCAGAAATTGGATTGTTATGATGATGTTCCAGAAGATGATGACATGATTGTCATTGAATAAATGAGTAAATTCTTGATACTGTAGGATTCACAGTTTGTCTGGTTTGTGTTGACAACTACCGTACTACTGTACCATATACAGGTAATAAATTTCCTTTATTTTCATTTAACAATAAATGTATACTGTATTCTTCTTCATGGAAAAAATAAGACATCCCCTGAAAATAAGACCTAGCGTGTCTTTGGGGGCAAAAATTAATATAAGACACTGTCTTATTTTCGGGGAAACACGGTAGTAGTTTGAAATGATGTTTTGAAAACTATCAATAATGTAGGCTCTAAGAAAAAAAAAGTGGGGGGTACAAATTATCTATTCTGATTAGATGTACTAATTTAACATGAATGTATCTGTGCATAAAAATGTTAGATCCCAACAAGAGAAAGCCCAAAACATTTTAAAAATGTACTAGAGGCCCTGGCTTGGTGGCTCAGTTGGTTGGAGCATCATCCCATACACCAAAAGACTGTGGGTTGGATTCCTGGTCAGGACACATGACTGGGTTGCTGGTTTGATTCCTGGCTGGAGCACCAACAGAAGGCAACCAATCGATATTTTTCTCTCACATCGATGTTTCCTCTCTCTCCCTTCCTCTCTTTCTAATATCAATAAACATATCCTCAGGTAAGGATTAAATAAAAATCTATAGATTCACAAAGAACAATGGAATTTTAAAAACCCTCTAGTTCAAGCTTTAATTAAGACTGAAATCATTTCTTGAACATTTTTTTAGTTTGATTTCATGTCTTACTATTTTTTTTTCATTAAATTAATTGAGGTGACACTGGGTAACAAAATTATGTAGTTTTTCAGTGTACAATTCTATGATACATCATCTGTATATTGCATTGTGTTCCCACCACCCCAAATTAAATCTCCCAACACTATATATGTGACGCCATTTACCCTTTACTGCCCCACATCCCACTGGTAACCACCATACTATTGTCTGTGTCTGAGTTTTTGTTTGTTTGTTTTTCTTGTTTGTGCATTTGTTGATTTCAATTTTATATCCCACATATGAGTGAAATCATATGATTCTAGAATTTTTCTGACTTATTTCACTTAGCATGATATCTCAAGGTCCATCAATGTTGTTGCAAATGGCAGCATTTCATCTTTTCTATGGCTGAGTAGTATTCCATTGTACATATACCACATATTCTTTATCCAATCATATATTAAAAGATACTTTTGTTGTTTCTATTTCTTGGCCACTGTGAATAATGCTGCAATGAATTTAGGAGTGTATATATATTTGCAAATAAATGATTTTAAAATTTTGGGGTAGATACCCAGAAGAGGGGTTGCTGGGCCATATGGCAACTATTTTCTTAATTTTTTGAGGAACCTCCATACTGTTTTTTATAGTGGCTGTACCAGTTTACATTCCCACCAGCAGTGAATGAGGGTTCCTTTGTCTCCATAATCTCTCCGTCACTTGTTACTACCTGTCCTATTGATAACAGCCATTCTAACAGGTGTGAGGTGGTATCTCATTGTGGGTTTGATTTGCATTTCCCTGATAGCTAGTGAAGTTGAGTATCTTTTCATATATCTTTTTGCCATTTGTATATGGAACATTCTTGCTAGCTGATCCTTCAGCCTTTGTTTGGACAACGTCAGTGACTGGAAACTCAATGCTTCCCAAATAATCTCATGCTGAAATTTGGCAATAGGGATGCCCTGGAAGAAGCATGGGTTTTCAGAGTAAGATACACTGGATATTTGGGTTCAGCCATGTATAGTGAATGTCCTAAGTAAAAACAGTGGTGCTAACTTTTGGACTCCTCATGTATAAAATATGGGTTATGATGTCTAACTATGGTAGTTTTCTGAGTTCACTTTGCCAGGACAATTATTTAATTAAACATGAATCTAGGTGTTTCTGTAAACCTATTTTTTTTCTGTAACCCTATTTTGTAGATGTGACTAACATCTACAGTCAGTTGACTTTAAGTAGATTGCCCTCAATAATGTGGGTGGGCCTCATCCAAGCAGTTGGAATGCCTTAAGAGAAAATATTGAGGTTTCCTAGAAAAGAAGAAATCGTGCCTCAAGACTGTTGTACCAACTCCTGATGAATTCCAAGCTGACTAGCCTGCCCTACAGATTTTAGACTCAACACCACAGTAGTATCAACTGGGAAAGTTTCCAGTCTCCTGGCTTGCCCTACAGTTTTAACTTACCTGGATCCATTCTCTTTAGATATAGATTTAGATATAGATATAGATATAGATAGGAATTGGAAGGGATTTAAAAACCTCCTAGCCAAATATAAATTCCATCTTATTTGTTTTCCCAAACATGCTAAAATCTTACCAGGAATAGTTATATCAAAAGTTTCTAAGAAAGCTCATGGCATTTCCATTAGGGTCACATCATTACCATGTATTACATATTAACATTTTGTATATGTATGTTAAATATATGTATACCCTATATACATGTATATAGGCTATAATATATAATATATTTTATTGGCTTTGTTTCTCTGGAGAACACTGATAGATTACTTCATTGAGATACCTCTTCTGAGAATAAAAGGACACTCAATAAATCTGACTCTCCCATGGCACTTTTCCAAACATTATCTGAAAATTGTCTCCCTTTAGCTACTCTGTAAGAGTTCTAATACAGTAAATGCAATGACTGGATCCTTAATAAATTTATATAAGAGAATACACTTCTTTTAGGAAAAACACACTGAAGTAACTAAAGGATAAAGGGGCATGCATTTGCAACCTACTTTCAAATTGTGAAAAAATATATGGGACACAGAGAATTGCAAAGCAAATGTGGCAAAATGTTAACAATAGTTAATTCTGGGTAAGAGGATTCAGGAACTCTTTGTACAATTCTTTAAACCTTTCTGTATGTCTGAGATTATTTCAAAATAAAAATTTTCAAAAGGCCAAAAAAAAAAAGTAAATAAAATGGCATATCTGGACCCAAACCAAAGCCTTGGTCTTATGAGCACCTTTCTGAGAGGACATGAAGTAAGGGCTGTCGCTGACAACACCCTTTGGTCAAGCTTAAAGACTTTAGCCTAGGTTCACTACAATCCTTTTCCTTACAAACTCATTGAACCCAGAGTCACATTTAAAATGGAAAGATGCGTCAGCATATGAGATGATCACCATGGAGTTTAAAGATGAGAAGCATACAGACATTCTCCATCATTGAATTATTTAATATTAGTTTTAAAACTAGATGCAGTTTAATTACACTTAGACTCGGTCTGTTCTTTCTTCCATATTTTTACAACTTATGTATCATTTCAAGATGCTTCCTAGGTTCCAGCTTGTTAAAGCTTCCTCTTGGGTGAAATGAGGCACCACGATCAGCCAAAGGCCCCATTTAATGAAATACCCCCGGAGGGGCATTTCCTGTGGGGCACTGTAGTGAGGCTGTCATTTAAATGCAGCACACCTTTGGAACAGTACAATGTTAACCCAAAGAATAAATTTTACTCGCATTACTACACAGAGGTTACAACTTCCAGAATAAGTCTGCTGGTTTCTCTGACGCACATAATTGTGACCACCCAATGGAAGGAGAAGGTCATGCAAATATGCTGCTTACAGGGCTAACTCAGAACCTCCCAGATCTCTTAAAACTTGGCTTCCCAGAAAACATATATTTGGCAGATACCCTACAAGTCCAAGTCCATTGAATATAAAGCTGAGGTAGAACTCTCAACCTCAGAGCTCTCTTCAGATGTACATCCTGTGGGTTCTCTCTCATTGCCTCTTGATATGTGCATGCCTGTGGCCCCTTGAGGGACAGGCAATCGAACCAGGAAGCTGAAACCAAAATTAAATCCAGATCTTTGCTTTGTGCCTCTTCAGAAACTACAGGGACTGAGGTAAGAATTGGTTGCAGCCTGCAAATCCTCTCCCAGCCCAGTCATTCCTGGTCCCCGGTGCACTGAGAAAGCTGTGACTGTTATTAATGCCCACCTCAGAGTAGCACAGACACCATTACTCCAGACCACAGAACGGCCACAGACATCTGAAAATAATGCACCACTGGTGCCGCTCTGTACAAACCTGTCACCAAAATACAGAGGAAAAGTTAAAGGGCTCTGTTACTCATGACTTCAGAGTGCAGGGAGGAACTGGGAAATGGTTATTCTGCCAGATTTCCCAATGGCGCAAGAAGTCCTGTTTGTGTAGGGAGAGCAAGACAGTACCTTCATGACGGCCTCATCTGCTGTAGCAGCTCCAGAGAAACTCAGCTTTTATTTCAGAGTTAGGGCAATCGCAAGTCTTCTAGCTTTTTAAATCCCACCCCCCCTCTTTTTGTTGTTGTTGTTGTTTTTCTTGTGGAAGTGTTTAAATTCATTTGGATATCAACCTTTTTTTTTCCTTGCAAATCTTTCCCATTTTCCACCTAATCAATGCTACACATACTGCCCAATTCATCTTCCCTTATTGCTCCTTTGCTTAAATAAATAAATAAATCTAATTTCAAGCCTTCATATCCACAATGAGTTTCAAATTCTTGTAACTGGTCCTCTAGAATTTGGTACAACTTCCCTTCTAAAAACTCTCCTCCTGCCCTTTTACAAGGATTCTGGGCACTACTCCCCATCAAACTGCTTCCTGCCTTATCCTCTGTATTTGTGCTCCTCCACCTCGGTGCCTTTGCTGATGACAACTCCTAGCCTTCAGTGGCATCTTAATCTCCACCTGACAACATTCCACCAACTTTTTAGGCCTAGTTACAATGTCTCCTCCTTTATGAACTCTTCATGATCACCCCAGGCAGAAACTCTTCCTGATCTGAACTCTTGATGTAGTTCTCAAATGGCCACATGACTTGTCCTTGGCAATATGCTCGGGAGGCCCTGGTTTCCATCCAGGGCAGGAGTGTTGCTGTGTCTAAGAGCACAGGCTCTAGACCCAGGTAACACAAGTCCAATTCTTGGCTCCTATGTTTCCAGGCTCATCATCTCAGCAAGTTACTTATTAATCTAATCTCTCTATGAATCTCTGTTTTCTCATTGATAAAATAGGGATTTATGAAGGTACCCACTTTGTACATAAGGACTAAATGTGTTAGTATTATAAAAAGCACTCAGACTAATGTCATCCACCATGAGTAGTCCCCAACATTAGTGTCATTTGTGCATATCACCACCCCATACAAAATAATAGTGCTTTGCGTAAGGTGCTCTAAAAATGCAGGTCTAACAAATATCCAACAGATCCAGGCAATTTGAAGATGGGCTCTTGATTTTTTAAGAGTAATTACTTTAATGACAATTTTAAAGAGGATGGATCTGGTTAATCATTTATTTGACTAAAGATAAATCAAATTTTAAATGAAATTACATAAAGATCAATCTTTAAAGTTATCTGAAGTAAGACATAAAAAATCTAATCAGACAGATACTTAAAGTCATACAGGGCACTTGGTCGCACATAGTTTTAGAGCAGCATTTGTATAGCACAGCCACCTTCCATTGGCAGGAGTGGTCTCATAAGAAAGTCGAGGTCAAGAAACCAGTGGTCTTAGATTTTATTCCTGACCTTATCAATGAGCCCACTTTGAAAATAATAAGATTCTCCATGTTGCCTAAAATTAAACTATGGTGATGGTCTTTTCCAGGATGTTTTCTTGATTTGTGGAATTGACACAAGGGTATAGAGTGAAATCACATTGTTATGTTTTAAATCAATTACCTTTACCAAGTTAATTAAAAGTACATAAGGTCAAGACTACATAACCACTGAACACACATTTTCCCTTCTGGCAAAGTAGAACTACAATACACTCTTTAGGCATTACAGGTCAATATTTGAAAAAGCAATTAGCACTGATTACAACATTCTTCAGTTATTTATAATCTACATGGAGGGATCCACTTTTTACTCCTCACCTGAGGATATGTTTTCTAAGAGAGAGAGAGAAAGAGAGAGAGAGAGAGAGAGAGAGAGAGAGAACATTGATATGAGAAACATGGATGAGTTGCCTCTCGTATGGGCTGAACTGGGGATTGAAGCAGCAACCTGGGTATGTGCCCCAGCCAGGAATCGAACCTGCCACCTTTGGTGTACAGGATGATGCCCCAACCAACGGAGGCACACCGGCCAGGACGGGATACATTTTGGCTCATAGTTTGGTGTACAAGTCCCGAGTGATTTTCTCCACTAGTCTTTTTTATCACAATTCCTCACTCCCCTCATACAGCCCAATATAGTGGTTATACAGATGTACTTCCAATCCCCAGAATGCACCATGCTCTCCCCAGGATTTCCATCTCTTTACATGTGTCATGTCTTTTTCCCATCTTTCCTTCAAGTTCCAGTTCAGATGTCACCTGTTGCTCCTTGCCAGATTTTTCTGAGCAAGGTTAAGCAAGTCTCTCTCTCGTCTTTTCATAGTGCCATGATCACACCACTCTTTTCCTACTATTACAATTACTTCGTTTGTGTCTACTTCTTGATTTAACTGTGAAGACCCAGAGCACTAAGATGTGGGTCACCTCACCTCTCAGTGCATTGTATGCAGCAAAAAGTAGGCCTTTAAAAACACTCTTTCAATGAGTGCAGGGATGAACGTCTATTCCTTTTTCTCAATAAAACACTAAGCTTTCAGTCTGTGTAAGTCCCCTACAGATTCACTACCATATCTTTAAATAAATAAAACTGGCTTTAATATTAATTTGAAATGGCATGTCTGTCATTTTAAGGACACTTTTCTTTTTCATTCTAAATTCTCCCCAATAAACTTAGGGATTTATGGACAAAGTAGCTGCTCTCACGCTTAATATTATGACCGTATGTTTGACAGCAAAGGACATTTTCTGGGCTTCAGAACTATCTTTTCAATGCCTAGTTCCTCCCATCAAACATCCATCTGGTAATTAAATAGTATTTCCACGTGCACCACAGTCCACTGTGCTGCAGTGTTTTCTTTTCCCAATTGTATCAGTGTAGCCATTCATCACCCACTCACCAATCCATCTATCCACGTAGCCAACAACTGCCTTTTAAACATCACGGTCTACCAGGCACTGAGCTCAGGGCTGGAGACCCAATCATTAAAAAGGCAGAAGACTTGCCCTCAATCGAGCACGCAGTCCACAGAAGACAGGCCAAAAACAACCGCCACAACAACAGATCACAGGACGAGAGAAGTGCTACCAGAGAAACGTGCAAAGTCCCATGGGTGAAAGGGAGGAAAGAGGGGCCTCTGATCGTTTGTAAGGAAAGATTTGCAAGTACTTCAAATGCCATACCTGGAAGGATCAGAAGATACCCCGGTGTCCCCCAGATCATCCTTCCCACTGACTCTGGCGAGGAAACGGGAACAACGTCCTAACCTCTCCACGCAGCTCTCCGTTTTCCTCACTGAGCATCAGAAAGCACTTTATTTGAAAACGGAGGAGCCCTTTCCCCTTTAGTCAGTCTGTGGGGTGATGAAAACATGGGAGCTGAGCCTATCAGTGCTTGTATCTAACAGCTGAAAAAGTTGTAGCCTGTGAGTCATGGCGCTTCTCCTGTGTTCCCAGGTCTGTGGGAGGAGAGGCCTTTGGCGGGCAGCACTGGCTACATAGCACCGGTGAGGAGCTCTTGGGGAAGGAAAGGTGCGGGAGCCCCCAGGAGAGCAGTACAATCCTCCCACCTCCCTGAAGTGTGCATATCCCCAGTGCTACCACCAGGCCAGGCCTCAAAATAGTGTGAGCGCCAAATCCACACTTTCCAAAAAAAAAAAAAAAAGACAAATAAATTAAGCTTCTGCCACCCACCTCCCTTATGTGCAGCTGAGGAAAATCAAATGAAATAAACAAGCAAATTAGCAGCCGGTGCGTGAGCTTCAGATCACAAATATGTTTTGAAGGCTCTGCCAACCAGTTCTTCCTGAGTTGGATGTGTTCTCGTTGGGAAAATAATAATTAGCAATTACACTCCCAATAGTAATGCCTAACAGCTATGGAAAGCGTACTGTGTACCAGACACCATGCTTACAATTGACATGCATATCCTATTTAATTGTTACGAACCTCATGAGGTGCTATTCCACAGATGAGGAATCTGAGGTTCAGAGAGGCCTAACCAATTTGCCAAAGTTCATATGTATAGTAGACAGCTGAGCAGACATTATACGAATTAATACCGTAAACCTGTTGGGCAAAGGTGGGGTGAAATGGGGACCAGAAGAGACTTTGCTTGGGGAGATGGACACACAATGAAACGTGCAGACAATGTTTTATTAAGTTGTACACTTAAAACCTGTTTGGTTTTGCAAACCAATGTCATCCAAATTAATTCAATATATTTTTTTAATTCTAAAAAACCCTGTTGTTCTTAAACAATATGCTTTGCTAAGAATGCATGAAAATATTAATGTAGGATCATTAGAAGCATGTACACTGTTCCCTACCCCCAGTTATTAAGCAGTCTATAAATTCATGTGATATTCTTATAATTCAACTGCATAGTCCTCTTCATCCAGTCATTTCCCCCTGGCTCTGTCTTTGTAGGAAATAGTTAAAAATACTTAGGACTCTAAGTTGATGCATCACAGAGGAGAAAATAATTTGTCACAGTTGTTCCTAGTTTGCTAAGGCAATGTTTTAGTCAGATCACATCTGTATACATGCTTTACACATGATTTTTTCTCCTGCTAAAAATTATTTTAGTTATTTAGCATAATTTAAAAAGAATTTCTCATATTTTATAGTAGGACAGATACTTGCAGTGTTTATACTCTGCAGTCTAAAGAGTTCCCGATTGGGGAGGGGGGACGGGGGAAGAGCTCTATAAAGAAATAAGTGAAAACTCAGGCATTTTTCATTTAACATGTATTACTATTACTCAGAGACAACATAGAATTTACAAGCAGCGTGTGATAAAATAACCTCAAAATATTAAATTAAAGACACCTGAAGGAAAGGTAGTTTAAATAGCTTCTACCACTTTAAGACTCCATGAATAGGAGTTTTAGCAGGAACCAGCTCTGGATGGAGATCTTAGTGGTTTCAGGTGGGCTAATAAACAGACAAGGAAAAGGCTTCCCGTGGCACACTGAGTGGGGAGGACAAAAATAAAACCTGGCTGGGCCCATTCCGATGTCTAAGTGGAGGAGTTGGAGACAAGGCAGAAGACTCTAAAGAAGCCCCTGAAGCCTCCTACGAGCATCATCAGCGTGACCCAAGAGTTCATTGGAAGGTGGAGTAACAGGCCCTGTCTCAGGCCTTCCGAATTAGACTCTGCATGTTAACAAGAACCCCAGTGATTTCTCAGCACCTTGGCGTGAGACCAGCCAGTCCAAAAACCCCAACAGTGTCTGCTCTGAACACCTGTCTAGGCAGCAAGGGCTAACGCCTGCTCAAAACACCCGCAGTCACGTATGAACTGTACTGCATTCTTCTTCTCTCCCAGGTCACCAAATAGCAAACAAAGTATGGCCTCCAAACTCGCTATTTGCACCCTTTCTTCACCTATCTCTCTGGTCCTTTCTTCCGTGCGAACCAGCCAAAGCTCACTCCTGCTTCAGAGCATTTGCAGTTGCAAATCTCCCGAAAGCTTCAGAAGGCTTTTTCCTTCTCAACAGCCAGGTTTCAGCTGGATGCCTTCTCCTTAGAGATGTCTCCTGACAACTCTCCTCCACGTTCCCCCGAGTTCCCTGTCTTCATTCCATTTACAAACCCTGAAAATATTTTATGTATTTGTATACTTTCTGCAAAAGAAAAACAACAGCCTTCGACAATTTCCTCGCTTCCTTTGTTGTTCCCTTGCCCCTTTTTCCCCACTTTTCCTGCTCCTCAACCTTGATGAACAAACAGCAAGTTGGATATAGACAGCTTTCAAAAGAAATGTTCTGACAGTTTTTCTGAATGGTTTTATGGCAATAATCCTGAGCAAAAGGCCCAACAACAAAAAACAACCTCCAACCATTCCAACTGCAAGAGGCCTAGCAGTTGACGTTGAAAACTGTACCCGAACCAGACCACATGACTGGCGCCCCTATTCCCACCCTGTACAATACAACTCTGCCAAACACCAACCGTCTTCCACTGCTTTCAGATGCTTCTTGGGCATATATGCTGAATAACATCTTTAACCTTTCCTTGAGTCACTTTAATTTGTATCTTTTGACATCATTTATTATATGCCTCCTCCATGAAATTTAAACTTCTGCAAGTCCTTAACATCAGGATTGATCTTTCTGGTTTCCTACCATCACCAAAATTTAGGATGATGTCTCTCACAGGTTAGGAGCTCAAATAATTGTGGATGGACTTTATTTTAAAAGAGAAATCAGCTTGTTTCAAACACCCAGTATAATTGGTTCTTGCCTATCATGTGTGCTGACGATGTGTACCTTTGCTCCTTGACCTTGGTCCTTGGAAAGGGATGTTTATTTCATATTCATTAGTGACTTTGCTCTTGAATGCAGACCCAATCAATGAGGCTCATCATGATCCCATTTGCAAGGTTTTATGGCCTTAAATACCATCTAATCCTGCCGATAGAAAAAGCAAAGCATAGTGGTTCTTTTGTGTAGACAAATGAATCAGAGCTAAAATGTACCTTCAAAAGGGAAGCCACAAAAACTCTGGAATCCTTCACTCAGGGAAAATTGTCCCTTAGTATTTTGGTAACCAAGCCTCTTAGGTGAAGGGAGGGGAGGAAATATAAACCCCAACTTTGGGGCTCCCTTAGTATTAAGTCCCTGCACCTGAATGAGTGGTCCCTGGCATCCCTACTTAGACAGTAATCCTGAAAGAAGCCCTGTGCTCTTCTGACATGACAGTGTTTAGGCTCATAAGCCAGACACCAGGGTTAGAACTAATTTCCTTAGCAAATGCAGGTGAAGGCACAGCTTTTATTCCCCTAGAGAGCAATGGACAAAAGAGAAATTCCACTTTCCTCCAGATACAGAGCCCCATCTAATGGCAAACAGACTGAGCAGGGGTCAGACAAAAGCCCAGGAGTAGAGAAGGAGAAAAATGGATAGATTTGAGAACTAAAATGGAGCTAAAATTAATATTTACTGCAGATGATGGTATATATGAACTTATTTTTAGGATGCATGTGACTATATGAATTTAGTAGCCAAAGCATATAAAATTAGTTCTAACCATATGTATCAAAATAATATTTTCTGGAGACGAATTTATTTTTAACCATTCTCTCTTCTTTCACCATTGTCCCTCCATTTTATTATGCAGAGGCCCAATTCTGAGTGTCCATTTAAAAGAGTAACTAAGGTCAACTTATGAGCATAAGTTTTTCTTCTAGAAATTTGAAAATGCATGACTAATGTTTGGGTTAAACTGACATCAAGATATATTTGATAGCACGTTCTAATTTGTTCACTGAGTTCATACATAACTTGGAAAAGTCCCCCATTTTAAATGAGAAAAAAAACGTATCATGCACAATGCTATAAGAACTGTGTAAATTGAAAATTTTCTTTCATTTACCTCTTCAAATTGGATTTATCTACCAATTATTTCAGCCCTCCAAGACAAATTTGCACACATTTTTATTAGAATGCCCTTTCTTTGTAGGCTATTCTTGCAAAGTCAGTACATTTTGCATAAAGCAATCGGAAGTGGCAGCAGGGTCGCCTGCTCCCTCGCAGGTGCCCGACATGGTGAGGTGCAGGCTTCTCCCAGCCAATTCAGGAGCAAGAGCTCCCAGTTCCTGCTGATATCTTTCCTCGGGGTAGGTCACCGCAACAGTAGCATGTGCCCTTGATGAATCTCAAGAGTATTCAGAGCAACTTTAACTTGGTCTCTGAAATGAATTAAGTTAGGTCCTCACAGGAATTTGGAGTAGATAGAAGTTCCTCCTCATTTGCTGGTAGAGAAAGACTATTGATTTCTTGTCAGTGTGGGTATCTTCATCCCTAAGCCCCAAATCATGTCTATTTCCAAGTCCAGAACCCTGGACTTGTCCACTCTACAGTCCGCTTACTAAGTTTGCCAAGTGATGCCTAATTGTTCCACCTTCCCAGCGGCCTCCTTTAATTTCAGTCTCGTCTGTCTTTAGCACTTCTTTTGCCTGCTTCATGCTCCTTTATGAAGCCTATTTCCTTTCTCCATTATTATCATTTTTAACTCAAACTCTGCCTCTGCGTTAGTGATGGCACAAGAATGTGTCTTTTGTTAAAGTACCAGGCACATTATCTTCTATAACATTAACATACCAAGGCAAACCACTCAATTATATCTGACATTGGGAGATTCATGGCCAGGCACTGAAATAATTAAAAAACAAAACCCTGCAAATTCAAGGCCAGTATCATATATATATATATATATATATATATATATATATATATATATAATCAGGTAAAGTGAATAACATGAAAAGAGCTGATTTTAAAATGTGAGAAATCTACCATTGGTGTTTTTTTTTTCCTATCGTTATGCAATATGGAGTCACGATTCTGTTATACAAGAAATCAGGCCAGAGTGGAGAAAATTTAAGGCCAACCTGACCCAGTGAGATCAGGCAGTTGAATAGAGCAAAAAAGAGAAAAATTGTAGTGGTGTTTAAAACAACTATACACCCCTACACAAAACGTGGCCTCGAATCCTGACTCAATCTTTACTGTGACCAGATGGGCCAGGAACTTAAACTCTTTGAGCCTCAATTTTGATTTATAGAAGATAAACATAATGAGAGTGGGCTTTTGAACATTAAAGATAAAATATGTAAAGTGCTTACTGCATGGCTATGCGTCAAGGGAATGTCATCCTCTGAGAAATTCTGTAATCTTCACATCGAGAGCCTACTGATTTGGGATATTGGAGGTGATGAAGTTATAGGCTTCTCTGATTTTGGCCCTGTTATCCATTTCTAATCCAGTTGCTTACCATCCTCGCTTAATGTCCACAGAGCTCCAGTCAGCCACAGTGCTGGCACAGAGACCTGTTGTGGTCTCCCATACAGGCTACAGAGACTTCATTGTCTTTGCTCAGCCTTGTCTTTTATTTATTTTTTTAAATATTTTTATTGATTTCAGAGAGGAAGGGAGAAGGAGAGAGAGAGAAACATCAATGATGAGAGAGAATCACTGACTGGCAGCCTCCTGCACACCTCACACTGGGGATCGAGCCTGCAACCTGGGCATGTACCCTGACTGGGAATAGGACCATGAAATCCTGGTTCATAAGTCGATGCTCAACCACTGACCCACACAGTTTGGGCGCTCAGCTTTGTCTTTGAATACCATTGCCTCCACTACTTCATCTCTTATTTATCCAGATCCAGTTCTTCCTGCTTCATCAGCCTTTCCCAGATTGCTCCATGGCTCAGTTACCTCACCTTCTTCCAAATGTTTATTATGGATGGAACCTGTCACTTGCTAATTCCCTCTGCTGAGTCCTGCTCCTGCTATCAGTTATCATCAAAGCGTCAACATAGACTCAATGACATGTCTAGCCCCTGCTCCTCTCTTCTGCCCCTTGCTCCCTCTTTGTCCATGACACTGACATTCCAGTTAGGTACTATTGCTTCCACTGGGTACCGATGCCTTTGCATGACACCTGTGATTCTTCCCGACACTCCTTGTGTGGTTATCATATTACCCAGTGAATAACTGCACCCTCCAGTTTCCCAAACTGAACAGTATTTCTGAGGCAAAGTGAAGACAATAACTCCATCCTGTTTTGTTCTCCTCTTTCAAGGATACAAACTTTGTGCCCAGTATATTATAGATATGAGAGTAATGTCTCATGAATATAAATATCTTACAGAGTAATTTTCGGTTCTATGTCACAGTTCTCTCCTTCTCCCTAAAATTCTCATATGAGTCAGTGGTGAAAGAAAATGTTAGGAACACATTCAAGAAGCTCATCATATTACTCCTCCTTCTGATGACTAAGACTTAGTTATCAGATCAGGTTTGTCTGCTGATTCTTTTTGTTTAGACTGTATTCTCTCAGGAAGGAGTCTTTCAAACACACCAATTCTGGCAGTTGCCCCCAACGAGCTCAGGTTTGTCCTGGTATAAATCTGAAATGGACCAGTGTAGGCATAATCATAGGACACACTATATTCATATCATTTATGGTGTTCATTTCACTCTTAATCATTTATCCCATCACTTTGTAATTTAGTTTTTTATGAGGTTTTGTCTTGTCTCTGCATCAAGATCAGAATGTTTTTTCAGGACAATGAAGGGAATATAACAGGCCTGAGAAGAACAGCTCTATGTTATGACATAGTAGATATCTATACTAATAAAAGCCTAGGTGGCCCTCGTGGCCTCATGTCATCACAAGATGGCCACCCTCACATTGTCACAAGATGGCAGCCACATGTCATCACAAGATGGCCACCCCCATGTCATCACAAGATGGTCGCCACAAGATGACCAGCAGGGGAGGGCAGTTGTGGGAGATCAGGCCAGCAGAGGAGGGAAGTTGGGGGCAACCAAGCTAGCAGGGGTGGGAGTTGTGGGCAAGCAGGCCAGCAGGGGAGGGCAGTTGGGGGCAATCGGGCCGGCAGGGGAGCAGTTAGGTGTCAATCAGGCCAGCAGAGGAGTGGTTAGGGGGTGATCAGGCTGGCAGGCAGAAGTGGTTAGGGGCAATCAGGCAGGCAGGCAGGCAGGCAGGCAAACGATTAGGAGCCAGTGGTCCCGGATTGTGAGAGGGTTGTCCGACTTCCAGTTTAGGCCCAATTCCTGCATTATCAGGCCTAAACCAGCAGTTGGACATCCCCCAAGGGGTCCCTGATTGGAGAGGGTGCAGGCTGGGCTGTGGGACACCCCACCTGTGCACGAAATTCATGCACCGGGCCTCTAGTTAATAAATATTTTTCTAGGTGATTTTTCAATGAAAGTTAAATGCAATGATAACCAAAATTTCAAAGTTACTTGAAGATGTGGTAAGAGTCAAAGAATGGGCATCTGAAGATGTTGCAAAAGTAGTGTGTAGAAAGCTCTCATTCATTAATTCAGCAAACATTTATTGGGGAGATACCAAATGTTTAGCAGTTTATTAGGTACCGGACTACACTGTAAATCAGTTGCAACAGTGCCCACAAGGAGGTATCAGTATAACTAAGGAATTTAAATATGGTGTCTTAATGACTATAACTAATATAAATGTAGGGTTATATGAGGACACACACACGCAAAGAAACCAAATAACGTTAGAAGGTTGTGAAATTAAGGGCTTACAAATGAGCACTTAGAACTACTGTTGAAATTACTAGATAACTACAAGATCATTTTTGTGTGATTTCCTTTATAAATAGGTACTTCAAGTTTAATGCCAATTAAGAGAACATCCCTTATGTGTATGGCCTCGATGGTGGTGATGGCTTCACAAGTGTATACTTATACTCAAACTATCAAGTGGTATACATTAAGTATATACAGCTTTCTTGCATGTCAATCATATCTCAATAAAGTAGTTTTAAAAAAAGAAGACAACATCTCTTTGCTCTTCTTCATTGTGGAGGATTGAGAGTGGAGGTAAAATACCTGAAAGTTGTTAAATGTCAAGGTGACCTGAACAGTTGGTAATGTTTTTGGGGCAGGTCCTTATGTACCCAGTAGTAATTAGACCTGGTGCTCTTGTCCATTCCACAAAGAATGAAAGATTGGCTCATTCTTCCTGCACAAGGCAAGCAATGATAAGTGGATAAATGAGACCAATGCCCAGCTTTCTGTACTGACTTTTTGATCAGAAAGCTCAAAATGCATGTTTCCCTACAAGCCACTCAGGCAGTGTTAGAATCTTCTCTGGGATAGTCAGACCTTGAATTGACTCAGATTAGGATAGTTAGGTTTTCCTATGTAACAACCATTAATAACAGTAACAGAAACAATATGATGTTTATTATAATTATTGTAATAGTCCTTTTTAAGAATTTTATTAAATATCCTGCAAACTGTGAAAAGTAGCTGCTTTAATTTCTTTTCAAACATGGTGAGAGTTACTAAAAAAAAAACAAACAAAAAAAGATTAGGTGACTGTGGAGGTATGGGCAGAACAGGTGGAATTAACATAAAGTATACTATAAATGTCACTCTTTGCCAGCAGGAAGATAATTTTATTGTAAGAAATTAATAAAGTGTGCAATTTGGAAATATTGGCAAGAAATTTTATTTCCAATGTGTCAAATGCAATATTAGAATAAGAATTTTCACTGTAGAGGAGGGAATAATGGCGGCGGAATAGACAGACGTGTTCCGAGCCTTGTCCCGGAGCAGAAAGAAAGAACAGCTGAGGGTCGCACAAGGAGTGTTTGTTCGCCGGTTGGGAGACAGCTGAATTCCAGAAGGAGGTGGGGGACTGCTGAACGGGGTTCCCCTGACCTGGCAGCACCAACTGCGGCTGGGTCCCCTCCCGGAGCTGCGGGCTTGGACGCGGAGTCTGCGCCATCTTGATCCGGAAAGTGGAGCTTATCTGAAGCCTGAGAATCCACAACTGCGGCACCCCAGGAACAGCTGCGAGCCCCAGAACAACGCTCCCCAACTGGCGCAAGCACACGGGTTCAGAGGAGCTCTACACTCCACCACGGAAAGGTCAGATTTCGCCTGGGATAAGGTGAGGTCTCTGGCCCCGGCGGGAGAGAGGAACGCGCGTTTTGCGGGAGCTGGAGGACCAGGGAAGTCTGTGCCTAGAAAAATCCGTGGCTATAGGGGCTGGCGTGATCTGTGATTGTGGAAAGGGGTCCTCAGAGCTGCTAAGAGAAGGGCACTCTAAAAAGCAACCCATTTTGATCTGAAGTGCAGGGACACCCTAAGAATTTCAGGCAGTCCAGACTTAAGCGCAGCCCCTGCGTTCCCTGGGTGCCTGGGCTTACGCGGAGTCCCGGAGTTCGCACAACTGGGCTTTTTCCTCTTAAAGTTCTTGCCTCTGATTACTAAGCCCAATACATAGGATCACCCAGTTGGGGACACCCTGGGAGACTGCAGGGGAAGGTTGTTTTTCTGGAACCTGGGGATCGGAGCTGGGAGTGACCATCAGAGAGTCAGCTCTGAGGCAGACCACTCCCACAGGCCAGTGGCGAGTGCGGGAAAGAAGGCTCTAACACTGCCTAGAGAGGCCATAGATAGACCCGGAAGTTAATCCAGAAACACTGCCACCCAGGGGCTGAATCACAAATTGACTCTTGTGTAATCAAAAATAAAGGAATACGAGAAATTAAGACACACCGCCTGCTTAAAATCAGGACTGGCTTACAACACCGAAGAGCAGTGGATCGCAGGGAACTGCAATACTGTCTGGACTGAGAAACAGGCGTGCCAAACAGAAAAACAGAGGAAGTGAATGACCTTCACTACTTCACATTTTATTTTTACCTTTTATTTTTTTTATTTTTTTATTCTTTTTTATTTTCATTTTTTGCATCTTTTAATCAAGAAACTTTTTTTTTCTTTTTTCATCACTTGATTTTACCTTTTTAATTATTACATTTTTATTTTCAATCCGTATTATTACTACTGCTATTTTATCTTTTTTTTTTTTTTTTTTAAGTGTCATTTTATTTTCTCTTCATTTTATTTTGGGATTAGGGTTCTACATTCTATTTCTATCTTTCCTTTAGCATCGTTTTACTCTATCTCAACTCTACCTTTAGGCCATCACTCTCTTCCTAACCTCCCCCTTTTCAGTGTCCTGTTTATCTTACCCTTTTACTGCTTTAGATTCTCCCTATTCTTTCTGTTTACCCCTTGTTAAAATTTCACCCTACTTACATATCTAATCTCCAATCCCCTGCTCCAAGTCCACATACACCTCTCCCTTCGCTGTCTGAGCTATCCATAAACTTGTCCTTCTCTCTGTCCTTTTGTTGTTGTTTGCTTGAATGTAGATTATATCCAATTTTTATGCTTTTTTGTGAGATTGTTTTGCTTATTCTTCTTTTGTTTATTTTTTTTTGTTTGTTTTGTGCTTCAGCTTTCCCTTGCCTCACTCCATATTAGTTGGTGTTGTAGTTTGTACTAATCCCCAGGCACTTGTTGCTGGCATTTGCTGGGATTAGTGATTGTTCTATTGGAGTTTTATCCCCAATATATATAGTCTGTTCCCCTATCTCTCTTAGTCACTTTCTTGTCTCTCTTACTTTTTTTTTCTTTTTCTTCTCTTTACTTTCCCTTTTCCCAATTTCATTTTCACACTCCTTTTTTTTTTCTTTCTTTCTTTCTTTTTTCCTCTTCTTCTTTCTCTCCTATCACCTAATTTGCCTTTTTCTGGTGGTCACCTTTATTGGAGGTTATTAATATCGTGAATACATTCCTGTTCAGTGCCTTGTGAGTTGTACCTGGTAGTGCTGTATTTTGTGCCTTTGAATCAACCCAGGAGAGAGAGAACTACATAACCAGACACCCAGAGAAGAGAGACCATGGGGAGACAAAGAGGCAGCCCGCATATGAAAGAAAAGCAGGCATCACCAGAAAAGGAAGTAAACGAAATGGAGGCAAGCAACCTTCCAGAAAAAGAATTCAGAGAAATGGTCATAAGGTGGCTGAAAAGAATGGAAGACAAATTCGACAATATGAGCAAGAACCAAGAGGAAATGAAGAAGAACCAAGAAGAAATGAAAAATGACATCGCTGCTGTAAAGAACTCAATAGAAAGCATCAAGAGTAGACTAGAAGAAGCAGAGGACCGCATCAGTGAGCTAGAAGACAAGATGGAAAAAAATACCCAAGAAAAGCAACTTCTAGAAAAAAAAATTAAAAGGCAAGAGGAGAGTCTACGGGAACTTTGGGACAACACGAAACAAAACAACATCCGCATAATAGGGGTTCCAGAAGGAAAGGAAGCTGAGCAAGGAATAGAAAACCTCTTTGAAGAAATAATGACAGAAAATTTCCCAGATATAGGGAAGAAAAAACACACACAAATCCAAGAAGCTCACAGAGTCCCAAGCAAAATGAACCCCAAAAGACCGACGCCAAGGCACATTATAATTAAATTGGCAAACACCAACGACAAAGTAAGAATCTTAAAAGCAGCAAGAGAGAGACAGAAAGTTACATACAAAGGAACCCCCATCAGACTAGCAACTGATTTCTCAACAGAAACTCATCAGGCCAGAAGGGAATGGAATGAAATATACAAAGTCATGCAAAGGAAGGGGCTGAATCCAAGAATACTGTACCCAGCAAGGCTGTCAATCAAAATTGAAGGTGAAATCAGGAGCTTCACAGACAAAAAAGGACTAAGGGAATTTATTACCACCAAACCAGCAATGCAAGAAATGCTAAAGGGTCTGCTGTAAAAAAAAAAAGAAATAGGAAGTGAAGAAGTAACACAGGGGTAAAGAATAGGAATGGCGACAAATAAGTACCTATCAATAATAACTTTAAATGTAAATGGATTAAATGCCCCAATCAAAAGACATAGGGTAACGGATTGGATAAGAAAACACGACCCATATATCTGCTGTCTACAAGAAACCCACCTCAGAAAAAAAGACGCACACAGACTGAGGGTGAAGGGATGGAAAAAGGTTTTCCAGGCAAATGGAACTGAAAAAAAAGCTGGGGTAGCAATACTTATTTCTGACAAATTAGATCTCAAACTGAAGGACATAACAAGAGATAAGGAAGGCCATTTCATAATACTAAAGGGAGCAATCCAACAAGAAGAAATAACTCTGGTAAACATATATGCACCCAATACAGGAGCACCCAAATACATAAAAAAACTCCTGGAGGATATCAAGGGAGAGATTGACAGCAATACAATCATAGTAGGAGACTTTAATACCCCACTATCACCATTGGACAAATCCTCTAAACAAAACATCAGCAAAGAAACATCAATCCTAAATGACTCACTAGACCAGATGGAATTAATTGACATCTTCAGAACATTTCACCCCAAAGCCACAGAATATACATTCTTCTCAAGTGCACATGGGTCATTTTCAAAGATAGACCATATGTTGGGACACAGGCAAAGTCTCTTCAAATTCAAGAAGATAGAAATCATATCAAGCATCTTCTCAGACCACAGTGGCATAAAACTGGAAATCAACTACAATAAAAACAACCCAAAGAAATCAAACACATGGAGACTAAACAGCATGCTATTAAACCATGACTGGGTTACCAGAGAGATCAAAGAAGAAATAAAAAACATCATGACAACAAATGACAATGAAAACACTACAATCCAAAATCTATGGGACACAGCGAAAGCAGTCTTGAGAGGGAAGTTCATAGCTCTACAAGCCTACTGCAAAAAACAAGAAACAGGGGTAATAAATTACCTAACCCAACAACTCAAAGAGTTAGAAAAAGAGCAACAAGAAAAGCCCAGTGTAAGCAGAAGGAAGGAAATAATAAAGATCAGAGCACAGATAAACGACATAGAGACCAAAGAAACAATACAAAAGATCAACAAAACCAAGAGCTGGTTATTTCAAAGGATAAACAAGATTGATGAACCTCTAGCCAGGCTCACCAAGAAGCAAAGAGAGAGGACCCAAATAAACAAGATCAGAAATGAAAGAGGTGAAATAACAACAGATCCCGCTGAAATACAAAGGATTGTTAAAAAATACTACGAACAACTCTATTCCAACAAACTGGACAACCTGGAGGAAATGGACATATTCCTAGAAAAATATAACCTTCCAAAACTCAATCAGGAAGAATCTAAACAGCTCAACATGCCAGTAACTATGGAAGAAATTGAAGCAGTCATCAAAGAGCTTCCGGCAAACAAAAGCCCGGGGCCAGACGGCTTCACAGGAGAGTTCTACCAAACATTCAAGGAAGAACTAAAACCTATCCTCCTCAGACTATTCCAAAAAATTCAAGAGGAAGGAACACTTCCAAGCTCCTTCTATGAAGCCAGCATCACCCTAATACCAAAACCAGATAAAGACAACACAATGAAGGAGAATTACAGGCCAATATCCCTCATGAATGTAGATGCCAAAATCCTCAATAAAATTCTAGCAAATAGGATCCAGCAGTACATCAGAAAGATCATACACCATGACCAAGTAGGATTTATCCCAGGAATGCAAGGATGGTTCAATATCCGCAAATCAATAAATGTGATACATCACATAAACAAATTGAGAGATAAAAATCACATAGTCATATCAATTGATGCAGAAAAAGCATTTGACAAAATCCAACACCCTTTCTTGATAAAAACTCTCAACAAGGTGGGAATAGAAGGATCATACCTCAACATAATAAAAGCTATATATGATAAACCCACAGCTAACATCATACTCAATGGGCAAAAACTAAAACCATTTCCCCTAAGAACAGGAACAAGACAGGGATGCCCACTCTCACCACTCCTGTTTGACATAGTACTGGAAGTATTAGCCACTGCAATTAGACAAGAAGAAGAAATAAAAGGCATCCAAATTGGAAAAGAAGAAGTAAAGCTGTCCTTATTTGCAGATGACATGATATTGTACATAAAAAACCCGAAAGACTCCATAAAAAAACTAACAGACTTAATAAATGAATTTGGCAATGTAGCAGGATACAAAATTAATGCCAAGAAATCTATGGCATTTCTATACACCAACAATGAACTTACAGAAAGAGAGACTAAAAAAGCAATCCCATTTTCCATTGCACCAAAAAAATTAAGATACTTAGGAATAAACCTAACCAAGGAGGTAAAAGACCTATATGCGGAAAACTACAGGACCCTGAAAAAAGAGATAGAGGAAGATGTAAACAGATGGAAGAACATACCATGTTCATGGATTGGTAGAATCAACATCATTAAAATGTCCATACTACCCAAAGCAATCTATAGATTCAATGCACTCCCCATTAAAATACCAACGACATATTTCACAGACCTAGAAAGAACTCTCCAAAAATTCATCTGGAATAAAAAAAGACCCCGAATAGCCACAGCAATCCTGAGAAAGAAGAATAAAGTAGGAGGGATCTCAATACCAGATTTCAAGCTGTATTACAAAGCCACTGTCCTCAAAACAGCCTGGTACTGGCACAAGAACAGACATATAGATCAATGGAACAGAATAGAGAATCCAGATATCGACCCAAACCAATATGCGCATTTAATATTTGACAAAGGAGGCATGAGCATACAATGGAGTCAAGACAGTCTCTTTAATAAATGGTGTTGGGAAAATTGGACAGATACATGCAAAAAAATGAAACTAGATCACCAACTTACACCATACACAAAAATAAACTCAAAATGGGTACAAGACTTAAATATAAGACGGGAAACCATAAAAATACTAGAGGAATCCACAGGCAGCAAAATCTCAGACATATGCCAAAAGAACTTTTTCAGTGATACTGCCCCTAGGGCAATGGAAGCCAAACAGAAAATAAACAAATGGGACTACATCAAAATAAAAAGCTTTTGCACAGCAAAAGAAACCATCAACAAAACAACAAGAAAGACCACTGTATGGGAGAACATATTTGCAAATGGTATCACTGATAAAGGTTTAATTTCCAACATCTACAGGCAGCTTATACAACTTAATAAAAGGAAGATAAAGGATCCAATAAAAAAATGGGCAATGGACCTAAATAGAATCTTTTCGAAAGAAGACAGAAGGAAGGCCAAGAGACACATGAAAACATGCTCAAAGTCACTAATTATCCGAGAGATGCAAATCAAAACAACAATGCGATACCATCTCACACCTGTCAGAATGGCTATCATCAACAAATCAACAAACGACAAGTGTTGGCGAGGATGCGGAGAAAAAGGAACCCTCGTGCACTGCTGGTGGGAATGCAGACTGGTGCAGCCACTGTGGAGAACAGTATGGAGTTTCCTCAAAAAACTGAAAATGGAACTCCCATTTGACCCAGTAATCCCACTCCTAGGAATATATCCTAAGAAACCAGAAACACCAATCAGAAAGGATATATGCACCCCTATGTTCATAGCAGCACAATTTACAATAGCTAAGATTTGGAAACAGCCTAGGTGCCCATCAGCAGATGACTGGATCAGAATACTATGGTACATCTACACAATGGAATACTATGCTGCCGTAAAAAAGAAGGAATTACTACCATTTGTAGGCACTTGGATGGAATTAGAGAACATTATGCTAAGTGAAATAAGCCAGTCAATGAAAGAAAAATACCACATGATCCCACTCATTTGGGGATAATGAAAAACATTATAAACTGATGAACAAAATGATAGTTACAGAGGCAGTAAAGCATCAAACAGACTGTCAAATTACAGTGGTAAGGTTAGGGAGAGGTGGGGGAAATAAGAGATCAACTGAAGGACTTATATGCATGTATATAAGAGTAAGCAACGGATACAAAACATTGGGGGGTGAGGGCATGTATGGGAGTGGGGTGGGGGTGGGGGGCAATGGTAAGATATGTACACATATAATACCTTAATAAAAATTTGAAAAAAAAAAAAAAAAAGAATTTTCACTGTAATTGATTTCTAAAGTAAATACGAGGAACATATTATTTTTTTAACCATTAAAAGACACAGTTGACTTTTAAAACATTTAACTATTCATTCTTTCATAATTTCATTAATTCAGTTATTTAAAAGAACAAGTTAAGGGGCTACTAGGTGCCAGACATTTATAAAAACTCATTCAATTATCAGCAAAGGATTCCCATTTGCCAGGCACTATTATAGGAATGATGACTGCTTGATAGGAAAGAACCAATTCCCAACCTTAGGATGTTTATAGTCTGGCAGGGGAAATATAGAGATGCAGAAAGAAGCTAATACAGCCCTAACTGGTTTGGCTCAGTGGATAGAGTGTCAGGAATGAAGGGTCCCAGGTTTGATTCTGGTCAAGGGCATGTACCTTGGTTACGGGCACATCCCCAGTGGGGAGTGTGCAGGAGGCAGCTGATCGATGTTTCTCTCTCATCGATGTTTCTAACTCTCTATCCCTCTCCCTTCCTCTCTGTTAAAAAAAATCAATAAAATATATTAAAAAAATAAGCTAATACAGGGGAGAGTAATGTCATAAATAATACACTTTGTTCCAATGTTAAGGCAGATATGGCAGATATTTGCTTTCACATCTATACATCTAGCATTACTTGATTCTGATTTGTGACAGATTTGTTTCTAAACTTATATTATAAGTGCCTCCCTGGTATATTCAAACTACAGTTACTGGGTTTAGCATGTGAAAAACACTTTCTTGAACCTGTAACAGTTTCCAGACAAGAAACAACATGCCTGTGGGAAAAGCACGCTGAATTTGCTATTGATCTTTATAACTGAAACATTTGGGGGAACTTCAATGTCCTGTCCCAGAGTTCTGCTTAAATCCTGCTCTTCATTACATCTCACAAAGCATGCCAGACGCAGAGGCAGACACTGGCTCACTGGGTGGGATGTAAGACTTGGCAGAGAGAAAGATGCTTAATGCATTTACCTTCTGATTATTAGGAGACCACCATTTGAAACAGTCATTTCCAAGATATGGTTCTTTCTTAGTAAATGCAACAGATTGTCGAGAACTAGTTTTGCAGCATATATCACAAGGGTGAATCAGCTATAACTCATGGGTGAATGACGAAAAGAATTTAGGGCAAATGAGATCAAACTATAATTTACCATCCTTTTCAGGACAGTTTTTTCTTTCTTAAGATCTTCTAATCATGTATTTCAGAAGGTTCTGGCTTAATTAAGTGTTCTATTTGATGAAAGATTGGATGGATAAAACACCCCTTCCTCCTGGGGAAGCATGTGTTCATTGTGCTGCCAGCTCACACCAGGCCTAAGTGACTGGTCAACCCACTGACCAGTAGCATGACGTGCACTGACCACCAGGGGGCAGACACTCAATGCAGGAGCTGCCCCTTGGTGGTCAGTGAGCTCCTACAGCAGGAGTGCTGTTCAGCTGACCAACCGGCGCTGGGCTCATGGCTCCCGGTCCCGGCATCTGGACTGACTGGGCATGAGCCTGCGGCCACTTCTCTGGTGCCATGCAAGGAACCAGGCTGTGATGACGAGCGGCTGCACTGGTTGCTCTAGGACAGGCGCGTGGTGACCATAGTGGAGCGGCAGCAAGCCTCCCAAGCAGCAGCAGCAGCAGGTGCAGCGGGGCTGGCATGAGCGGGAGCAGCACAGTGTCTGGCCTGGGCTTGGGCTCCTCCCCTGCCGCCTGCCATTGCGCACTACTTCGTGCTGCGCGGGATCATCATGGACAGTAGGCTGGAGCCCAGTGAGCTGGAGGGTAAAGCCAGGCTGCGGAGGCGTGGAGGTCCACTGATCCCCACAGACCAGGCCGAGGGACCCCACTGGTGCATGAATCTGTGCACTGGGCCTCTATTTTTGAATAAAAGTTATGTTAGCTTAGACATTGTATTATAATAACTGTACTTCCTTCACTTACATTATATCAGCTTTGATAATCTAATTTGCATTACCTATGTCCAGAAGATGCTCAGGAACAGGGAAGGAGGATTAGGTACACATTTGAGAATTACTAGAAGTTGGGATTCTGGGTTTGGAAATTCATTGATGCCTTTCCAGTGTGTCAGCTTTGCTAGCAGCCAACTCTAAAGTCCATGTACAGTGCTTTGAGTTACTGCACGTCCATGACATTTCTAATATTTACAGTCTAATTTCCAGTAACTGAAATAATGTACTCTGTACCTCAATTATTATATATGGATTTTTTGTAATACTTGTGGTTCTATTTATTATACTTTTCACTTGCATGGCAGAACTAGGAAAATTATGTGTCAAGGAAGAAGAATGCTGACATCCAAGACTTTAGGTACACTTTATTAAGTCATGGAATGATGGGAACAAACTTGCTCATGGGTACAGCTAACATTGTGAGGGGTTAGTCTTCAATTTTAAGACTTTTTAGATTAGAAGTCTACACAGAGATGGCATATATGTGATGTTGATGACGGTTTAATCCAAGTAGGTTATACTGGAGGACATTTCCTGAGATTTAAAGCCTAGCTAAATTCCAGTACCATAGAATGAAAATAGATTTAAACCCTTAAACTTTTCTATCACAATTAGATTTCAATCTACTTTGAATTGCTATCATTTTTATAAAATCACATTTTTTGAGTCACATTTCAATACCATCTGCAATATTTCCAGTGCTGGAGATAGAATTCATATTTTCAATCCTGATAATTTACATCACATTTTCCAGCCCACAACATTTTTACTAGACATTGTAGAACTCGCTGTTCTTTTCAACCATCCCATAATGGCATTTCAGCTAAGTAAAGGCAAGTATGAGAATAGGGTTTGATTTCCAGTCATCAGAATTGACAAAGAATTATCTGACTCAGTCTTCATATAATTGAGAGAGCAAAAGGCATATACTTGCCAGTTCTGTGAGATACAAATAGAGATGAATAAGAACTGGTCCTTGCCTTAGAGGACTCGCATTCTACTCAGAGAATCAAATGTAGAAGTAGCAGTTGGGGTCAAAAAAGTGTTGGCCAGATACAAATGGCAGGGTTTGACAAACACTGTAAATAGTAATGAGGCCAAAAAAGGTGCGTGCACAGGAGGCCAGAGTCTTGAGATATAAGAAGAGGCCCAAGATTACATAAATGTTAAGTGTCAGAGTTGGGATTCAGTCTAGGCCTTACTTAAAGTCAATGTCTAGTAACCTGATAGTATATTTACAACCACAATTTGCTATAGTCTGCCTCTTCAAAATAGGAGAGGGTAGCTGGCTAGGATGCAGCCTTCCAGTGACTTCTGCCCAGAGAAATCCACAGCCAATAGCATTCAAAGATTCAGAATGTTACTTTTTTTCTCTCAAACATTTGAGGTCTATAAAAATAAAAATTCAAACTTTGTGACAGCATGTAAAAGAAAACTGTACTTTATTTACAAAGGGAATGAGACATTTAATGAATGAATATCTGGTTTTTGTTCCCTTATTTTACATTAAATATTTTATACCCTTAATACTTAGGTAATATTACAGGTCACTATGTAATTTTAAAATGCCTATTACTAGGTAATGGCAGTAAACTATAAGAGGATAAGATACCCTTGATCTAGCAATGGTCAGGCTGAACCAAATACCAATTGGCCCCTAACAAAAGACAGAGATATTTCCTACTGTTAAAAAAACAAAAGTTATGATTTTGATCTGAAAAACAAGTTTTGATTTTCATTCATTCATTCCCTAGTCAGCTCTGTGTATTGAATATGTATGCAGCTCTATGATGACGGTCTCAAAGAAGAAAGACAATGACCCTGGTCTCAAGAATACTGTATTTTGGTGAGTCATAGCTACATTTCCTTGAGTATACTTACTCAAAAGAAATTGTTGGATTTTTCCCAGACTATAAGAGAACTTCTCTGAAAATAGATGACTCAGTCATACAAAATGAGGAGTCTGGTGTACTATTGGGGAACCTTATGACAATGGTAACTTTCAATGAAATGACTGGAGTGAAAGTGACGCTGTGAGTTAGGTGTTCCTCTGGCAGAGGTGTTCATGTGCTCTGGCTCATTAGAGGATTGTACCAAAGAAGGCTGGGCTGAAGTTCACTTTCATTCATTTTGTGTGTCTTTCAGGCTTTCTTCCCCAGTTATTTTCCAAGCTTTAAAGTGTTCCCTATTATTTTAACCAAATGTGCGTGGTGATGGAAAGGACATGATATTTTCAGCTGAATGACTTAATTAGGTTTAAGTAAGCAGTACATGCCAAGGAGGGTAGGTTTGTTTCTAGCCATAAAACGGTGCGGGCGATGTGCGCTGTGTTCCTGAGGAGGGAAGCACAGTGATTGATGTGCTGGTAAAACGATGAAGGGAAGGATGAAGCCTGAGAGATAAAAGTCTCCAAAGGGAAATAAAGTAGGAGAGCAGCTTCCCCCATCTTAACTGAAGCATAAATTCAGGAACAGGAGCTGAGTTTTCATTTGAAGCACACAGTGGGAGAGAATTTAGCGTGTGTTTCTGTGTGTTTGTATACCCGTGTGTGTACTGGAAAACACATAAGGCAAATTATTTTCATGAAGAGTTTTCAAAGTATTTCTGAAAAAGGAAATGTTGCAAATGCAGAAGTTTTTTTTTTACTGATTATTCCTGAGAGACATCCATTTAGTCAGCATTCGGTGGAGACGCACAGAATCAGGGATGGGCAGGAACTGTCCCACTGCTGATCCAGCAGACTAGAAACACATAACATTGCTACTCTCCTAGAACTGAATGCTCTTAGTTCATCTTTTCTCTCTGCAACCACTTGCCTCTCCCACACCCCCACCGTCTGCCGGAATCATTTTCTTACAGTATAGATCATATTACATCACATTCATATTTGTGATCACTATAGCTGCCCTGTTCTGCCCTTACCTGTGTACCCAACCTCTTCATGCATTCCTCCCCACACTCCAGGGTCAGGCTTTTCATTCTACAAATATAAAATTCATTTTTATACCATGGTGACTTTGCCAGACTGTGCCCTGAGCCTAGAATGCCTTCACACCTATTCCCCATCATTTAAAATTCTCCCCACTTTTTAGCTGTGCAGCTGAAATGCCTCTTAGGCCTTGAAGACTTTCTAATACTCTTAGCAGTTTTAGCAGTTTTTCATCTTAACTTCTGGAGAATTTTGCTTGGAACATTAAAATGTTCAGTTCCTTTTGCCTGAGGTAAGCTGTTTACATGCCTGTTTTACTTTGAGTGTGAACTACTTGAGGGCAGGGCAGGAAGGGATGCTAATTGGTTTCTTGCCACCTACTTGACTTACCTCTGGTTGACATTAAAAAAAAGATCTGGAGAACAAACAAATATGGAGCTAAAAAGTATTTATGATTCACATGAGACTTTTCATAATGGAATCAGCTGCCTCACTATGTTTTCAAGATTTTGTTCTCAGGAGACCTCAGAATGAGATTAGTTGCACAGGTGAGAACATTCACTGCTCTCTGCAAAGAGGAAGGGACACACCACATACACAGGTGCTACTTAAATGTTTTTATGAACCACTTTCGGGACTGCATATCTCATTATATGGGGTATGCTGTTATCAGCAGTGCTTTGAAAAATCTCACCTCCTTACCTGTCTTTATTCCTCTTATGTACATGCTTGCGTATAATATAATTCCAAGGTGGGCAAACCTTTGCTTTAAAATGCTTTAAGAAGAAGAAAAAATGTCTTTAAGCTAAGGAACATTGCACATTTTTATGGCTTTGTTATAAACTTCTGAGAAACAGAATTGGGAAATCTTGAGGCTCTTTTTACTTTATGGAAAATCTAACATGCATCACCATAAAAAACGCACCTGCCATTCTTACAACAAAGAACAAAAATGAATGTAAAACTAATATAAAGTTGGAGGACGTAAATTTTCTATTCATTTTAAAAGAAAATATATGAATTCACATATACTTAACTAGGGAAATACATCAATTCACTTTAATGCCTTTTCTGTGCAGAGGGCCCTTCTCAGTCCCGTGTTTTCATCCAGGACAGTGGACTGACTATGTCTGTGCTCCTAATCAACAACATGCTCTTTGAAAGGCTGTGTAAAGAAAAGGGAAGCTGGGTTTCCTAATACTGGGGTCAAAAATACTTGTACATTCTTTTCTACATTGATGACTTACACAGATCAGAAAGATGAATTATTCTAAAGAATGAAAATACATATCTGACAGAAGAGAGGATTTTGTGATGATATTAATAAGGAAATAATTATATTATCACAGGATTATTTACCTTTAAAATAGATTTAATTTTCTCCCTTCTCCCCTTTTTCTTTCTTTCTATGTATGGTATTTTAACATGGGACCCAATGTTCTTCAAAATATTGAAATAAACATCAGGCTGAAATTATTCTGGACTCAGTGAATAAGACTTAAAAGCTTAGTGATATGGAAGTCTCTCATGAAGCATTCTTGCTATAATCATTTGCTAGATGCTAATGCTATGAAGCATGCAACTGGATTGAGTTTTATCCCACAGCTATGCCCTGCATATCTAAGTCCCATTTATTGACAGATTGGCAGAATTCTTCTAAATGTGCATAACTCACCTTGCCACTCAACAGGACCAACAATCATCTACCAACTCAGCTCATTTCTGCCATGATCTGTACTATTTCCAACAAATTTGAATATTGTGACTACTTGAATTTTGTATTCTCATGAGAAGTAATTTTATAGACTAGTAAGTCTTTAGGGGATTGGTAAGTGATATTTACTATACTTTAGAAAAATCAATTGTTTTCAAATACTTTTGAACCTCACAGCTATATCCAAATGATTATCGTAGGCTATAACTTATTGATTGAGTTCCATTTAGTTTGTTTTCAGAAAGTACGAATACTATAGTTATAAAAAACACTTTAAAAGTCAAGTGGCCCAGAATAAACTTCCTTTATTTTTTTCTAAATTAATGCATTTTACTTATAATTTTTTGTTTCTATATTTGATATTGAAAGAAACTCTTGCTTTGAATGTATAAAATTCAAATAAGCTGTAAAAAAATTTAATGGTCTTAAGGTCAGAGAACAAGAATAACCGTGGTTTCCTCAGGTAATTGTTAATAACAAAGTTAAATTATATAATGGATGAGGAAGAGAGTTGAAGAGAAAGATAAGAGGATCTGATCAAACTATGGGTAATAGTTGAGAATTGTTTCTAGAACATAATAGACAAAGGTGGAAAAAAGAGTACCTAAATAAGAGTATACTATTTTAAATTCTACAAGCCACAGTAACAATAGAGTATGTCATTGTATCACCATTTTTAATAATACTTAGATGAACAATTTAGAATGATTAATAATTTCAAAGAAATAAAAGGCAGAATAATACTATAATCTTCTAAACTGGAGTAACCTTGAAGCATATTTATAAGATCCTATGCTATGAATTGATACATTTCTATAATGTAAATATTTAATGGCAACACATTCTCTACTGCACCTTCAAAAGTACAAGTGTTTATTCCATTGTGGTTCACAGTAGTTAGTTAAAGAGGAAGTCTCTTTAGCTTGCAATTTTTGGCTATTGCGTTAAACTAGCATCCAAAGCATTCTTGTGCCTGCTTTACACATATATGAAAAGAACTGCTCGTTCCGCTTGAGAAAAATGAATCAATTATTACTATTTTTATTCTCCTGAATCCAAGGATCACCATTTTTTAACAACCCATTCAGTGGACTTAGAAAAAAAAAGGAAAGCTATGTTATTCAATACAGCTTGACAGCACACAAAAGCCCTAAGAGCAGGTGATAAATGATCAGATGTCTCTCTCAAATCTTACCTGGTTTACTCTTCTTAAAAATCCAACCCTTGCTGTCTACCATGCAAATCTGTTGGCCACTGGGTGAGATCCAGACTGAGTAGTCGATCATGATAATTCCAACATGTCATGGACAGCAGCGTCTCTCAGATTCCCACAAGCCAACTGCTTGAAAAGAACCTGCAACAAACAAGGTATTCCTTCACTTTAATGGAAACACAGTGAACCATGTCCTAGGTCCAGAAGGCATCACTACTTAATCAATACAGGAATAGTAAAGAAGTGTGTGAGGGGCCATAAATGCCTCGGAAAATGCTGATAAACATTAAAGCCAGAAGACTGAAGTTTATTTCCCATGAAAGGTGCTTTCTGTCGGGCACATGCTCCTCTTCATGTGATTATGGATCTACTGAAGCTCTCAGTATACACACACACGGTTGATATTAAAACTCACACCTTTTCTGGTGTGTACCCTTTCTCCTTCATGTAGGTGACCACTAGAGTACTCAGAGTATTTTTACTTTATTTGTAATAATCTCAGGGTACCTAGGTGATGAGGTTCAACAGGGCAAGACCCAGAGGAAAATTAGCATCTAGAAGAAAATCCATACGAAGGTCTAGATCCAGGACAGTTTCCTTAGTGAGCTGTGACATTGCAGTCAATGTCAACATTCCCAGAATAAAAATTGCAGTATCTCTGAAGAAGACAGTGCCTGAGAAACTCCTTTGGGGGGCATATGTGAGGGGCTGTAAACTCAGCAGCAACCATCCTATCTAATAAAAGAGCAATATGCAGAAAACGAGAATTAGCCCAGGGAGAGAAAAAAATGGCGGCGGAATAGACAGACGTGTTCCGAGCCTTGTCCCGGAGCAGAAAGAAAGAACAGCTGAGGGTCACACTAGGAGTGTTTGTTGGCAAGTTGGGGGACAGCTGAACTCCAGAAGAAGGTGGGAGACTGCTAGACGGGGTTCCCCTGACCTGGCAGCCCCCACTGCGGCTGGGTCCCCTCCCGGAGCTGCAGGCTTGGACGCGGAGTCTGCGCCATCTTGGACCAGAAAGTGGAGCTTATCGGAAGCCTAAGAATCCACAGCTGCGGCACCCACGGGATAGCTGCGAGCCCCAGAACAACACTCCCCAATTGGCGCAAACACACGGGTTCAGAGGAGCTCTACACTCCACCACGGAAAGGAGAGAGAGAACTACATAACCAGACACCCAGAGAAGAGAGACCATGGGGAGACAAAGACACAGCCCACATATGAAAGAAAAGCAGGCATCACCAGAAAAGGAAGTAAACGAAATGGAGGCAAGCAACCTGCCAGAAAAAGAATTCGGAGAAATGGTCATAAGGTGGCTGAAAAGAATGGAAGACAAATTCGACAATATGAGCAAGAACCAAGAGGAAATGAAGAAGAACCAAGAAGAAATGAAAAATGACATCGCTGCTGTAAAGAACTCAATAGAAAGCATCAAGAGTAGACTAGAAGAAGCAGAGGACCGCATCAGTGAGCTAGAAGACAAGATGGGAAAAAATACCCAAGTAGAGCAACTTCTAGAAAAAAAAATTAGAAGGCAGGAGGAGAGCCTAAGGGAACTTTGGGACAACACGAAACAAAACTACATCCGCATAATAGGGGTTCCAGAAGGAAAGGAAGTTGAGCAAGGAATAGAAAACCTATTTGAAGAAATAATGACAGAAAATTTCCCTGATATAGAGAAGAAAAAACCCACACAAATCCAAGAAGCTCACAGAGTCCCAAGTAAAATGAACCCCAAAAGACCGACGCCAAGGCACATTATAATTAAATTGGCAAACACCAATGACAAAGTAAGAATCTTAAAAGCAGCAAGAGAGAGACAGAAAGTTACATACAAAGGAAACCCCATCAGACTAGCAACTGATTTCTCAACAGAAACTCATCAGGCCAGAAGGGAATGGAATGAAATATACAAAGTCATGCAAAGGAAGGGTCTGAATCCAAGAATACTGTACCCAGCAAGGCTATCAATCAAAATTGAAGGTGAAATCAGGAGCTTCACAGACAAAAAAGAACTAAGGGACTTTATTAGCACCAAACCAGCAATGCAAGAAATGCTAAAGGGTCTGCTGTAAAAAAAAAAAAAAAAAAAAAGAAATAGGAAGCGAAGAAGGAACACAGGTGTAAAGAATAGGAATGGCAACAAATAAGTACCTATCAATAATAACTTTAAATGTAAATGGATTAAATGCCCCAATCAAAAGACATAGGGTAATGGATTGGATAAGAAAACATGACCCATATATCTGCTGTCTACAAGAAACCCACCTCAGAAAAAAAGATGCACACAGACTGAGGGTGAAGGGATGGAAAAAGGTTTCCCAGGCAAATGGAACTGAAAAAAAAGCTGGGGTAGCAATACTTATATCTGACAAATTAGATCTCAAACTGAAGGACATAACAAGAGATAAGGAAGGCCACTTCATAATACTAAAGGGAGCAATCCAACAAGAAGAAATAACTCTGGTAAACATATATGCACCCAATACAGGAGCACCCAAATACATAAAAAAACTCCTGGAGGATATCAAGGGAGAGATTGACAGCAATACGATCATAGTAGGAGACTTTAATACCCCACTATCACCATTGGACAAATCCTCTAAACAAAAAATCAGCAAAGAAATATCAATCCTAAATGACTCACTAGACCAGATGGAATTAATTGACATCTTGAGAACATTTCACCCCAAAGCCACAGAATATACATTCTTCTCAAGTGCACATGGGTCATTCTCAAAGATAGACCATATGTTGGGACACAGGCAAAGTCTCTTCAAATTCAAGAAGATAGAAATCATATCAAGCATCTTCTCAGACCACAGTGGCATAAAACTGGAAATCAACTACAATAAAAACAACCCAAAGAAATCAAACACATGGAGGCTAAACAGCATGCTATTAAACCATGACTGGGTTACCAGAGAGATCAAAGAAGAAATAAAAAACATCATGGCAACAAATGACAATGAAAACACTACAATCAAAAATCTATGGGACACAGCGAAAGCAGCTTGAGAGGGAAGTTCATAGCTCTACAAGCCTACTGCAAAAAACAAGAAACAGGGGTAATAAATTACCTAACCCAACAACTCAAAGAGTTAGAAAAAGAGCAACAAGAAAAGCCCAGTGTAAGCAGAAGGAAGGAAATAATAAAGATCAGAGCAGAGATAAACGACATAGAGACCAAAGAAACAATACAAAAGATCAACAAAACCAAGAGCTGGTTATTTCAAAGGATAAACAAGATTGATGAACCTCTAGCCAGGCTCACCAAGAAGCAAAGAGAGAGGACCCAAATAAACAAAATCAGAAATGAAAGAGGTGAAATAACAACAGATCCTGCCGAAATACAAAGGATTGTTAAAAAATACTACGAACAACTCTATTCCAACAAATTGGACAACCTGGAGGAAATGGACAGATTCCTAGAAAAATATAACCTTCCAAAACTCAATCAAGAAGAATCTAAACAGCTCAATATGCCAGTAACTATGGAAGAAATTGAAGCAGTCATCAAAGAGCTTCCGGCAAACAAAAGCCCGGGGCCAGACGGCTTCACGGGAGAGTTTTACCAAACATTCAAGGAAGAACTAAAACCTATCCTCCTCAGACTATTCCAAAAATTCAAGAGGAAGGAACACTTCCAAGCTCTTTCTATGAAGCCAGCATCACCCTAATACCAAAACCAGATAAAGACAACACAATGAAGGAGAATTACAGGCCAATATCCCTCATGAATGTAGATGCCAAAATCCTCAACAAAATTCTAGCTAATCGGATCCAGCAGTACATCAGAAAGATCATACACCATGACCAAGTAGGGTTTATCCCAGGAATGCAAGGATGGTACAATATCCGCAAATCAATAAATGTGATACATCACATAAACAAATTGAGAGATAAAAATCACATAGTCATATCAACTGACGCAGAAAAAGCATTTGACAAAATCCAACACCCTTTCTTGATAAAAACTCTCAGCAAGGTGGGAATAGAAGGATCATACCTCAACATAATAAAAGCTATATATGATAAACCCACAGCTAACATCATACTCAATGGGCAAAAACTAAAACCATTTCTCCTAAGAACAGGAATAAGACAAGGATGCCCACTCTCACCACTCCTGTTTGACATAGTACTGGAAGTATTAGCCATTGCAATTAGACAAGAAGAAGAAATAAAAGGCATCCAAATTGGAAAAGAAGAAGTAAAGCTGTCCTTATTTGCAGATGACATGATATTGTACATAAAAAACCCGAAAGACTCCATCAAAAAACTAACAGACTTAATAAATGAATTCGGCAATGTAGCAGGATACAAATTAATGCCAAGAAATCTATGGCATTTCTATACACCAACAGTGAACTTACAGAAAGAGAGACTAAAAAAGCAATCCCATTCTCCATCGCACCAAAAAAATTAAGATACTTAGGAATAAACCTAACCAAGGAGGTAAAAGACCTATATGCGGAAAACTACAGGACACTGAAAAAAGAGATAGAGGAAGATGTAAACAGATGGAAGAACATACCATGTTCATGGATTGGTAGAATCAACATCATCAAAATGTCCATACTACCCAAAGCAATCTATAGATTCAATGCACTCCCCATTAAAATACCAACAGCATATTTCACAGACCTAGAAAGAACTCTCCAAAATTTCATCTGGAATAAAAAAAGACCCCGAATAGCCACAGCAATCCTGAGAAAGAAGAATAAAGTAGGAGGGATCTCAATACCAGATTTCAAGCTGTATTACAAAGCCACTGTCCTCAAAACAGCCTGGTACTGGCACAAGAACAGACATATAGATCAATGGAATAGAATAGAGAATCCAGATATCGACCCAAACCAATATGCACAATTAATATTTGACAAAGGAGGCATGAGCATACAATGGAGTCAAGACAGTCTCTTCAATAAATGGTGTTGGGAAAATTGGACAGATACATGCAAAAAAATGAAACTAGATCACCAACTTACACCATACACAAAAATAAACTCAAAATGGATACAGGACTTAAATATAAGACGGGAAACCATAAAAATACTAGAGGAATCCACAGGCAGCAAAACCTCAGACATATGCCAAAAGAACTTTTTCACTGATACTGCCCCTAGGGCAATGGAAGCCAAAGAGAAAATAAACAAATGGGACTACATCAAAATAAAAAGCTTTTGCACAGCAAAAGAAACCATCAACAAAACAACAAGAAACCCCACTGTATGGGAGAACATATTTGCAAATGGTATCACTGATAAAGGTTTAATTTCCAACATCTACAGGCAGCTTATACAACTTAATAAAAGGAAGACAAAGGATCCAATAAAAAAATGGGCAACGGACCTAAATAGAATCTTTTCGAAAGAAGACAGAAGGAAGGCCAAGAGACACATGAAAACATGCTCAAAGTCACTAATTATCCAAGAGATGCAAATCAAAACGACAATGCGATACCATCTCACACCTATCAGAATGGCTATCATCAACAAATCAACAAACGACAAGTGTTGGCGAGGATGCGGAGAAAAAGGGACCCTCGTGCACTGCTGGTGGGAATGCAGACTGGTGCAGCCACTGTGGAGAACAGTATGGAGTTTCCTCAGAAAACTGAAAATGGAAATCCCATTTGACCCAGTAATCCCACTCCTAGGAATATATTCTAAGAAACTAGAAACACCTATCAGAAAGGATATATGCACCCCTATGTTCATAGCAGCACAATTTACAATAGCTAAGATTTGGAAACAGCCTAGGCGCCCATCAGCAGATGACTGGATCAGAAAACTATGGTACATCTACACAATGGAATACTATGCTGCCATAAAAAAGAAGGAATTACTACCATTTGTAGACACTTGGATGGAATTATAGAACATCATGCTAAGTGAAATAAGCCAGTCAATGAAAGAAAAATACCACATGATCCCACTCATTTGGGGATAATGAAAAACATTATAAACTGATGAACAAAAAGATAGTTACAGAGGCAGTAAAGCATCAAACAGACTGTCAAATTACAGCGGTAAGGTTAGGGAGAGGTGGGGGAAATAAGAGATCAACTGAAGGACTTGTATGCATGCATATAAGAGTAACCAACGGATGCAAAACATTGGGGGGTGAGGGCATGTATGGGAGTGGGGTGGGGGTGGGGGGCAATGGTAAGATATGTACACATATAATACCTTAATAAAAATTTGAAAAAAATAAAAATAAATAAATAAATAAAAAGTTAAAAAAAAGAGCAATATGCAAATTAACCATCACTCCATGACAAAATGGCAGCGCCCATAGCCACAAGATGGCGGCACCCAGTCCTCTCAGCCCTGCCAGAGTCCCCTAGTCTCAGGGAGGGCTGCCGCTGAGAGCCTGCAGAGTAAGCAGCCTGGCAGAATGCTTCCCAGAGACCCTCCTGACCCTTTATAAAAAACAAAAATTCACTCCCCACAGCGCGATCCCCTGCCAGCGGCGGCAGCCTGGGCTGGGGTCTCAGCCTTGGAGGGGCGCGCACCCCCACAGTGCAATCCCCTCCCAGCGGTGGCAGCCTGGGGTCTCAACCACTGAGTCACACCAGCCAGACAGATATGGAGGAATCTTAAATGTTTCTTTTTTAAAAATATATATTTTATTGATTTTTTACAGAGAGGAAGGGAAAGGGATAGAGAGCTAGAAACATCTATGAGAGAGAAACATTGATCAGCTGCCTCCTGCACACACCCCACTGGGTACATGCTCTTGACCGGAATCAAACCTGGGACCCTTGAGTCTGCAGGCCGATGCTTTATCCACTGAGCCAAACCAGTGAGGGCTGTCCAATATGCTAAAGAAAAAACCCTATCTAATAAAGAGGGAATATGCAGGGGAGGGCATTTGGGGGTGACCAGGGTGTCAGGAGAGGGCAGTTGGGGATGATTGGGCTGGCAGGGGAGCAGTTAGGCACCGATCAGGCTGGCAGGGGAGTGGTTAGGGGGTGATCAGGCTGGCAGGCAGAAAGCGGTTAGGGGCAATCAGGCAGGCAGGCGAGCCATTGGGAGCCAGCAGTCCTGGATTATGAAAAGGATGTCTGACTGCCTGTTTAGGCCTGATCCCACAGGCAGTTGGACATCCCCTGAGGGGTCCCAGATTGGAGAGGGTGCAGGATGGGCTGAGGGACAACCCCCCCCCCCCCAGTACACGAATTTTGTGCACCGGGCCTCTAGTTATCTATATCAAAACACAGACTATAAGACTGTGACCAGCATGAGCATGCTGTAGCCTGACACAAGAGTCTGGACACAAGAGCCCAGGAAAGTAATTAGATAACTAATTTTGGTGCAATCTACCACATATTTAATTGTTCATTCAACTATTTATGTTTATATGAGTAAATATGGTGTTTAACCTTCAAAAGCATTTTTAACTTCCATTCAAGGAGAAAAACCCCATGCACCATTAACAACTCTTAACTGTACTCATACCTGCCACACAAATGATTCTGTTCCATAGAAATTTAGAAAGATACTACTGAAAAGATTTGCTCCTTGGTCCTTTCAGGACAGCCTTTCATAACTATTAGAATGTTTTAGCTACTACAACTATATTTAGTTCTACATGTACAAAAATTTATTGTTATTTTTTCTAAATAGTGTGAAGGAAGTGGCTGAGAGCTTGTGCTAATCTGCATGTGAATGGCTGTGCTGAAGATTCATGGGCACAGGTGCAAAGACAGATTTTAACAAGCCACAAACTGATGTATCCTCATGCACCTGTGACTAGAGATTCAAGTATCCCCAGGCGTTATGTGGAGACTCGGGTAAAGGATACTGCAGTAAGATAACCTATTGTGCCATTGCGGCAAGAATGGCAAGGGCTGAAGTCCAGCACAGACCTCAGACTAAAATGCAACACTACAAAATAAGTCCTTAAAAAAAAGACGCGTATACTGGGACACAAAATGACTATTCTGCAACTCAAAACAAGAGTGTCATTTTGGTATTATCACTGACACACATAAATAACACACACACAAATGGCTAAAATTTTCTAATTTATTGATCCAATTTCTTGTACTTGTTAAACTAAACTTTAGTCAACTTCTGGATGCAAAATGTTTCTTTTCATGCCAAAAATTACTTCTTTTCTTCATTAAGGATATTCTGAAAGGTAACAAATCAATCCCTTTATAAAACAAATATGTTTCCACGAGTGGTAACACTTTTGGTCTCTTTGCTACCATGCAGGATATTTTAAGAAGTCATACATTGGTCAACCAAATGATATTGAAGTGTTTATAAACATAATCTCCAAGCTACCAAACTTACTATAAAGTGAGGAATTTTTGAAAGCTACTTGTTTGGAAGCACCCATTCTATTGCATTGGTTTGAAACTTTATTCTAATAACAATTTTCAGAAAAAATACTTAAAATAATCTTTTTCAGTTTCTTCTCCTCAAATATACTAGCAATCAAACAAAACATGCAGAAAATGCTTTTTGAAATACTCTTAGAAATTAAGTGATTTTCACTAAAATCAGTATGGTTTTGAAATGGTGTCATTTTCTTCTATTTTCTCATCTTATATTTTCTGAGTCTCTCCTTAATACTGGATGACTAGTCTAAAATCAAGATCTTGTGACATAGAACCCCGCACATGAAACCTATATGTCCATGTTGACCAATGTCACCCAATCAATTTAATAAATAAAATTAAAAAAATACAAATACAAAATAAATGCTATTCTTATTTTTGAGAAACGTGTATTCCTTTAAAAATGAATGTTCAATAAATGCATTTGATTGTATGTAAATTATACTTCAATAATTTTAATTTAAAAATTTTAATGAATTTTTGACAATATTCAAAGAGATTCTAGATGGGGCATGTTATTCAGAACCCACTGATAAAATACTGTTGTATATGAATTTTAAACAAAACACGACCAAAATAAAAACTGAAAAAAAGGAGAAGAAATTCAAACATTCACAAACCCTGCTTTTTTGTTTCTTGGTCTGGCCTTAAGTGCTCTGTAATTGAGTTACGGTCTTATTTGCCTTTCTTTATGCACACTGCTACTACCCTTTTAGTTATCCTGGTGCTTTGAAAAAGCTTTACCAAGGGTCCCCTCAGCACTTAGGCATTCATTTCATAGGTTATTGATTTGTCCTTATGGATACGTTGTTCTTTAAACTTTATCTGGGGTATGTGCTTCATCTTCCCCCTGGAGGCATGTTGCATAGCCCTCTGGGTAGCTGATGTAACTGGAACTGCTCAACATTCTGTGAGCTCAGTGCATTTGTTAAATGACTGCTTGGTATATTTTGCAAGCTTTGTATCTAACTCACTCATTTGCCTGTATATATGTAAAAAATGTAAACATTAACAATGTAACAATAGGTAGGTTATCAATGAGGCTTTCTGTCTTAGAAATTTCACATCTGACCCCTTTTATTAGTGACTGGAGGCCCGGTGCACAAATTCATGCACAGGTGGGGTCCCTCTGGGTGGCCTGCAGGGAACAGGCCAAAACCCGCAGTCCAATGCTGCCTGCAGCTCCTACCTGCCTCTCCCGCTCATCCCGGCCGCACTGTGCCTCATCAGTCCCCGATTGGGAGAGGCTCACCCTGCTACAGCAGCGCTCGCCAGCCATGAGCCTTGTGTGTAGTGCCCTCTCAAGGGGAGTGGACTGTGGGATCAGGCTGAAACCAGCTCTCCGACATCCCGAGGGATCCTGGATTGCAAGAGGGTGCAGGCCAGGCTGAGGGACCCCACCACAGGAGGGCTCCAGGGTGTGTCTGGTCCATCTCCCTCAGTCCCAATCAGCCAAACCCCAGAAGCAAGCTAACTGACCAGTTGGAGAATCTGCCCCCTGCTGGTCAGTGCACGTAATAGCGACTGGTTGACTGTCCCCTGGTGGTCAGTGCACATCATAGCGAGCGTTGAGCAGCCTTAGCATATCATTAGCATATTACACTTTGATTGGTTGTTCGGTTGTTCTGCTATTCAGTCTATTTGCATATTACCCTTTTATTATATAGGATATTGGAAAAGGGAAGGTGCCACCATTTTTCAGTCACAAAATGATCACTTCTAAATTCCTTTTTTTTTTTCTTCAATTAATCAAACATAAAAGTCATAGGTTATTTCCCAGCAGGCCAGGGTCATCAACAAAAATTGATGTTACCTATATGTGGCAGTTGCTATCTATTTTATATACAGTTTCTCATTTAATTTTCTCATAAAACATGAAAAGTATGTATTTTTAATAACTTCCACTGTATAGTAATGAAAATAGGATCAGAGAGTTTAAGTTACTTGCCCAAGGGCATAGAGCCTTTGGATAATGGGGTTGGGACACATGTATAATTAATTGATAGTGTGGTACTGTCAATTATTTCTAAGTTCTTACAAATTGAATTTGAGCATTTTGGTCAACCTACAGATGAAAATCTGAATCTCAGGAAAATCAGGTAACTTACCAGAGGTATTAAGATCATGGTAGAGTATGGATAAGTACCTTACCCATGATGCCCCTGTCTTTCTTCCACACCACTCTCTTACCCAGCTTACTTGGAGTGGTATGTCTAAACAACTATAGATGTCCAATTCACTTGATTTTAAAGAACCATGTTTTGGGTAGTTTTATTTTAAAAGGAGATACCAAAGCCAACAAACAAAATAAAAGAAGATCTCTGAGTAATCAATTTTAACTGAGCTTAATTTTCTGAAAGCAACAGATGGCATCTTTCTATCTTATAAGCTATTTTTCCAATAAGAAAACATAGACCAACACAAAAAGAGACTGTGTTCATAGATAGTGACAGAGCCTATGATTAGATTAAAATATAAATAGTACACTGGTGTTTTGCTGATGTTCCATTATTAGCAATTGCAAACTTGAAATAATCTTCCAAAATATTCATTTAACATTTTCAGTTCAGAAAAGCAGCAGGAGGCCCCTTAAGTGACACAAAACAAAATCTAGGGCAATTCTATCAATATTTGAGAACCCAGGATCTGATACTCAAACGTTTCTCCTTTTTTTCCATCTTTGTTCAAATATGCCAAATTCTGATTTTGATTATGACCTAGAAACTTTGTCAATTAAATAGGCCATATCCCCATTTGCGTTTTCTTAAAATGAGGGAAATACAATTAGTCATGTTCCCAGATTTTCTACAAATGAAACTGATCTCCCATCCTTCTTCCTTTCTTTTCTGTTTTCTCCATTCTCCTTTCCTTTTCTTTTTCTTTCCTCTATTATATTCTTCCATTGTTTTCTCTTCCTTCCTTATTTCCATCCTTCCTTCATTTCTTCTTTTTCTTCGTTTTTGCCTTTTCATTTTAACAAACATTTAAATGTATATTAAGTTCTATATGATGTTCTGGGTTCTGAGGAAAAGGCAATCACAGAAACTCAGCTCATAGTCGAGAAGTGTGAACAGAGAAGTAAACCAATATAATATGGAAGTGGGTTAGGGATGCAGGCTGCATTGATTCCTTCAGAATATGTAAGCCTTGAGAGTAAAATAGTTCATAATTCAACTCTAGCTTGGCCTGGTCAAGTTAGAACTTTGAAGAGATTAAGCAAAAAACAACAACAATACAAATTTAAAAAACAAACAAACACCTCACAGACACACACAACAGTATGGTGATTACCAGAGGGGAAAGGAGGGAGTGGGGCTGGAGAGATTACAGGGAGCATAAATGGTGATGGAAGAAAACTTGCCTTGGGGTGGTGAACACACAACACAATACACAGTTGATGTATTATAGAATTATATACCTGAAACCTATGTAACTTTATTAACCAGTATCAGGCCAATAAAGTCAATTTAAAAAATAAAAAATCATCATCATTACATACCTCATATACCTTGAGTTTTCTATGGTTTAGAAGGGGATTCTTTACATCTTAAAGCTCACAAACTAATGTCCCAGGGTCATCCATGTCACTTACGTGTGAATATAGCTTGGTTGACTACAAGCAGGAGTGAAAGGGCCAACAGTAACCTGAAGAAAGCAGGCTCAACCCAAGGGCTTTACAAACAACATTCTAAACCTGCTTTTTGCCAGACGGAACACCTTCATGAACTCATTTTGGTCCTCATCCACTAGTATGCCATCTCGCTTTATAACTATTGAGGAGTCACTGCCCACTACTATCCAGAGATCAGTCCCATTCCTCCACCTTTTGGCAAAATCCATGGTGGGTAAAACTCTTTAAGAAATATTTCCAGTGGCAGGGAGGCCCTCTGGACTAGATCATCAAAATCACCAAAGAGTGTGGTTAATAATGTGGATTCTTGGGCCCCACACCAGAACTAACAAATCCCCATTTTTGGAGTGAGATCGGGAATTCTGTAGATAGCTGTTCGCTAGGTTACACTTAGACTCAGTAACGTTCAAGAACCACTCTTCTAGAGCAAAGCCCATGTTTGATATTTCTTAATACTTTCTCACAAATTTTAATTTATAACATTTATTTCTCTTTTAATTTCAAACACAATAGCCTGTTTTTAAAAATTATTCTTCTGTTTTTAGCATAAATTGAGAAATTCCCAATGATCAGTGTTTTCCCTTCAAACATTTAACTACTCATTTTAATGTTCAATAATTACATGATCCTTACCACTCTTTTAACTGAATGCGGCATTAATTTTTTGATCACTTAAGAAAATCTCTAAGGTTAGTGAGAAGCTATAAGAACAACTGGAAATATTGCAAATGGCACAGGTTAGTCATAATGAGAAAGGAGGACTCAAGTGTAAGGGAGCAATGAATGGTAAAGGAGTAGTCAAGGGAGTGTGGTGGCCATCATGACTTCCATTTCCCGAAGAAGAAACTTCATGTCTACACAGTGCCTGAGTTTGACAGCAATTGCTCTCCTGAGGGGATGCAGTTAGCATATGTGAGAGGGGTGACTGTGGTAGGGTGTTTCAGGAGTTGGAGAGCATTCTAGAGAAAAGGGGTCAGAAAATGAGAATTTGGCAAGTAGCCACAGTAAATGAGTGTGTCATGCTAAGTGCTTCACATACATGTTCTCATTTCATCTTCACAACAAACCTGGGAGACAGATGTTCTTATTCCCAGTGGCTGACTGAGAAGACCTAGGGTCTGCAAAGGTAAGTAGCTTGCCTCAGGGCAAAAAGCTAAAAGGGAGAAGTAGGGTTTAAACTCCTGACTTCTTGATTCCACAGGCCATGCTTTTTCTGACATAATAAATGCACTGTATTTACTTGTCCTATTAATTTGCTTTTTGCACTTCAAAAATAAACCCAGTTCAACCACTTTTTTTTTCTCTTCTATTTCTAATGCTTCCATTCCATTAACCACTATATTCCACTTCATTCCAAAATCAGGTACATAGAGATAATATATAAGAGAGACAATGTAATACTGTTTGTTTTATTTTGCTTTGACTGACCAGAAACAAACACACAACTCTGATTTTTATTTTTATTGGGAAATCAGAATGGAGTTTGCATGTTGTATTATTAACATAGTAATAATCTTTAAAGGGAAGGGAAAGCCTCCTTTCTACTGCAGTTCAGGAATTGGGGGGGGGGGGGCCCTTGCATGTGACCTAAACTCAAGTAATATGACTTACACTTGGAAATGACACAAAGATTTAAATACGCATATATAAAGTAAGACTCATACTAATGCTAGCTAAAGCCCTAGGTTTTCCTGCAGTGTGACCTCGTTTTTATTCCCAGCACCTTGGCTTCCAGGCTTCCTTGTTCTTGTCTCTGTGCCTGTTTTGTGAGAGCTGAATCTCCCTCAGTTAAATTCATTTTCTGCTTAAGAAAACCTGAATCATTTTCCATAAACTAAAAATCCTGACACAGGAATTTGCTTTTTAAAAATGATAGAATATCTACTAGGATCCAACAAGGAGACTGACCCAACGTAACGTGGCATGTATCTAAGAGAACAACAACAAAGAAAGAAAAGCAGAAAAACAAAGACAAAGTTTGAATAGAGAAACTGTGACTAAAGTTATGATGCAACTAGTAAACTTACCAATAAAAAGGAAAATCTTTATCTAGTTAGGTTCCAATCAGATTTTTTAGCAAATGTTTTAATTGTGCTATGTATCAATGTTTTTCAGGAGAATGTTGAGAATAACTTCCAGATACGATGGACTAGTTAGAGCAACTTTACAATAAAGATATATTAAATTTGCCCGCCTGTATGGCTCAGCAATTGAGTGTTGACCCAAGAACCAAGAGGTCACAGTTTGATTCTCGGTCAGGGCACATGCCGGGGTTGTGGCCTTGATTCCCAGTTGGGGTGCATGCAGGAGGCAGCCAATCGATTCCTCTCTCATGGATGTTTCTATCTCCCTATTCCTTTCCATTCCTCTCTCTCTAAAAATCAATAAAAACATTCTTTTAAAAAGATATATTAAATTAGAAGTGGTTTGCTTCACACATAGACACACTTTTAAACCCTTTAAGATGGGAACACTTATTACAAAGCATCAGGTTGACCTGATGGGAACCTGGCTAACGCTTTTCTATCTGAAGAAAGCAGTCAGCGGCACAGCCAAGTGGATCCCAGCGTGTGTGTGGCTGTTCGCAATATGACTGCTGCTTTTCCAAGTCCTGCTTTTTGTGGCTTTTTTTAGAACAAATAGTAGAATTTTTTTTATTATGTTATTTTATTTTCTACCATATCCAGGACTTATTCAGCAGACATATAACTATTGAAATTAAAAAAAAAATAGGTGTTTTAAAAAGAAAATAAAGTCACATTACCAATCGTTCAGTCATTCAAAAAAATATTTACTGCATTATTACTATGTCCCAGGTACTGTGGAAGGCTCTAAATTAAAAGGATAGATAAAACACTGACAGTCCTAGACCTTACAGAACTTACCGAGCTCACATAATCAGTAAAAATCCTTATTGGGCTTACATAATTTGTACAAATGTGGTTATACTTAGTAGTCTGCCCTAGTTCTGGGCTCCTCAAGGCTAACAGTAATTTGGTATAAAAATTGAAAAGTAAGCTGTCAAATTGTCTCAAGGTTGAATAAAATGTTTATATATTTTTACCAACTCATGGCAAATGGTAGCTAAAAAATAATTCAAGAGCCCAAAAAGAGGTTATTTAAAAAAAAATTATTGATTTCAGAGAGAGAGAGAGAGAGAGAGAGAGAGAGAGAGACATTAATTTGTTGTCCCACTTATTTATACATTTATTGGTTGCTTCTTATATGTTCCCTGACCGGGGATCAAACCCACAACCATGGCGTATCAGGGCTCTGCTCTAACCAACTGAGCTACCCACCCAGGACCAAAAGATCATTAATTCATTAACTTCTTACCATATTCAACAACTATTCATGATCAGTACTATTTTCTGACTTCTGTTTTATACAACAGATACCAAGACGAACGAGATACTCAATTTCTTGACATTTTCTTTCCATTAGAAGAAGGCTGATGGTGAAAATAAGATCACTTTGGAGAGTAATATCATGGCAAATATAAAATATGGTAATATTAGCAAAACACAGGACAGGAAGCCCTGGATAGATGGGTGATGAGGGAACCCTGACTGATGAGTGTTTGTGTGTAAGATGTTCACCTAGGAATTGTCTATGACAATAAAATGTTAGAGCACACTAAATGCCAATAAATTAGGCAACTGGAATTGGCCTTACCCTGCCACCCAAAACAACTATGAAAGTATTAAAAACGAGTAAACAGTTTTCAGGCACTGAATGGACAGTGGGTGACTGATATTTGCAAGAAACAAAATACACTGAAGTGAGCCTCTGATCATCCACAATTGCCTGGCTTTTAGCCTGGGGACATCTTCCTGCCACCAAGAAGGGAGATGGAGCTCTGAGGGGGCAGCTATGGGAGCTCAGATATTAGTGGCTGGGATGGACAGGGAAGGTACCCGAGAAGAGAGAATGCACAGAGGAAGGGTCCCTGAACACTGGTGGAGGTTTGCCTTAATTTCCTAAGAAATAAGAAAATATTTTGATTGAATGATAAAGAAAATATTCCACATCAGAATGTGTGGGTGCAGCTAAGTCAATGATAAAAAAATATACTGATAACTTAAAAACCTTGTATTTGAAAACAAAGTTCTCAAATCAAATATTTAAGTTTCCATGCTATGAAACTAGAAGAATATAATCAAATTAAGCCTGAATCAAAAGTAAATAAAGGTAAAGGCAAGATTTGATGAAACAGAAACAGATAATAATACAAAACAAAACAAACTGAAAAATGCCAAAGTAGCTTCTTTGAAAAAATAAAGTGGATAAATGAAATATAATAAAAACAGAGAGAAAATAGAAATTATAAATATCTGCAGTAGAAAATAGATGTCATTACAGATCTTAAAGACATTAAAAGAATAATAAAGGGACACTGTGAATGACTCTATGATAATAATTTGATAATTTAGATTAAATGGACAGATTCTTATAAAACACATTTTTAAAATCCTCAAAAATACTCCAATTAATCAAATTGATTATATTTAATAAAGAAAGTTAATTCATAATTATATACAACTACCCAGAAAGTAAACTTCAAATTCAGATAGTTTTACTAGTGAGCCCTATCAAACATTAAGGAATTTCAGTCTTTCATAAATTCTTTTAAAAACTCAAAGAGAAACAAACACTTCTCAATACATTTTATGAATTCAAAATAAACCTGTTCTGGTATCAAACTTAATACAGATATAAGAAAAAAACACAGACTGATATCCTTCATGAGTGTAGAGCAAATATCATTAACAAAATATCAACAAATCAAATCTAACCATATGTAAAAAAGGACACTACAGTATGATTAAGTGGGGTTTATCCCTAGAAAGCAAGTTTAGTTTAACAATCAAATGTAATTTACCATGTAGTCATCACATTTAATGCAGAAAAAAAGTCATTTGACGAAATTTAATACCAATTTATGATACAACAAACAAACAAACAAACAAACAAACCAAAACACCCAAAAAGAAAAAAAAGAAAAAACTTTGTCCTGGCCAGTATGGCTCAGTTGGTTGGAGGGTTGTACCACACACCAAAAGGTGGTGGGTTCCATTCCCAGTCAGGGCACATACTCAGCTTTCAGGTTCAATTAGGCTCAGGACGTGGGCAGCAATCAGTCTCTCTCTCTCTCTCTCTCTCTCTCTCTCTCTCTCTCTCTCTCTCTCTCAAAACAACAAACAAAAACAATAAAAAGCATTTCCTTAGGTGAGTATTAAAAAGACAAAATAACAACAGAAAAACTTTGAGCAAACTGGTAATAGAAGGCAATTTCACCAATTGCTACAGGGCACTACAGAAACCTACATATGACATTATACTTAACTAGAGGCCTGATGCACGAAATTCATGCAAGAATAGGCCTTCCTTCCCCCGGCTGCCGGCACCGGCTTCCCTCTGGCACCCAGGACCCAGGCTTCCCTTGTAGCCCTGGCTTCGTCCGGAAGGTAGTCTGGAAGGACATCCGGTCTAATTAGCATATTACCCTTTTATTATTATATATTATTATAGATGGTGAAAGACTGTTTTGCTCCTAAAATTAGAAACACACACACACACACACAGAAGGATAATAGCTGCCACCATTTCCATTCAATATTGTAATGTAAGTTCTAGCTAGTTCAATAAAGCAAGAAATAAAAGGCATCCATATTGGGAAGGAAGAGGTAAAACTGTCTTTATTTGCAGATAACAATAAAAGTACTAGAACTGATTAATATGTGAGTTTAACAAAGTTGCTAAATATAAGAACTACATACAAACATTAATTGTAATTCTATATTCTAGCAACAAAATATTAAGCATCAAAATTTACAAATAAAAACCTCAATACCATTTTTAATAGTATAAAATTACATGAAATAGGTGGGAATATATCTTGTACAAAAGATGTGCATTACTGATGCACTGAAAACAACAAAACATTGCTGAGACAAATTAAAGATGGCCTAAAAAAATGTAGACATATACAGTGTTCATGAGTCAGAAAACTCATTATTGTTAAGATATCAATTTCCCCTGAATTAATCTATGAATGTATTAGTCTATACATTCATTCCTAACTTAAGCAGAATTTTTAAAGAAATTACAAATTAATTCTAAAATTCATATGAAATTTCACAGAACCTAGAAGAGCCTCCCTAAAAAACTAAAAATTAAGAACAAAGATGAAAGATTAATGATACTCTAATTCAAGACTTATTCAAAGGCCACATTTATCAACTTATCAAGTGTGGTTTTGTGTCTAGACTGACAGGTAGATTCAATAAAATAAAATAGAGTCTAAAATAGACCCACATGTGGATAGATAATTGATTTTCAACAAAAGTACAGACAATTGAATGAAGAAAGGATAGTCCTTCTGGAACAATTGGGTATTTTTTACACACAAAAAGATTTTAAGGAAAAGAGTTTTTATCTCTACTCATGCCATCTATACTAATAAAATGGTAATATACTAATTAGACCGGACATCTTCTGGATATCCTTCCGGACAAAGCCATGGTGGCGCGGGCCGAGGGAGAGGCAGTTAGGGGTTATCAGGCTGGCAGGGAAGCAGTTAGGGGGTGGCCAGACCAGCAGGGGAGCAGTTAGGGAGCAGCCAGACCAGGAGGGGGGCAGTTAGGGGGCAACCAGGCTGGCAAGGCAGCAGTTAGGGGGTGGCCAGGCTGACAGGGGGGCAGTTAGGGGGTGACCAAACCGGCAGGGGGGCAGTTAGGGGGCAATAAGGCTGGCAAGCAGAGGCAATTAGGGGCAGACAGGCAGGCAGGTGAGCGGTTAGGAACCAGCGGTCCCGGATTGTGAGAGGGATGTCCAACTGCCTATTTACGCCCAATCCCTGCATGATCAGGCCTAAACCAGCAGTTGGACATCCCCCGAGGGGTCCCCAATTGGAGAGGGTGCTGGCTGGGCTGAGGGACACCCCCCCCTCCCCGTGCATGAATTTCGTGCACCGAGCCACTAGTATAATATGGAACATTCACTTAAGGATCATACAATTAAAGCTATAAAACTTCTTGTAAAAATGTAGGTAGGAGAAAGTATGTCTTTAGGTTAGGAGAAGATTTCTTAGATATTATAGCAAATATAATGAAAAAGCAGGCCACAAACTGGGGGAACTATTTGCAAAGTACATAAGGAACTTGTATCTGGAATATAAAAAGAACTCTCAAAATTACTATGCAGCTGTTAAAAAGAAAGAACTCTTACCATTTCCAATAGCATGGAGGGAATGGAGAGTGTTCTGCTAAGTGAAATAAGCCATTCAGAGAAAGATAAGTATCACATGGTCTTATTCATATGTGGAATCTAATGAACAAAATAAACTGATGACCAAAATAGATCCAGAGACATAGAAGCATGGAGTGGACTGATGAATTTCAGGGGAAGGCAGGAGTCAGGGTGTATGTGTGTGGAGTAATTAACTGGGGAACTTATGTGCATATATGCATTACACATGGACACAGACAATAGTGTGGTGAAAGCCTGGGGGTGGGGTGGGGTCAATGAGAAAATAAAACAAACAAAAGGGACATACTTTCAACAATAAAAATAAATTTTTAAAAATTGAATGATAAGAAAACAATTCAACTAAAAATAGAATTGATGCTCACTAAAAAGCTATTGATGACAAACCAGCTCCTGAAACAATGTTCAACATCATTAGGCCTTGGGTAAAGGCAAATAAAGAAAACTTGAGAGTTTTTGCACGGCAAAGAAAACCATTAGCAAAAACAAAAACACAAACTTAAGATACACTATACTCCCATTAGATTAGATAAAATTAAAAAAGTGTTGGCAACAGTATGGAGGAACTCAAACTCTTAAGCAATGCTGCTTGTAAATGTAATGGTAAAATGGTACAATTATTTTCTTTACAACTTCATTGAGGTATAATCCTATCTAATAAAAGAGTAATATGCAAATTGACCATACCTCCACTACACCAACAAGCCACACCCACCAGCCAATCAGGAGCAAGTATGCAAATTAACCCAACCAAAACGGCTGTGGCCGGGGAGAGAGCAGGAGTCTTGGGTTTCCCTGGAAATGGAGAAAGCCAAGCTTTCCGTCTGCTCTGGCCTGCCTTGGCCTCTGCTTAAGGCTACAAAGTTTCAATTATAGAAGATAAATAAATCCCAGATACCAGGGCTTCTGCTTGGGTCGCCGGGGGGTGTGGTCAGCCTGAAAACCACCACAGGTCCCTCACCCAGGCCGCACCACACTCCAAGGGAACACCCACCCTGATCCAGGACACCCTTCAGGGAAAACCAGCTGGCCCCCACCCATGCACCAGGCCTCTATCCTAGCTAATCCTCCTATCTAATAAAAGAATAATAGGCAAATTGACCATCACTCCAACACACAAGATGGCTGCCCCCATGTGGTTAAAGATGACTGCCCCCATGTGGACACACGATGGCCGCCACAAGATGGCCAGCAGGGGAGGGCAGTTAGGAAGGACCAGGTCTGCAAGGGAGGGCAGTTGTGGGCAATCAGGCCAGTAGGGGAGGGCAGTTGGGAGGGACCAGGCCTGCAAGGGAGGGCAGTTAGGGGTGACCAGGCAGACAGAGGAGGGAAGTTGGGGGCGACCGGGCCTGCAGGGGAGGGCAGTTAGGGGTGACCAGGCCGACAGAGGAGGGAAGTTGGGGGTGACCAGGCCTGCAGGGTAGAGCAGTTGAGGGGGACCAGACCTGCAGGGGAGGGCAGTTAGGGGTGACCAGGCCTGCAGGGGAGGGCAGTTAAGGACAAACAGGCTGGCAGGGGAGCAGTTAGGCATCAATCAGGCTGTCAGGGGAGTGGTTAGGGGGTGATCAGGCTGGCAGGCAGAAGTGGTTAGGGGCAATCAGGAAGGCAGGCAGGCAAGCAGTTGGGAGCCAGCAGTCCTGGATTGTGAGAGGGATGTCCAACTGGGATCGGGCCTAAACGGGCAGTTGGACATCCCTCGAGGGGTCCCAGATTGGAGAGGGTGCAGGCTGGGCTGAGCGACACCCCCCCCCCATGCACGAATTTCATGCACCAGGCCTCTAGTTGACAAATAAAGTTGTAAGAAATTTAAAATGTACAACTTGATTATTTGATATAGGTATGCATTATGACAGGATTTTCCCCATCAAGTTAACTAATACTAATCATCACATCACATATTTTACTTTTCTCTGTGAGTGTGAGAACTTTTAACTTCGACTCTCTTAGCAAATCTCAATTATACAATACAGTGTAATCAACTGCAGTCACCATGTTAATCATTAGATCCTCAGGTCTTATTCATCTTTTTTTTTTTTTTAATATATTTTATTGATTTTTTTACAGAGAGGAAGGGAGAGGGATAGAGGGTTAGAAACATCGATGAGAGAGAAACATCGATCAGCTGCCTCCTGCACACTCCCCACTGGGTTGTGCCCGCAACCAAGGTACATGCCCTTGACCAGAATCGAACCTGGGACCCGCAACCAAGGTACATGCCCTTGACCGGAATCGAACCTGGGACCCCTGAGTCTGCAGGTCGAAGCTCTATCCACTGAGCCAAACCAGTTAGGGCAGGTCTTATTCATCTTATAACTGAAAGTTTGTACCCTTTTTCCGACCTCTTCCTATTTTCTCCACTCTCCAGCTCTTGCCAATAGTGAAAAGCAGTTTGAAGTTTCTTAAAATCTATTGATCTAGTCATTTGACTACTATATTTTTTATCCACAAGAAATGAAACATATGTCCATGCAAAGACTCCCACACAGCTGCTCAGAGCAGACATTTTTGGTTTTAGCCAACAGCTGGAAACTGCTTAAATGTCCATCAACAAACAAATGAGTAAATAGTGTTACCCCCATATAATTGAATTCTACTGTGCAATAAAAAGACATGAACTTTCGTATTATAACACATTGATGAACTACAAAATAACTATGTTGAATGAAGAAAGTCAACCTCCCCCACCCTAAAAAAGTACAAGCTCTTTGAATCCATTTATATGAAATTCTGAAAAATAAAAATTCACCCTAATTATAGTTACAGAGAACAGTTCAATGTTTGCCTAGTGTTGGGGAAAGGGTAGCAAGAAGGAGAAATTAAAAATAAATGAAAAATTTAATACAATGTGTATGTTCATTACCTTGACTGTGGTGATAGTGTCATTAGTGCATGTGGCTTGCTGAACCCTAAAAATAAGTGTCCACTTTAAATATGTGCAGGTTATTATATGTAAATTGGGGGGAGGGGTCCCTCAACCTGGCCTGCCCCCTCTCACAGTCCAGGAGCCCTCAGGGGATGTCCTACTGATGGCTTAGGCCTGCTCCCTGCCTAAGCTGCAGTCTGGCCTCCCTCTGCTGAAGGCAACTGGCCAATCAGGGGAAGGCACTGCCCCCATCACTCCACCACTGATGCAGCTGCCAGCCATTGCAGCTGCCTGCCTTTGGCCCTAGCAGCCTTCAGCTTTGTCTGGAAGGATGTCCAGAAGGACATCCGATCTAATTAGCATATTATGCTTTTATTATTATAGATTATACTTCAAGAAAACTAATTAAAAGACAGATGGGATAAATATGAAATTTCATCTGACAAGCTCTTTGAGATTAATTTCTTCTATCAGTAGTAATTGATAAAGAAATTTGTCCCAAATAGGCTTAGCAAGAAAATTTTCTTGAGCAGAGAAACTCTCATCCTTCCAGGAAGAAATTTATAATCCTGATAAAATGCTTAAGGAATTTCTAATACACTTTAAAATATAAGGTCTCTTCTGAAATTAAGTCCCCTTCATTGGCTATTATTCAGGTGACTAATGTTCTTTAACTGGTTATCCTTTTTTCTTGTAGCCAGGCCCCAATGATTACCTATCAATCATTTTACTTTAAAAAGCATTTTTTACTGAGAAAGAATATTTTTTACTTGGCCAGTTTACTCTCTTCACTTGCAGATTTTGAAATATAACTGTGATATAGGCTTTTAACAAATTTCCCTGAATTTTTTCTTCTTAAGTTGTGAATCATGTAAATAAAAAGGAGAAGGAAGGGAGGAGGTGGGGGAGAGGGAAAAAGAGGGTGGTCCAAGGGAATGGGAAAATGATTAGTGGAAACTGAATGAAATTTTGAGCAACAAACAGAATTTTAACATAAAAAAATTAAAGTGGATGATTAAGGATCCAATTTTTAAATGAATGGTAACCTGCAGAGTAGCTGAGTAAGAGGATTAAAAGGATAAATTTATTATCATGCATAGAGGACTGTATACTATTAAACTTTTATTTTGATTAGGGAACTTTGTAGTATTTACAAAATTATTAGGTTGATTTAAATAAGTCTCTCTTCGTTCTACCAAAGACTTATTTCTGCCTTTACACAAGACAGAGTACAATTGGCAAGGTTTTGAGAAAACTTTAATAGTTTTGTTAACATGTGCAAATGTGAAATAAACTCACAAGTAGTTGTTTCCATTTGAAATAATCACTTACATTACTCCTTCCCTCTCCCCTCTCCCCGCCCCCCCACCCTGCCTCCCGCTCCTTTGCCCCCAGGAGATTGCACAGGGGAAGAAATCACCTTGTGTCTTTACACTTAATCAGAGCTCTGCTGTGTCAGGAAAAAAGAAAAACCTGACCTTCTTGCTTTTAATGACCCAAAGGGAGTTATCTATTACATTAAGTGCCATGACAACTCACAAAATATAAAGGATTTAAGGCAGAGACAATATATCATCCCAGCTTTTCATACAAACTGATTAATAGTCTAGTAACCAACAAAATACCAACAGAATAATCCTGACACCTCTTCCAAGGACTGATGAAGAAACTATGCTGAATGAAAGTTTAATCACGATTTCCTATCGCACAGCCAGGTTCCTAACAAGATCACATAATTACAAGTGAGAGAATTCATATCCTCAGCTAATACATAATTATATCTGGAAGCGTAACTACTAAACTAGGAAATTGAATCACTTCAAGAGGGTGCTTTTCACACACAAAATAGGTATATAGTTAACAAGAGGGACTCTGAGCTTCTGTTTACACATTTAAAATCATAGGTACAATTTGAGAAAGGTCCAAAAACCCCAGTAAAAGGGTTTTGGTACTTGGTGGAAGAATAATTCAGTTGATAAGATGGTATATAATGCTTTGTGAAGGAAGCTTTTGTTAAGCTTCAACTCTAAAGGGATCATTAAGATTTTGGGAATAGTTGAAATTATTCATCTTTTTAAAAAAGTATTCAAAATCCAGAAGTTGCACATGTAAAGATTAGAAGAAATTGAAACCTGTCAGTCATGGCCATTGTCATCTCTAAGGCAGCCCATTCTGAAATTGGTGCTCTCAGAATCACCTTCAAACATTTCTATCTCAAATTCTGTTTTGAAGAAAGTTGCTTCTCAAGTTGAAACTTAAATAAAATCAGTGTTAAGTAATAAGTGCTTTTCCTAATGCAAAGTGAGAACTAGGAGAATGTAAGGAGTGCCAATGAATATTAACTAGAAGTCCTATTCATATTGCCAGTCAGCTTGATGGTGCCGCATGTGCCTGGGAATGGCTCTTTTTTGAAAAGAGACTTAAGGTGTGGCTGGACAGATAAGGAGCTGAACATCTTGAGAACTTCAGACATTACGACCAGTGAGAAATGACTTTTAATCTTGCTAAGTCCTACATAAGATGAGTACAAAATTACACACTTGAACGCAGCTAGATCCATGGTTACGAACAAAAAGTTGATCACCAAATCCTCAAGTCTCCCAACTTGAAATTCAAAACAAAGCTTCAGAAATCAGAGCGTCATTGAACTTTAGAACAGTAGAGAAACCTAACTACACACTCTTACTCCTCCCTCCCTCGTTTCTCATGTTCCTTTTTCAGGAGGTTGTAGTACACCTTCTATATTTAAGGCACTGAATTTATTTTTCAGATAAAGAAACGACGTGATTTGCCTAAGCTGGGCTTTTCTTTATGACCTTCACGAAGCCGAGTTCTGCAGCCCATTGCTCTCTGGCTGTGTCATGCTACTCACATTCAAAATCAGTATTTATAAACCTCAGTAGAAATCAGTGGCAAAGCATAAAACATGAAAAAAAGATAAAAGAATAAAATACTTTATGATATTCTAGTAATCCCCAAACAACCAGTGGCAACACTATCAGAGACAGATCAATAGAGACATACCCTTGGTCCAATGTAGTGTGACTTTTCATAGAACAAACATTTATGTCCTAAATTTGTTCCTTGTGTTTCACATATTTCTGGAATCTCTCTAACAGGATAGCTGTTTATTTTACTTTTTATTTTTTTTAAGGAATGTACACTATTTTTATCATTTGAAAACATTACACTGGGTGGGGCAAAAGTAGGTTTACAGTTGTTCATATGGAAAATAATACAATAATTAATAAGTAATAATAAAATAATAAATCCTGTGTTTCATGCACTCACCACTGTAAAGCTATTTTCATCCCACCGGTACTTATATTGCCTAGGTTTTAAGGAAGAGAAGATGGAATGGTTAATGTAATTTAATGGGGTGAGTATTGGTTGAATTATTTACTGCTTTAGATCATCTCATCAGTATTATCTAAGTGGAGTGTGTCACTCCCAAAGGTGCACAAGAATGCCCTCTGGAGATTGGCAAGAAAATTCAAGAACTTCATTTATATATTTTATTTTATCCTTTTCTAATTTCTATTGTATATACATTTTTAGAGTAAAATCTATGAATATCAACTTCAGTGTACACAATTCTTTTTATACGGTACTAGAGGCCCAGTGCACAAATTCATGCATGGAGGGGAGGGACCCTGCTCCCACCAGCCGGGGGTGGGGGGAAGGAATCATGGGAGGTTGGCCTGCCAGGCAGGAGGGACTGCAGGAGGTTGGCCAGTGCCCCGCCACCTCAAAGTTCCCTGCCTCCTCCCCTCCTCTTTCCCTCGCTGCCGCTGAACACCACAGTAGGCGGGAAGCTCCTGGGGAAGGATGAGGACGGGAGCAAGAAAAACCCTTTTGTTAAGGACTGACTTTCAATAGATCACAGAGAGGGGGCTACTTGACTATGTAAGAAACCCCGACCCAGAAGCAGGTCTCTATGAATGGTTTAGCACCAGGGCCAATGGGGGCCAACTGGCTGGGGGATGGGCCATGGGAGGTTGGCTGTGGAAGAGCACTGACCACCAGGGGGAAACTTCTGCATTGAGTGTCTGCCCCCTGGTGGTCAGTGCGCATCATAGTGACTGGTTGCTTAGGCTTTTATATATATACTAGAAGCCCGGTGCATGAAATTCATACACAGGGGGCTGTGTCCCTCAGCCCAGCGTGCACCCTCTCCAATCTGGGACCCCTCGAGGGATGTCCAACTGCCTGTTTAGGCCCAATCCTACTGGAATTGGGCCTGAATGGGCAGTCGGACATCCCTCTCACAATCCAGGACTGCTGGCTCCCAACTGCTTGCCTGCCTGCCTTCCTGATTGCCCCTAACCACTTCTGCCTGCCAGCCTGATCACCCCCTAACCACTCCCCTGACAGCCTGATTGATGCCTAACTGCTCCCCTGCCAGCCTGTTTGTCCCTAACTGCCCTCCCCTGCAGGCCTGGTCACCCCTAACTGCCCTCCCCTGCAGGTCTGGTCCCCCCAACTGCTCTACCCTGCAGGCCTGGGTCCCCCCCATCTGCCTTTCCCTGCAGGCCCGGTCGCCCCCAACTTCCCTCCTCTGTCTGCCTGGTCACCCCTAACTGCCCTCCCCTGCAGGCTTGATCACCCCCAACTGCCCTCCTTTGCAGGCCTGGTCCCTCCCAACTGCCCTCCTCTGCTGGCCTGTTCACCCACAACTACCCTCCCTTGCAGACCTGGTCCCTCCCAACTGCCTTCCCCTGCTGGCCATCTTGTGGCGGCCATCATGTATCCACATGGGGGCAGTCATCTTAGACCACATGGGGGCAGCCCTCTTGTGTGTTGGAGTGATGGTCAATTTGCCTATTATTCTTTTATTAGATAGGATTAGCTAGGATAGAGGCCTGGTGCATGGGTGGGGGCCGGCTGGTTTTCCCTGAAGGGTGTCCCGGATCAGGGTGGGAGTTCCCTTGGGGTGTGGTGCGGCCTGGGTGAGGGGCCTGTGGTGGTTTCCAGGCTGCCTCTCCCCCCCCCCCCCCCCCGGCAACCCAAGCAGAGGCCCTGGTATCTGGGATTTATTTATCTTCTATAATCGAAAATTTGTAGACTTAAGCAGAGGCCAAGGCAGGCCAGAGCAGATGGAAAGCTTGGCTTCCTCCATTTCCTCCAAGCCCCCTGCTCTCTCCCTGGCCACAGCCACCTTGGTTGGGTTAATTTGCATACTTGCTCCTGATTGGCTGGTGGGCGTGGCTTGTGGGTGTATAAGAGTGATGGTTAATTTGCATATTACTCTTTTATTAGATAGGATAGATAATAAGAATATATAACTCATAAAGATGCAGAGTAGTTTATGAGTGAAGGGGCATAGGTTCCAGGGCCAGACTGAGTTTAAAGTTTAAATGGCTCTCTCGCCTATCACTAGCTGAATGCATAAAAAAGCTGTGGTACATTTATACCAGGAATACTATGCAGTTGTAAAAGGAAAGATCGCTTACCCTTTGAGACAGCATGGAGGGCCTGGAGAGTATTATGCTAAGCAAAATAAACCAGTCAGAGAGAGAGACAAGTAGCACAGGATCCCACTTATATGTGGAATCTAATGAACAGAATAAACTGACAAACAAAAGATGCAGAAATATGAAAGTTTGGAACAGAATGTCTGATCTCAGAGGTGGGGGAGAGTTGGTGGGAGGGGAGAGATTAACTAAAAAAATTAAATGCATATTTGCATAACCCATGGACATAGACAATAGTGTGGTGAAGGCCTGGGGTGGGGCAGGAACCTGGTGGAGGGAGAGGAAAGGGGGAAATGGGGGGCATATGTAATATTCTCAACAATAAAAATGAATTAAAAAATAATAAATAAAATGGTTCTCTTACTACTTACCTATGTGATTGTTGACCAAGTTCCTAAACATTTCTTTGCCTCAAATTCCTCTTTTGTAAATACAGATGATAATAAATAATATTATTTCTAATTTTATAGGATTGACATTAACTTCAAGTGAGCAAATATACATGAAGCACTTAGTATAGTGCTTGGCAAAGTGTATATATATATATATATATATATATATATATATATATATATACACACACACACACACATACACATACTTTGAAAGTAGTACTTTTTTTTAGTTTTGATAAGGGTACAAATTTTAATTCTCTATGTTAGAATGTGGTGAGGGAATTAAAAATTAATAGGACACAAACCTTGTCTGATAGGGTTTAAGTTCTTGTACGAGTCAACAATAACACCCTAAGAAAAGTTAAGTAAAAATCTACAAAAGTGATTGAAAAAAATGTTTTTATAAGTAGATTAAACATGTTGCTTTGTAACTTTGTTAGTGAAACCTTTTCAAATCAACATTAGAAGTAAAATAGCTAAAAGTTCAGCTATTCTAGGTGAAATAGGGTTGAGGTAGGCCATGAGAGTTCTGTGAAACAAATTTAAAATTTCATACTTTGCAAACCAGAAGTTAAGGGGGAAAAAGAGAGATTTTCAACAGGCAGTATTTTATTTATTTATTTATTTTGTCGCTTCCCTCTTTGGCTGTCCTTGTTCCCATAAAAGTAGGTTATGGCAAAGATGAAATATTGTTTTAATTTATACACAGTACAAGAACAGCTAGCTGTGTTAGCAGTTACTAACTTTCAAAGGTTCCCAGTCTGCTAATTTAAGTCATAGTTTGGTCCGCCACATAGTGTGTGGGCCAACTTTGAGAGCCTCAATAATGCAGTCCAGTCAAATCCAGCTCTGGCCTGTGTTGGAATGAAGCAAATCAAAACAAGAAGAGATAAGAGAGAGCTTGGATGGCAATTCTCTCGGACATCTGTGCAGTGAGTCACATCAAAAGACCATCAGCGAGGGATACACATATGGGGTAGCCATACAAGAAGCAGCAGAGTTGAAACAGGTACCCAGCTCTTCATCCCACCAGGATTCCCGTGTCCCTTCAAGGCTCGCTGAGTTAATACCAGGCTACAACCAGACTAATTTGGTTCACAATTGTAACAAAAAAGGCTCAAAACACTTTGACCCTCATAAACACCTAAGGAATGCAAATGATAGAATTTCTTTAATTTCTCTGTTCTCAGGATACCATAAATCAAGTCTGAATTCTGCATTGCAAGTGAGCATTTGAAAAAGTTTGGTGCAGAGCACAAACATCAAATTATATGCATATTTCCATTTACATTGATTTATTCATGGGGAAGTATCATATTGTTATTTAAATCTCCAAATTTCTTTTTTGTTGGAGATATTTAATGTTTGCCAAGTGTTCCTCTTGGTGGAAGTCTCACAGGAACTTTGGGAGTTGGACTATTCTGACCAGTTTCAAAGAGAATCATCCAGATATCATTGCTGACATGTACACATAAGGAACTGTTTGACATTGAAACGGGGACTCAGAACTGTTGGACATTGAAATTGGGACTCAAACATTTTTTTGTTATTATATGTTTATTTCTAGTCTGCAGAGGCAAGATTTTTTAAAGGAAAGAAATGGGGAAAAAATACATACAGAGGCAAAGAAGCATTGAACAGACTGTCAAACTACAGCGGAAGGCAGGGGAGGTTGGGGGCGGGGGGCTGTAAGAGATCAACGGAAGTACTTATATGCATGCATATAAGCATAACCAATGGATACAAGACACTGGGGAGGGGGGTGGGCAGGTAAAGGCATGTACTGGGGGGTAGGGGAGGCCGGGGGGAAGTCAATGGGGGAAAAAAAGGAGACATATGTACTACTATTTGTAATACTTCAAACAATAAAACCATATATATATATATATATATATATATATATGTATATATATATATATATATATATATATATATATGAGAGAATCAGTGGTGTGGTCAAAGTCACAGGACTGCAACTATGAGCAGTAGAACATGACACTGGTTAGGCTGCAGTTCAAGCTCATGCTCGTCCACGCTACAGTAAACACTGCATGTTTAGATAACAAACTTCAAAGGGCAAAGGATTGATTGCTCTCCTGATGGGATTCTGCCTGGCATTATTGACATGGGGTGTGCAATTAGTGGGTGTGCCCCACTAAGGAGACCTGACATTGGAAAACATGAGTTCATCTAAAGCTCCATTTGGAAATGTTCATGTTATTAAAATTGTAATAAGAAAACCATCATTTCTTGAATGCTTTCTGTAGGCCAGGCACTGTTCCAAGCAAACACATAAGAAAACATTGTTTCATTCAATTCTCATAACAACCCTTATTATTTCCCCTCTTACACAAGTTAAACACTGAAGCTTAGAGAAAGAAGCTCAGCTTCTTGCCACGCTCACATGGTCAGTGAGCAGCAGAAGCAGCCATAGAATCCAGGCTGACTTAAAAGCTTGTTTCTCTAGTTAATAATTTAAAACTCCTAACAGAGAGTGACAATTTACATATTTATTAGGAATAATTAAAAGTATTAATTGCCCAACAAACCGAGGGAGAAGAAACATTTAAAGCAAGAGTCAAGAGATACAGATGAATTCAAATTGAACATAACCCAATGCACAATGGAAAATGATGGCTTCCTCATAGATTTCAAAAGTAATAACAATATTCCTTGATCTATGGTCCTATTCTCCTCCATTTTCAAAGCCAGTAGTGGTGGGTTGAATCCTTCTCATGCTTCAAATTTCCCCTCCTCCTTCCATCTCATCTCTCTCTTTGCTATAGCAGGGAAAGGTTCTCTTCTTTTCAGGGTCTACATGATTAGATTGGGCCCACCCAGATAATCCAGGACAATCTTTCCATCTCACGGTTTGTGATCTTAATATTTTCAAAGTTGCTTTGCCATGTAAGGTAAAATATTTATAGGTTTCAGGGACTAGAGTGTGGACATCTTTGAGGTGGGAGTGGAGTCATTCTTCAGCCTGTTCAGTAATAAAAGGAAATAAACTACTGATATGTGAAACCTGGATGAATCTCACATGCACTATGCTAAAAAAAAATGCTGCATCCTGCATGATTCCATCTATATGATATTTGAAAAAGGCAAAGCTATGGAGACAGAAGACAAATCAGTGGTTTCCAAGAATGAGGAAGAGAGGCAGGGATTGACTATAAAGGAGCTTATAAAACTTATTAGAGTGATGGGAACATTCTATATTTTTCTTGTGGTGGCAGTTATATTACTATATGCTACTCAAAATTTATAGAAATAAACTCCAAAAAGAATGAATTTTACTCTGTGTAAATTTTACTGTGTGCAATAAACCTTACTCCTGCCCCAACCCAAATATAAAGGAAACTACTACTAGTGGTATGTTGAGTCACCTTGAATCTGATGATGCAAGAAGTTTAAAACTAAAGGGTAGCCTTATTAATATAGTGAGACTATATGTCCCAAATTTTCTGAGAGTTTCCTAATTTGAAAATTCTCCTGAATATTTATTTTAAATAATTTTCCTAATATCAAAATATCTCTCCAAATATGTTAATATTTTAGTAGCAAAATATACTCCTTACACCCAGGGAAAATCTCATCACATATCAGTTGTTCAGTTTTGGATTAGAAACAAAATTGTCATTATTTTCAAAGGTCACGTAGCCTATTTTCATAATTTTAAAGAGGAACAAAACAATGAGATTAATTTGCTTGAGGTTACATATTTCATCTGCATGCAAGCCAGAAGTAGAATTCAGGTTTCCCAGCTCCAGTCCAATACTCTATCAGTGAGCTGATACAAATCTAAAGGAAACTCTAATTGTGTCAATGCTTACACCTAAGCGTTAATGAGACACCTGTGCAAACCACATCCATTGTGAATGGCTCTGAAGTTAGCACACATAATTGGAAACAATTTTAGCAGTTACATTTACTTTTCCAGATGTGTATCCTGCTGTTAGACCCTGGAGGAACAGTTATACAACATTAGATGTCGGAATTAGTCAAACAACCAGATACCTTTCTTTAGCAATGGGTGGGGGAAGGTAACTTTGGCACAGGGAACAGAAATAGAAAAACAGAACCAGTGATATACTGCATAGTTTAATGAGTACAGCCGGATCACTCTCTCTGTGAATGACAGCTTCATTCCCTTCAAATGATCTTTTCTAAAGATGCAATTGAACAGAGGACTCTCATCCAGACTGAGAATAGGGTTTGTTTACCTGCCAACTCCTTTGCACATCTGTTCTCTATCTTCTTCTTTCTTGTCATTAAAAAGCCCTGTTTTCATCCTGACAGGACAGTGAAAGGCAGGGAGCACTTTCAGCTAGCTCCAAGAAACACACAGATTCCTACAGTGCAGAGTTATGGTATGATCTGATTGACAGCTTCAATAATGGTGTGTACATTGTGTCCCTGCCAATCCGTGGATATACAGGATAGCTCACATTTCTTAGATGAATGAATTTAGCTTGCTTTAATTTTTATTTCCTTAAAACAATTTTAATAATAAGAAATTTATGCATTTGCACTCATTCACACCCTTCTCCCACTCAAACTAAAACACTCACTTGGATGAAAGAAATGCTTCACAAAGAGTTGAACATGAACTCTTCCATGTGTTTGTTTATAGCTGTCCTGAGAAAATACCCAAACAAATTGCCTACTGCCATTTAAAACTCAAGAAGCCTGAGATTTCCTCGGGAAGTGAAACATTTGGTAAACTTGTTGTCTATAAGTAAGCTATGGGGATAATTCAGCCCACAAGGTCTACTAAGAGAAAACTGCTGATAGCCAAGCAGAAACTACATAAGTCACTCAGAAGCTGGTTTAATAAAGATGGACATTAGGAAACATGAGTTCAGTTCAGTTCTACCATTAATCGTAAGCATTATTGAGAGTCTACTATATGCCAGGTAATTTATGTACCATATAAGTTAAGGTTCTAGGTGCAAGCAACTGAAACGGTCACTGGCTAAAGAAAATGTATTGGGAATGTATTAGGAGCTTATGAACTCAATTGGAAGGATGGGGAAATATTTCAAAATAGGCAAGAGCTATGGATAGGGCCAAGAAATAAAAATATCAGGAAGTGCCCATTCATTATGAACAGACGCCAAACATTTTCAGTTTAACTGTCAATATGTTTCATATCCAACTTGCAGACAAGAAGTATAACCTCAACTTCTCTTAGGACATGTCCTGAGTTGGGGTAAGGTCGGGCCCACCCAACTACATTCACCAAAGAAGATACAATTCCAGTTGATGTTAGGAATTCCAGATATAATTTTCCAAAAGAAATTCCAGTTGATAAGGAAAGGGATGGTAGGTGGGGGGTTCGGGGCGGCGGGGGAGGGAGAACCAAACCAAAAACAACTATATAAATCCAATTCATGATCCTTCACATATCCATTAATGAGATTTATTTTGTAAATGAAGTTAAATATCATCATCCCAATAAATTCCCATTCTACTTAGAACAATCCAATTGGCTTACCAAACCTCCTCTCCAATTTTGTCTTTTAGCATTTCCTCTTTTTATACACTGAACTTGGGACACACTGGGATTTTTCTTCCTCTTTAGACATACCAGGCTTGTCTTGGGCCCCTTTATCAACAGTTCCTTTTCCAGGAATGTTTATCTCCCCTTAATTTTTTAAATATATTTTTGTTGATTTCAGAAAGGAAGGGAGAGGGAGAGATAGAAACTTCAATGTTGAGAGAATCATTGATCCGCTGCCTCCTACATGTCCCCTACAGGGGATTGAGCCCGAAACTCAGGCATATGCCCTTGACCGGAATCAAACCTGGGATCCTTCAGTCCACAGGTGGATGCTCTATCCACTGAGCAAAACCAGCTAGGCCAGTGGTCGGCAAACTCATTAGTCAACAGAGCGGCGAGCCACAGTTTGCCCACCACTGGTCTAACCTAAAATTAACCAGTGACTTCCTACCATGTCACACTATGTTTATTCACTGCTTTAAAAATATATATGTGTTGTCTGTTTCCCCGACTAAATCATACAATGCCACAAGAGCTGGAACCTCTTTTCCTATTGGATAGTTCCTGTACAGACTAGGGCCAGGGGTGGGCAAACTTTTTGACTCGAGGGCCACAATGGGTTCTTAAACTGGACCGGAGGGCCGGAACAAAAGCATGGATGGAGTGTTTGTGTGAACTAATATAAATTCAAAGTAAAGGAGCAGAGGGGAGAGCAAGAGAACCGGATAGAACAGCCGGATCCGGTCAGCGGGCCGTAGTTTGCCCAAGGCTGGACTAGGCACTCAGAGTGTATGTATTAGGTCAATAATCCTCACAATAATCCTGTGCAATAGGCATTCTATTTCCATTTTTAGAAGAGAACACGGAATGTAATAAAAGCTAAGAAATTTACATGTGAGAAATTTATGTGTGGTGTAACTCAAGGTCAGATCTGTTTATATGGATCCTAGGTGTGATCTTTAACATCAGCATATATTGATTCTATACCATTGGCTGTGTGACTTGAGGTGAGTCACTACAGAAAAAGAGATTTTCCAATTTTCTGCAGCAGAATTTTTTCTCTCTAAATGAAATCCCATGTACAGGGGAGAGAGAGAGAGAGAGAGAGAGAGAGAGAGAGAGAGAGAGAGAGAGACATTGATGTGAGAGAGACACATTGATTGGTTGCCTTCTGCTTAGGCCCCAACCAGGGTCGGGGATCGAGCCTGCCCTTGACCAGAATCGAACCCAGGACCCCTTCAGTCCGTGAGCTGAAGCTCGATCCACTGAGCCAAACCAGCTAGGGTCTCCTTTGTTTTTAAAAAAGTTATAGATGAGAGTAGGAGAATGTTGCACGGACATGCTCCCAGGAACAAGCTGGAATTACAACTGAAATACAGAAAGGCTTCCTGAATAGTCAATGGAAAACTCACAAGAGACAACCCTGATACCCAAAGACCGAAGGTGGAGACCGCATAGAGACTGGTAGGAGGGGTGGAGGTGCTAAAGGGCTGCCCGGGCACCCACAGACAGCAACTGAAGTCCCGGAGAGATATCTCAGCTGTGTGTGTGTGTGTGGGGGGGGGGGGGTGTCACTGGGAACTCAGGACTCGGGGATCTAATCCTGAGGTGGGCTCCTTAGCAGAGAGCACCAAACTGAGGAGGCTACCCACATAACATCTAGCTGTGAAAAGCAGTGGGGTGCTGTCTGTCAGGGAGTGGTAGCTGAAAGTTTGGGCATCCTCTTAAAGGAACAATGCACAAAAATTCCCTGTGGAGCCACCCACCTTGTGCTCTGGCAGAGGGAGGGTGAAGTGGACTGGAGCTATAAAAACAGAACATAGGACTGGGGACTTGGGGGCGACCAGGCCTGCAGAGGAGGACAATTAGGGGCGACCATACTGGCAGGGGAGGGCAGTTAGGGATGACCAGGCTGGCAGGGGAGGGCAGTTAGGGGCAATCGGGCTGGCCAGGGAGCAGTTAGGTGTAGATCAGGCTGGCAGGGGAGTGGTTAGGGGGGTGATCAGGCGGGCAGGCAGAAGTGGTTAGGGGCAATCAGGAAGGCAGGCAGGTGGTTGGGAGCCAGCAGTCCTGGATTGTAAGAGGGATGTCCCACCGGGATCGGGCCTAAACGGGCGGTCGGACATCCCTCAAGGGGTTCCAGATTGGAAAGGGTGCAGGCTGGGCTGAGGGACACCCCTCCCCATGCACGAATTTCATGCACCAGGCCTCTAGTTATTATATATAAAATCATTTTTCTTGTAATAAAAAAACTGAAAAGAAAAGAAAATGATAGTTATAAAGACTGAATAAACATTGGAAAATATTTGCTATTACTTTGAAAAAAATCACATGTACAATGTAATTAAATTGCTCATTTCATATGGGCAAAGATATAATATTTACTTATTATGAAATCAGCTAGTGAAAGTATTAAGGTCTTGACAAACATTCATTTTATTACCTCATTTTGGTTGCACACATTGAGGAAAACCCATGTATCTAAATACAGGAACAAATAGTAAGAGTCTATACACTTACCTCCTTAAAATCTCAGGATGCTCTTCGATTGGAGATATGATGGGAAAGCTTTTCTCCAATTGTGCCCTGAGGGCAGTTGATCTGAAAGCATGTGTCCATGTACTGTTGGACCCTAACATGTTAAAATTTGATGTCTAACACTGCTCAGAAGGCGGGCTGTTTATTATTACTACACCTTCTAATATATAGTTTTTATAAGCCCTATATGTAAAGGAATTACTGTGGAATTCCTAAAACATATCCAAGAAAATTATAATTAAAAATTGGTGGGCCTAATGTTGCCCAGGATCACCTGTAACTCTCACACTCTGTAGTCGAATTCCACATCTTTTCATATAACTAAATTCACTTTGATAAAAGAACATAAGAAGCAAACCCCAAAGACCCAAAGTAGTCTTGAAATAAGCTGTAAATTCTCAAGGGTAGCAGCAAAGCCCATGTGCTCTCAGAGCACAGGGCAGGACAAGGACTCGGGGCAAGGAGCAGTCTCAGTGAATCACCACTGTCTGCTTAAGAAAACAGAAAGCTAATAGCATCCTATGTCAGAATAAGAGAGGGAGAAGGATAAACAGATACATGATTTGTAAAGAATCTGATAGAAATATTTATGGCATTAAAAAATAGATACTTATAATGAAACAAACAAGGAAACTAAATGATACAATCACTTTTTAAAAGTGTCTTCCTTTCTTTGTGGATTCTACAGAAAGTCCCAAGCATTTATATAATCAAAAGCATTGGTGTGATATACTGGGAAAATATTTGTCTAAAAGCAAAATGTAGAGTGAGGTGAATAATTAGTCTGAAGGGATTAACCATGAAGCTAAGGAAGTTTAGGATTCAGAGCCTCTTGCTGGTATGGGGTCCTGTCAAAGCTTAATTTCTAGTTTTGTACTAACAATTTTTTATTCCTTTTATTAATAGTACTCCCTCCCCCAATTGTATAAGCTTCAGGCCCCACAAAAGTTGAATCTGCCTTTGGTTTCAGTAGATTTTTAGTAATGAGAAAGCCAGGTGTAATCAGTCATTAGTTTTAGTGTGACTGTGGGGTGTTGAGCTGAATTTCACATCCTCTCCCCTCCTCTCTTTATCTATCTATCTCTATCATCTTATTATCTATTTATTTATTATCTATCTATCATCTATCTATCTCTTCTCTCTCTTTTATCTCAGTCCCCTCTTTCTCAATCTGTCTCATATGCATATTCTCTCAACTCTTTGGCTTTCTTCTCCAAGTCTTTCTCCTCTTTCTGTCTCCCTGTCTCTCCCTTCTTCCCCATTCTCTCTCACGTTTGCTAAGATTTATCATTTCCCTCACCTTGACTAAACTTTAGATAGTAAAGTTGGGCAGTGAAGTTCTTCTTAACTATAGGTCCCTGACCTCATTAAAAAAAAAATAAAAATGAGAGCATTTACCTTAGAAATCTTGCAATTGTAAATTCTTTCTCTGCCCCTTTGAGATGTAAATCTCCCAGCCATTGGGAAGGTCTTTCTCAAGGGCCTGGGAGCCATCTTTATGAAATGTAATTACCAAGGAAGATAGAGCCATATCGCCCAGTGTCTGTGGGAGGGTAGGAGTCTAACCAGCATCACTTAGAAAACACAGATGGCCTAATCACTCTGACCAACATCCTGCCTAATGGCCTTCAGTACTTTGCCACTAGCTTACCCCAGGGCTAAAAATTCTCCTCCCTTTTTATTCAATGAGTTAAATTCAATCTCCCCAATTACAACAATAATGAAATAAATTCATCCTTGCCTATCTGGCTCCATCCAGTGCAAATTTCCTTTGACAACATACATACACAACCTATTTCTATAATGCTACAGATAAAGCATCTAGTTCTAGGGCTTCCCAATGTCTTTCTTCCCCAGAGCCCTTAAACTTGTTCTCCTAGCCTCCTATGATTCTTCACTTAAATCTTACTTTGACAGTCCTACCTATAAAAACTTAGCCTTCTACACCACTGCACCTTGTTTGTTTCTTACATAACTTTTACCACAATTAGTAATTATTTTTCATTTATCTGCTTATTGCCTGGTTATTATATTAGACTGTATATTCTATGAGATCAGAGACTATATTTGAATTGTTCAAAGTTTATTTTTATTATCCTCAGGACCCATTAGAGTGTCTTAATATAAAGTACCTACTCAATAAATATTTAAAAAATAAATTATTAAGTAAAAGGCATGAACAGTATTTTTCTAATTATAAATTACAGCCTCTGTGATCCATAAATATTAGTAAGGTTCAATATGCCCTTGGGATTATATTCACAAGAGAACTGGTACAATGTATATCACATTTTGTAATGTGGCACTGATTGCATGGTTCATTCCTGGCCCACTGGTGCCATCACTGAGGAAGGCACTAAGGGAAGCTAAGGACCTCCTTCAACTCTTCACACCCATCAGTCTGCTGCCTCTGTTTCCACCCACAGCTCAATCCTATTACACAGGTAGGAAGAAAGAAGCTCAAGACTCAAGGAAGCCAGGCCTGAGAAAGACACTAACATGAGCAAGAATGTTTATTCAAACTCATTTTGTAAGTTAAAGTAAATAAAAAAAAAATGTATCATTTTTGTCTCCCAAGGATAATTCAATACCCCTTCTCCCTCAGAGACATCCCTGACTATGGAGGACTCTGCCCCAGAGTTTATTAACAACAGGCTATTATTCCTTTAATAGTCAAACTAGCAAGTTTTCTCCCGGAATTTTTTCCATTTTTCATTTATTTATTTGAAAATAGCAGAAATAGACACTCTTTCTCTTGTCATCCTTGTGTTAAGTCTACACTGATATCAGAAAGGTATGGGCTGTGTATTGCAATAAAACAGTTGTTAATTTTAGTTTCTGCTGGTAATATGTGCTGGCAGCCATTCTTACACAACCATGATGACAAGGCAGAAGTCACTTATGAGTAGCAAGTTATGTCAATGCCAGATACACAATCTCAGCAGCCAAGGTCCCAGATATTCCTTTCAAACTTTCTAACTCTGTACACATGTGCATCTAAAAGCTCTTGGCAGAAGAAAAACAACACAGGTGAAGTGAAAAGAATCACAATGAAAGATCTTGAAGAAAGAGGAAGATCACATAATGAATCCAGGAGAAATCCCTGAGAAGAAACTCTTTAAAAAAAGTTATATATATATATCTGTATATTGATTTCAGAGTGGAAGGGAGAGGGAAAGAGAGATAGAAACATCAATGATGAGAGAAATCATTGATGGGCTGCCTCCTGCACGCCCCATACTGGGGATCAAGCCCGCAACCAGGGCATGTGCCATTGGCCAGAATCGAACTGGGGACCCTTCAGTCCAAAGACCAATGCTCTACCCATTAAGTCAAACCAGCTAGGCCAGAAAAGACTCTTTAGTTCATAGGTTGTGTAACAGTTACAAGACAACAGTTCTCGGGTAAAATGATAGACGTTTGAAGAAAGGTTACTTGACTTTTGACTGGTAGAGAATGGATATTAACAACAAAGTAACAAGAAATAAAAAGGGCTGACAGTGACATTACTTATGCTGATGTTATGGAACAGTCTAATGTGTTCTGAAAACTAGTTCAGAATTAGATGTTAAAAACAGGACAAAACTAAATAGACAGCAAAGGAAATGTGTGAGATAGTTTCACAACACAGGCCTTCAGAATCCTTGTGGAATATGTGACTTTTACACCTGAGGAGATGACTATTGTTTTGAGAACCATAGAAGGCAGGGGGCATTTTTAGAGAGATTAGAAAAGGACAAAAAGCCATCTTTTGAAATGGAAAAAGAAAAAAAAAAGCATAGTGGCAGCAATGATTTGGAATGATAACCTTAATTTAAGACTTGGAAATGGCATGAAAACAACTCATTAGGAACCTTAAGGCACATCAGGAAAATTATAGTATGCCAGTTCACTTTAATTTTCTTCATCAAGGAAGTACTGCAATGCACAGAAAAGCACCATATGTAATCCATCTGAACTCAGATGAGTTATAATATTCTGTGTATTAAATTTTTTTAGTAAGCTAAAAATATCTCAGTATCATACAGGTGAGTAAGTGATAGGTTGGTCACAGTCTAAGGTCTAACAGATTTGTTGTTCCACTACAAAAAAATGTGAGCAATGTCCCACTGGGATTAACATTAATGTCACTTGGCAAAACCGAACATCTAAGTAAGATCCTGTATTTGTTGACTTAGGTTACCTGATTTGAATAAATTTGTGAACACTAATGGCATAAAATTAATGGCCTTGACTCAAACTTCTCAGGCTCTCATTCCCATCCATATCATATTAGGCTTTCTCTCTTACAAATTAACTCCCCTAGTATTTCTTTGGTGTCTCACTTATGCTGATGAATATTGCTAAGTGGAAGAAGCCAGTCTAAAAAGGTTATATATTGTCTGAGTCCAACCATGTGATATTCTGAAAAAGGCAAAACTATGGAGACAGCAAAAAGATCAGTTGTTGTCAGGGATTGGGGGAGGGAAAGAGAAATGTAAAGAATTTACAGGGCAGTAAAACTACTCTTATCCTATATAATAATCCTATATAATAAAAGGGTAATATGCAAATTGACCCTAATGGCGGAAAGACCAGAATGACAGCTCAACCAGTCACTATGAGGCGCACTGACCACCTCTTGGCCCCTCCCCCCAGCAGGCTCTGAACCAATCGCCCAATGGCGAATGAGGAACGGGGGTGGGTGGTGGCGGGGGGCGGAGCCAGCTGCAGGCAGCTGGGGAAGATAGCCCTGATCGCAGGCCAGGCCTAGGGACCGTACCCGTGCACGAATTTCATGCGCTGGGCCTCTAGTGATACTATAATGGTGGATACCTGTCATTACACATTTGTCCAAAAGCACAAAATATACAACTCCAAGAGTTAATCCTAAGGCTAATTATGGACTTTGGTTGATGTGGATTGTAACATCAATTGTAACAAATGTATCATTCTGGTGGGGACATTGATAATGGGGGAGGCTATGCCCATGTGAGAGAAGAGGGTATATGGGGAATCGCTGAATCTTTCTTCCCCTCACTTTTGCTGTGAACTTAAAACTACTCTAAAAATTAAGATCTTTAAAAATACTAATAAATTTTGGAAATATTTATCAAGTACTATATTAAAAAGGTAATGAATTAGATAGAGCATCTTTGCTTTGTTAATGAGGAAACAAGAGATTTAGATCTTAAGGACCTGCTCCACAGTTATCTGGCCAGTAGGTTGCTACCTAGTCAGTGTTATAGTTTCTAGTTCAAGCCACCACAATGTGCTTCCTTTTCTAAGGGTGCCTCACCTGAGATACTCACATCTGCAGTTCTCTGGAGGTAAAAACAGAATACATTTTCAGTAGTGGGAATCTCTTCCAAGGGCATTTCTCAAATCATGCTACTGTAGTACTATCTCAGTGGGCCCTTTTGAAATGGGATAAAAATTAAGTACTGCAAGGACAGAGGATGGGAAAAGGTTTTAGTAACAGCCAACCTCAATACAGAGCTGTGTTCTTATAAAAATATGAGGATTTCTTCCATCCAAAGAAAATAAAACAAAAGGAAATGAATGGATTTTGATTAAAACAAGTGTCTTATTTCCTCATAAAAACTTGGATCATGCCTAGAGGAATATTTAAATCTCTAAATAGAGTTATGAGGGAAACCTGTAAAACTCTGGCCCAGGAAAAGTCCACAGGAAGTAAATTGTGAAGGCACATATTGGCCTGGGGGACTGGCCAACTCAAAGACCTCTTGAGTTGTCTTCTAGTTCTGTGACCTGATGATTAAATACCATCAAGCAGAAAATGAGGGTGAGGTAGATGTCCTCACCTGTGAAGTTTAAAGCTACCTATTTTAACAGAAAAATGAAAATGTCTGATTCAGAGTTATTTATGTTTCCTTTGTGCAGTTTTACTGATCAGGACCCAGCTGGTCTCGTCAGAAGCAGTCAGTGGGAAGTGGGGTCTTCCTCACAAGTCATGAGTCATGTAAAAATAAGAGGGATCGAGTTAGGCAAACATTGCACCCCTATCTTTGTGTTTTAACAATTGGAGGCAGATATTTCTATTTGGCAACACACGTGATCAAACAGGAAGACCCCTTGATCTGATAGAAAATAACTGCTGTTGCAAATCTTCTTTAAAAGAATGAGACCCTCAGAGTAAGGGTAATTAATGTAGGTCAATCAGCACCAGAGACTTTTAAGGGGCAGCTTTGTGTAGTTAATTGAGGTGCCAAGCTAAGGTACACTCAAATGTCAAATACTGAGACATTTAGGATAGCTGCCTGGCAAATGAAAGCCACAGCAGTAACTTGGATGGCACCATTAAGAGAAGAGACTTTTTCCCCTTCCAAACCAATGCTAACCCACTCTTAATTTTCGTAGTATATCGGATGAAAGCTACACATTACTATTCAGGAAATTAAACAACACTGAAAATCAGCCAATTCTCAAGTGTTCATATTAAGGCCATGATGTACTCTGAGGATACTGTTAATGAACTTTCAAAATGTAACCATGCCAGGGCCTTGCTCTATCCATTGGTTTATGCATATATAGTTCCGTGTAACCAACACAGACACTATGTTAGACATTCTAAAAGCGTATTATCCTCACTGCAAGTTATTTAAAAAGTGTACGTGAGCAGACATCCTCTCAGTGCATTAAACCTAACATGATATCCATTTGAAAAGATCAAAGGAAATGAAAATATTGCTTACAAATGACCTTATTATATAATTTTGTCAGCTCACTGTTTCATAAAAGAAAGGGAACCATTCTGTTAGAGCACGGTAACATTAGCAAAATTATCAAGGATTTATCTAATGCTGATCTGCATTTCTGATTGGAAGGTATGATTACAGGCTTCCCCCGGTGCTGCGGGATTTGTTTCTTTGCAGAAGCAGGCACTGCTGCCCGAAGCCTTGTTTGAACAGAGTAGCTGTGCTGGCAGACACTGGCAGACACGTGTTGTGGGTGCATACACTCATGTGTTAAGTATGGCAAGGAATTTAATGGAGTGTAAAAAGAGGACCACCTGAACACTTTCCATCTTTTTAGAAAATTAAGATACATACATTAAAAAAACAGTATGAGTGAACATTTTCTATTTTTATAAACTATATTCCATTTCTTCATTTATATAACCTATATTACTTAGATGGAGAATTAGCAAGCTAAAAAACACTATAAAATAAATACCATTGAACCAATTAAAATGTACATTTTTAATTGGGTAGTAGTTAATGAATATAACTGGCAAAATATCCACAAGATATAGTTCAATGAAATAGTGTAAGTTTATCTAAAATTATATACTTAAACACTGTGCTTGTTTTCTCCTCTAGGAAATGGAATAATAATATCTACCACACAGAGTTTCTTTTTTTAAAATATATTTTTATTGATTTCAGAAAGGAAGGGAGAGGGAGAGAGAGATAGAAGCATCAATGATGAGAGAGAATCATTGATGGGCTGCCTCCTGCATGCCCCACACTGGGGATAGAGTTCGCAACCCAGGCATGTGTCCTGCTTGGGAATCGAACCATGGCCCCCTGGTTCATAGGTTGACGCTCAACCACTGAGCCACGTCAGCTGGGCCACACAGTGTTTCTGTGAGGATAACTGAGTTACTAGTGATAAGGCACTTAGATGCAAAGCCTGGGATACAGGGCATTTGAACTAAGCATTTGCCTTATGGAACCTGCTTCTGGTGGGGATGGGAGGTACAGTGGTTGAATGAGAGTTGCATGTGGAGTCTTTTGTCTGGCTTTCTGGAAGCATGAGTATTTGGGAAACCTCAGAGGGAATGGATTCATGTGCCTGAAGGAGCTGGCTTGCCCTTCCACGCCCAGCGTAGGCACTGGAGCAACACAGCATGAACCTGCCAGGACCCTGAGCGTTAGCAGGGCGGGCACTGTGACAGTGTCCAGATAGCTACGAAAGAAGGCCTCTGCACGACTTAAAACACCACAGTTCAGGAACAGAGACAGAGCAGGGGTGGGGTGGGGTGGAGGGAGAAGTCCAGGAATGACTGAGCCAGAATTTTTCACCAGTGAGATTAAGGCCAGGAGAAGTTAGTTTAGAGATAAAGAAGACATTTGGTATTTCTTGTTTATCTATGTTCGTGGAATGATCTTACCAGGAGAGTCATCATTGTTTTATCATCCCCTTCTTCCTCTAGCTCACTCTCTGATCTGCACTCCCAGGAATTCTGAGAGGAGGACTTGCACTGAGGCCCAGGGGGCAGAGCCCGGTCACAGTCCCAACTCATGCCAAGTGGCAGATAGAGAAATGACAAAGGGCATGGCCAAGCTCCATGCATATCTGTGACAAGACAATGCTTTCTTTCCTATGTTTTCTCATCGAAGAGGAGAATAAACAGAGAGGAGAACACAAAAAATCCCAGGGATCTGGTGTAGCCCTCAAGCACTTACTTCAAGGGAGACATTTCTTCCTAATCATTTGTTATGTGTCAAATATATACGTGAATTTCACATTCTACTACACAGAATATTCATGCTTGTTTAATGTGAAAGTGAAGCTCCTCCCACATGCCTGCTACCTCAACTTTTCAAGGAAAACGAATACTCCAGGAAGTGCCTCTGTTATAGATTTCTATACTTTTGAGCGCCTGACTGGGGATTCCTTAATTGTCATTTTAGCCCAGTTTGAGAGGCATGTTCTTTGTTTTCCCCCTTAAATACTATTCATTACATGGTTTCCTTAAGACTCTAGAAATGCTACATGCTAAAGGTTAACAAGCTGAAAAATATAAAGACGGACCAAACAAAAAACTCAAATGAAAAGTCACAGTGGATGCAGAGAAGTCCGTGATCTCTGGGATCCAGAGAAAAGTCAGGGCTGCCATTTCTGCATGCAATTATTTTTAAAAACGTCCCTGTGGATAATTCTGAGAGATGTTCTCACAGCCACAGTTTCCTGTAACCAGACTGCAATCAATACCCAGGCTGTTTCATCAGCACAAACGTGCTGCCCCTTGATACCATCCTCCCTCCCTTTCCACAGACCCTGGCAACCCCCAGGTGACCTCTGTCTCTATAATTGTGTCATTGCAAGCATCGCACAATATGAGACTTTTCTGATACGGGCTTTTTACTTTTTCTCTCTGTAAGATCCATCTAAGTTGTTGCAAGAATCAAAAGTTTGTTCCTTTGTATTGCTGAGTATAATTGGCATGCATGTACCACAGTTTAACTGTTCATCCACTGAAGGACATTTGAGTTGTTTCTAGTTTCTCGCTATGGCAACTTAAACTGATAGGAACAGTCATGTATTGGCTTCTGTGTTAACATAAATTTTCCTCTATGTAAAATAAGTGCCTAGGAGTGCATTACTGGATGTGGTAATTATATATTCACATTATTTTTAAAGAAACTGCTACACTAAGGGTTATACCATTTTACATACCATTTTACAGAGCACAAAGTAAATCATTGTGAAGATTTATGTCTTCACATCCTTGACAACACTTGATATTATCTTTTTAAAAAACTATTTTTATTGATTTCAGAGAGGAAGGGAGAGGGAGAGAGAGATAGAAACATCAATGATGAGAGAATCATCGATTGGCTGCCTCCTGCATGTCCCACTCTGGGAACCAAGTCCAAAACCTGGGATGTGCCCTGACGGGGAATAGAACTGTGACCTCCTGGTTCATAGGTCAATACTCAACCACTGAGTCATGCGGGACGGGCTGTATGATGTATTGTGATGAGAATCTGACCACTACATTTAGGAAAATAAAAGGTATTACCTCCAGGCTGATGTTATCTATTATATTAGCTGTTTCAGTAGAAGTGTAATGATATCTTATTGCAGTTTCATTTTGCATTTCCTTAATGGCTAATGATTTTAACATATTTTCCTGTGCTTATTTGCCATTCATACATATTTATTAGTTATTTAGTAAAAAATCTAAGTCTTTTTTACTACTTTTCAATTGGATTATTTGTTTTTTATATTGTTGAGGTTAGGAAGGTCTTTATGCATTATGCATATAAGTCTTTTGTTGGATATAAGATTTGGAAATATTTTCTCCCAGTGACTTGTCTTGTACCCTCTTAACAGGGCCTTTCACTGAGCGAAACTTTTTAATTTTGATAAAAAGAACAATTTATCCATGTTTAATGTTTTGGTTTTTTTGTGTAAGAAATCTTTACCTAACTAGGTCATCGAGATTTTCTCTATCTTCTTTTCTAAATGTTTTATAGTTTACAATTTACATTGATATCTATAATCCACTTTTGAGCTAATATTTTGTTATACCATATTAGTTTTTTGTTGTTTCATTTTTGGGGATTACAGGTGTTTAATTATCCCAGTACCATTTATTAAAAAGACCCTTCTTAATGAAACACATTTGCACCTTTGTAAAAATTCAGTTCAGTATATTTATATGCATGCATTTCTGGGTTAAGAAGCATGATGGTGATAAAACTATTCTCTAATAGTGTAAATTGTGTCTATAAAACCCAATTTTGTATAGCAATAGATTTAAAGTATTTTGCTTATATTTTTAAAATGTTAAAATTGCATACTTACAAATATCACAAAAGACAATTTTGGGCTGACCATACAAATCACAGAATGACTTCTATCAGTAACTCTTTAAATAGCTTAACTATTCTAATGCAATAAAATATGATCTGATTTATTAAAAATTTCTTTGTGTTTTTTTGTATTTTACAAAATTTCCACAATGCTCATATATTACCTTTGTAAATGGGAAAGAATCAATATTTAAAAATAAATGCTAGGATTCAGTTGGAAAAAATAATTCTCTAAATTAAAATAAAAATTTAAGGTTAAAAATAAAATACAGTTAAACAAACAACTCTGTAATTCTACTAAATTAGTAGGGTCCATTCTTCATTCATATCATTCATATTCTCTTTCTCTCTCTTTCTCTCAAAGTCTACTGAACATCAACCATAATCAAAGCATTTTCCTGGGTTTTATGAAACAAAGATGCAAAGGCCTGATGGTTCTCAGAGGTTGGAAACTAAAATGTTCCTTTACCTTAAATTCAGAATAAATTTTTTTCTAATTTTTAATGGATGAAAACATGTATTTAAAACTACATTGAAAAAAAAATAAAAAAAAGCATTGCCCTAACCAGTTTGGCTCAGTGGATAAAGCATTGGCCTGCAGACTGAAGGGTCCCAGGTTCGATTCTGGTCAAGGGCATGTGCCTTGGTTGCACGCACATCCCCAATAGGGGGTGTGCAGGAGGCAGCTGATGGATGTTTCTCTCTCATCGATGTTTCTAACTCTCCATTCCTCTCCCTTCCTCTCTGTAAAAAAATCAATAAAATATATTTTTAAAAAAAGAAAAAAAAAAAGCATTGAAAAGGCAAGTAGAAACTACAGTATGTAACTATTAGTATCTGAACATCGTTATTAAAGGATCATTTAAAAAATACTGAAGTTCAACAACCATATGATTTTCTCTTCAGCCTCTTTTTATGATATCTCTTAAATGTTTGAATGTCCCAGTTACCTAATGACTATAATATCTACCGTCCATGGAAGAGCTAAAATATGTTAATTGGATTAACATTGATTCATAATAAGTTTATTTTAATTAAATGTACTGGGGTGACATCCTATATAATAAAAGGCTAATCTGCAAATTGACCGAACAGCAGAATGACCAGTTGCTATGACACACACTGACCACCAGGGGGCAGACGCTCAATGCCCCCTGGTGGTCAGTGTGCTCCCACAGGAGGAGCACCACTGAACTCAGCAAGAAGCTGTGCTTACGGCTGGTAAGCGCAGCAGCAGTGGCAGAAGCCTCTCCCACCTCTGCAGCAGCCCTAAGGACCCCTCAGGGGATGTCCGACTGCTGGCTTAGGCACAGCAGTAGGCCAGGCTGGGGGAACAGGCCAGGCTCAGGGGACCCCCCCTCCACCAGTGTATGAATATTGTGCACAGGGCCTGTAGTTGGTTAATACAATTAATTAGGTTTCAAGTGTGCAATTCTATGATATACCATTTGTATATTGCTTTGTGTGCCAACCACTCAAAATAAAATCTTCTTCAATCATCATATATTTGATCCCCTTTACCCTTTACTATCCCTCATTCCCCTTTTCTCTAGAAACCACAACACTGTCTATGTTTTTTTTGTTTGTTTGTTTGTCTTGTTTACTCATTTGTTGCTTTCAGTTTTATATGCCACATATGAGTGAAATCATATGGTTCTTGAGTGTTTTTGTCTGACTTTTTTCACTTAGCATAATATTTTCAAGATCAGTATGGTGGCTCCTCAAGAAATTGAGAATAGAATTGCCATATGGTCCAGCAACACCTATTCTGGCTATCTACCTGAAAATTACAAAACACTTTTTTGCAAAGATATATGCACCCCTATGTTCACTGCCGCATTATTCACTGTGGCCAAGACTTGGAAACAACCAAAGTGCCCTTCACTATATGATTGTATAAAGAAGATGTGGTACACATGTACAGTGGAATACTACTCAGGCATAAAAAAGATGGGTTATTGCCTTAATAAGTTTTGATTGCTGACTATTCTAATAGAGACATTTTCCATGTTCTACATTTCAATCATATACTATTAATTCCCATTACTTTAATTTTAACAGCCCCCTTACTCCCACACACATACACAAACAAACAAACAAAACAAACAAACAAACAAACAAACATTACAATGATGTCAGTTGGGAGGAAAGAAGTATTTCCCAAGTCTTGGAGTGTCACCTAAAGCACACTCTATAAAGTGAATCGCCTTTCAACTCTTTTGCTTTTTCCTAAAATCTTATGAAATCCTGTTTACATAATAAAATGTCCCTCGATGATTCTGTGCTAATTTTCTGAATCCGTCTTAGGAATAGACAACCTATATATTATCAATAAATTTTACAAATAAAATTAATGACTTGTGACTTCAATGGAACTAATATTAATAACAAACTATAGCTGTTATTGCAACTACCAATGACAGTTAACATTATTGCCTTAAACTTCATCTGTACTGTTTTAAATTTGTTATCCATTTTAACCTCCACAAAACTATTTATAGTAGGTTATTCTTAGAAATTGAAAGTTAAGGCTCAGTTTTTATACCTGAAAAATGGGACAATAGGATAACTTATTTGTAGATTAAGAGTTAAATGAGATTGTACATGATTAAATGCTTATTTGAATCACTGGAAGAATAACAGGCCCCCAGTAAGATTCAGGACTACATAAGTCCAATAGTGCTATAGCTCTGGGCATTTTTTTTTTTTTTTGTGTGTGTGTGTGTGTGTGTGTGTATGTGTCTGTGTGAGACACATTTTAATGTCAACACATTTTCTGAATCTAATTTTTATAGGCCCATTAAATAGTAATTTCACTATCTATTAACTGAGAAAATATTTAAAGGTAAAGCTCTGAATTCAATGATGCTTTAAAATGAATTTGTATTTTAATGATTATAATAAAATCTGCGTGCATGTGAAAATTGGTATAACATGTATAGCTTCCAGGCAGTGGCTGTTACAATCTGAGAACTTCACTTCCCTTTGTGTCAGAGCTTCCCTCACTGCAGTGAAAGGTACTGGGCAACCGCGATGATTGCTCTTCCCCATGCTCTCCCCACTGACACTGGAGCCTGTTTAGTCACAGGTGCCTGCAGGCTCTACCTTGCCTCTAAGGACCTCCCAAAACCTGGCCTCTTGCTCTTTCTTTCTTTTTCTTTTCTGTTTTATTTTATTTTTTTTTCTGGCCTCTTGCTTTTGGTCAGCTTCCTTCCTAGCTATATTCTGCTTTGAAAAAGACCTGGTCAGAAACTGCAGCTCAGTCCAACAGGAACAACTATAGACACACTACTGACTCACCATCAGGCGGGATTCTAGCAAAGAGCAGAAATTCTGTTATCAGGTAGACCTAAGGTAGAATCTGACACTCTCTCTGTGACCACAGGGAAACTAATTTATCTCAGTCTCAGTTTCCTCACAGATATAAGGTGGATAATTCCTAACTCACAGGACTAGTGTGAAGATTAAATGAGACAGATGATACAAAGCTCTCACACACCATGTCTGCTGTATAATAAGCCCTCACTCACTGGTTTTGTACTTATTAAAACAGCCAATAATTCAGGAGGGCATACTCTTTATGAAATGCACAATACTTGAAAACACATGACACACCTTCTGAATGCAGGATAAAGTATTCATAAATACACAAAAACTGGTTTGAAGTCAGAGTAGTGTTACTCCAACATATATCACGCTGAAATAAATAGCACAATGGTTATTTTGGAATTGTATGAAGAGGAAAGAGGAAATCTGTGAGCAAGTGACCTCTCTTATTGCCATATTCTTGCCAAGCTTTCTGAACAAGTGTGACCTAGGAAAGGGCTCCCCTTTGGTCCTTTACTTAAACTCATATAGTGGATGTAACTGAGAAGAGTCAGGCTAATTTCTAAGCAGTTCATTATGATTCAAGGTAAAAAGCAACTTTATGAAACAGCAGCTCATCTTTGGCGCATGAAGAGTCACAGGTTTCTGATGCTCATTATAGAAAATACGTAACCTAAGGAGAACATAAATATATGTATGCCTAATGTGCAATTTGTCCCTCCGACCATTCGACCGTTCCACCAGTTGCTATGACATTCACTGACCACCAGGGGGCAGATGCTCCAATCAGTAGGTTAGCTTGCTGCTGGGGTCCGGCCAATAGGGACTGGGCAAGACGGGCCAGACACGCCCTGGAGCTCTCTCATGGTCCCTCCTCGGCCTCTAAAATATTTTTTCTAATTAATTTCCTTTCAATGTGCAGGAATCTGTGTACTGGGCCTCTAGTTTTGATATAAAAATTTGCTATTAGGCCACTCAGCATAGTAATAGATGAAGTAATCACAAGGAGATTTTAGTAACAGAATCATTCCTTCCTGCCATTATTGTGTTAGAAAATCTAACAATAAGTTTAAGAGCACAATGCAACCCTTTCCATTCTTTTTAAAGGGCAAATAAAATGCATAGCAATAAAACAACCTAATGAGTCTCTGCAGAAAAAAATGCATCATGACTCATGAAACAAAAACTAAGGAGAGCAAGGGCTAATTTTTCATTAATACTGTTATCTAGATGTGTAATGAACAATGAAAGTTCCTATAAATAGATCTAGCAAGTTTTCAGCTGAGATAAATCTTTTCTTAACCAATACAATAGGTATGCCTAGGCCAATTTCAAATCCATCTCCATTACACACAAAAAAATAGAACTTGTACCTTTATTTTTAAAAAATAAGCTGACAACACAGATAACTAGAAAAGGTGTTTTGGCAATCTAATAAAGGACCGAGGCTAGAGACTCACTTCTATCTCATATGTTACCCGTTATTTCAGTCATATGTTACTGCTGTATATGTTAGCAATCATTTCAGTCATGTGTTTCTGCTGTATTTTGCTATTCAGACTCACTTAAATCAACTCTTTGTTGTTGCAGTAATATTGTTCTGTGAAATACAACTCTCTGGCAGTGACTTCTGAAACATAGTGCAGACTGAATGTGAGCCAACGAAAGACAAAAGGGCACACTTCATAGTGATGGAGATTCAATTCTCCATAGGAAGCAGCTAATAAAACAGGTGGAGGAAAGTACAACAAAAAACTGTGCTGGCAATTAATATATTTAGAAAAGATAGGACTTGTATTGCATTTGCTGTTTTCTGAAGATAATATTCAATACCTAAAAGGATAATAATTATGAGGTGCACCGTGCTTTAGCACTTTATAAAACCATTTTCAAAATTTAACCATCTTTAAGTATTGTGTGAATCATACGGTGTATTGCTTTTTCTAATTCTCACACAGTAGACAAGTGTCCAGACTGGCTTCCCCACTACAAATCCTTAGCTCTTTTCCACTCTACCATGAACTTCACATGAAAGGTCAAGTGCAGGGTCCCGTCACTGCCAATGATTGAACTTTCCCACATACCCCAAAGTGAATAACATGTTTAAGTTTGGGCCAACCTCAGATTCTCTCTGTGACTAATGACACATTTACTACCCTCTCTTGTTCCCCATGGGGTAGAGTTAGAGAGAATACTGAATAAGTTGACTAAAAGGTACAATCCCTCTCTATAACATAGTTCCAACTACCAAAGAAAGAAGAAAAATGTTTCCAAAATCAATAGTGAAGAAAAGCTCTACTTCTTTTGAGATACTATATATTTAGGCCCTATCTCTCTGAAAAATCCTAACTATAGAAATGCAGTCTCCCAATTCTTGGATTCATGGACGTGCAAGGCAAACTCTGCAACAAACCAGGGCTCCCTACATGGCTTATCTGTCTGTGCTCTCTGTGCCAGTCTTATTTATCTTTGTCTTCTCATCCATATCCTTATTTGTCTTTTATTTTTTAATGTGTATGTATATCCCCATTCTCTAATAGCTAGTTCTATTATAAAGTGTCTCAAATCATATATATGCAAATATACAAGGATGGGCAAGAATAGGCTTAAAGTTGTGAGTTCAAAAAACACAGAATTTATTCTTGTATTATTATTTACTAACTAGAGGCCCTGTGCACGATATTTGTGCACACAGGGGCGGAGGGATCCCTCAGCCTTGCCTGTGCTTTTCGCAGTCCGGGAGCCCTTGGGGGATGTCCGACTGCCAGCTTAGGCCCGCTCCCACCATCGCCTCTGCACTCGCCAGCTGTAAGCCAGGCTCAGGGCTTCTGGTTGAGCAGCACTCTTCCTGTGGGAGCGCACTGACCACCAGGGGGCAGCTCCTGCATTGAGCATCTGCCCCCTGGTGGTCAGTCACGTCATAGCGACTGGTCATTTGGCTGTTTGGTCAATTTGCATATTAGCCTTTTATTATATAGGATTATTGTATTATTTTCCATATGAACAACTGTAAGCCTACCCTTGTATATATAAATCCTAGATATATAGTGGAGTAAACACTAAATCCTCATCCCTATGTGCTATTCCCAACCTTTCAGACCCATGCCAACCAGAAAGGTACAATTTCAAAGGTACTCTCCAGTGCAGCAGTGACTCAACAATTGGTGGTACTGGAATGGAAAACATGCTGTCAGGTCTCCCCTTGGCTGCTTTGTAGTTTTAGGCCTTTGGTGAAATCCCTCCCTCTCTCTCTGCTTGATTTTTCATGTAAAATGTTAGAGTTCAATTCAATGAAATCAAAGAGATTTTTTCCATCAGAAAATAACCTCAGGTGAGCACTATATACAAGGAGAAAAAACTGTCACTAATTAAAGTATATTCTAGGGGACATTGTGTCAGTAAAGGACTCACAAATGCAGTTTAAATATAACTAATATTGCGTGCAAATGACCATGCATGGTTGAAACGTAAGTCTTTCTCCTCCTTTAGTAAAAGGGACAACCAGAAAGAAGACCCTCAATGACTGAGCATTTTCTCCTTATTTAAACAAAACAAAACAACCCTGCTCCCTCCAACTAGCTAGAACTGGTCTCCTTGCTCCTGCTGATCAAATCCTTCATTTGTTTCAGGTGAGCGGCTTTATCAGGGGACAGTTTATAGCAGAAAAAGGCTTCTACTGGGTGAATGGTGAATTCCAGGGGATTGCAAAATGACTGTAAAGATCTGCTCTAATCACAGAACAGAATATCTATATGGTCATTTTATGAACCATATGACAATTACTTTCCATCAGTGTTGCCCACAGAGACTTGGGAAATAGAAAACCATGAGGTAAAACAGGTAAGTAGTGTGTGTTTGAAAAACCAGAATATTATTCAGGCTAGTCAGAGGAACAGGCAATGTAATGAAGGATTAAACTATGATGATGGCAGGTTCAACTTATAGTTTACTTATAGTCTATAGATAAATTGCCAATAGCATCAAATGCTGTTGAGAGAAAACACTCACATACACACACACACACACACACACACACACAAAACATGTACATCTCTTCCATTTCTTTGACTGAAGCGTTTGGATCTCATCCTATATAATAAACACATAATAAGCAAATTGACCCAACGGTGGGACAACTGGTGGAACGACCAGTCGCTATGATGTGCACTGACCACCAGTGGGCAGACGCTCAATGCAGGAGCTGCCCCCAGCCCTCAGGCCCCAGGCCAGCTAAGGTGGGTGCCAGCAAGGGGGCCCCAATTGCCCTACCAGTAGCCCAGAAGAGGGAGGTGACTGGCAGTGTCAGTTGGGGACGGGGCTGGCACATACACACATCATTCAAAAAGCATAAAAATAGAAAACTTTGAAGCTTTAATAGAATACATTGAATAGTTACTAATTAACAGAAAAATCTGGAAAATTCTGTTGGCCATGAAAAATTTAAGTTACAAAATGTTAGTTCCAGTTAAAATGCCATTGAAACAAATAAACATTACAAAAAAGACAGAACATTCAAAAGCTATTCTCTCACAATAAAATTAGATAAAGGCTTGTTTTTATTTTTTTCAAATGAGTTCTATAAAACTTCAAAAGAATGAAGAAGTACCAGGCAACTTTAATTGTTTTAGAACAAAGGGAAGCAAGCTTTTACTATAAAAGGTCATATAATAAATATAGTGGTGCCCTGGTTGGGTTTCTCAGTTGGTTGGCACATCCTCCCTTACACCAAAAATATTGTGGGTTCAATTCCGGTCAGGATACATACTTGGGTTAAGGGGTTCAATCCCCAGTTAGGACCCAAATGAGAGGCAAGCAATCCATGTTTCTTTCATCAATGTTTCTCTCTATCTCTAAAAAGAATCAATAAAAAACCACATCCTCGGGTGGGGATTAAAATGAATGAATGAATAAATGAATGAATGAATGAATGAATGAATGTCTTAGAGGGCCACTAAGTGCTCACCTCTGCTGCCATAGGATGAAAGTGCACACTTGGAAAGGAAAAACAGCTAAAATATATAGCTTATGTGATTAACTGGATAAAGCAGATTGTAAAATGGTATAAACCATTTTTTAAAACAAGTAATGAGACATGTATATTGTCCATTCATTTATAATGAGCAAAAAAGTGTCAATATATACATATACACACATATATCGATGCTTTTTACTCCAGAATGGTGGCTATGAGATTATTTTTATTCTTTTCTGCTTTCTTTACTGCAAAGAATGGAATTTGCTTGCATTGACTTTTATTCTCAGTGATATAAAGGCCATTCAATTTTTAAAATAACATAAAGAAATGGCACCAATATCTGTTCTCTCAAACAAAGGTAGTTTTTAAAATATAGATGGCTTCAGCTAATAAATACTCAAGGGTTTAGCAATTAAGCTTACAAGCGATGCTTTCTTGTATTTTATTGCCCAACTTTTGATGTAATGAAATCCAGAATATAGGGTGCCTAATTTAGAAAAGTTTACCTCCACAGTTCCCCACCTGCATTGAAACATCAGGGTGCTGCACTAATCTTACAAAGACATCATGCATTGTTTTAAAATGTGAAAGGAAATACAGTATGACACCTACTAAATACTGCACAAATGATTAGCTAATGGCAGCTCACAATCTCAAAAGTATACCTTGTAATCTTCCTTTTGGTGATGTCTTATCATTATGAACCTGAATTTCAGTGGTTGATGGGATAAAAAGCAAGTGCCACTTGAGAATCAATTTGTCTGGAAAATGAAGGTGATGACATCCAATCTGATTCTAAAGTTTGAGATGCTGTGCAGTGCCCAACAGGCACACACACATCTGGTTAGTAAGTGATTGGAAAGCCACATGTCAATGAATGAAATTCTAGACTGTTGTTTGTTTTCATATATAAAAATTAACTCAAAATCGATCAAAGACCTAAATATAAGACGTGAAACAATAAATTACATAGAAGAAAACATGGTACAAAACTTAGGGATCTTCATCTTAGAATTTTATGAATTTGACCCCAAAGGCAAGGGAAGTTAAAGCAAAAATGGGAATATATCCAACTAAAAAGCGTCAGCACAGCAAAAGAAACTATCAACAAAACAAAGAGGCTACCAACCAAATGGCAGAAGATATTTGCAAACAACAGTTCTGACAAGGAGTTAATATCCAAAATGTATAAGGAAGTCATACAACTCCCTAACAAAAAATCCAATTAAAAAAATGGACAGAGGACAAGGATAGACACTTCTCCAAGAATACATACAATATCCAACAGATATATGAAAAGATGCTCAACTTCACTAGCTGTTAGGGAACTGCAAATCAAAAGTACAATAAGATAGTACCTCACACCTGCAGAAATGGCTATTATCAACAAGACAGGTAATAACAAGTGTTGGAGAGATTGTGGAGGAAAAGGAACCCTCATTCACTGCTGGTGAAAATGTAAACTGGTATAGCCATTTTGGAAAACGGTATGGAGGTTCCTCAAAAATTAAGAATAGAATTACCATATGACCCAGCAATCCCTCTTCTGGGAATCTACCTGAAAATTTTGAAAACATTTATTCGCAGAGATATATACACCCCTATGTTCATTGCAGCATTATTTATGGTGGCCAAGACAAAGAAACAACCAAAGTGTCCTTTGATATGGATTGGATAAAGAAGATATGGTACATACATACAATGGAATACTACGCAGCCACAGAAAAGATGAAATACTGCCATTTGTAACAACATGGATGGATCTTAAAAATATCATGCTGAACAAAGTAAGTCAGATAGAAAAAGCCAAGAACCCTATGATTTCACTCATATGGGGGAACATAAAACAGAAAGCAATAAATAAACAAAGAAGGCTGACCGACGTGGCTCAGTGGTTGAGTATCAATCTATGAACCAGGAAGTCACTGTTCAGTTCCTGGTTAGGGCACATGCCCGGGTTACAGGTTTGATCCCCAGTAGGGGGTGTGCAGGAGGCAGCTGATCAATGATTCTCTCTCATCATTGATGTTTCTATCTCTCTTTACCATTCCCTTCCTCTCTGAAATCAATAAAAAATCTATAAAAAATAAACAAGCAAAAACTCATGGACACATACAATACTAGTATATGGTGGTTAGCAGAGGGAAAAGATGGGTGGGTGAGAGGGGTTGAGTGTCTGATGACAGAAGGAGATTTGACTTTGGGTGGTGAACACACAGTGTAATATACAGATGATGTATCATAGAATTGTACACTTGAAACCTGTATAATTAAAAAATATAGAATAAAAAATGAAATAAAATATATTTTCTTTTAGCTTATTATTTTTTTCAACTTACTACCAATGTTTTAGGACATGGATACTTATAAAGTTATTTGGGTTTAATAAAATTGTTGGTAAATAAAATTGTTAAATATATTTTTTTGTCCTATTACTGAGACACACTCAGGGCATCATGAACCTGGAAAGGTTGGAATCTCATGCTATCTAATAAAGAGGGAATATGCAAATTGACCATCACACTGTCACAAATGTGGTGGCACCCATAGCCACAAGATGGCAGTGCCCAGCCCCCTCAGCCCCACCGGAGTCTCCCAATCCTTTCAGCCAGCCAGGGGGGCAGCAGGCATACGGTGCGGCCAGACCCGCCCTCAGCCCCCCAGCCGCACAGGGCCGGCCCGAGGCACAGGCAAGCCTCAGATGGTGGCTGCCCAGCCACCCAGGGCCACCCGAGGCTTGCGCTGCTGGCAGTGGCAGCAGCAAAGGTGTGATGGTCGCGTTGCCTTCCCCTGATCACCAGGTTGCCTCCCTCCCCTGAGGGCTCCTGGACTGTGAGAGGGGGCAGCCTGGGCTGAGGGACCCCTCCTTCCAGTGCATGAATTTTCATGCACCGGGCCTCTAGTAACATATACATCAACCTGCTAGTAAATGAGAGGACCCATTTAAGTATTGGGTAACCCTCAGCAGCCTAGTATCAAATTATTAGACTTAGGACAAGCAGTAATTATAGACAAACCTGATCATGATTAATTACATTGTGTTGAGATGTTCAAGTTTAATTCCCCTAAAATTCATCACAGCACTCTCCCTCTTGGGTGCATGCCCACACTTTTCCTGTCCCCCTGTGCTTTCTCCCAGGCATGCTACCTTTGCCTGTCTCTCTCCTAAGCTCCAAGGGCTCTTCTTCTGCTTCTGTAATTTGTTCCCTGAGCCTATGCAGCCCAGCTAGCTCACTTCTACGACCTTTGAAACTTTCTAAATAAACTTTCTCTTATAATCTGAAAAAAAAAAAAAAAATATATATATATATATATATATATATATATATATATATATATAATTCCATCACAAACCAAGGGCATTTTGGAGGGTAACTTTCAAAAGGAAACAAGGTTGAATGAAACCCTAGGTTGCACTGAACAAACGTTTGAGATTTTTCTAATACTCTTTTACCAAAGCTAAACTCTCTTGATTGTTATTGTTATAATAAAATTCCTAATATGGCCCATACACTTGAATCTCAAAATATTGTTCATTAAGGATAAACTTTGAATCCTTCTGTGACTCTTGAGACTTTGCCAGTTGTTTAATGGTGACAATGGGGATGAATTATTAAAACAGAAGTCTCCTAAACAGAAACAGCAAAATACTTCATGTAAACAATCCCCCATAATAAGTGTATCATGACTAAAATGACAATTAAATATTATAATTTAATGTTTATATTATAAATATTGATAGGAATAGCTTCTTTAGACAAAGAGATTATTACTAAATAGCTTGTATACATGAAGGCTTCTTTCACAAGTTTCTCATTTATTAGAGTAACTTTTGTATATGCAAAATATATAAATAAACTTCATATTGTTTCCAAGGGAAAACATATTTCATTATATACCATGTTAATCTATAGTTATACTTAAAATAATAAATAATAAAAATCCCTATAAAGGGTTTTATAAAATACATAACTTAGTAATTTAATTCAGCAAAAATCATTAAATTTATCAAAGGACTTATTGGCTATTTTTTAAAAAATCCTAGGAGACAATGACTAGATAGGCACATTACTACAGGCTCTCAGGTAGGTCATTGGAGTGGAAGAAAGAGATATGTAGGTCAAACTTCTTGATATACATACTGAAAATTAAGCTCCATAAAGGTAAAAGAACTTGTCCAGAACCAACTGGCTACCTATCTGTCCATCTACCCATCTAATATTTACTTAGGGTCTAGTTTGTGCCAGACATTGAGTTATTCACTGAAGACAAGTTCCTTCTGCCATTAAAGTTACAGTGAAATGCATGATTTCCTTGGTTAGATGTTTTAATAAGCAAGGTTACTAGGGTTAGAAAATCTTTATCTCCAGATCCCACTCTGAGATTAATTAAATTAGAACCTCTAGAGTGCCACCCAGGCATCAATATTGTTTTGTTAAAAGTGTGCAGTAATTCCAATGTGCATCCAACGCTGAGAACCACTTGAGTGGAAAAACAGATACTGACGGAGTAATTACAAGTGTTTTGAGTGCTTAGTGTTACTACTGAGAAGTGTTAAGTCCCCTGACATCTTGAGGTTGTTTCTACTATATGTTGTTCCTCTCTTGAGATAGCTAAACATCATCATTTATGGAAATATCCCAATAAAGGGATTAAGATGTAAAGTATGACATTGATCTTCAATGTATTAGATTACATTATTCTCAAAAGCATGTTTTTCAAGTCTAAGTAAATAAGTTATAAGATTATAAGTATAGTAAATATAAACCAGGTTTATAACCTGAAAAAATATTTTCACGAAAAGGCAAATACTATATGTTGTTCACATCATAAGAGTTCAGATTAAAATTAAGATGTGTTGCCCCGGCTGGCATGGCTCAGTTGGTTGGGCGTCATCCCCTGCATGGAAAGGCTGCTGGTTCTACTGCTGGTCAGGGCACATGCCTCGGTTGTAGGCTCGTGCAGGAGGCAGCCAATTGATGTTTTGCTCTCATATTGATGTTTCTCTCTTTCTCTCCCTCTCCCTTCATCTCTCTCTAAAAATCAATAAAAATCTTTTAAAAATTTAGGATACGTCATGTTTTTTAAAATATATAGTCTTTCTTTTAGGAGGGGTAGTGGTCATACCAATACCTTTAGGAAGTACAAAAATGTTTCATATCAATGTTCATTATTATTACTTTTGCTTTATTTTATGGTAAATATGCAAATACGTTTAGCTTATTACATCAGAAATATAAACCAAATATGACTGGCCAATAAACATTTTACAAACACTACCTATGGTTCTGAAATGTGTATGAAAATGACTGTGTATTGGCATTAGAAGTTCTAAAATTTCAGAAATCTAAATGCAATTTTACTTTTAAATTTCTCCAAGTCATAAATGCAAAAATCTTCAAACAGTAGCATTTCCAATAAAATGTCAAAACTCCTGCTCAAGACAAACAGGGTGCAATGAGTTTTGAAAACAATATTTTGCAAGGTTTTTTTTTTTGTCCCTTTCAATATCCTCAGTCCCCAGAAAACAATAAAATGACACCATCCACAATTTAGCCTGCTTTTTGATCAGATAGCAAACAAGTTAAAGACTTTTTGACAGTTATTTCTTTGAATTGTCTTGCCGGATACAAATTCACGTTGAAAACTCTTTTAACACAACTCCACATCTCTCATCTCCTATTTCACAACAAATTTGATACAAGGTATGTTGTTGTCAGCAGCTAAATGCAGCCAAATAGACTCTAATGATATCATATAGAAAATGAAATGCCAGCCGAACCTGAACAGCTTCCCATTTGCGTTCCTGAATTTGTGCTGCACGCTGGAGCCATTTGATATGCAGCAGCTCCTACCTCAATTTCATTCACATCCTAAGAGAAATGTGCTAACTTCTCAATGGTGCCAACAGACCTACGGGAGAAATGCTGAAGCTACCTCTGATAGAAAGAGAAAGTCATTCTAACCTTAGCCCAGAGAACACTGATCTTTTAAACACATCAGTCTAATGCACAGACATCTACAATTTTACTCTTCCGTCTTTATGTTGCACCCATTTCCTTTTCTCAGTGTTCCAAGATTCATATCAGACCCAAAATGTGTCTTTCTGTGTGTATAAGTATGTGTGTGTACTGTTTTGGAATAGTCATCTTTTCCAAAAGAACATTTGGCCCCTAAAGTAAACTGCTGAACGTTTTTGTAGACACTAGCGGAAACATACATCTATTTCCACTTCTGGGATAATAAAAGCTTTCTCGAGAAGAATAAGGGGGGATGAATCTTCAAAATCATATGAGGAACCTTCTCTCCCAAGAGAGGGACCGAGGCCTCTAGAGGTCTGTATACTTCTATGGAACTCGGTTCTGCATGTTGGTGAGAGGACTCTAGGAGGGTTCTCAGTGAAGGGTGGAAACCCTAGGCTAAGAAGGATTGTTTTCTTGTAGTCTCAGCATGTCATACTCACATTGTACTCTTGGGACTTGTGGCCTGCACAAAGCCATGTGCCTGTGTGCATGAACAGGAAAGATGAATCAACAGAGCTGTAATTGATTGCCACAAGCATGAGTACCATTATGCAACAGGGGTGTGCAAAAAAACCTTTACTGATGAATTTGGCCCAGTAGAGAGTGATAAATATGAACTGAGAGATTATGTGATAGGAAGCAGATTTGCAGAAAATTACAATGGTGTTTATAGCATTTAGTTAGATGTTTAATTACTTCTAGCATCTGTAAAGAGCTATTGATTTAGTGATAGATTATGGAATTTTCTCTGAAAGGAAGCAATCAATTGTAAATCCCTCACCCATGCAGTTGTTAAAGTGTCTTAACTGTCATACATCTGTCACAAAGATATTTGTTTTTGACTGTGATAAACTAAATATGTATGCATCAAAGTAGTCCAATGACAGTACAGATTAATAGGTTAAAACAAATCAGTCAATAGCATAGTTGTTTCTTTAGTTTCAACCAAGGTTCATTTCTTAATCATTTTACTCTATGGCCTTTGAAAGATATGAAACCCTCAGTCTTTAAACCCAGTTCCAATCACATTATGAACACCTATTACACATGAGATACTTTAGCATGTATGCTCTCAATTTGCACCACTCAGTTATGTGATATTGTTCTTATTTTGCAGCTATAGAAACTGTGAGAAAGCTGTATAAGTGCCTTTGGCCACTCAGCTGGTTGATGTCAGCAAAGACCAGATCCCAGATCTATCTGTTCTTTCATAAAATTGGTGCTTTTATTTTTTTTATTTTTTAATGTATTTTATTGATTTTTTTATAGAGAGGAAGGGAGAGGGATAGAGAGTTAGAAACATCGATGAGAGAGAAACATCAATCAGCTGCTTCCTGCACACTCCCCACTGGGTATGTGCCTGCAATCAAGGTACATGCCCTTGACCAGAATCAAACCTGGGACCCTTGAGTCCGCAGGCCAACGCTCTATCCACTGAGCCAAACTGGTTAGGGCAAAATTGGTGCTTTTAACCACTACAGTATGCATTTGTTTTATTGTGGAAGGCAATTTGGGGCTAGACAAGAACTTCCACAATCAAAATGAAAATCCTAGAGTCGTAAGAAAATGTAGAAGTAATTTAATCAAATGCCATAGCACATCAGTTATCCCTTGTACCACATCCCTAAGTGACAGTCAGCCAACCTCAGCTTGAATAATATCCCAATAACAGGTGGTCACACTGTTGGACACAGTTTTTTATCTTTTGAGTGACACACCATGTCTATTTATTAGAAAAGTCAATATTTTCAACAATAAGCAAAAATGTACCCTCAATATTTCCAAATTTTACTACTTTCAAACTTGACTACAAACTCACTGCAAAAAAAAAAAAAAAATGACAAAAATCTCTGTCAACGTAGACTTGGAAATTATCAAACTACTTTTACAATTAATTTAAAAATTCAAAGAAACAAGAATAATTTAGGACCAGGATGAATTAAAACAAAAATACCTGGAACATTTTCTGGACCAGATTTAAACTACAACATCTTGGGCTATGTAAAAAAATCCCTCCCCACCCCCCAATCCAGACCAAACAAAATCCTGATCATATCTAATGTTAGAATGTACTTAGAGACAGCTTTAATTATCAGAAAGCTCATTCTTCTATTGAGCTAAACTCTACCAGCAGATCTTACTACTAAATCCCACTTCTTAACTCTGGAGAATCACTGGATAAGTGGATTTCCTCTTCTACTGAGTTATGACATTATTTCTTGGAACAAAAATGTGGAAGGGGGTGTAAAAACTGCTTCAAGTATTTTATATGTGCTATACACTAGCTTCAAAGTAAAATTATATTTAATTATTTAAATATTCATATCTGGGCTCCTATGCAATTGATTTCCCTAAGTGAATATGGCACTAATGTATTCCAATCAGAATAATCACTTGTTGTCAGGGATTCCAGAATCAGAGATCTTGGTGAGCACTTGGTATGTATGAATAGTAGTTAACAAACACATGAAGTACATTAGAACTTCTAAAGTATGGTTTTTTCAAGCTTGCAAAGGGAGTTGACTTTATTTATTCTACAGGCTTTAACCATCCGTAAAATGGGAACAATTGGAAAATACAGCCTTTTACTGGTTAAACATCTTTCAGCTTCAGAAGTTAAGCAAAAAATAAATAAATAAAAATAAAATATTTTACTTAAGGGTCAGCTATTCCTTATTCTTTTCAGGAATATAATTTCATTATATTGTGCATATTGTGATTAATTTAGGAAAGCAAATGTCCAGTGTTAGAGACACTGTGTATAACACATCATAGAGATTTTTTTTCCATATGACAAATATTCACCCCAAAATATAATCTTAAATCTGTTGTTTTAAAAGTGAGACATCTCTTTGATTGTAAACAATTATCACCATTTTATATAAGCAATAATTGGAGTGTAGATATTCATATGGCAACATTTTCACTTTAGATAATGATATTTTTTACCATGAGAAAATAAACTGTAGAGATAAAGTAAATGATATTTCAATCAATAATGAATACAGAGCTATAGCAAAATCAGTGAACTTGAACAGAGAGCTATAGAAATTATCCAAATAACTTACCTATATTCCACCAATGAACAAGTGGAATTTGAAATTGAAAACATGTACCATTTACATTAGCATTCCCAAAAACAATATATTTAAGTTAAAAAATAATAATGAGTAGCATTTTTCTTGTATTCTATAGCATCACTTATAAACAGGCTTATTGCTAACTATAATTTCAGGTTAATGTTTTTTAAAAGACATCGAACAGATGATAGTTATAAAATAGTCATGGGAATGTAAAGAACAGCTTAGAAAATATAGTCAATAATCTATATATATAAAAGGCTTAGTGACCGACAGTCTGTCTGACTGACCAACCAACCGGCCGGTATATAAGAAACACACTGGCAATTTAAAAATAAAAGTTGACTCATGCATGTGCAATACATATAAAGCTCTCACTGGTGCCAATTGCATGCATGTTTTAATTTTAAAATATTATATTATATATACTATTTTGACATGTAATTCTTTGCAGTCATGTAATTACTGCATGAATCTTTCTTCTAATTAATTTCCTTTCAATGTGCACGAATCCGTGCACCGGGCCACTAGTATTGTAATAACTATGTATGGGGCTAGGTGGATACTGGAAATATTGGAGGAAACCCTTTGTAAAGTATATGATTATGCTATGCTGTACACCTGACACCTAACCGCTATGCTGTACACCAGACACTAATACAAATAACATTGAATGTAAATTGTAATTGAAAAAAAGAAAAATAAATCTAGTAGGGAAGTCTCATAGAGTAAGGATTCTACAATTTTTTTGCAAAAGTTTTTCATTTACTGTTCCCAGCACCTAGTAGAAAATCAATACATATTAGCTATATTAATTAAGTCAATTAATTAAATCAATTAAGCAAATTAAGAGATTTTAAAAAGTGTGTATGCATTCCTTGGCTATCAAAGGGTAACTTAGTCTTTAAAAAAAGTTATTTAAAGTTATATTTATAAATGTTTTAAACTCAACTAATTTCACACAAAAAATTGATTCAGAGTAATTTATTTCTCTATCTAGAATATTAAAATTACATCAAAACCATTTTATATGTTTTTAGCTTGAAAAACAGAGTAGTAATAACCTTACCAATAAAAGTTATTGAGTTCTGACTTTGTGCCAGGCACTATTTTAATCGATTTGCATTAATTCACTCATTTAATCCCCTAACAACACTATGAGGAAGGTATTGTTATTATCTCCAATTTTAGGTGAGAAAACTGGGGCCCAGGAAGTTAAGTTATTTCTCCACGGTCACAAGTAGGGAGTGGATACTAAGCCCTGAAGCCTGGCTCCAGGGTTCACCTCAGCCATGAGGCAGTGTTCCCTGCAAAGAATAGTTTACCGGGTACTTAAGAGTTGCCTGGGATGTGATGTGATGACATGTATCCAGCCCTTCCCAGGAAGACAGCACTTTAGCAAAGCAGCTCAGAATTCAAAGATGCACCTTGCAGTCCTTACTCTGCCAGGGGCGAGAGTTGTAGTGGTTGGGCCCTTGGCCCCTGGGTCAGCTCTGTGGGCCACAGGCAGAAAATGGAACCTCTCTGTGCTTCAGTTTTCTCCTTTATCAAATGGGGAAGATGATGATGAAGTTGGTGGCATGCCAAGGGGTTGATGTGAAGACTATACAACAGGCTAGATATAAACACTCTACAGATCTTAGCTATTATTGTTATTCCTACAGCTCAGCTTCCTACCAGACTCCCTTCTAAGTGCACAATTGCTCCAAACCAGGAAATCTTTTTACTCATTCAAAAAAGATATTATTTGGGCTGATTTGCCTATCTTCTAAAGGTTGAATCCAATCACTGAGAAAGGGGAATCTGTGTGAGTCTGTTCATTCTCATTAGACGATGTCAAGGCTTGCTAATTCCAGTATGTTTTCAGACACCAGGGAGAAGAAGGAGAATTACAGAATGCAAATTTCCATGTGCTAGATGCCCTTGGATATCAGCAGTTCTGTTGCCTGTTTCCTCCACCCAATCCCAAACTCTGCTTCCAAAGGCATAGACTGCAGAGCAGACATCGTAGTTTTGATGGGGGTGAGCAAACTGCTCTCTGCCATGTAATGTTTGGGGTATCTGGGGAACAAGACCCCCAGATTCTCGCAGTTCTGACAGCCAGTCCCAGCTGCCTCATTCGTTCATCTCAGTCCTCACAGAACACACACAGTAAACAGATTCTAGACAAGTTGTCCAGAGGATATTACATTCTCTCCAAGGAATACCTCCTTCCATATAACGTAATTTCTGAATCCAATTAACACCAACTTTCTTGATTGCTAAATGTAAAACAAACAAAAGAAAACAGTGGCCCCAAAATAATGATCCCTTTTGCCAACCCCCACCCCTGCCCTAACCCTGGCTCTGAAACTACAAAAATATGTGAAACAATTCATTTTCTAACTACATTCCCTGTACGATCAGAAATACGTTTTTCAGTGGGATGCTCTTTTCATCTCAATCTCTACCATTTGCATGACAGGATGCAAAAAGATTTATGAAGCATGACACAAAATTAATATTTAAAAGAGGAAAGAATAAGCAGTAGCTTCCCCCACCCCCAACTTCCTTTAGAATCCACAGAGGAAAAAGCCACAATGAATACACAACGCATAGAGTTATAAGATGAAGATGTTGAGAAATTGAGCCTTTTCGGCAGAGGCAGTGGAGTAATGCACAGCATTTTCCTTTAGCTTAATTGCTTGATTTTGCAGGCATGCTTCCCTCTTAGAACCAATGGCCTGTATGGCCGTGACCTTTCCAGACCAGTCTGTGGGCATTGGCTCATTAGGAGCTAAGGCAGTGAGGGGCAGCTGCCTTAGAGACTTGGGTGTGGCTTGTGCTATCACTTGCTACCTTTTATTTTTTTTTAAAAAAAATCTTTATTGTTGAAAGTTTGACACATGTCCCCTGTTTTCTCCCATTGACCCATTATAGCCCGCCCTTGCCACTCCCTGTCCCCTCTGGCCTCCCCCACCCCAGGCCTCCACCACCCTGTCGTCTATATCTGTGGGGTATACATATATGCATACAAGTTCTACTCTTGGGGAATGAGGTTAATTATTCAATCTCTTTGAGCTTCAATAAGATCCTATATGAAGGGTGTACATGAAAACATTTCCCCTAGGGATCTAGAAAATAAGAGACTACAGTTGTAACCTACTTAACACAAAACTTAGCATATAATATGAGCTCACAAAACGATGCTTATTAAATAACCACTAAATAGTTCTTTTAACTATTCCTAACTACCAAGTAGGGAAATATATATATATTTTTTAATGAGAAAACATGAATTTCACGGCTCACTGTCCGATGTGAGAGCGCTACTCCTTTTTACCCTACCAGACGAGAAAGGCTCCATCCTTCATTATAACCTGAGACTTCGGTTCCAGTAGAGGTGAGAGGGAACGAGTAACTTCTGTGAAGTGCTCTCTTCCCTCTGTAGTGCGGGTTATAGTTCAAACACCCTGCACACAGGAACTGGAAGCACACCTCCTCCCGCTTTTGAGAATCATTCTTTCAAAAAAATCTTCCAAATAAAATGGCTCTAGAAATTCTCTCTACATGATCTCAGAAGTCTAGTGCCTTCCACAAGACTTTTGAGGGCACTAGGATGCATATATTCTCCTGTCTTGCCCCTCTATATCCCCAATTCCCTCACACAACCTCACCCGTGGGTGCTGTCTGCTGGATGCTCTGCTTTGCGCCCCACCGGCACCCCCTCCTTGACCACTACATCACCCCATTCCTAAGATCTTTAAACACAAGTCAGACTATACAGGGTGGGGACACAGGGTAGCACAAAAACAACTAGATTTAAATATTCAACATCTTATTTTAAACTTCTTCCTGTAGGCAATGTTCTTCGATATTTTCTATCCTGTCTTAGCCTTTTGAATCCTGTCCTGTCCTGACCTGCCCTTCCCTGTCTGGTCTTTTCCTATCCTATCACTTGCTGTTCTATTCCAGCCAATTTCAGTCTATCTGGTCTGTTTTTAAAATGCTGGTGCTATGCATGCATATAAGCCTAACCAATGGACACAGCGGGGTGAGGGCATGAGTGTGTGGGGGGGAGTGGGGGGTAATGGGGGGAATAAGGACACATATGTAACATCTTAATCAATAAAGAAATTTAAAAAAAATGCCAGCGCTGCCATCATACTGATTTCACAATCCCTTAATGAGTCAGGACCTGCAATCCAAACAGTCTTCTAGAATCCCCTATATCTAGTCCATCTGGAGCAGTCAGAGGTCACAGCTAGAGGGCCTTGATTTTCAAACTACAAAAGCTATCCACCTTTAAAAATTCACATTGCTCCTTTCCTAGGTTTTGAAACTAGATGACCATTTAATTAGGAAATACATTTTCTTCCTGTTACACATATTATTTAATTTGTATAGCAACTTTATGAGTTATTCAGAACAGAAATTTATCGATTCCTACATCCTTTAAAAATGAAGGAACTGGCCAAGCCGGTGTGGCTCAGTGGTTGAGTATTGACCTATGAACCAGGAGGTCACAGTTCCATTCCAAGTCAGGGCACATGCCCAGGTAGAGGGCTCGATCTCCAGTAGGGGGCATGCAGGAGTCAGCCAATCAATGATTCTCTCTCATTATTGATGTTTCTCTCTCTTTCTCCCTCCCCATTCCTTTCTGAAATCAATAAAAATGTATATTTTTAAAATGAAGGAACTGAATCTTAGGTAGGTTGAGTGATTTTCTAAGGTCCCAGAGATAGTGATTGGGTCTGCTTTAGAAGCCAGATGAATTTCTATCTCTTTCCTGATATACTATACAGCCACAGCTTCTTCAAAGGTGGCAGAGTATCACCTAAATCTGAGTTTTTTTGGATGAAGAGTATTTTCTGAAGAAATACAGATTTGGGGCTGTACCCTGATCTACAGAATCAGAATCTTTATGGCTGGGTGTGGGAATATGCAATTTTAAAATGTCCCCAGGGAACCAGTATAGATTAACTAAGTGGATCATTCCCCTACATGCTCTACATTGGAGAAGGAGGGAGGGAGGGAGAGATGAGGGATTAATGCTAGGACTTCTGGGAACATAAAAGTCAAATGTAAATGAAAACTGTACAGTCATAGATAAACTAAGAACAAAGAATGAGAAATAGAAGAACCAGAGGAACTAAGCCTGAAGAAGTCACTTATATTTGAATTGGACTCTAAGTTTTTAGCAGCTAAGACATAAATAAAAGTGTTTTGAAAGGTATTTTTTTATTCTGACAACATTAATTTGGTTCTATTTTCCCCAGCACCGGAGCAAGAGAAGAAATGTCTGTTGCCTTTTCATTTTCTAACTCAGAACCCAAGGGAACTGCTTATGCATAAGGTCACAGTGTAGAGAAACTCAAGCAGTTTGGAACTCACTTCCCATCTCTAAGCCTATGTCAGCATCATCATATAATTATAGTGATAATATTCACGAAACACTTACGATGTATCCCCTATTTTATGGACAAGAAAACTCAAGTTTAGAGATTTTTAAGCAAATTGTCCAAAGACAATTAATAAAAAAAACTGGGATAAAGTCCCAGACAGTTCATCTCCAGAGCCCATGCTCTGCTGCCTCTCAGATAAGTAAGAGAAATAACTGGGAAACATAAGCAACGGTCCTTTGAGGAGGAGAATCAAAGGAATGGTGGGAAAATGGAGGGGAGGAACAATACATGAGAAAAGCAGGAAACCAGGCCGAATCGGCAAGTGCTTACCAGGAAGGGGCAGTGCACAGTCCCTCTCCTGGAGGTAATTCAGTTTGAGCCAATCCAGGACAGACCTCTAATGTCTTTGGTTCCCAATAACACACCTTCAGGTAACAGCCACACTGACAGAGGTTTGATTTTCTTGAGAAATATGAAGAAACTCAGACAGCACCGCCAGTTAGAAAAGGTGGGACACCAGGGCTTTCTTGTTATTTGTCCTCTAACAGGCTCAGGTTCATCATCCCCACCAATCAGTGGGTTCACTAGCACTCACCAGTTCGACAATGCTAGGTGGATGTGTTCATCTGGAAGAAATACTTCATTTCTGACAAACTGGACATTGAAATAATTCCTACTATTGTCTCCAGGATCGATTTCTGAGACTTCTGTTCTATGTTCATTAGATGTCTTTGAGGTTGACATTGTTTTTGTGTAGATTGAAGCAGATGAACACTTCTAAAATATTGTATTAAACAATAATTAGAATGTGAGTGAGATATATGAGGCAATGCTTTCCATAAAGATATTGAAGGCTTGGGAAGTTTTGCTCTCTTTTGTAAGCTCAGCTTTTCTATAAAGAATGTAGATTCGCCCAAACCGGTTTGGCTCAGTGGATAGAGCATCAGCCCGTGGACTGAAGGTCCTAGGTTTGATTCTGGTCAAAGGCATATACCTTAGTTGTGGGCTTGATTCCCAGTAGGGGGTGTGCAGGAGGCAGCTGATCAATGTTTCTCTCTCATCAATGTTTCTAACTCTCTATTTCCCTTCCTCTCTGTAAAAATCAATTGTATATATATATATTAAAAAGAAGAATGTAGATTCCTGGATTTGGCTCCCAAGCCTAAGTAAGAACTGAAAGTGAAAGTAAGTTCAACGTTAAATGATGTGCTGTTTGAGTTTTTTTTGGTATAAACTGAAAACTTGTTTATAGATACTAATGCCTTATATATAGGTTCAGATTTATCTATGATTCTTTTTTATGCTATCCACACTGATATTTTTATTAAAATACTAGAAGCCTGGTGCACACATTCATGCACTGGTGGGGTCCCTCGGCCTGGCCTGTGGGGATTGGGCTGAAACCGGCTCTCCGACATCCCCTGAGAGGTCTCAGATTGTGAGAGGGTGGTTCTTGGATGACACACCCTGGAATTGGGCTCCCTCCTCTCTGGGTCTTGGGTGCGGGTGAAGCAGATTTGGGGCCTACAGTGCTCCAGCAGAAACCTAACCCAAAGCCGATTCCCTGAGAAATTGGGCTCCCTCCTCTACTGATTGGAGCATCTGCCCCTGGTGGTTGTTGCATGTCATAGCTACCAGGCGAATGGTGGGACAGTCGCTTAGGCTTTTATATATATAGATTATTCACATTAGGCAAAGATATACAATCATATATTATTTGAAAAGCCATTAGCACAATGATCAGCACTTAGTAAGTGCTAAGAAATGTTTCTTCTTTTCCAAACCCAGACCCTTCTCTGTCATGTGACCTGTGAAGTCTCCTGGCTCCATGCTTTTCGCCCAGATGTTCACTGTGTTCCAGCACTGCCTTTATCTCCTAGTAGGAGTTGCTTTTTAGTTAACAAAGCTCAAACAAGGAAATATTTGTTGTAATTATGTTCATTAGGTACAAAAATGTGAAGTATTTTGTGTGTTTGCTCTTTGGGTAAAGATAGGTATGATCCCTGGTGGTCCTATGAGTCACTGGGAGCAATACCACCCACTTCCCTTCTCTTCTTTCCTAAAATTGTAGTGACTCTAGCTCCCTGGGGGCAGTGAAATGCAGACTCCTTCTGAAGAGATGCTTGACATGATTAGAGGTTGATTAGAGGTTCTAGTCTCTGAGAGCAAAGGACATGTTGTAAGAGACTGACTAGACATAGGTCTTCTTTTTCTAAGAGTTTGGATTTGGTTCAGATGCTGCCTCTCTTTCTGAGTACCATCTACTGCTGTTTGCTTTACTCTTTCTCTATATTGCTTTCTAACTGGGGTACAAGGTAGGATGAATACCACAGTTCAAATGGCCCCCTGCTGCTGAGGCTGACATCAAGCACTCCTGGGGGGCCTCAGGAAATAGCGTCACTTAGTTCTCTTTAACGTCTAGGATGTGAAATCTGGCAAGGCACCTGCCATTTTCTACAACTCTCTAATCTTCCTCTTTATTAGCTGTCTGGCACCATCATCACACTGCCTGCTTGGTTTAAATCCTGCTCGCTCTTGTAATATAAAAAGACAAGAGAATGTCCCTGCAGATATAAACTTAGTCTCTCATACTGTAGATAGTTATTTTATTTTCAATGTAATTTTCCTTGGACAAAAATTCTTTTATATTTCCACAGGAAAAGAAACTATCTTTCTGCCTCCTAAGTAAATATTTTACATGACAATTGTCCAGATGTTCAAGATGCCTACTGAAGCTTTCTCTATTTAATGACTGATCCTTTAGATCTGTTGTTTAAGTGGCAAAGGCTATAGTGTATATTCTCACTCATTTATTTATTTTATTCATTCAAATAACATTTATTGGGTTCTTGCTGTGAATCATACACTCTGCTATGTACTGTAAATACCAAAAAGAAGAGGATGCTTTTATTTGAGAAAACAAGTAGGGAAGATAAACTCATAAACACATAAACTATAACACAACATGTTCAGTGTTATGATAGAAGGATGAGTCAGATGCCCTGGAAACACAAAGGGATTCCTGTCTAAGTTTGAATAGGGAATGGTGAGAAGATTTCACAAAGGAAGAAGAGATATTTGCGTTTCGCATAGTCAGTGTGTGTAAAGAGGAGGTAAGGGGTAGGGACATTCTTATGGAATGTGAAAAGCCTAGTGTAGCTGGAAAGAGGGAGATTGGCAGGGGAAGATCAAGACTGGAGTTTGGAGATGTCACTTGGGTCAGAATGTGAAAAAGCAATTGGAATTAACTGGAATTAATTGCCTAGGCATTGGAGGGCCAATAGAAATATGGCCTATAGAGCTGGATCTGAGCTACAGAGGCAGCCCTATCCTCCAACAGGATGTATAATGACACAAGGACCATGACCGGAAGGAAAATCTGCAACATCATATGAAACAAAACCAGCCACCTACACCCCTGTTCTAAAAGGCTTCCTGCTGGCCTGGGTGGGGGTTGAATATAGGGGTAGCAGGTGAGGAGAAGGAAGGCAGTTGGAGGACTTGGGAGAAAGCTCAGCTGGGGACTGGAGGGAGAAAGAAGATGAGGCCCTAGGCCAGGCCAGTGTGGCTCAGTGGTTGAGCATCGACTTATGAACCAGGAGGTTATAGTTCGATTCCCAGTCAGGGCACATCCCTGGATGGTGGGCTTGATCCAATCCCCAGTGTGGGGTGTGCAGGAGGCTGCTGATCAATGATTCTCTCTCATCATGTTTCTATCTCTCTCTCCCTCTCCCTCTCTAAAAAAAAAAAAAAAAAAAAAAAAAAAAAAAAAAAAGATAAAATGATGAGGCCCTAGAAGGTGAAGAGTGTTTAGGGTTTCTCCACCTATTTGGGGGTTTAAACTTCCTCTTCAGAGTTAAAAATATGAACAGAGATAGGAAGTGCAAAGCTCCCAGTTGTCATGGTTTGTTTGTCTGTTTCTCCCCTCTTCTTCTTCATGTGGGGAATTTACCTAGTGTGAGCTTAGTGCAGGAGGAGAAAGCAGGTGTGCTGAGCAGGGGATGTGTACAAGGCAGGGCCTGCCTGTGCTGGACGAGGACAGCACCAAATCCAGGGGAAAAGGGAGCCCTGACTCCGCCCTTCTGCAGGAGAGCGCGTTGTTTTCCAGGACGATGCTAGGACTCACTCTTGCTGCTATGGGGTGTTGACTTTTTCCACAGCGTTACATCTGTGGTCAGATTTGGATCAGAGTGTTATAATTCTACTGTTTCCATTCTCTTGCTGCTTAAAGCAGTCATAGCCTGTTGCTGTCCCATAATCACTGCAGCCACTACAGTAACATCTACACCTGCTTCCTAGTTGTTTCAGTGTATCTGGAGTTGAAACAGGACATGGCATCATCCCGTCTGCAGGAAAGGAGGACCTGGCATCACCTGGCTGACCGCCCAATGCGAGCATCTTCTCTATATGTCGCCCCTGCTATCTGGTCCTCAGCCTATGTTTGAAAGACGACAGTGGAAGAACTCACAGTTCTCCTGTGCCTTGGGACAGTTATGCTTTACAATAAAGTTCCTCTTTATTGAGCTGGGTATGTTTCCTTGAGCCTCTGGCTTCTCTTATCACTTGGACTATAGGCTTAATTACATCTATCTTCCACATGAGGCTGCTTCAGATACGTGAAACCAGCTCATACATTTCTCAGCTCCTCAAAGAGGGAAATGGAAGTGGATGGTGGAGGACTCACTGCTTTGTGTCAGACATTAAGCTGGGCTCATGCACCTAAAATAGCTCCTTTGTAAGGAAAATCAAAATCAAACTCAACAAATAAATAAACCAGAAAAAAATGAAAAAAAGAATAAATTATTTTCCCAAGTAAGTGGTAAGGCCAAGATTTGAACTGGAGTAAATTGCAAAAGTGTTTATATTAAAAATACATTTAAACTTAGCATTTATTTCTATCAAGGTAATATAGCTTCATAATTTAAAAAGCCAGGTATTGCTATAATAATATAGTAATAAGCTAATAATAATCATCTGACTCATCTCCCGATTCAACTAGAAGTGAATCCATTGCTCTGTCCACTATCTTGCTGCCTCTGCCCAACTCTTCCACCAAGAGCATAACTTTAAGTCCATCACCATCCTCATTACTGTACATGTATGCATGTAGACTATATATGGTGGGGACAAGATTTACTAACATTTCCACAATCAACCTTATTTTAAAATTTTTCTCATTGAAAAACCTGCAGAATGTGCCAAAATGATCATTGAAAGAGTTAAGTGAATATTGGAATTTCTCTTTAATTAATAATCATCTAACCTGAGCTGCTTTGTATGACACTCTACACAGAAGCAGGGCAAAATAGGTTGTGCATAGCCTTCCAAATGTGTGGTACTCAAATCTAAACACAACCCTCCCAGTGTGAAAATATTAAACAGCTCTGACATGGAAATAAGAGCTACATTCAATTTTCAAATACACAGGAAGGACTAAAGGAAATTAGATTTAGAATCCATAATAAGAGGAAAATTAGTTTTCTTATTTGTAACCTTTCTTCTTTACATAAAAAAAAATTGAACCCATTCATTCCAATATTTAACCTCTGGGCCCTCCTTGCTATCCACCCAAAGATAAATTTATATTTTCAATAGGCATTCTCTCTTCTCACCAGTCTCTCTAATGGTTTGCAAGTCATTAAGCCCAAGTAGTCCCAGCTAATTAAATTGTATAGAAGTTTCTTTTTGACCATCTCCCACTCACTCACATCATATAATATACAGATATGTAAGAACTAAGTTTGATTTTGATATATTATTTCTCCAATCCTGTAGCAGTGTCAGAAATAAACAAAAAAACAAACAAACAACCCAAAACCAAAAACAAAACCCAACCTTCATTTTGCTCTCAAGTCACCTTGAGAGATTTCTGGGTCTTGTACAAAGAATGTCAATGCAACTTGCTGAGCTGAAAGGGAAATAGGGGTTCAGTGTTCTTTACAAGGTTTAGAATCAAAATAAACTGCACACTATTTGTTTGGAACTTTATAAATCCTATATAATAAAGAGGTAATATGCAAATTGACCATCACACCATCACAAGATGGCGGTGCCCACAGAAGGGGCGAACCTGGCCGCTCCATGAGCCTGCCACCACAATCCCCTCAGCCATGCCGGGGGTCTTGGGTCCTCCTGCACCCCCCACTGACTGAGGCTCAGGCAAGCAGGGCAGGCCGAGGCGCAGGCAAGCCTCGGATGGCAGCTGCCCAGACGCCCAGGGCCGGCTGAGGCTTGTGCTGCCAGCAGTGGCAACAACTGAAGTGTGATGGGGACGTCGCCTTCCCCTGATTGCCGGTCACCTCCCGCCCCTGAGGGATCCCAGACTGTGAGAGGGGGCAGGCCAGACTGAGGGACCACCCCCTCCAGTACATGAATTTTCATGCACCGGGCCTCTAGTATGATAATAATACAAAGAAATAGTAGCCATGAGCTCTTCCCATAGGAACTCATGGTGCAGTTTGGGAAGTAAGAATACTTAAGAAGTGCTGAACAGAAGTGATAAATAACAAATTCATGCAACAGGATGATATAGAATGCAGTGGCTCCCACCTTTCCTGAAGGTTTCCTCTTGCCCACCGGTATGCAGCCTCGCCTCCATCTCTAGTCCTCATATCACCACGAACAAAGGGGCTCTGCCCACAAAGACACAGACAATTCTAGATTCTGTCTGAGTAGGATGGAAAGTTGGCACCAAGCCTCTCTGTCCACAGACTCCCTCCTTGTTACTCCTGATCCATTTTTACTCTTCTTAGTAATCACTCAAACCACTTATTTCCCTCACCTTGGTGATAGTAATCAAAATACTATATTCAGAAAAAAATTTAGATGCAGTTTTCTATGATGCAATGTCATAGTTTGATAGACAATTTGATGGAGATAGATTATCTATATTTTCACATGGAACAAAATCTTACCACATAATAGCTACCTGATAGTGAAGTATCAAAGAACAAGTCCATGAGAGAAGGATATTGCAGGGAAGATGTTACCTGCTTCTAACAACAATGCTTTACAATAACAGTAATAATAGCAAAGTAATAATAATGACAATTATCATTCATTGCTTTTCTATAATATGCCAAAGTTATTGGTAAATACTTCGTCTTATTCCCCAATGACCTTAAGAGGCAAGTCTTCTTATTTCTCTCCTTTTGCAACTGAGGAAATCAAAGATTGGAGATGTTAATATGCTGACCCAACAAACAAATACTAGATGGGTAAACAAGATTCAAATTTTGTCAATTTGATTCTAGAGCCTAACTACTCAGCCACTGTTCCCTGCTTCCCTGTAAGTGTTATAATCAAATAGATAGATGACTGAGATAATCTGGACTATTTTCGATTGGATTAGTAAAATTAAACTAGATTGGCAGACAAACACTGGAGTCCCTTCCCAATTATGACAGCTATATTTCTAAAAACACCTCTGGTAGCAGAATTTCCTGTTGAGGACTTCAATACTTTATTGTTTTTTAAAAAATGCATTGGAGAAAATCAAAGATAGTAAGAAAACTGAAAAAGCCTTTTTAAAGTAAGCATAATTATGACATTAGAATAAAAGAATAAAACAGCTCTCCCAATTAAAGCAGTATTTATTCACCTTAAGTTAGTATGAGTACTCTGTTCTTAATTTCCATTTAATAGCTCCCATAACACATTTGAGTCCACCCATGACATTCATTCAAGGAGCCATTTTATGTATGTCCAAAACGCTTTGCTTATTTTAAAATTTATAAAAATAACAAGCCTGTTCTTGATCAGAAAATCTTAAGATTGCTTAAAAGGTACAGGGAAAGAAGATCTGTGTGCTAGAATTCTGAGGAAGAGTAACTGATGTTATAGATTACTGTATCTAAATATACTACTACACTATGTGATCGTAATCTCTATATAGTAATATATACTACACAAAAGTGAAAAACATTACACCATTCATTATTATATAGAGAAGAGTCATTGCCTTATAATCACACTGATGATTTTCACTTTGCCTCAATTATTTGGGAGTAGACATAGCTGAACCCATATCAGCTGAGCAATGTTGTGGAAACACAGCTCATTTATCAGATACGGCAAGTTAAATTGAAGACCTGTGATAATTGGTGAAGGTTCATTTTCAGAGACAGCAAGAAGGGGTGGAAACAGGGGTGGGACAGGGAACATAGTAAAGGTCAGCCAAAAAAAAGTATGAAGAGATGGAAGTCAGATGATAGGGCCTTGCACACAGTATGTGTGCAATACATATGAACTGAAAAAAATATGAATGGTGGATGATGGAATGATGAATGAGTGATGGACGGAGTAAAATAATATTGAATATTCCCAACTTCACAGTTTTGCCACGGAGTAAATGAGGTATTCTAGTTGACAGCTATATTGCATTCTGTTATAATCATTGTTGTACTTTTCTACCCACGAGTGAAGAAAATAAAAACACAATGTCCTCTAACCATTGTCTGTGAAAAGCTAAGGGCATATTTGGCTCTGCTCCTTTCATACTCTGTTTCATATTAATGAGAAGCTTTAAAAATCATGAAAAGTACCAACCTTGAAAGCTGCCTTCCGTTTTGCTCATCTCACCTAAAGAAATGTAAAAAGACAGAAAGAAAAAGAAAATTTAAGTGAAAGCCAATTAAGGCAACACAGTTAAAAAACATTAAAATAAAAACCACACACACCTTTATCCATTTTCCCTTGACAAAGGAGACATTTAACTGTAGAGAGAAAAACACCCTGATGAAACATCACCCACTAAACTGTTTTTTCAAATATTTTGTGCTTTTTGTATTTTGTGATAGTATGCTTTTTAAAATTTATTGGGTGCACAGCCATTATGAATGACAATGAGTAGAGGTACAGAGAGGATGTTTAATAAAAATGATAAAACTAAATTAAACATAAAGAAAAATTATATAGGCAGCACTTAATCAACCCAGGGATATTTCCATCATGATAAGATTTTTCACTAATTTCAGACAAGAGTATTCTAAGAGGCTGCTATAATTTATTCTCAGGATCTGTCTACTCTTGAATGCTGATTAGAACACAAGCTTTTGCTTCTGCTCCCTCCTTGCTCCCCCAATTATCTGTTCTCCCTTACGGACAAAGTGATTATTGTCTTGTTTATAATAACTGTTCTACATTCCTTATGGAAATTGTAATTATGATGCTGAATATTCAAACAGCAAGCCACTTTTCTCAGGGAAATTGTAGTTATGATAATGCAGTATTTACCCAACCAATGTTTTCTAGCCATTGTTCTCTTTGAGGAATGAGGAGGTCAGAGGAAAACACTGAAATAAAACACCCTGTTGGGTACTCAGATATGTATTCTGGAAAAGCATAATAATAGCAGCTGATATTTGCTATACGTCAGGCACAACAATCAGGATGACATGTATATGACACACATACATAGTACCTACAGGTATGTATCAATTACATGTTTCTCACTTCATCTATACTAGTATACCACCTAAGGTAAGTCATATTATTATTCCAATTTTATGAGGCTCAGAAAAATTGAGTAATTTGCCTAATATCACACAGCTAGTAAATAATAGAGTCGAGGTTTAAACCCAGCTCTGTCTATGAGCTCATTGTTAAAAGCCTCTATTTAAATGCACTGGCTCCGTGCACACTTAGTGAGCTGATTCAACCACAATCTCTCTTTTCTGAAACTGGAGTGTTTTTTCAGTCCCTAAGCAGTGTGGTTTGCTCCTGGCAGAGAGATATTTGGCTGTGACCCTTGTTCCTAATGATGAAATTTCTACCATTACCTCTTGGAATGGAATAAAACCTCTGCTCAGAATGAAATTTGATGCAATTTGGCGTTACGCATTGTGATTAAAACTTTTTCATGACCTCTGATCCAAGGGTTCCACTTCTAGAAATTATGCTAGAAGTATAAGAGCATTCATTATAGCATTGTTTTAAATAGTGAAAGCCTATAGAAGTAGCCAAACATCCACCAAATACTTTATGGTACAATAGAAAGCTAAAGTTATTAAAAATCATGTGTTCATACTGTGTCCTAGGAAAACACCCATGAGACCATGACATTAAAATAGCATTCTGTGAAATAGTATGCAAAATATGAATCTGCTTTTTAAAAAATATGAATTATTATGTAAATATATCGAATTATTATGTAAATATATCTAGAAAAATATCTAGAAGAACAGATACCAAATACTTAATGTAGTGGCCCTGGCTGGTGGTCTCAATTGGTTGGGCATCATCCTGAGCACCAAAAGATTGGCAGTTTGGTTCCTGATCAGGGCATATGCCTGGATTTCCAATTGATCTCAGATAGGGGGTGTGCAGGAGGCAGTCAAGCAATGTTTTGCTCTTACATTGATGTTTTTCTCTTTCTTTCCCTCTCCTTTCCTCTCTCTCTCAAAAAAAATTCAATAAAAATATTTAAGAAAAAACAACACAAATACTTAAAGTAGTTATCTTTTTGTAATAGGTTGAGAAGAATACTTGTTCCCCAGGATAAATGAATACCCAATAGTCAAAATGTTTACAGTAAGCATGCTTTTTTTTGATAGGCAGAAAACAATTTTTTGAATATGTGAAAGAATCAAGGACACCCAAAAATAAACCCATGGATATTATGCTATTTAAAAAAAAAAAAAACAAACACATACAAATACAACCCAAGTCAACCACTGGGACCTATTATTAGGTGAGCCCCTAGGTAGGATGGGAAGGCATCTATCTCACCTGCCTGCCTTGCTTCCACTTTGTCAGATCTCTACACCCTGTCCTTTCCTCCTCAGCTCAGCAATGAGGGTTTAGAATGTTATTTTTAATATTATGAAGCCAGGATTGAGCATCTATAATGTACAAGTACTTTATTTACTTAAAAAAAATCCCATAACTCTGTAAGATAGGTATTTTCATTTTGATTTTATAAAAAAGAAAAATGAGCCTCAGTGGAGTAATTTTTTACACTAGCTTTCCAAGTTGGCCTGTGTTCCTTTAATTTGGCAAATTTACCAGTTTCATAAAGAAAAAGGAACTAAGATTTTAAAAAATCTCAGGAACTAAGAGCAAACAAAAAAAGAAATTAAAAAACGCAAGAACAAAAATGTATAAATTGGTGAATTTTAGTAGACTACTTTTAAACCACTGGCTTACCATCTTATGCAGTTTGAGAATCACTTATAGGATCTGTTCTTGGTCATCTCTCAGCTTCACTATGTTTCTAATACCCTCCCCAAGAAGTTCCATTTTCCCCCTACATATTTTGAAAGCTTTAGAAGAGCCCCCTTCACTCTTTCAGTAGGACCCAGCTATTTCATATATATATATCTGATGAGGCTGATGAGCTATCCAACCTGATGGGAACAGGAACCAATGCTGAGCCTCAGTTTCAGCACTATTTTGTGGGGAGATCAATCAGCCACTTGATGGACAGCTGATTGTGACATTGAACCTCTTCCACCTTAGAAGAACCAGTGATTCATTTTGACTAGAACTGGAACAGATTCCAAATAAGGGTTTGCTTATTTGCCTGCACAACCTTGTTCAGCATCTTGATCTGAAAGCCTACAGAGTGTTTGATTCATCTGGACACAATATGCATATTATCAGCTCAAACCACTGGAAATACCTTAGAATTCAGCACAATCATGAGATCCATTCATCCCAATACATACTACATGACCCCAAAGCTGCTGGTCTGGTAGATTGATGGAACAGCCTTTTAAAGGAACAGCTGAAGCCACAGCTGGTAGATGATACACTGCAATGATGGGGTGCCAGATAAAGTATGTGGTAAACACTCTAAATCAATGACCATATTCTAGTACTGCATCCCCAATTGATAGAATACATTGGTCTAGGAACCAAGGAAAGGAAGTCGGAGTGGTTGAACTTAGCATCATTCCCAGTGACTTAATTGAGGAATTTGTGCTACCTGTTCCCACAAATTTAGGCTTTGTGGATCTAGAAATCCTGGCTTTCAGAAGGAGAATACTTCCATAAGAGTACACAGTAGGAAGCTCATTAGACTTTAAGATGTGTCTTACATCCAATATCTTTGGGCTTCTTGTGCTAGGAGAGTGATAGCAGGGAGAGGAGTCATCATATTGGCTTGGGTAATTGAATGAACATTGGGAAGAGATAGGGCTGCTGTCACACAATGAGGGCAGGGAAGAACTTCTATTACCCAGGTGATTCCTGGGGTATCTCTCAGCATTTTCCCATCTACTTTTCAAAATATATTTTTATTGATTTCAGAGAGGAAGAGAGAGATAGAAACATCAATGATGATAATCACTGACTGGCTGCCTCCTGCACGCCCCACTGGGGATCGAGCCCACAACCCTGGCATGTGCCCTTACCAGGAATCGAACCGTGACCTCCTGGTTCATAAGTCGATGCTCAACCACTGGGCCATGCCCGCTGGGCCTCCAATCTATTTTTTTAGCAAATGGATAAATACAGAAGTCCTGGCCTAAGAAAGAAATGGTGCAGCGGATTTAAGGCTTATCAGTAATAGTCTGTGTCACCACACAAGGCAGGCCACATAGATCAATAGTGGTGCAGGCCAAGGATGAGGGAGTTCTAGAATAGGCAGTACAAGAGGCAAGACAATAGAGAAACAATAGGTATCAGTTGAGGCACTGAGACTAGCTGCACTGGCAGGCGGCTGTATTCCCATTGATCTTCCTCTCAGAGGTTTTGTCAGAAAAGGTGACCTACTAGAATCCTGAAGAAGCTGTGCCCAGCAGCCCAAAGTGTTGGCTTCCAATGGCTCCCAGCTGACTCCTCTGGGAGTTTTCCTCCTTCTACCAAAGAGAATTGCCTTCCCCAAGGGTATTCACCCTCCCACAGGCAGCTCATGTAGAATGACTGAGCAGTGTAGGGGTACAATGGCCAGACCTTCTTTTCTCTATTTGGGACACCTATAACCATACTGATCCCAAGCACACTCCCAACAAAGCTCCTGCATAAAAAATTCTATCTCAGAATCAGTTTCTCACAAAAATTGACCTAAAGCAAGATTACAAAATTCAGAAGTCATGAAGCTGAGAATTGAACACAGATATGAGTGACTCTGAGTCCACATCCTAGCCATCATATCTTCCTATCTCCCATAAAGAACAATTTATTCTAATTTTAAACATATTTTTGTCTAGGCATAAGCAGTCAATAATGATATGTTTAAGCCTGTAAGTCAGAAAACATTCTACAGTGTTATACAATATCTACAATTATATTGCCACTGGAAGATTAGACTAATGTATTTATACCTCTTGAAATACAAACTGATATAAATCAGTAGGCTTTAACTACACATACATAATAATTTATAATATTACATTAAAATATATGTCCTAAAATATATCTCAAAATTAATTTCAAGGTTAGTTTGACAACAATCTCTAATTATGCTAGCATATTTTCTAAGTACAAAATGATACTTTTAATCATGCCATTTTCTATGAAAAAAATTTAAGACCTCTCTGTTTCAGAAAACTTACAAGATTAGTTACGGAACAAGGACTTACATTTTCTACTGTAAATGTAAGAATTTTATCAGGCGTGAAATGCAGTCAGAACAATTTACAGCCCAATAAAATATTTCTTCAGGCAGTCTTTAGAATAAGAACATAGAAGTTACCTAAGTCCACACAATGTTGAGAGAATGCTGTTCGGATTTTACAACCAGTGAACAGTCAGCTAAGTGGTAACCACCTGTCTCTAGACTCTTGTCTGGAAATCATTGTACCTCTTCATTCTGTTCCTGAAGAAATTCTACATCCCCCGTTCCTTCGTTTTATTTACCAGCTCTTAACTCTGGGTCACATCATTATGCTTTTCTATTTAAACATATGTAACATCATTGGTTTAGTGATGTTATCCCACCACTATACTGAATTAAGGACTTCACGTGATAAATAAACACAGGGTGTTAGATAAAATTTCTCTGGCAGAAAACTAAGGTAAGAAAATTCCAATAAACATATCTAACCTGGACACACTGAGGCAAAAAATGGTTGCTACACATTGAGAAAGAGCTTACTAGCTTTAGTTTTATCTTTTACTTGTCAAAAGGTTATTTAAACCATTTGGGGAGGGAGGGCTTTTGAGAAATTCTTAAACATCAGATGGATGTAAAAGATTCCAACTGGTGGAAACTAGGACAGGACCTGCCTACAGAAGCTGCATTGTATGTCCCACGTAGAGACGTGGGTCAATAAAACAAAGCAAAAAGCATGGGAAACACTTCAAAAGAAGCACGAAGCTAATGGACAGGAGTACCCACCAAGACATAGGAGGCTTTCCACGGTGTAATCTACTCAGTAAGCTTTAAGGTACAGACTCTTCCAAACCACCAGAAAAACCTTCATGAGAACATTGTTCACCTCTGGGTAGAGTTGTACATCGTTCACCTCCAGAGGGATCAGGCTTCCTAAACTTATTCTGGGGTCATTTATTTTCCCTCAGCAGAGTTTATATGTAAACCCGTAAATTTCAGAAAGAATGCAACACAGGTTTACATCAGTTCATTCATCATTATAATTGGAGTTGTGAAAGCTACAAAAGGGGCCATGACCTACTCGCAAGGAGCTTGGACTTATAACACCAGTATTTTTGGCATCAGCAAATGGCTCCCCAGTTTCTAGTCAGTAATATTTTCAGATTCAAGAAAGAGAGTTAATTTTTGTACATGACACTCAGAACTGGTGTAGCCAAGTGACTGTCAGTACAGTAAGTTACTGGTATACTACATTTAACATTTCAATGGTACAGCTCAAAAAGCAGACCAACAAAAAGATAAAGACTGACATATACAGGCATGAGATTAACTTTGTGACACAAGGTTCTCTTCAGGATAGATCTTACCAGATGTTTACAAAATTTTATTTTGATGTATTTTTAAAGAATATTTTAAAATTAAATAACAGAGGGGTTGGGCAATGTCATAATTTTCAGGGTAAATTCTGAATAAACTGGTGTTGGCATAGAGCCAGAGTAATGGTTTGGAGATGAAAAGGCAGTTTATGAGGACTACTGAGGTGGTGCTTGCAAGAGAGTAAGTTCTGTGTTTGTTTGTTCTATGTCTGCTTGGTGAAATCCTATATTGATAGGACTGCTAGAGTAGCCTGTGCTAACTAATTCAAAATCATGCTTCCCTTCCACTTTGGGGAGCAGGGTGGTGTGGATAAAAAAGCACTGGATAATAAAGCAGGAGGCCAGGCTTAGTCTACTCTGTGGCTCCAACTGGTTATCTGTTTCTGGGCAGAATTTTCTCTTGACTTTAGTTACAAGTTAAATCTCAAAAGGAAAGTTAGGACAAAAGGAAGGGTGTACAAGTTGAGGTTGTCCAAATCAAGGACAGGTGACAGGTAAATCCAAGCCAATGTTCCTGAAGGGGAACCAGAAGGAATATTTGGGAAAATAAGACTTAAATTGAAATATAAAGGAGGAGAAATGGAATCATAAATATAAGACAGAATCAAATCAGGGAACATAGGGAACAGTGGGCCACGATAATATTATCTTTGGACAAGTGAGGAACATCCTGGAGATTATCTGGGATAGTAAGCAATGTAAAATTTGTGTTGACTGTTTAGGAATCCCATGGTTCATTCATTGTTTGGCCTGGCATCAAGACAGGCTACAAGCTCCATGCAAGAGAGGTGCGTCCCTTTTTTCATGATTGGGTGTCCAGTGCAGAGCATAGTAATGCGCACTTGGTAAGCAGTTAATAAATATGTTAGAATGAGTGAACGAGTGTATGCATGAACAGATAAAATAAAACAAATAAATGAGTGATGAACTAAAGGTAACATGATGTATTGGATGAAGATCATTATAGGCACTCTTACATTTAAACCAGTCCTTGATAACATCTTTTAAAATAAAATAAGACAGCAATATAATGAAAAATATGAGATTCTGCACTTGGCCCCCACCCTTTTACTCCCAAAACACAACTTAATATACAACAGTTTAGACAAGATTATAGAACTGAAGTAAAACTTATGAATCAACAGGAAATGTGCTGTGTCTCCCTCCACCACACACCAATTCTATCTTAGGTTTTATTATTACACCTGTAGTATATTCAGGAGAGGAGGAAATGATCCTGTTTTTACTTCACAGTTGCCATGTCAATATGGAGCATTGCTTTTTGTTTTGGATACCAGATTTTATGAGATCCACAAACAAATGGAACACAGTTTGGGAGAAAGGCTAAGTTAATATAAGGAATAGCTGAAGGAATTAACAATGATCAGAGGAAACATGCAGATTGTTTTAGAATAACTGAATAAATATACTACAATTTTAGCTAGAGAGATCTGAAGCAACATGAAGAAGAATCTTAAAAAATGTCTCAAAATGGCTTGTTTTGCTTTAAGACAAGAGCTGACAAACTACAGCCTGCCAAATCTAGCTACACTCCTTATGTTCTTTCTTTATTTATTGTTTATGTCTGCTTTCCTGCTACAATAGCAGAGTTGAGTAGTTGTGACAGAGACCATAAAGCCCACAAATATATTTACTATATGATCATTTCTAGAAAAAAATTGCTGACCCCACCCCTAAGAGAAAAACAAGCAACCATTCATTCATTTACTCATTCATTTAGCAAACATGTTTCAAGCATGGGCAATGTTTCTAAAATATATCAGGCACTGGCAATATAGAGATAAGACACATCTGTACCTTAGCCTAGGTATCAATTTCCCTGTCACAGACATAAACTAGATAACCTTTAACAGAGTATATTTTGTCCATGAAGCAAATTCTTGGACTCAATGATTTCAAGGTTTTCTTTTAACTGCAATATTATTATTATTAATTATTATTATTAGTTAATCCTCACTCAAGGATATTTTTTTTCTATTGGTTTTTAGAGAGAGTGGAAGGGAAGGGGAGAGACAGAGAGAGAGAAACATCAATGTGTAAGAGACACATCAATCATTTGCCTCCTGCATGTGTGTCTGCTGGAATCCAGCCTGCAACCGCAACCAAGGTACCTTCCCTTAACTGGAATCAAACCCGAGACCCTTCACTCTTCGGGCCGACACTCTAACCACTGAGGCAAACCAACTAGGGCAACTGCAAGATTCTCTAAAAGGGGAAAGGTCATGAAGGAAAAGGTCTTGAAACACTGGTGAATGGAAACAGATGGAGAAATAAGAGGTGGTTCCTTCAGTTATGGAGAAGTATCAAGGACTTTTATTCAAGGTGAGTGATCACTGAATAAAGACAAGTCAAGTTGAATAAGCATGTATGGTAGGAGTGAGGATGTATAGAGGAAGTATGTCTGAAAAGGCCAGAAGGATCATATTATGTGAGGTATTCTGTGTCAAGCTTAATATCTTTCCGCTTATGTCAGAAAAAAGAAATCTATGAAGTCTTTTTTAAGAGGGGAAGTATAAACAAAATGTAATTCTGGGAAGATCAATTTGACAGCTCTTTGTAAGATGGACTGGAGATGAAAGATGAAACAGTTGTAACCAGGCTTAAAATAAGGAGAGCATGAAACACTAAGGATTGAATGGGAAGAGAGAAACAGAAATGAATGTGTATTTTGCATGAATGAGACATGTTGTATCCACAGACGCAGGGTCTGTAGGAAGAATAGGGTTCAGGTGCTGGGTGTGACTAGGGCCTGCCCCTTTACTAGAGGGCCAAGGGCTTCCTTTATTCAGGGGCCAAAGAACATGGTAACTCCATTCTGATTTTATAAAAATGTATCTTTATTGTTGAAAGTATTATAGATGTCCCCTTCTTCCTTCCCTCCCAATTGCCCCCTCCATCCCACTCCAGACCCCTCCCCAGGCCTTCCCCACACTATTATCTCTCTGTGGGCTATGCATATATGCTTATAAGTTCATTTGAGTCAATACCCAAGGTGTCCTTCAGAACAGGATCCTGACAGTGATTATAGCTCTGCAGGGTGGTGTTTGGACTCTCAGAGTGGGAGCAACCAATTCTCTCAGGGTCCCAGTTAAATAACTGGGGCCAGAAAAATTCCAGGCCCCATTGATTGGTGTTAATGCTCTATGCAATTAGGAGCTGGTTGTGGCTATGCATGCAGGTGGCAGATCTCAGGGAACACAGGCACTGACAAGGGAATAATTATAACTATTTTAATTATAACTATTTTTTTGTGGGAAATTCAATTATGTCCTTTGCAATTTGGGCTGGAGTATACCTGCATATAAATCAAATATATAAGACTAGTGGCCCGGTGCACAAAATTCGTGCACATTAAAAGGAAATTAATTAGAGGAAATATTTTAATATTGCTATTTGCCCTTTATCTGTAATAGAAGTGTCAGAAATAAAAGGAAATTAGTAAAATGTATATGAAAATAATATATAAATTTATTAATAAACCGGGCAGGGATGCACGCAGGCAGCATCACATCCCAGGTCAGGGACACAGCCAGGCAGCATCATGTCAGCGCTGGGCAGGACGTATACAGGCAGCATCATGTTAGCATTGAGCAGGCCTGTGCCTGCCTCCGCCAAGAGCCACCCCTGGGCCAGGCAGCACGGCAGGCCTGCGTGTGCCTCCACTAGGGGCCACCTCTGCTGGGGGCCACCCTTGGGCTGGGTGGCCTCTGGGCTGGGCAGCGCAGAGGGCCTGCGTGCACCTCCGCTGGGGCTGCCTCCACCGGGGGCCACCTCTGGGCTGGGCAGCCTCCAGGCTTAGCCGCACAGGGGCTGCCTCTGCCAGGGGCTGCCCCCAGGCCAGGCAGCCTCCAGGCTGGGTCGCGCAGGGGTCACCTCTGCCGGGGCCACCCCGGGCTGGGCCACGCGGAGGCCCTCCTGGTGATGGCAGTTCCCACTCACTCCCTCCTGCTGTGCATGCCTCCTGCTGAGCGGTTGTGACGTTATGGGATCCAGGACAATTTGCATATTCCTCTATTATTACATAGGATGATAGTTATGTCTGAGTGGGCACCATCAAGAAGAAAAATGGCAACAATATTTTCAAAGAAGATCAGCTATTCATAAAGTCCCTCACTATTCTTATATGATAAATGTTGCTTTAAAATGTAATATTCCCTCTCTGCCCATCATCTATCTGATTGTGTCTAATGGAGGTATTTAGCTTGGAGAAAGTGGGTCATGTATTGACAAATGAGGAAATCACCCAGTTGGCAATGTGTTTACTTCTAACCTAATCATCCTATTGTACACAGAAGAAGCTCAAAGCTGCATATTTTGGGAAGATTTTTGTCCAAATCATTAGAATGCTGCCTCTTGGGTCAATAGGCTCAGGCCATCACTTAAATTTTTTTATCTTTAATTTTTCTTTTTTCTGTTTATACAACTGTCTGTACACTTTTAATGTGCAGAGTGAGACTCACACAGTAAATACATTGCAGTGGATGAAGAAGTTTGTGATTCATATGTACCAACATTACTACTTATTCACAGGAAAATCAGTTTCCTTATCTATAAAATTGGGATAATTATACCTACCTCAAGTTTCGTTTTGAGAATCAGTAAGATACTACACAGATAGTGCCTAACAATTATTAAACATACAATTAATACCTGTTCCACTTCTTCTTTGATATTGTTTCTGGTTATTAAGCTATATCAGCTAGTTGCATTATCACCTGTGACATTTGAAATATGAAAGCATTATTGCAACATCTCCAATGTCTAGCATTCAGATAAAGGTTTGTGCGTACTGAGTGATTCACATGGAAAGATTCACATGAAAAAACTCAGTGGATATGTCCTTGAGAAACAATCATATCAATAAATCATAAATTAAATGAGTTTAGTTAACCACCTACAACACACTCTGGATCATTAATAGGTATTCATTTATATTACAGACAAAAATGATATCCACTGGGAGAGTTCGCTGACTACCAAATAAATACATTTTCCATTTTCTATATTATACATCAGCAACATTTAGAGCACAGCCCTGAATCTCATGGGGCTCATTCACATGCAGCCTACAACTCTTTAATGCCTAAAACCTCATATAGGAACATGACAATTAAGCTCTGCAGGCCACACTGCACATTTCAATGAAAAGCACTAATACATAGTGGTTACTTGCTCTCTTTTTAGAAAGCAATGACATAGCTCTTCAACTTCTGTGTGATCTTTGATAAGTTATTTGATTCCTGTGCCTCATTTTCCTGATCTGTAAAATGGGGATGGTAATAAAGAATATCTACCTCACTGGGCTATTATGAGGATTAATTGAGAAACTGCAATTAAAGCACTTGATACATTGAAGTCACCAAATAAATACTATCATGATTTTTCACACCATTTCCCAAACAAGAACTGTGACATACATGATGATTAGAACAGAAAGAACAACAACAAAAAATAGGAATCCCACAGCAAAAGCTGATAGATTTTTTAGGTGGGGTTTTCCACTCTTTCTTAAGCCAATCCAGACCCAAGCCTTGGTGAATCCTGCATTTGTGCCTCATCTACACTAATAAAAGAGACACATTCAAATTGACTGTCCCTCTGCTACACCCACCAGCCAATCAGGAGTGAGTATGCAAATTAGCAGGACAAAGATGGCAGAGGCCATGGAGCTAGCCAGAGCGTGTGGGCAGCGGGCAGCACGCAGAACTGTGGGGTGGGGTGGGATGCCCTCCCGCCTGCTCGGGGTCTGGGGATGCCGGCCATGTTGCCTGGGTGAACAGGCCTGGGCAGAGATCCCCAGGGGGCTGAGCTGGGGATCACGATCTGCAAGGAAGCGAATGAGGCCTGGGCAGAGGCAGAGCCACCCCGGGGATCGCGATCTGTGGGGTGGCGAAAGAGGCCAGGGATGCCCAAAACGCCCACCCACCCTCCATGTACCAGGGGCAATGCAGTGGGAGTCCTCAGGACCCGCCCGCTTCGAGCCTGTGGCCAGCATATCCCCACGCTGGTGCCGAGTGGCTGGGTCCAGGGATGCCACTGGAGTGTCATCCTGTCAGCCTGGAGGTCGCTGGAGTTGGTAGTCTTCTTGGTTTGTGCAGCCCCCTGACTGAAAGCAAAAACCAAGAGCAAGGGGAGCACCAGCAATCCTGGGAATCATAGTTCTGGTGGCTGCCCCTAGACAGCAAGCAGAAGCCCAGAGCACAGGGAGCACCAGGAATGCTGGGAATCATAGTTCTGGTGGCAGAGGAGTTGAGAGATGTCTTAGACACTAGAGCAAAGTGAGCCTGGAGCAAGTTACTGTTGCGGTGAGGGATGGAGGGAAAACAAAGGTAACACACATAACTAAAGTCACAGTGTTGAGGAAAAAATTAAAGGGAAGATATCTTGCAACTTCTAGCAAATCTCCACCAATGGAGCAAACAAACAAACAAAAAGAAAGACCTCTATTATTCTGTGAGCACCAAACCAAACTGGGTTGGCGTCTGACAATTTGCTCATATGATTGCAAACACAGACAGAAACTCCCAGATTGAAGAGGGCTCCCCTGAGGGCTCCCAGATTGGAGAGGGTGCAGGTTGGGCTAAGGGACCACCCCCCGGTGAATCTTCGTGCACTGGGCCCCTAGTCCTATATAATAAAAGGCTAATATACAAATCGACCAAACAGCAGAACGACCAGTCACTATGACACACACTGACCACCAGAGGGCAGATGCTCAATGCAGAAGCTGCCCCCTGGTGGTCATTGCGCTTCCACAGGGGGAGCGTCACTCAGCCAGAAGCTGGGCTCACAGCTGGCGAGTGCAGCAGCAGTGTGGGGAGCCTCTCCCGCCTCCGCAGCAGTCAGACATCCCCCGAGGGCTCCCGAACTGCAAGAGGGTGCAAGCCGGGCTGAGGAACACCCTCCCTCCCGAGTGCACAAATTTCATGCACCGGGCCTCTAGTAACCTATAAAATGAAGGCTGTTCACACTGCATGTATTTGAGGCCTTCTGTGGGTGACCTCTGACCTCTGCCCACCTTGCAGGCAGCATTCACCCTTTCATTTCCAGGGAAACACTATAGATACCTTTTTTTTGCACAGTATCCTGGATTTTTGCTCTGCCTCTTGTCTCCGTATATAGCCCCTTCTCCACCTGAAATGCCTTCTCCCTTCCTTAATCTTCCATAAATGGCCATATGCCAAGGAAAGGTTTAAGAAATGAAGTCTGTGGACTTGTTGGAAGAAGGTCACCCAAAAAGGCCAACAAGTTCGAGGCAGTGGAGGCTAATGGGGAGGCCTGTGGATTCTGAGAGCAGGAAGTCCAGCTCCTCAAGGGATCCACATCTGGGAAGGAAGCACACTCTATAGGAAATCTCCTAGGGCACAAAGCCATTAACACAGGCAGGAATTTGGAGGTGGTGAAAAAATGAGGGGTGTCACCTCCAAGCTCCAACCACTAAATTGATGTTGAATGTTGACTTATGCTAATGACACTTAGTAATGTAATTCTTTGTAAGAGCATCTGTACTATATTTCAGATATTCCCAAAGGTGCTTAGAGAGAGAGAGAGAGAGAATAAGTCAATCAGATAATATTGTGTGAAATTAATTAAATGGGGACTTTAATATAAGGAAGCTCTGAATTGGAAAATATATCTGTTTTATGTAAGCATTTTCATCCACTTCAATTGTAGTGTTTAGTTTTGCCAAAAATTCTTGCAGTAAAAGAATTTGAAGTAGAAAACCTATGATCTTATGCTGATGCATAAAATAAGGTTATAAAGCTTGAGGGAAAAATTAAACCTATGAAAGCCCTTTTATATGTTTTCATATTCACTACAATAAAATAGTATATAATATAACATATGTGGAAATTTACAAATATTATATTAGTGATAACAAATATTATACTACTGATTTCTATTATAAACTTAAAGGAAAGCTGTACTTCGATAATTAGTAATTTTTCAAAAGGTAATAAGCAAACCCACTCTCAAAACACAAACTAGGAATTGATGATATGCTCCTCCTCAACCCAACATATGAATCTATTTCTTCACACAACCAGCATTCGGAATTCCGCATTTATTATTTCCTTCCCTTTCCACTTTATACAGCCTTATTGCATCAGTAAGCATTCATACAAAATGTATATATTTGCGTGTGTGTGTATGATATTTTTAACTTTGAAAAAGTAATCATGTTGTAATCACTGGGGCTCTTTTTTTCTAGCTAGCATTTTATTAATGTTACGAGGGGCCCAGTGCATGAATTTGTGCACCTTGAATGGAACTGTGGGTTGCAAGGCTGCAGTGGGCACAGGGGCCTGTCTCGGCCCGTCCTCCATGCCCCCACTCAGCCCCTCCTACCATGGCCCCTGTCCCCTGTCTGCTGGCAGCCCCGCTCCTGCCAACCCCACTCCCACATGCTGACAGTGCTGGCCCCACTTGCACCCGCTGATGGTGCAGAGCAATCGGGGCCGGCACCAGTAGTGGGTGCGAGTGGGGCTGGTGCGGTCAGTGGGTGCCAGTGGCAGCTGCTGCCCTGATCACCCCCTCAGGCACAGGGGGAGGTGGAGAAGCCCTCAGGGGCGATTGGGGCCGGCAGCCACTGCTCGCACCTGCTGACGACGTCGTGTGATCGGGAGTGGTGCTGGGTGCTGGCAGTGGGTGTGAGTGGTGGTTCTGGCACCAGATGCAGGTGCACATGGGGCTGGTGCCGGCAGTGGGTGTGAGCGGCGGCTCTGGTGCCGGCAGCAGGTGCGAGTGCGGCTGTCTCTAGCTATGGGTGTGAGAGGCTGCTGCCAACCCCAATCGCCCCTCAGGAGCAAGGGGAGGTGGAGAAGCCCTCAGGGGTGATCGGGGCCAGCAGTGGGTGCAAGCACCGGACAGAACTGTGGAGGCAGGAGCAAAGAATTTTCAGTAACCAGCAGGTTATGACAGTGACCGGTGCTATGCCTTGCTCTGGTGCCCTAGCTCACCTGCTCCACAATCCCACTACGGCCAATGCCTGCCATGTTCTGCGTGCACCCCCCTGGTTGTCAGTGCACATCATAGCAACTGGTTGTTCGGTTGTTCCGCTGTTTGGTCTATTTGCTTATTAGCTTTTTATTATATAGGATTGATATATCTACTTCTACATTTTTTATTTATTTCAATTCTATATTATTTTTATACTTTTAAGAATAATCCTCTCTCTTATGTTTTCCACTATTTTTTCCATTTTTTTTTATAACAAACACTTTGGCACACAGCACATTCATTCAATTCCACTCTCCAAACACATCTCCTGCTATAATCATTCTAGATCTTTAACTTTAGTATTATGATGGTATTATAATTCTAGACACTCAATTTTGTATTAGTTTATGTATGGTTTCTGTTTTTATTTGCTCTTAGCAATTCTTAAAACAATGGTTTTAAACTAAGAGTAAAATAACTTTTTTTTAATATATTTTATTGATTTTTTATAGAGAGGAAGAGAGAGGGATAGAGAGTTAGAAACATCGATGAGAGAGAGACATCGATCAGCTGCCTCCTGCACGCCCCCTACTGGGGATGTGCCCGCAACCCAGGTACATGCCCTTGGCCGGAATCGAACCTGGGACCCTTCAGTCTGCAGGCCAACGCTCTATCCACTGAGCCAAACCGGTTAGGGCAAGAGTAAAATAACTTTTAAAGTACTATACATTTCTGCAATATCTCCCAAGATCTATTTCCTTATTGAAATACTTTAACCTGTTCCCAGTGCAGGTCTGTGGCAAAGTGTCATGGTATGCTAAAGAATACCATGCCCTGACACTTAAATAACAGGGAACTGGATATAAAATTCTAGGTCTTTTGTACTTTTAATACATTGAAAACTCCATTGTTTTCTTGCATCTAATGCTGCAACTGAATCTGATGTTATATGGATTCTTGGTTCGACGATGTGATTGATTACCACCCATTCATTTTTCTTTTATTCAATTAATATTTACTATATGCCTTCTTTATGATGCACTCAGGCACTGGGGTACAGGAGTGAAGAAAGGCATCACTACACATTCTTGGAGGTTTCCCTCTAGTGGTAGGCACTTAATACATGCAAGAGCATATATATATATTAGAGACCCGATGCATGAAGATTCATACAAGAATGGGCCTTCCTTCCCCTGGCTGTCAGCAGCGCCTTCGCACTGGCCAGAGCTGCCTTTCCGCTCCGGCCCAGAGCCACTTTTCTTTGCCTGTGTATGCAAATTAACCCATCATCTTTGTTGGGTTAATTTTCATACTCACTCCTGATTGACTGGTAGGCATCACAAAGGTACGGTCAATTAACATGTTATTCTTTTATTATATATATATATATATATATATATATATATATATATATATATATATAATTTATTGTTTACAGTATTACAGATGTCCCCCATTCCACCTCCTCAGCCCCCCTCCACCCAACCCCCACCCCACCCCAGACCTTCACCACTCTAATTTCTGTGTCCATGTGCTATGCATATATGCATATATGTTCTTTGGTTAATTTCTTCCCCTCCCCCCCTGCACCTCTCGCCTCTGAGATATGTCAGTTTGTCCCATGCATCCATGCCTCTGGACCTATTTTGTTCGTCAGTTTATTTTATTCATTGGATTCCACATATAAGTGAGGTCACATGATATCTGTCTTTCTCTGACCAGCTTATTTCACTTAGCATAATAATCTCAGGTCCATCCACGCTGTTGCACAGGGTAAGAGATCCTTCTTTTTTACAGCCACATAGACATGCTTTTAAGGACTATTTTAAAGAAGCATTACCTTCCTTCATTCTCTTAAAGACTCTGCTCAAAATCTCTATGTCTGTACCATTTGCTTTACCTGAATTGCTACTCCCAGTTCCAATCTCCTGCTAGATCATCAATAACCTCACCTGAAATGATTTAAAATTCACTTGACTTACCTAGACTCAGTTGCTTTCTCATAGCTATTGAAAAGTTATACAGAAGTAAATTCACATAGAGGTTAGTTTCATATAAGGAGGACCACAATCAGGGTTGTGGGGAGAGGTTGTATTCAACATTGTGGCTACTCTGAATTGAGAAACGCAGGGAAGGTACTAATAGTGTTATGCTTCATAACACTGTTTTCCCTCTATAGAAAAATAAAATTAGGCTTTGTGACCAGAAAGAAGCTTTGTGCAGCTTAGGGAAAATTATGAAGCAGGAGGAAATGAAGTGAACAAAAGATAAATATTCAAAATATAATCTTGCCCTGGAAGTCTCACATGTACTGAATCCTCTATGAATTGTGCTTCTTTCCATAAAACAGGAGATGATCATAGACAAATATATATGCCTGTGTTTCATTAGCATACTTTCCTGGGTAACTGCAACAAGCCTTAGCCACAGATTCAGAGAAGAAGGATAACTGGGATTTACTAAGGAAAACTGGAATATCCTTGAGAGCTGTGTGAACTTTATTTTTAATGAAATAATGCAGTTCGATATATGTCTTCTTACAACACACCATTAATAAAATACTACAGTTCCAGGTCTTCTGGGAACCCAAACACGATCATTGACTTTGAGAGGAATATCAACCAGTAGGAACTGTCTATTCTTCCAACTAAGTTAGACTTTAATATGGTAACCGGACGCATAACACATGGCTGACTTTTATCCTTCTGCCTGGCTGAGGATCTATGGTTAGCAAGATTTCATCAGCTCGAGGGTAGCTCTTCTTTAAAGGGAAAATATACACCGCGTTTTCATAGAGAGCAAGGACTGCCCAAGTTTATCCTGCTGAAGCTGGCTGTGCCCTTTTGACAGGCCAGTTTCCCAGGTAGCAACTTCATTTGCTACTCAGACACTACCCGAGAAAGAGTGACTGGACTTGTGTGTGTTTACTTCATTCCTCTGCTTCATATTGACCTAAAATTGCACATATCTTCTTCCCACTCATAGCAATTAAAAATATATCTTAAATAATTATGGAGGAAGAAAATATAAATACATAATTCTAAAGCTGAAGGAATCAGTCTTCAACCAATAAAAATTTAATACTTTGGGAACAATCATAGCTGGTCGCCTCAGCACAACAGTACTTTGAGATTTTTTTTTCATTAAATTTATTGGGGGATATTGGTTAACAAATACTACTCAGCTACAAGAAAAGATGAAATACTGCCATTTCGGACAACATGGATGGATCTTGAGAATATCATGCTAAGTGAAATAAGTCAGCCAGAAAAAGTTAAGAACCATATGATTTCACTTATGTGTAGGACATAAAACTGAAAGCAAAAAGTGAACTAACAAGACAAACAAAAACTCACAGACACACAATGGTATATGAAAATTTTTGTCACACATTCTTCAATGTGGGGTTTCTAATTTTAAAAAGCAAACGAATCCAGATAGTCTTGTTATAAGGTAGAGGTTCATTTGAATAATTCATGATCATGAATATGTAGAAAAACATTGCAAATAATTATCTTTATTTCAGCAATGATAAAGGGAAATGTGAAGCTTTTATATTTTATATTGTAATAAGAAGGCTATCAAGTATGTTTTGAGTCTACAGAGTATACAAAATTTAAAAAAAAAAAGTATTAAATATACAGTAAGCATGTTTATAAACATTTTTTAGGGATAAAGAATTACAATGTAATGAGCACTATGTACCTACTACCCAGTTTAAGCAATAAAAATGCCCATTACTTTAAGGACCTCACAGGTCCATCACTGATACCAGCTACTATCCCTCCTGCCCAAAAGGCAATCACATTGACCAATTTTAGTGTTTTAGCATGCCCTCACTGTTCTTGATAGTGCTGCCACACTGGTTCATATGCCCAAACATAATATCCTACTTTGCATGTTTTCTCTCAATTTATCCCTAAGATAGATTTGTGTTGTTGCATGCCCCTGTAGTTTATCTACTCTTACTGTGGTGTAAGCACTACATTATGTGAATATGTCACATTTTCCCCCTCTGTTCTATTAGGGATGGGCATATGAGATTTCTCCAGTATTTTGCTGTTGTAAACATTGCTCCTATTAACTATTATGCATGTGTCTTCTGGCTCCTGAGTTGTGGGGCACATAAGTAATAGTTTCCCTTAGGTTTATAGCTAGGAGTGGAGTTGCTGAGCAACATGTATGCATATGTTCATCTGCTCTATGATATGCCAAACTGTTCTTCAAATCTATCTGTTTGAGCAAGGGACATTAAAAAATTCTGCTTGTTCCACACCTTTGCCAAACCTTGATAATATAAGACTTTTAATTTTTGCCAATCTTGTATCTCACTCTTGATTTTAATGTGTATCTTTCTGGTAATTAATGAGGTTGAAGATACATGATGATTCTCATCTGTGACATGACTATTCAAGGCATTTTCTTGTGTGTTTTATGATTGTTGACCTTAAGTTCATATTCTTTGAAGCTTTATCTGTAGGGATTCTTTGATGCCTAAGCCAAATGTGGACTCATCCAAATATAATTTGCATTTTCTCCAGCTACTTACTATAAGCTTTAAAAGGCTGCAGCAACTTTAAACATTTGGCTTGAGAGTTTATTTGGATCCCCTAGGAAGAACGAATTTAAGCTGCAAACTATACGTGTGGGTCGGCTTACTATTACTAAATGTTTAGGGATTTTTTTTCTTCACTCAATGTCTAGCTTCAAGGCAAATATTCACTTAAAAATATGTTTTTACTGGTTTTAGAAATAGAGAAGGGAGATGGCGGGGGCGGGGAGAGAGAGAGAAATATTGATGAGAGAGAAACATGGATAGGCTGCCTCCTACATACCCTCTACTGGGGATTGAGCCAGCAACCAGGGCATGTGCCCTGACTGGGAATCAAATTGGCAAACTCAGTTCATGGGAGGACTCTCAACCAACTGAGCCACACTGGCCAGGACAAGGCAATTATTCTTGCTGTCACCTAGAGTGTAGATGGGCTATTGGTAATTTAATTTAAAACAGAGGTGCAGCCTTTTAGGTTCTCCGATTCCTGGGAATGACGACCAAGGCACAGAGATATCATTCCCATGAACTCGGGAACTCTAGACATCAACATCCCCAACGTTTGCCCATCTCCTAGAAGATTCCAGCTCATCCCCAGTCAGTGATACATCACCCCGCAAGGAGCCCAACCATCTTCCTAGAGAACAAGCAAAGCAAGCATCTCAGCTTCATCCACAACAGGGAAACCTCGCTGTGATAAATACATCCAGACGTTTGCAATTGGAAAATCTAGAAACAATCTTAAATTCACCAGAAAGATTAGCTTTTATTGTGCAGTTGAGTAATATTTTCATTTTCAAATACATATGGAGGGCACCATACTTTTCTAAATCTGGACTAAGTAAAGTCTTAGTCTATCCCTGGCACCATGTTCCACATTTCAAACTCCCCTTCCTCTCTCCCTGAGCCAGAAATTGGAACATTGCTAAATTTCCCTGAGTATTTTGATAAGTCACATGGAGAATATTTTTGTGGTCTGGAAAAATTTATGTCTCTTCTAACTGAGCAATCTGTTTTCTATTTTTATTAGAATCAAACTCAGTTTTTATAGCTTGATGGGCCACTTTGCTAATAATAGTTACCAACTTTTTTGTGTCTACTGTCTGCCAGACAATATGTTAGTGCTTTGCATTCATTTATCTAATCTTTACAACTCTTGCTGGTGGCCCAGGATTGCCTGGCTAAATGCCTGAGCTGTATTCCACCTCAGGTCCCAGCTTCTACCATCTCTGTCCCTGGCTTACACTGCATAATGCTGCCTCACATCATGAGCAAATAGCCTCCTCATTGTTCAAATCCAGCAGGACTACAGCATTAAACTATGTATTTCTTTCAGCACAAACAGGTTTCGAATTGTTTGACAAATAACAATGGAAAATCCTTTTACTGCAAAATCTTAATTCACATCCATGCATAATGGACTTTTACCCTGAAGCCTTGTATTATTTCATAATTATCTAGTTAAATCACATTATGTATCAATCTATCAAGTATGGGATAAAGAAATGGCATAGCCAATATCTCCAGCTTTGGTGTTTATGAACAGCTTCCACTGCTCCCCTGCTATTAAAGTGTTATCATATGCACACAGAATTGAAAAAGATTTCCTTTGAATGTCATATAAATAAAAGGGGGAAAAAACCTTCACAAAGGAGGTCATGATCACAGCCCCAGTAGAACTTGATATATACATATTTCAGCCATCTCCTAAACTTTCTTATGCTCCAGTTTTCTCCCTATAAAATGGGGCTCTTACACGTTTAACTTATCTTGGGTAGAAACAATTTAATGAAGACATGTATGCAGAGCCATTTGGTTTCTTCAGAGCTAAGAATTTTATAATCAAAAGACATTACCCTGATGCTCTTGTTATTATTCATTTGTGCTATAAAAACCTCCCAAATGTAGCCAGAGTATGAATTCAGCCTAGCACATCATTGAAAAAGCTTTTATCTTCTTTGCCTTTCTATCTTAGCAGCATTAGTTTAAAAAGTGTCTGATAGACTTGACAAGTCAGAAAGAAGTATTGTTACAGATGGAAGAGGAATCTATTCTACATGCAGGCTCCATTCCAACAGTATGTGATTCTCAGAGATGTAGAACCACTGAAACATAGATGTAGGGAATTGTCAGGGTAATTCTAATTCATCTTTAGTTTGCTTGCTTATTGACCCATTAACCTAAATCCCATTTTATTTTCAAATCAACTTTATATTGGTATAAATTATGTATAGTACAATTCACAGAGTTGAACTGTAAAAAAAACAATGAACTGTGACAAATTAATAATTTCAAATAACAACTACCACACGGGTCAGCATATAGGATATTTCATCCCAGCAGAAAATCCCCTCATGCTTCTTCCCACAGACCCCGTTTTAGCTCATTGGAAATTAGGTCTGGGTAGAAACAAATAGTATTATATTGTAATAGAAAATCCAGTGCCTGAACTCTTGCCTAGGGGATGGGAGTGGGGCAGTTGGGAATCATCTGTTGTTCTGTTATTTATGATTTATCACTTCCTCAAAAAGACTGTCCCCAAATAAAGGTATTATTTTCTCTTGTCACACTCTGCCTGTACTTTTCCTTATTCTTCTTACCACAGTTTTTAAATTATGTATTTGTTTGTGTATGAGAATATGTATGTGTGTGTAGGTGATTAGGTCCTTCCAGAATTAGGAATCATGTTTTTTTCTAATGCTAATATGTTCTTAATTGATGCCCGACACTTCCCTGGCATATGGAGGTGCTAAATAATTATTTTTTAGTATAATAAATAGCTGGTTCATTCATACAATATTTTTGAAGTACCTGCATTGTATTGGAGGTCTAATGTTGAAAAAGGATGCTTAATAAGGAGATCCTACTCTGTAGAATCCACAATTATGTGTCTATAAAATAATACCTCAGCTATTACCATCTTTAGCCAATTAAAATATTTTCTCTTTTAATTAGGATCTAGTTGACAGCATGTGTGAGGGAAGGAGGGCTCCTCTTTGAGAGAAAGTCATGCTCTGTATTCAACGCATTTTGTAGAGAGAAGACTGGCTTTGGGTCCTGTGTGTGCTCTTCACTAGCTCTTTGTCCATGTAATCTTCCTGAGCTGTCATTTCCGAATTTGTAGAAGGGAGATAATAATAGTTCCAGCCTCATTTGGATGATGTAAGGTTAAATGGCTTGTAAATTAGGGTTCATGTTTTCTGAAGAAGAGAAAATAATTGATAGCCAGTGTGATGGATTAAGCATAAACCTTGACATCAGAAAAAAACAGAGTCCAAATCTGAATCTTTTTATGGGCAAGAATTATGACCCTGACTAAATTAATTAACATATCCATGCTCATTTTCCTCATCTCTAAAATAGGAATAATCACCTCCTATGATTGATGTGAAATGACTTAATGGAGACTGCCACCTAGCAGGAGCTAAATAAATATAGTTATTTTAACTAGTGTCATTATTATCATTAACTTCCTACTATATGCATGGTGCTGGACATATATTAATTTAAGACTATTTCATAAGTAGCCACAGATATGCCAACTATAAAAAATTTTTATTATTCGAAGCTATGTTCTAAAAATGTGAACAGGGTAATCAAATACAAAATTCTAGAGTGAGTTATTTTTTATTAATTCAGAGCCGAATATCAACACAATAGAATGATTGCGACTGTATTCAATGGGAAAAATGTGGATTTGACTATTAGAATTTGAATGAGTAGTTTAACAAGTTATTTTTCTTAACCCTAGATGTACGGAATATTCACCACAAGGATGAGACTTTGCACGGTGTTGAGGGAGAATATATCATTAGAGCCAATCTTATTTCTTAAGACACCCATGTAAGAAAGATATTTACTAATGAGTGTCTCAGAAAAAGATTCTTAGAAAGATTAAAACGTTGCCTGAAATCAAGCAGCCAGCAAGTAGCTGGCTTATATTTGAACTAAATATCTATGCAAATGTTGACCTTCTTTTTTGAGTATTTCTTATATCTGTGCTGTTCTTACTATGTGACAAATATCTTCCAGGTACTAGGGACACAGCAATAAACAACACAAACCTTGTCTCATCAAGCTCACATTCTATAATGTAGAATAAGAAGACTGATATTTGGTAGATCACACTTTTTCTCTATTATATTACTAGAGGCCTGTTGCATGAAGATTCGTGCAATAGGCCTTCCTTCCCCTGGCTGCCGGCACTGGTTTTCCTCCGGCACCCAAGATCCAGGCCTTCGCTCTGGCCAGAACCTTCAGTCTTCGCTCCAGCTGGAGCGTCGCTCCTGTAGCTTCCTCCACCTCCCGCCCTCCTCCTCATAGCAGGTGTCCTACCCTGCCTGGCTGCTCCACGCCTGCATGGGTGCTGCCCAGAGACCCAGAGCGGCTGCGGGGGCAGGGCCGCCACCATCTTTGTCTGGTTAATTTGCATACTCACTCCTGATTGGCTGGTGGGCGTCACGAAGTGATGGTCAATTTGCATGTTTCTCTTTTATTAGTGTAGATTAAGTCCTGCTCTGGGAGTTTAGTAGGGCAAATGACATTATCCCTATTTCATAGACAAGGAAACTAGAGGCTGAACTTGGGTTACTAAGATACTAAACTGAACATTCAGCCTACATAATCTGACTCAAGATCTGGTATTTTGCTGATTGCCAGATCAATAAAAACTTCTAACGTCATCCTTAATCTAGGGAAGGGGTGATCATATTAATAGCAATAGAGTGAAATAGAAGTCAAGACCAAACATTTATTCTTAAGAGGGTTGAGGTGATGGTTGGTAACAAAAAGCCAATATAGAGCGACAGTGTGGAATGCAAGGCAATCTATAGTCAGATGCTGACATTAAGCTTTAGCATGTGGAACACATCATCCTGAATCAGGTTGCAGCAACTCCTTTTCTCTGCTCAGCTTTTCTTTGGAGAGTGCAGAGGCTCTGTGTAGTAGGGCAGGCCAGAGGTGCCAGAAATGAGCTTTCCTTCCCCGTCCCAAGCAACCTCCAATTGACAGCTAATGGGAGTTGGTATATCTGTATCCTTTGCTGCTTAGTGGGAATAACTATGAGGAAAGGGTTCCCATGCTGACTGCCAGAGTTGCCCACCAGGATTCAGTTCCAGATACCAGGAGGGCTAACTTGGTTAATATCAGCTTTTACTGTCTCCCTTCTTTTCCTTGTCTCGCTTCCCACTCCCCTACCAGTGATGCTTTGGGTTAACAAAATAAGGGCTCCCCACCAGTAGCCTTAGAATTAATGGGTCAGTATCAAAGCCATATCTAATATATCCAGAAATCTCTTGCCAATGGAATCTTTTTCACTCTGCATGTGGACTGTGAGTCACAGTCTGCAGGCCTTTCTCCTTTGAGGACCTCACCATCAGTATTCTCTAATTCTGAATGCTCTCTGCTTACAAGACAAATGGAGATTGTTTCCTCCATCACAGAAAAAGCATCAAATCACAGTGAAGAATGCCTTTCTCTCCTTCTTTCCCTACTGCTATTACCACCAATGTTTTCTCTGTCTCCTCCGCCTCTTCCTTTCTACCTTTCTGCATTCCATTTTCCCTTCCTCCATCTGTTCTTCCTTCCTTCCTTCATTTTCTTCCTACACTATACATAAATTACCTAAATTATAGCCATTTGGAAAGAAGATATTCCTTTGGTTAAAAAGGTAGGCAGATATAGGAGTGCTGGTTAATGTCATCTTTCCTCCCTTGATGTCTTTGGTTTTCTAAACCTCTCAGAAGATTTATGGAGTATGTAGAGGTACCAGGTAAGGAAAACATTATTAGTATTGAGCTGTACCTAGAGCTCTTTTTTATTACCCAATACAATACACATAGATTCTTATTAAGAAAGAAAATCCTCTGTGAAGGAAATAATCCATTTCATTTTCTAAATGAGCACAGTGTAGCTAAAAGAAAGAACAAAATTAACAATGGAATTCACAGCCCAAACCCTTTGTCATTTCTTTCTTTAGTAAAGTGAACATAGGTGGATAATGTATTAATTTCATTATAAGGTAGAAGAACTAAACTCACCCCATCTTTTTGCATTTAGTCCCCCTTTGGCATGAGGCCATTCCCATCTCATTCATTAGATTATCAGAGCTGAAACAACCACCTAGCTTGGCACATGGGAACAGGGCAGACTTTCTTATTTTATTAAAGTACTAGAGGCCCAGTGCATGAAAATTCATGCACTGGAGAGGGGGGTCCCTCATCCCGGCTTGCCCCCTCTCACAGTCTGGGAGCCCTCAGGGGCAGGAGGTGACTCGGCGATCAGGGGAAGGCGACGCCTCCCATTACATCTCTGCTGCTGCCACTCCTGCAGCACAAGCCTCGGCCGGCCCTGGTTACCTGAGCCTTGGGCGGCCCTGGGTGGCTAGGTAGCCGCCATCCAAGGCTTGCCTGTGCCTCGGGCCGGCCCTGGGTGGCTGGAGGGCTGAGGGGACTGGGGGACTCCGGAGGCAGGTGCGCAGAGCAGCCGGACCTGTGTGGGGGTGCCACGCGCCTACCGCCCTGGCAGGGCTGAGGGGACTGGACGCAGCCATCTTGTGGCTGTGGGTGCCGCCATCTTTGAGAGTGTGGCAGTCAATTAGCATATTCCCTCCTTATTGGCTGTGGGCACCACCATCTTTGTGAGGGTGTGACTGTCAATTAGCATATTCTCTCTTTATTAGATAGGATGTGGAATCATTGGAATAGGAGACAATATTTAGATGTGCTTTATAAAGGTTCTCTTGGCAAGTCAGTCCCAGACCATAATCACAACTGGTAAGTGTCCCCACTTGAAGCACACAGGTGAAAGCCCTTTCATTCTATCCCTTGAAGTAAATTCTAAATACAAAATAAAACAGGTCAATTAAGTACTCATAAGAAATAAACAATATAACAAAACTCAAATATATAAATAACTTATTGACAACCTTTATTGATTAAATTCAATGTGAGGTGAGTTAGAAAGTATTATTGTGATATTACTCACTCCAAATTGATATTTTTTCTCATTTTCAATGCCAGTATATTAGAAATTTAAAAGGAAGAAAAACACACAACATGTATTCATAGCCAAGAAGGTGGATATTGTTGCATAAAGTATTTTGGTATTTCCAAAGCATCCCAACTATGATATTGAAGCAGAGCTATCTTTACAATACCAGAAGTTACACAAAATCTAGGTCTTTGCAGCCCAAAGTGGGAAGCCTAGTTAGTCCCCTCATGTCTCTGTGTATAACAAGAAATATGCAAGTTAACAGACAAGGTGCATTGCCTGGAATGTCGATTTTAATTAGTAGTAAGTAACTTAGAACATTATTTTTATATATAAGCACACACAAAATGACACACGTTTAAGATTTAGTTCATAGAAAATTTTACTTCTGATATTAATTTATATATTATAATAAACTAGGCTACAATGAAAAAATCAACTCTAAGTTATAATAAGCTCAATGCAAAAAAGTTTATTTCTCATTAAAAAATACATAGAGCTCTGGCCAGTGTGGCTCAGCTGGTTGGACATCCTCCCGTGCACCAAAAAGTTGCTGGTTCAGGGCACATGTCCGGGTTGCTGGCTCGATCCCTGGTAGGGGATGTGTAGGAGGCAGCCAATCAATGTATTGCTCTCCCATCAATGTTTCTCTCTGTCTCTCCCTCTTTCTCTCTTAAGAAAACAAACATATATACAGTGTAAGGTTGAATGAAACATTTTCTCATAACTTCTTGAGATATAGTATTAACATTCAATTAAGTTTTATGCTTGTGATTGGTCCCTTTTGGTATTGCACAAACCTCTGTAGGTCAAGTTTACTTCTCTGGCATCAGGGATACATTTTTTTAAAAGCCTAAAAAATACTTATAGAGGTTGGTATTAATGGTTATAGTACAACAAACCTTTTATCTTTGCATGTAAAAAATTAATATTAGATCTTAAATGTGGCCCTTTGGTCTCTAATATTCAGTTTTGTTTGGTAAAGCCAAAAATGGGCCTTGCATCAGATTTTTACTTATTTGTCTCAGTTAAAAAAATACTGAAAAGTGGAATAGCCATTCAGCAGCAGGAGACTGAAGAAAGGGTCAGTTAACTACCATAATCACACTGAGCCTAGGTTCATATAACAGCAACTAAGGATCCCATCCAACCAGGTATATAGCACTTCACTTCTGGGACTCCATTTCCTCTCTGCAAAATATGGTAGATTAACTATTTATTCAGCAGACATTTACATAGAAATTACCAGGTGCCAAGCGCTGTTCTAAGCACTTTGCATGAATTGATTCATTGAATCCTATGACGAAGTTCTGAGTTATAAGTGCTATGAATAATGCACAAAATAAATCTAAGTAAGGAAACAGATATATAGAGAGATGAATATTACAGATAGTCTGGTTAGGATTTGTTCTTACGTTGTTTAATATTTCATATGTTATATCTGGAGTCGATTATTTTAGATAGGAAGTAACATTTGAATAGTCCTGGCTAAATTAAAGGGCCATCCATGTAACTGTCTGGGAGAGCAGCAAGTGCAGAGGCTGTGAGATGGAAATATGCTTGAGATGTTGAAAACGAACAAGTTGACCAGCTTCTGAGAGAGGAGCTGGCACAGAGACTAGAGGAGTAGGAGGTGAGGTCAAAGAGGAAAAGAGTTTAATTTTCTTGTATTTGATGGAAAACCAAATTGAGTGGTCCTCCTTCTAAGTTGATTTTGCATATATTTTCTTAACCTAGGCTACTCCTTTACCTATCATAAAAGGAATTTACATATATAAAAGATACTACATTTGTAACAATGCACAATCCCATTATCTCTGTTCGTACATTTTCCTCGGGAACATTTGTGTCTCCAGCAACCTCATCTTTACATCCTTCCTCAGAAGCCTAGACTTAATTTTCTAGGAAGTGCCCTATCATGTGGCATGTAGTGAGTCTATATAATGTGTGTAATTCATGCTATCCAGTATGTAAAGGGCAGCAAATCAGAATAGGATCTGTAGTCTTCAGCATCTTCTTGACTTGATAAGATACCTAGAATGAAAACCTTAGATCTCTGTGATGCAGAGTGTTAGCATAATATGGAGGACTTCGCCTACACCACAGTGACATAATGCATTCCATTACTCAGGTCGCTCCACACTTACAGAGACGCTCTGTGGTGTACAATCTGTACTAGGTCATCTCATCTTTAATCCCTTTTGCTTAACAAAACAGAAGAAATAAAAAGTACAGACGCGAACCTGTGACAAAATGGATTCTAGTCCCAGCTCCAGGGTCATCATTCCATTTGACAGGCATTAAAGTCAAAGTGCCAAGGGCAAAAGGTGTTTTAAGAGCAGAGAAAATATATATATATACATAGGCTCAATATGAAAAATTGAAAGTAATAAATATTTAATTCAATGTCTTCAAAATGCATTGTTTATATCTAATTATTAAATTTGTTTTTCATAAAAATATTATATGATTATCAAGTATATCCCAGGATTTTTGATAAATCACAGCCAATAATAAATTGAATAGAATGCTTAATAATTACATTAATAAAATTGAAAAAACTTTAAAAGTAATATAGGAAATACTCTATTTAATATGATATGTGATCATATTTTACTTTGCATCATATAATTAGGCTGGGTCCTTCAAATGGGAAGTGCTATGATGTATTTTGTCTTAAAGTAGCTTTCCATGGCTCTTAAAGGTGGATGAATGTGGAGGCATCACTTAACTTTTCTGACCTTCTTTCTCTACAAAATGGAAATAGAATACTTGCCTTGTTGGGTTATTCTGAAAAATAGAAATAAGACATGAAGATCACTTAAAATGTTGTCTGACATCTACCAGACCACTCACTAACTGATTGTTGCTGTTTTTATTATGTCTCTTTCCAGTATATTTGCCTTATGGTTCCTCTAAAAGCTGTCATCTCATCAAACTCTGGGACTTTTGTATCCCTTCAGAACCAGGTTGTGCTGTAACTCATGTACTCACCTCAATAGGCTTCAATAAATACCATTTAAATTGAGTGATGAAAGTCATAAATTGAGAAAAATAGAAAATGATTGTTGGAGTTAAAATTTGAATATTAAGAGCATGCTGCTGCAAATGCCAAGTTGGAGTTGGAGATAAAATATATCAGTCAGTGTTATGCTTATCCACATATGCTGATCAGAAGTTGGAAGGAGATTATGTGCATGGCCCAAGTTACCTTGAGGTCAGACTATTTCATTTATGGCTTATTTTAGGACAGATGATATGGACAGGGCCTATGTTGCCTAGCAGAGTACCTGAATGTAGAAGGTGTTTAGTAAATGGTTGGTGTTTTTAGTTGCAAAGCATTAATGGCAATTTAATATCCCAAACTACTCACTTTACTTTATAGCATGAGTTTAGCATAAATCCTTTTCTTTCTTTTTTAAAATATATTTTATTGATTTTTTACAGAGAGGAAGGGAGAGGGATAGAGAGTTAGAAACATCGATGAGAGAGAAACATCCATCAGCTGCCTCCTGCACACCCCCTACTGGGGATGTGCCTGCAACCAAGGTACATGCCCTTGACCGGAATCGAACCTGGACCCTTCAGTCTGCAGGCTGGCGCTCTATCCACTGAGCCAAACCTGCTATGGCAGAAATACTTTTCTTAATATAATTGCAAATAAATCTTTATGCAGTTATTTCCTTTCTTTGGTTCTTTTTTCCCCCCAGAAATTTTGCTAGGATAATTTGATTTGAAGTAAGAGTTGGCTTAGGTATAGTTTGGATAAAATGTAGAATAAGGTAATCTTTTAACAGTTATTAAATATATTCAAAAAAGGATTAAGCTAAAATGATAGAGAGAAAGTGGAGTGTTTTTAACGCAGTTGAAGGGAACACACTATTATAAAACCTCAAAGCATGGTGAGAAGTGGAAACCCACAATAGAGGAGCAGCAACTTGCAGTTTGTCAGAGCAGTAAGAGGCTGAGGACCAAATGGAGAGACAGAAGGCCTTAGAAGAGTGTATGCACCTTGCATAATTCTTTGTTTCTACAACCTGGGTTTTCTTTATATTTTTATTCATTTAGGAAATTTCTTCCTTGAATGATGGCATGCAAATAGTATCTAAGAGACTGACTAAATTAAGTATCTTAAGGACTGTCACTTTCAACGTTCTGATAATCAGATCATGGTGATATTACTTGTAACAATCTTCTTCTCTCTTAAATTCAAATTTCCTAAGGGACAAATTCAAGGAGGCTGTAATCCCACCTCAATTCTTTCTGTCATGGTCCAACATTCAAAGAAGCAATCATAGAGATTTCCCTGCCTTTGAAATAACATTATTCAAAAGCATTTGTGTGAGCTTTGGAGAGCTTGGCAGCATCTTCTCATCGTTAATTGTCAGAAGGATTAGTTGTTCAGATATCCTACCCAAGAAGAACCTATACCAATGAAAATATTCTAAGGCTGGACCCAAAACAGTGACTAAGTACACATCCTTCTGCAGATATGACAGCCAACAGATGGGCACCTACACTAGTCAACTTTATTGCTGGAAACCTAGGCAATATAAAGCAAAATCCCTAAATGCCCACATAACATTTGACTTAAGTGAAAGTCTACAAATTTATCCTAGGGAAATAATAAGAAATAGCTACAAAATTTTAGAAATCACAATGTTAATTATAAAAGTGAAAAACTGGAAAGTATATAAACATTGGTGATGGTGAATTGATTAAATAAATTATGGCTGACTTATAAGTTCCATTAGAAGATATGTATTCAATAGAAGTAAAAAGTTACTTAGCTACTGAAAACAACTATAAACAGAAACATGTAAAACATTCATTAATAGAAGATACAAATGACCAGAAAATCTGAGTAAATGTTTCACCTAAGAGTAATAAAAAATGCATATTTAAACTATAAATGGTACCATTTCCATCCCTAAGTAGGCTATGAAATACTAAAGGGTTAACACTTCCTGTGTGGGCCAGGTTAGATTTCTGATTGGAACTGGCATAGAATATTAGGATGTCTGAGGAGGGAAGATTCTACTTCAGATAAATTTGGAGTGGGAAAATAGGGAAAAAAATCATTTCCATAATGAATGTATTGAAGGTATCTATTGAAGAATCATTAATATAATAATTTCACTAATATAGAACCAGACTTAGATTACAGTTTAGTTCATAAAATGGAAACCAATGGTCTATAGCCCAACAAAAGCAGAGTTTAATTTAAAGCCTTATTTTCTTGGAAGCAAGTAGTAGTGGCAGGTCCGTCTATGTGGTATACTGATTGCATACAGACACAGTGCAGCTGGATTGTAGAATGCAATAGGGGCAGCTCAAACAGAGTGGCTCTATTGTGATCCACTGGCACTAGGAGGCCAACCTAAGATATATCATTGAATGGCAGTCTATTTTGTGAGAGAATTTATTTGGAATCAGAAGATCTGGATCCAAATGCCAGCTCTGCCTTTTATCATTGTGGGAGCTCACACAAGTCATAAATTTTCCTGAATTTCAGTTCTAGTGGTGTGCAGGAACTGGCTTAGGCTGGCTTGTAGGAGCTCATCGCGAACACCTCTTCCCAGACCTGTGTTCAGTGATGTGACATCAGTAGCTTGAAATTAGGCAAGATGGATATATTTATATCACAGAAACTAGCAACCATTATAAACTAGGACTCCTCACATTCAAAAGAACCAGTTGTAAGACTTTTATCAGCACACCACTGGTGTAAACAAAGGGTTGTTAAACAATGTGGCTGAAGGATTTAAAAGTACCTTGTTAAACGTAACATGTATTGTGAGGTTTTGTTAATAATATCATTCTGTGCATAGTTTTTTGATAGATGACACTTTGAACAGAGTTATCAAAGGCAGCCTTTATGTTCAATGAAAGAAAAAGAGTTGAGAGAAGAGGGTAATTAGTGAGAGCTGGAGTAGGCTTTCTAGAACGTAAAGCTTTAAACAAGTTCAGGAAAACATGAACCAAGAATGGAAAATAAGAGAACAAATTAGGTAAAGGGAACATGTAAGATGATCTGAAAAAAAAGTAGGTCAAAATATGAGGACACAAATTTTAGGCAGAACTGCATTATGTTCTAGAAAAGTCAGATGAGATCTTTTAGGAGAATTTTTTTTCTCTTTTATTTCCTTCATTGATACTGGATTGAGGTGACAGCTCTTACCAATACAATCAATACCTGGACATGTGCTTGCATTATTAACAATCACATATACAACGTTTACACATGAAAAGACAAAATATAATATAGGGATATTTTATACATAACTCTGTGTATGCAGATGGAGCATACTCATTTCTTACATTAGCATGTGCACGTGTACATTTTACCATTCATATGGAACTTTGCAGCTGACAGTGGTGTCAGTGAGTCATTGCTATTGAATCTAATGTATTATTTTAAATGATGTTAAATGGTTAAATATATCCATGAATGAAATTCTGTTGTATATAATTCAGATTTTAATACGTTTACAATTCGGATTTCTTATTTCATTTTTTAATTCCTTTTTTTTGCTGTCTTTTTTTTTAAATCATCACCTGAGGACATTATTCCATTGATTTTTTAGACAGAGTTGAAGGGAGGGGAAGAGACACACACAGAGAGAAACATCAATGTGAGAGAGACACATCGATTGGTTGCCTCCTACACATGCCCAGATCAGGGCTGGGGATCGAGCCTGCAACCAAGGTATGTGCCCCTGATCAGAATCGAACCAGCGATCCTTCAGTACTAGGGCTGACACTCAATGCACTGAGTCAAACTGGCTAGGACAAAGCTTACTCAACAGATGTGCAAGTGAGTGAGTGAGTGTGTGTGTGTGTGTGTGTGTGTGTGTGTGTGCGCGCTATGTTTCAAAGCCATTGCAAAGGTAAACAGAGCACCGAAGATAGCACAGTAACAATGCCCAGGACACACTGAACAACAGGGCATGCTGGTATGGTTGCTCCTTTCTTCTGAACAGACCACTGGAACAATGGTTTCTGCAGGCCAGAGCAGAGATGCCAAATTAATTATCTGGCCCATTAATTTCATTCTAGTAATGATAAAACCGAGGCCCCTGGAGCTGAAAATCATACATTTAGAGAGAGAGAGAAAGAAGGAAGGAAAGAAGGGAAAAGAAAGAAATGGAGAATACAGAAGAGAAAAGGCATTATGTAATTTGATTCAGCCTTCTTAAAAATTTATTTTCCATTTTATTTTATAATATGTACATAATTAAATTACAAACCAGGCAAGCTAGGAGTCACATGAAGCACTCAGAGTTGAACAGTTGTTTGTTTTATGGGGCTTTTTTGCTAAAAAATAACAAGACACTTCTCATATTAAAATAAAAATGCTGAGAGTCATTAACAGGACTGCACAGCCATAAAGATAAAAATGCTCCCACGAAACCAGCGGAAGGGCTACGTAGATTTTTACTCAACTAAAAACAACAACAACAAGTTGCAATAAAACAAAACCAAAACGAGTGCTGGAGCTAGGAGGCTCATGAGATTTCCTATTACTTATGCCCTGGCATTAATGAGAAAGTGAGGCGGCCGCTTCATGACTGCCCATGGTTTGTTATGTGCAAGATAAAGACCAACAAAATATAGGAAGGGAAAGTTTGTTCTTTTTTTTTTTTTTTTTTTTTTTTTTTTTTTTTTTTATATATTTTATTGATTTTTCACAGAGAGGAAGAGAGAGGGATAGAGAGCTAGAAACATCGATGAGAGAGAAACATCGATCAGCTGCCTCCTGCACACCTCCCACTGGGGATGTGCCCGCAGCCAAGGTACATGCCCTTGACCGGAATCGAACCCGGGACCTTTCAGTCTGCAGGCCGACGCTCTATCCACTGAGCCAAACCGGTTTCGGCGGAAAGTTTGTTCTTGATTGGAACCTATGTTTGAAACATTCTGGACAACAAAAACAAGAAGTGGAAAATACATGATAAATGTTTCCCTGGCTTTTTATTGTGATACTAGTAGCCCTGTGCACGAATCTGTGCACCAGTAGCTCGCTGTCGCCCTCCAGTAGCTCCTCCCCGCCCCCCGCTCCCCTTCTGCCCCCTCATAGCTTGCTGCCCTGCCCCCTTCCTGTAGCTCTCCACTGCCCGCTTGTAGCTCGCTGCCCCACCCTCCTGCTGATCCGTGATCCAGTGGTTACATGGTCGGTCGTTACGCTTCACGGCATAATGACCATTTGCATATTACATCTTTATTATACAGTATAAGCTCTCACACTGTACTCTCATGTCTTCAAATTCCTATCATTTTTCTTCTGAAAAGTCAATTATTGGGCAATAATTTCAACATTTTTCCAAGAATACTTCTGAAATGAGTTAAACATGCATAGTGTCACAGTAGTTAATTGATAAGAAAAGGTCTGGGTCTCTTACAAGTATCTTTCCTCTGTGTCAGCATGTAGGACAACCCAAACGGGCTGAGACCCAAGTAGCTACTCAGAGTTCACAGACACACACCTCTGACGGCTGCTAGTTGCCAGAACACATCCTCATGCAAGCTGCTCAACTCTGGACATATTTTTTTCCCTTCCAATATGACAGCACATCATTACAAATCAGGTATTAGGGCATTCTAAAAAACAAATGTGTGAATTTTATAACTGAGCTATATAGAAACAGGCTAAGATGAGTTATTTAAAGACCAGACACTCCTGGGAACATGATATTTAATGAATTACATGCTCCTTTATTAGGCTTCATTTTGAAAGTCATCAGGGATCTTGAGGGGCAAGATAATTTTCTCCTCGGCTTTTTTCCCACCAAGTTTTTAATGTGGTAAAATATAAATAACATAAAATTGACCTTCTTGACCATTTTTAAACCACTTTATTGAATATGATTGATATATAAAGAAGTACACGTGTAATATATAAGACTACTCAATGAATTTGGGGATACGTATATATCAAACATAAATATGCAAACGTATCTATCACCTCCCAAAGTTTCCTGCTCCCTGTATTATTATTATTGTTGTGTGTGGGGAAAATAAGATTTGATATAAGATCTACTCTTTGGCAAACTTTAAATGCGCAATACCAATTTTAAGTGGACAGTTCGGCGGTAGCAAGTACATTCATATAGCTGTGCAACTACTCCCACCATCCATTTCATCTTGCAAAAGTGAAACTCTGTACTCATTCATCGTAACTCTCTATTCTCCCTAACTCCCAGCCTGGCAACCACCATTCTCCTTTATGCCCTCATGATTTTGACTAAGTACTTCATATAAATGGAATAATACAGTATTTGTCTTTTTGTGACTGGCTTATTTCACTTAGTATAATGTCCTCATTGTTCATCCACATTGAAGCATATGTCAGAATTTCCTTCCTTTTTAATGCTGATTAATGTTTTATTACATTTATCTCACTTTGCATATTTATTCATCTGTCCATGAATACTTGGGTTACTTCCGTATTGTAGCTGTTATAAATAATGCTATGAGCATGAGTGTTCAAATATTTCTTTGAGATCCTCCTTTCAATACTTCTGATTATATATAAAAAAGTGAAATTGCTGAATTATACAGTAAACTTATTTTTAAACTTTTGAGAAACTGTCATACTGTTTTCCAAAGTAGCTGTACCATTTTACATTGCCAACAACAGTGCATAAGGGCTCCAATTTCTCCACATACTCACCAATGCTTTTTTTTTAATAGTAACTATCTTAATGGGTGTGAGGTGGTATTTCATTGTGGTTTGATTTGCATTTTCCTAATGATTAATCATGTTGAACATTTTTCATGTGCTTATTGGATATTTGTATAGCTTCTTTTTTGTTGTTTTATTTTTTATTGTTCACTCTATAAAATTTTCTCCTCGGCTTTTTAATAAAAAAAAAATTGAAATATTTTCCAAAATAATTCTGCCCACTTTGGAATTGGATTGTTTTTATTGTTGTTGAGTTTTATGAGTACTTTACATATGATGGATATTAATATTAACAAATATTTCTTCCATCCTATAAATTGCCTTTTACTTTATTAATGTTGTTTTTGATGGAAATTTTAAAAAAAATTTCATGAAGACCAATTCGTCTATTTTTTCTTTTAACTGTGCCTTTGGTGCCATATTTAAGAAATCATTGTTAAACCCAACACTGTGAAGCTTTTGTCCTATGCATTTGTCTAAGAGTTTTATTGTTTTATGCCTTACATTTAAGCCATTGGTCCATTTTGAGTTAATTGTTCCAAGTGGTGATAGGTAAGGGTCCAACCTCATTCTTTTGTAGGTAGATACCTAGCTTTCCCAGAACCAGTTGTTGAAAATATGGTCTTTTCCTATTGAATAGCACCCTTTGAAATATCATTTGACTACACATGTGAGGGGTTATTTCTGGGGCCTCTATTTTATTTCACTGGTGTTTATGTCTGTCTATATACCAGTACCACACTGTTTTGATTACTATAGTTTGTAGTATATTTTTAAATCAAGAGGTATGTGTCCTCCAAATTTGTTCTTTTCTTTCAATATTGTTTAGCTATATGATGTTCTTTGAGATGCCATATGAATTTTAGGATGGATTTTTTTTACTTCTTCAGGAAATGACATTGGGATTTTGTTAGAAGCTCTGCTGATTTCATTGATTTCTTGGGTTGTAGTGACATTTTAACAATTTTCATTATTCCAAAACATGAACATGGATGTCTTTACATTTATTTATGTCTTAGTTATTTTCAGGAATGTTTTACAGTTTTCATTGTATAAGTCTTTGTCTATCTTGGTTAATTCCTAAATATTTTATAATTTTTTAAAATTTACTTTATGTTTTTATTATTAACACTATCACAGATGTTACCCATTTCCTCCCCCTTTGCCCACCTCCACCCAGCCATCACCATCCCCCACCCCCACACATGGTCTTCACCACACTGTAGTTTGTGTCCATGGGCTATGCTAAATATTTTACTATTTTTAATGCTACTGAGAATGAAACTGCTGTCTTGCTCATAATCAGAAGTCTCCTGACAAAGAAAAGCTTTGAACCTAATGGCTTCACTGGTGAGTTTTGCCAAAGACTTAAAGAATTGCTAACACCAATCTTCCTCAAACTTTTCCAAACTTTAAAATAAGAGAATACTTCCTAACTCATTCTATGATTCCAGTGGTGCCCTGATATCCAGCCAGTCAAAGACACTACAAGAAAACTACAGACTGATTTCCTTTGTGAACATTGCTGCAAAATCCTCAAGAAAACTGAATTCAGTAGCATATTAAAAGGATTATGTACCACAACCAAGTGGGATTCCACCCTGGAATTCAAGAATGGTTGAACATACTAAAATCAATCATGGTACTAGACCTCATTACAGAATGAAGGGAAAACAGATATAATCATCTCAATTGATGCAGAAAAACACCTGACAAATTCAAAACCATTTCATGATAAAAATACGCAGCACAGTACAAATAGGAGAAACTGCCTCAACAGAGTGAAGGCTTTATAAGGAAAACACACAGCAAACCTCAGACTCAATGGTGACAAACTGAAAGAATTTTCTCTAAAATCAGGAATTAGGCAAGGATATCTGCTTTGGCTACTTCTAGTCAACATAGCACCGAAGCCCTAGCCAGACCAATTAGACAAGAAAAAAGTTTTAAACCAAATTGTAAAGGAAGATGTGAAATTATATCTGACCACAGATATGATTTTATATGTAGAAAACCCTAAAGATTACACAAACACAAATAAAACTTAGAACTAAAAAAGTGAATTCAACAATATAGTAGGAGTAAATGTCAACACACAAAATCAGTTTCATTTCTATATAGAATCAATTAACAATCTGAAAAGGAAGTTAAGAAAACATTTCCTACTTTTAAGAATTTACATAAAAATATGTTTGGAGGCAAAAAAAGAGGAACTAACATGGATAACAATAATGTACATTAGAAAATTTAAATTTTCATTTAAAATATAACTTTCATAATAAACTTTCATTTCATTTAATTTAAATCTTTATTGTTTAATGTCATATGTATCCCCTCTTCTTCCACATTGACCCCTTTGAGCCTGCCCCCATCCTCTGCCCCAGGCCTTCACCACTCTATTGTCTGTGTCCATGGGTTATGCATATGTGCATACAAGTTCTGTGGTTGACCTCTTCCCACCCATCCACCTACCCTTGCCTGCCATAATAAACCTTTAATTCATTTTTATCTTTTTCTCGAAATTACAAATAAATGGAATACTTTAATTTTAGATATGTTAGGGCTTATCTACAGTTTAAGCCTCCTTTTAGGATTACAATAACTTTGCCAAGTTTTTACAGCTATGTCTTTATTTCTATGTATATGAATAAAGTGCATATACATAACTACATAACCAGGTAATTGATGAATAATGAAAAGAGAACTCTATTAGGCATAAACAATTTTCCTGCCCTAACCCGTTTGGCTCAGTGGATAGACTATCGGCCTGCAGACTCAAGGGTTCCAGGTTCGATTCCGGTCAAGGGCATGTACCTTGGTTGCAGGCACATCCCCAGTAGGGAGTGTGCAGGAGGCAGCTGATCGATGTTTCTCTCTCATCGATGTTTCTAACTCTCTATGCCTCTCCCTTTCTCTCTGTAAAAAATCAATAATAATAAAAAAATTTTCCTCCTTCGCTCTCCTTCCCAGTAGTTCTCTGGTAATGGACAAATGGATGCTTTTCCTGGGCTTGATTTTCCTCATCTGTAGAAAAAATATGAAGGTGTGTGTCATTGGGTCTGCACAGTCTACCACAGAGATTTTCCAGCTGTTCTCCATGATGCTAAAGAGTCTGACAGCTTATGCAGGGTCAAATGTGAGGACTGGAGGCTTGAATGTGGGTAAGTTTGTGGTATCATTTGGTATGCATGGGGAGCTTGGATTGGCCGTTTCTATTTCTCATACATATACAGATGCTAAGCTTACATTTGTGTTATAAATTGATCCTCAATTTTAAGATTCATTTGACATCAATATTATATCACAAATGCTGATTATTAAGATGATTAAAAGGACTGGTGCTTTGAAAAGAGGCTTCAAAATATAAAATGTACTAATATTATAATTTAATAGATATTAATTTAATAATAATTATTTAATTCCAATATTCAGTGTTTCTTAATGAAGTGAGTCACAAAAGTGCCTCCTGTAAGACATACATTAGCACTGAACCAGAGTTGTGCATAAGCAGAGCAGCAGTTTGTCACTCTTTTTAAAAATATATTTTATTGACTTTTTACAGAGAGGAAGAGAGAGGAATAGAGAGTTAGAAACATCGATGAGAGAGAAACATCGATCAGCTGCCTCCTGCACCCCCCTCCCCCGGGGATGTGCCCGCAACCGAGGTACATGCCCTTGACCGGAATTGAACCTGGGACCCTTCAGTCCACAGGCCGATGCTCTATCCACTGAGCCAAACCGGTTAGGGCAGTTTGTCACTTTTTATAAAATGTTTTTGACAAGTGAGGGGGGCAGTCTCTATAAGCTTTGTATCCCAGGGCTTCTTATTCTATGTTTAGCTATCAAAATTAAAAAAAAAGAGTAAAAACGATGCTTTGCTAATGATCTGGGGGATGGGGGGAGAGTCCCTGGTTTTACAGAATTTCATTTATTTCCAAGATCCACATGACAATCTAGTTCACCTCTATTTCTTCTGATCCAGCTCTTAAAGCAGGTGGAATGTCATGAAACTCCTGATGAGCTGAAATGTGTGTGTGTGTGTGTGTGTGTGTGTTTAAACACACACATGTATAGGCAAATAGAGATGTATAGGCAAATACTTTCTCCCACCATTTGCATACTAGCCATTAAAATCTGCTGCAAAAATAAACTGGGTGGCTTCAAAACGAACATTTATTTCCCTGGTTCTGGAAGCTTGAAATCCAAGATCAGAGTGCGGGCATGGTCAGGTTCTTAGTGAGTGGCCTCACCTGGTTTACAGAGAGCCAGCTTCTTCCTGGATCCTCACACGCTGGATAGGGAGTCAGCTAGCTCTGTGGCCTTCTAATAAAGGCACCAATCCCATTCAGGAGGGCTCCACCAACATGAACTAATTACCTCCTCAAAGCCCCACCTCCAAATACCAGCACCTTGGGATTAGTGTTTGAACATATACATTGTGGAAGGCCACAAACATTCAACCCATTGCAGAAATGAAGGGATTAATGTTCAGTAATGGTTTTCCAAATAATGGGCTCGTTTAGAACAAGGAGATCTGAGAAAGTGCACCTTAGCAATTGTGAGCTTAATATTTGCAGGTCCAACCAAGTGCTTAAACCCTGAAAGTCCCTGATATGTAATAATCTATTAGACTGCTGAATTTGAATCATTTTCTTTTAGGAGTAGAGGCAGAGATGGGGGGGGGCACCCCTGAAGTGTGGCAATGAGTCATTTATTAATGAGCGAACCCAGATGACTATTCTACAGCCTCATCTGCATTTGGCTTCACTGTTCTGTGGTCTTTGCCACAGAAATGATGGATGTTTGTCTCTGAGGAAGTAATGGTTTTGCACCAAAAATATATCCTCAGGAAATCATTAAGTATATGCAGTAAGATTTTTTGAGTAGAAAATTATTGAAAAGTTATTTATTATAGTAGAGCACAGGAAACAACTCTAGAGTTAAAAAATAAGGGGGCTATTTAAGTAAATATATAGTATGTCTAAAGAGTGAAAATTTTGTATCTAAAAAATGATGCTGTAGAAAATTATTCAATGGCATGGGAGGTTAGTCATTAATTATACTGTTAAGTGACAACAGCACCACAATGCATATAACAGGAGAGAGAGATAAACATAGAACAGACAAGAAATGCACCCAAATCCTTTATAATAGCAAATTTTTCAAAATGAATTTAGAACATAAGTCAATTTACATGCCAGTTACTTCTGTTTTTTGGCCTGCGGTTGTCTGTTTCCACTTTTGACATACTGAAAAGCTCTTCTGAAGAGAGTCAAGCTGACATACAGGGTGGGCAAACAAACAGAGTTTATTCCTATATTATTCTTTATTAATTATTGTATTATTTTCCATATGGAAACTGTAAACCTACTTTTGCCCACCCCATACTTAAAATGAAAATTGGATGTTCAGACTTTCCAGTACCTTTAGTGCCTTCCCATTACATTGACCATAAACCCCGAACTCTTTAACATGGCCTGCAAGGCCCTGCGTGTAATGGCCCTGCCCTGTCTGCTGTCTTATTTCAGGATGCTCTCCCAGAGCTCACTCGGCTCCTGCCACACTCACTCCTCCCAGCTTTCCCCAGTGCAGGGTCTCTGAATGTGCTGCCCTCCCTACAATATTCTCCAGGGGCTCAGTCTTCAGGTCCCAGATGAAATGCCATCTCCTTAGATACACTCACATTCTCACCTAAAGTAAGACATGCTGTAGCTTGTATAATTTTTCTGTAATAGTATCTTTATCAGGTTTTATTTTCTTTATCTGGCCCTTTACAGAAAAAAAGATTACACAATAAGATTTGTGAAAGTCATAATTATGTCTGTCTTACTCATTACTATACAGTGGCTGGCACATACTAGGTACTAAAAATATGTTACATAAATGCGTGAATAAAAATTTTATCTTTTTTTTGCATACTTACATGAATTGTAGTTTTAATCTCTATTGTAATCAGAAAGAACAACAATAGTTTGAGATGTTCGTTATTCAGGTCTTAATATTTACAGAATTTAATATACACTATTAAATCAAGGGCTTTATGAAACTAGTTCCATTTATTTGTATAGTTTTTACTTTATCAAAATGTGATTTTATGTATTGAGGATTTTCATGTTATCTAATGATTTTTATGAAAATCTTAGGCCAAATGCTCATCACACCAGTCTCAAATGACAGGAGTAGTTACATCAGATATGTAAACAATCTGGCTTGTCTGCTTACACAATAAAGCAATAAAATTATATTCTTTTAGTAAAATTAAACATTTTTGGTTAAATAAATACACTTCATCATTATCCACTTTAATTAAAGATGCTAGATTAATAAGCTTGGACAGGAGTTATCATTATAATCTATACCATTCCTGAAAAGGAATAGAATTGCTATGGTTTATCTCCTTTATTTAAAACATTCACACACACACACACACATACACACACACACACACGCACGCACAAAACCTGTTTCTCAGAATATTTTGAGCATCTACCATTTACTACAGTGTGTCATCAACTCGTTCTCACTTAAAACAGATTTTTAAATTAAATTTGCTTCAAGAGATATTACCTTTTGTGAGGCATTAATTATTTCTAGAGAGAGATAGGAAGACTCAAGATTACAAAGTATTTCAGATGAATTACAATGAGTGGATGCTTTCTATCCCAGCATGTACAATTCCAAATCCCATTCGAGAAACCCTCAAAATGTCTATCCAGAAAAAAATGTTGGCATGTTATCTCTTCACTGTAAGTATCTTAGAAAAGGTCAGAACCTGTCTTGAAAGCAATGAACAGTGGAGTGGTTTTGCCCAAAGAGCTGCACAGTCTAAGAAGTTGCTTTTATTAGATTATATTTAAACTGTGAATGTTAAGATAAAGGCATGTAGTATAGCATAAAATTATTTGTATTTTAAAATCAAATGCACACATTTTCTTTTTATACCTTCAGAGATCAGGAATTATATGTATGTACGCAATTCTGTGCTCTAGTAAAAGAAATATGTGGGCATATACATATGTGTTTATATATCCTCACAATCCTGTACAAGTACACAATTTTTACAGGTATTGAGTACCTAAAAGTGTAGGTTACAACTGTGACTCTGGATTTGTGGGGAAGTAATAATTGCTGATAGAAAATTTTTCTCACCGTACAGTATAGGTTCAGATAAACATCCTCTTTCAATTACACACTGATATGAAATGATTAAAAGAAGTCAGTTGTGAACATGATTAGTCTGTGAAGGACTATAGCAAGGCCAAATTGTCCCTGATTTTTAGGTCATGGAATTGGAAGAAAGGGAAATTTCAAGTTAACAAGTAGGTTAAATCAACCTCTATTAAGAGTGGCTGTAGTTCAGCAAAGTTCAGTCCCATTCCACTAAGAGACAACATTATTAAAGCCAATAGATCCTAGGCTTTGCTTATGTAGAGATGAAGAAGTCTCCCACTCTGGTATGAAGGAGTTTACAGCCTCACAGAGAGAGATGTAAATATAAGAAGATAATTACAGTGCAATGTACCACATAATAAGATAGAGTTGGAATCTGAAATTGGTTTGGAAAGATGAATTAGAGATTGAGGTATAAACTTAGAACTAAGAAATACATTTTCAACAATGAAGGAGAAAAACGCTTAATTTTTTCCCTAAAGGGTTGGTCTGCATAGTTATTTATAAAAGACTTTTAAGGAGGCAAAGAACATTAGATTAGGGGATAGCAACAATGTATCCATAAATTACAGAATTGGTGAAGAAATGCTTCCACTTTCACCTTATTCATTCCAAACAAGGAAGAAAGTTAAAGAAGGAAGAACACCAAAAAGTTAGATGCTGGCCCATTTCAGTGATTCCAAGAATGACAGAGAAAAAAAAAACACATTTTTCTGACATAATGCTACCAAACCTTTCTCTCTCTTTTTTTTTTTTTTTTTGGACTTCATCATTAGTAAGGAAATTTTAAAATACAAAAAATCACATTATATCCATTTCTAGTTGGCTATCATGGTCATGGAACTTATGAGGTGACACACAGAGTCCTTATTGACATTTTCAATGCCAGCGAGACATCTGACTCAGTGATTTTAGAGTTTGGTGTCATATAGGATAATAAATTTACTATAGCTGGAATCCTAGGGCTTGCCTCTAATATATACATTTTAGATCTAAAACTCCCAGACTGACCTAACAAGTAGATAATCACCAACGTGCAGTGATTTCCAGCATTTATATTTTTCATGCATTTTATTTCCTCTCTCCAACTTATTTTTTCTTTCCCAAGCAGAAAAGGGGATAAATTGGTAAAAAGAGATATAAAAGTAAATAAGGAAGAATAAATACTCAGATTAATTTGATGATGAGCTATAAGAAAAATTGAAAATGAAACTAATATTTCATTCCAGTTCCACTTGGAAGAAATCATGAACAAGAATTTGATAGTGGACCTGTTTATTCATGGACTAAATAAAAGGAGAAGAAAAAAAGAAATGGAAGGCTCTAGAAAATCATCATACTCATTTTCATCCATTTAATGACTATTTATTTTAGGTAGTGAATGGCTCAATGTTTTCAAACAGGAATATCAAAAGGAATTTGAAGGCTCAGTATCCATACTCAGAAGTTATAAAGTGAGGCCAGGGTAGGTCAGGCACCTGCTCGGGGGGACTCTGATGCAGTGGTCCACAGGCCACACTTAAAGAATGCTCTGTGGAGAGCCACCTCTTCCCTCACTTAGCCTTTCTAAATACAGCAGTTGAGTGGCAAACATTTTGTAAGGGGAAAGTCATCTCTACTAACACAGGCTGTGTCTATCGCATTTGAAGCTGGCTAAATCTTCCCTCATTAATATAAAGTGATAAATTGCTGGAGCAGTAATTATATATTTTGAAAAGCATTCTCCATTATTTTATTGTTGGATTGCACTTGTATAATATTCATGTATGTCTAATATAAATCTTATTTAATACAAGAGCTAGGCTTACGCACCATGAAAGAAAGTACAGAAAAGAAAAAAGGGAAAGAGGAAGATTTGACTTGAAGTTCCACTGCCTATTTCTTTGTTAAATGACCTTCAGCAGTTCTTCTCTACCCCAAATCAAGGGAATCAACCACATGGTCATTCTAGATCCATTCCCAACCTTAAATTCAATAATTATGTTAACAGTAATTCAAGACATCTTAAGTAAAAGTATATTTGTTTAGTTAGTTAAATATTTATAATTATTATAGAACATATTTACTTAAATGTGGTGCTATAGTTAAATGTCATGTGAATAAAATAAAAGCAGGCCACTTTAACATATTTCACTTGTGCTTTATGTCATGATAATTATATCTAAAATGTGGTATTGATCTAAAAATGATCATTTGATCAGTTTGATAATATAGAAATTCATATATTACATAATTATCAGGGAATGTTGATTTCATAAGATAAGAAAAATTTCCTTAATTATGTAGCAAATGGTTATTAGTTTCCTGAAAAAAATGGCAACCTGTTATTTCATTTTTCTTGTTGAACTCTTTTGGGTCTCTGAAAACACTACTCAAATGTCACCTTGTTCAAGACTTCTGTAAAAATATTCATTCATACCTCTCTTCCAGACAGCTCAGTCATTACCTCCTGTGTGATACTTGTGTCCCTTGTATGACTTCCCATTGTTGCGCATATTATACTGTTTGCAATTTACATTCCTGTTTTGCCACTAAACTGAGCATCATAAGAGTATAGGAAATATAATCAGTAATATTGTAATAACTCTGTATGGTGCCAGGTGGGTAATTGGAATATTGAGGGAACACTTTGTAAAGTATGTGATTGTATGTATAACACTATACTATACATCTGAAACTAATATGAAATATATGTGTATACATATATACATATATATGTATACTAGTGCATATACATACATACTTTTGATTAAATAAAAAATGGTATCTTAAAAGAAAGAGAATCAATTGTATTTGTCACTATATCCCTCATCCTAAAGAAAATCTGTAGCACAAGGTAGGTTCTGAATGGATGTATGTGAATCAACAGATGAATAAATCCATAGTAATTTCAGATAATTTTATTGGTTAACTCTTTAGACAGGAGGAAGGAGACTGAATTTTGACCCTTAGGTAGAACCACTGAACACTATATTGAACCATAATCATAAGAATGTCTGAGAGTACCCACATTTTCCCCCATGAAAACTACTATTTTAAACTAACAAATAACAGATTCTAACAAAGTATTCAGTGCTCCTAATTTGTTGATACCCCAAGCATGTGGTTAGTGTTCTTGTTGGGTATGAAAGTGCTGAGTATTTGAGAAAATGAGTCCTAAAATTAGAAGGACCTAGTTTAAGTCCTAATTCTGCTATTTATTAACTATGTAATGATAGGCAATTTATTTTACCTATCTAACAATACTTGCCTTGTTTCTGGTTTGTAAATGGAGAGAGAAAAACAGTATCTACTCTCCTAAAGTATGTAAGGGTATTAAAAGTATTTGGATTCAGTGCCTAGCAATTAGGAAGCATTTAATTAATATAAAGAATTAGAGTTTATAACCTCTTGATTATAATGGAAATTTCTTGATTACAAAGGAATCTTAGATTATAAAAAAACTAGAGGCCTGGTGCACGATATTCATGCACAGGGGTGGGGGGGGGGGTCCCTCAGCCCAGCCTGCACCCTCTCGCAATCTGAGACCACTGGCTCCTAACTACTCACCTGCCTGTCTGATCACCCCTAACCACCTTTGCTTGCCTGCCTGATCAACCCTAACTGATCGCCTGCCTCCCTGATTGCCCCTAACCACTCTGCCTCAGCCCCTGCTGAGGCAGCTTCATCCGGAAGGACATCCAGCTATAGAGTCTAATTAGCATATTATGCTTTTATAATTATAGATGTCTGTACTAATTCATTATTCAATATAACTTTTAACATTGGCTTGAGATAGCCTTTTTCATCATGTTAAGGAATAATCTTTTTAAATCTGGAATGAATTTTATTGATTTTAACAAATACATTCTTAGTATCAAAATATTCATATATATTTTTCTCCTTCGATCCATATATGTAAGGCATTATAGAAATCCTTTATTAATGTTAATCAGTCTTAACAATTACAGAGTAAATACCTCATGGCTAAAGTATATATCCTTTTTACTAAATTGCTAAAATAATATGTTCATATTATTTTGTTATCTTTTTTGTTATTTTTATATTTTTGGTTATTTTAGTATCAGGGTTACCAAAATGAACAAAGAAGATACCATCATTTTCTTAGAACAACCAATAGTTTAAAAACTATTTGATGCTGTGTTTTGCTTTTATTTATTTACTAGAGGCCCAGTGCACGAAATTCATGCATGGGGATCCCTCAGCCCAACCTGCACCCTCTACAATCCAGGAGCTCTCAGGGGATGTCCTACTGATGGCTTATTCCCACTCCCCGTGGTTCTCTGCTCTCTGCGGGGCCTGAGGGTTTCGCTGCAGCCATGGAGATGAAGCCCCCATGCCCTGCTGTCCGCTCTCTGCCTGCCGCTGCCATGCGCCATGCAAAGGAAGCCCTAATGCCCTGCAGTGTGCTGTCTGCCGGGCCTGGGGCTTCCCTGCCACCACCGCACTAAGGAAGCCCCCAAGCCCTGCTGTCTGGGCTCTGTCTGCCGGGCCTGGGGCTTCCCCGCCATCACCCTGCGAAGGAAGCCTCCATGCCCTGCTGTCTGGGCTCTGTCTGCCGGGCCTGGGGCTTCCCCGCCATCACCCTGCGAAGGAAGCCTCCATGCCCTGCTGTCCGGGCTCTGTCTGCCGTGTCTGGGGCTTCCCCGCCATCACCCTGCAAAGGAAGCCCCCAAGCCCTGCTGTCCGGGCTCTGTCTGCTGGCCTGGGGCTTCCCCGCCATCACCCTGTGAAGGAAGCCCCCATGCCCTGCTGTCCGGGCTCTGTCTGCCGTGTCTGGGGCTTCCCCGCCATCACCCTGCGAAGGAAGCCTCCAAGCCCTGCTGTCCGGGCTCTGTCTGCCGTGTCTGGAGCTTCCCCGCCATCACCCTGCGAAGGAAGCCCCCAAGCCCTGCTGTCCGGGCTCTGTCTGCCGGCCTGGGGCTTCCCCGCCATCACCCTGCGAAGGAAGCCCCCAAGCCCTGCTGTCCGGGCTCTGTCTGCCGGCCTGGGGCTTCCCCGCCATCACCCTGCGAAGGAAGCCCCCAAGCCCTGCTGTCCGGGCTCTGTCTGCCGGCCTGGAGCTTCCCCGCCATCACCCTGTGAAGGAAGCCCCCAAGCCCTGCTGTCCGGGCTCTGTCTGGGGGGCGGATCCAGCCTCGCTGCTTGGTCCCCTCGAATCCCGGCCAGGCTGACAGGCCCAGACACTGCAGCAGTGGGGCTGAAGGGACTGGGCGCCACCATCTTGTGGCTATGGGTGCTGCCATCTTTGTGATGGAGTGATGGTTAATTTGCATATTACTCTTTTATTAGATAGGATTTATATTTTTTATTGATTTTGGAGAGGAAGGGAGAAGGAGAGAGAGAGATAAAAACATCAATGATGAGAGAGAATCTTGATTGGCTGCCTCCTGCATGCCCCACACTGGGGATTGAGCCCTCAACTCGGGCATGTGCCCTGACCAGGAATCAAGCTGTGATCTCCTGGTTTACAGGTTGACACTCAACCACTGAGCCATGCCTTCCAGGCATGTTTTGCTTATTTTTAAAAACTTATTCTTGACTCCTTGTTTTTCTTAAAATGTATGAGCTGGGAACACAAAGAAATACATAACTATATATATAAAAGGTTAATATGCAAAGTGTCCCCTCAGGAGTTCAACCAGGAGTTCAATCGCTCGTTATGATGTGCCCTGACCACCAAGGGGCTGCACGGAATGAAGGAAGGCCCCAGCCGGCAGCCAGCAGCCAGGGAAGGAAGGCCCCAACCGGCAGTTGGAAGGCCCCAATCAGCCCTGATCGCAGGCCAGGCCTAGGGACCCTACCCGTGCACAAATTTTTGCACCAGACCTCTAGTTTATTAAATATTTAGAGTGGTAGACACTTCAAATACATTATCTCACTTTTGCAATACCCATCTCTAGTTAGTATTACTATCCCCAATTTTTAGATGTGAAAACATATTCAAGGGGGTTATTTGCTTCAACTATACATAAAAAGTTGATAAGCCATAATTTTAAAAAAATGTATAAGTAATTCCATTGTAGAAAAATTAGAATCTAAAGAAAACATTTTAAATCATCAATACAAAATGCAATTTGGCCATGGTATAAATCAAAAGTTAAGAAGGCCTTGGGTGCAAATTGGGAAGTATATAATTCAGCCCTTCTATATAATGTCTTATAGTTTTCTCATTTTCATCTTTGTAATCTCACAAAGAAAATTTCACAGCCCAAATAAACTTACAACCCCAGAATATCCAAAGAATGATGTGTAAACATAAATCATAATGGTCAAATACTCTAGAAGTAATCTCTTATTTTTTTTAATCTGCCAAATTTCTTATTTAAGCCTAAGCACGAATAAATCCCTTCTTAATTACACAGTCAATTTTAGGAAGCATCATGTGACATTTTCTTCTTGATAATTAGCAACACTATTTTATAGTTAAGACAGGAACATTCCTTCAGGGTTATATAATTTTCAGTTTAAACTTGTAAAGTCACTCTAAATTCTTGCTTCATCTACTGTATATACAACTACATTTTTTTACACATTGCTTCCCCACTAGCATCTGTATGTCATTGTTTGTAAAAGAGACCAAAGGAGGCAGAGCAAGGAGATTATTTTTATTCACTGCTATGGGTGGGATGGGGGCAGGGATTACTGTGGGGCTACAGGCCACAGGCCTGTACTTCATTATCACTGTTCCCTATAAAGGAGATATGAACCACATACAAAGAAAAAGTGTGTAAAACCTACTAAAGTTTAAGAACCTTTATCTTCTCCCTTTTCCTCTCCTTTGTGTTCAAACCCATAGGTTTGCACAAAGTGAAATGGCCCTATACTGTAACATTTATCAGGGATAACTGATTTCACATTTTTTTCCTAGATTCATCCTTATTATATGGCCATATTGAGAAGAAATAGATTTTCCCATCTAGTAAATAAACTCTTTGTGCATTAAAATCTTGAGCAATTAATGCTAGAAGAAGACTAAGTGTTTTTCAGAGATTCTAGAATGGTTGAAGAAAATGTATAGTTGGTGGTGGTATACATCATCAAATTATAATTTAATATATTTATGGCAAACATCAAATACCTTTTCTTGTGCTCCAATTTTCCTGATCATTATGAAGAAATTTTTTTATAGTTATAGAAAAATACATAATTCAGAAAAAAATTTGGAGATGATCTAGCAAACTATGAAAATCTTTGTAAAAATTCCCTCTTCTGACTAAAGCTTGAAATGGAGTGTACCCTGCAGTATAGACAATGACTCTGCTTGTCACAACAGACTCCAGGTTTTCCAAATTATGCTACGGCACTAGAAAAGAAATAGAATATCCAAGTTAATCACCAAAGGCCTAACATTTTAAAAACAGAAAATGAATCTTGAAACCGAACTCTCAATGAATGTCCTTCCTGGTTTTTCAGCTTTGTGTACAGAATTGCATAAGAATCTTTGACAATTAAATCAATTAATGGTACTACCTATAATTAAATTAGATGGTATAGTGTTTAAAATAAAATTTCCAGGATGACTATTGAAATGGTTTAAAATTCCCATAGATAATTCTGTGAAGGGATAAACCTTACGAGAATTGTACATATTTATAAAAGTCACATGAGGAGAAAGCTGAATTAGGCAATACTTCATTTTCTCCTACTTTTTTGTTTGTTTGTTTTTACAAACATGGGGTATCTGTTTTAGAGGACTAACCTCACTTGACCAAAATTTATATGCTTAGCAGTGGTTCTTCTTGGGTTGGGAAAGGAAGATACAAAATATTTAGTGATTTTCTCCTTTTCAGGATGTAGTCCCCAGAAACAGCTTTAGGTATTTTTCCCCTCCTCTGTTTCAAGCATTAACTTCTAAAGCAGACACATGGACTGTCCTATTTCTTGAGTAACATTTTAATGGAAACATTATTAAGTGCCTGGGCCAGAGGGGAGCTGGCTCTCTTTCCCTTAGCTCTGGCAGAAGTGCTCATGGACCCATTCCACGGATTTTCATCGACTGCTTTCCTCTTTTCTATTGTCTGCCAGGCTAACTTGTAAGGAAACTAAGCCACTTGGTTGTATCAATCCCACATAAGTAAGCCCTGGTAGATTGCCAAAAGGGCAACAACCCTTTCCAGTTCCTCTCATCAAGAAGAGGAATGTCTTGCCCCACCCTTAAAACTAGGCTGGACTTTAAGTTACTTTGTTTAAAAGAAGGGGAAGGAAGTGAAATTGTGCAAATCCTGACCTTTGAGCTCGAGCCCTTTCTTAGATTGCTGCCACCTGTGAATAAGCCCCAGCTAGCCTCCTGGAGATGAAACCAAGTGTAAGAGAACCAAAACTCCTCATCCAACAGCCAGCAACTTGTCAGATATGAAGGTGACACCTCTGGGGCCAGTCACTCCCCACTTAACACACTAACTGTCACACACTGTAAAGCCAGGCACCCCATTTACTTGTACTGATGCCAGTACCACATGCAAGGACTGGGATTACACAAGAGGCAGTACATGCACCTGCTAAGTGGTCAGGTCCCAGCACTTCACAGACTTTCTTTTGAACCTTTCCTATCACATACGGGTTCTTTAATATTAGATGAATGAATTTCTCCATTTTTTCCTTTATAAAATAAGATGAATAATACCAACTTTATAGACCTATAGTGAGGAGAAAATAATATAGCATGCTTAATGTTTCATTTGTAGTAGGTATTCAATGGATTTTTATTTTTAAATTTTCTAGCACACTGCAGTGGTCATGATGTTTTTAATTAATGTATAATTACTATATTATTTCAACTCCTTTAACCTTCACAGCTTCTTTGTTTAATGCCTTTGTATTCTGTATCTTCATAATAAAATAAAATAAAAAAACATGTAGAGTTTTCTATGTGGAAGAAGCTATTGAATGTGCTCTCAGTACTATTATTCCATGCTGCCCATCCTTTCCTTTTTATCGTGATCTGTGATCTGGAACATTCCTGTCATGTGATCACATTGATATTGGAGCTTTCCAACATTCTAGCCTTTTTATTTTCTTATTGTTTGGAATAAGGGTTAGTCATTTTTTCTAGTCAGGATATAAAGGATTTTTTAATGATTTAGAACAATAAAATCAGTGATCATATCTACTAAGACATCTTTTCTAAAGAGTAAGGCCTTTTTTAAAAACATGTTTTTATTGATTTTTAGAAAGATAGGAAGGGAGAGGAATAGAGAGATAGAAACATCATCAACTGGCTGCCTCCTGTATACTCCCTATTTGGGATAGAGCCTGCAACCTTGGCCTGTGCCCTGACCAGGAATCAAACTGGTGACATCTTGGTTCATGGGTTGATGCTCAACCACTGAGCCACACTGATTGGACAAGGAGTAATGTCTTAATGCTCAGTGCATCAGTGGCCTACAACCTGTGTATATTGTTGCAACATGAGGGCTGCCCAGAGAAGTCAAAATGGGAACTCCTTCAAAGAACAATTTCTTTAGTGTCTATCATTGCTTGTTATTGTTAAATACAGATAAATTACTTTCTTTTTGAAATTACTATTCAGACTGCTTCTTTTTGAGATCCACTTTAATCATATTTTCATTTCAAGATTAAATTAATCTATAACTAATTTTCTTTGTGTTAGGGGAGACAGTCATCTGTTTTGAATTTAAATACATTTAAGAAACTTTGAACCGTATCAACTAAAATCATCTACTTAAAATGAAATTATCCTTTTGCCAGTATGAAGGTCAAATAAAAAATTAATATGCACATGCTATCATACAATAATAATAATCAGTCCCATCAATAAAATATTTTGAAGAGCTTAAAAAACTTCCTTCAAAATAAATGTGCCTACATTTATATGACCATATTTGAAACAGATATCTTAAAATATGTTATACATTTGAATATTTATTTGCATAAAATGGTGGATGGATAACTAGCTAACTAGATAGAAAATACATCTGAAAAGTTAACATCAATTCAGGGATTCACAGTACCTGCTCCTAATTTTTAAAAGAGAATCTTGGAAAATGACTACAGTTGTACATGGAGTTTGGTGGCCGATCACAATGGAATATGAAGTGTAATAAAAATCAGATATGTCACAGTCTTGAAATATAAGAATAAAATCTACTCTATATTTCTGGAAGATAAGTTACTGTCCAGTTTATTAAAAACAAAACAAAAAACAAACAAACAAACAAAAAAACACTTTCATTTGAGACCTGGCCGGGTGGAGCATCGTCTCATACACCAAAAGGTTATGGGTTTGATTCCCCGTCAGGGCACATACCTAGGTTTCAGTCTGATCCCAGTCAGGGTGGACAAAAGGGGTACATCGGAGAGGCAACCGATTGATGTTTCTGAAACTCTCACATTGATATTTCTCTTTTTCTCTCTCCCCCTTCTTTTATCTCTAAAATCAATAAAAACATACCTTCGGGTGAAGATTAAAAACAAAACAAAACACTGTTATTTGAAATATACATTCCTGGGACTTGTAATAACAGGACTGATCTCATATATCTGAAAAATAAATAACTTTCTTATTGATGTTTCTAAATAAAACTGTAACTTCAGTCAATCAAAAGTTACATTTACAGCCATATTAATTTGAAATGTGGAAAAGATGGGAGTACTCTGCATGGAATAGCAGGACTCTACCACCCTTGCTGGAAAAGAGTTCAGAAGAAGGCTTTGTTTTATTTTGTTGTTTGTTAGTTTGAAGAAAGCACTGCCAATAAAATTTTTTAAATATATAGTATGTTATAATATTTTTATATCATTTCCCAGGTATGTAAAAGATGAGTCTAGGGAGAGGCTCCTCTGGAGAGGTGTGGGGGCCCAAATGGAGATTTAAGGTGCAACTAAGACAGTGGTCGGCAAACTCATTAGTCAACAGAGCCAAATATCAACAGTACAACGATTGAAATTTCTTTGGAGAGCCAAATTTTTTAACTTAAACTTCTTCTAACGCCACTTCTTCAAAATAGACTTGCCCAGGCTGTGGTATTTTGTGGAAGAGCCACACTCAAGGGGCCAAAGAGCTGCATGTGGCTAGCAAGCTGCAGTTTGCCGACCACGGATCTAAGAGGATGAAGCTGTTGATGTAGTTAGTCTGAGAGTGTTTGAATGAAGGCAAACTGCACCAGGCATCTTCTTTCTGCTTTCATGCCTGGAGCATTTCTGTTTTTATTAGCAAAAAAGAACAGAGATGATTACCTACCTGCCAAACTCCTTAGCAATCCAGCTGCAACTCAGAGGGAAATTCTTCCATTCTGTCGTTGATGACCTCATAGCACGAGGTGCAGATTTTTATTGGAACTTTTATTATATGTTGTTACACTTTTTTTAAAGGTTTCACCTCTCTCTTTATCTCCTTATCACTCTAGCTCTCTTTGCAATATTAGTATCCTTTCAGAGGGCAAGGGCATTACATTTTCATCTCATTGAATCATCCATTTATTCAACAAATATTAGTTGAGCACCTACTATTATATACTACACAGTGGTTGATAATACAAAAATAAGAAAAAGCACCGTTTCTACCATCAGGAGCCATTGTTCCTAGTTGGAAACACTGACCAGAATATATATGATACTGCCTTACCTCATATGTGCTATGAAGAGTAAAGTTCTATCCTATCTAATAAATATGCAAATTAACCATCACTCCATCACAAAGATGGCAGTGCCCATAGCCACAAGATGGTGGCACCCAGTCCTCTCAGCCCCACTGTAGTCCCCCAGTCCTGGGGGCAGGCGGCTGCTGAGAGCGGGCAGCATGAGCAGCAAGCATTCCACCACAGCCATGGAGGGCCTCTGGGCAGCGGGCATGGAGTGGCCGGGATGGGAGGCGGGGAGGGAAGTGGGGGAATGCTTGCATCATTGCCCCAGCGAGGAGGCAAGTGTTCCGCACCTGGCTGCGGATGGGCCTCTGGCCTAGCCAGGGTGCAGAACGCTTGTGTAGTCACCCGGTCAACAAGGCAAGCGTTCTGCCTCTGGCCGCAGATGGGCCTCTGGGCCACAGAGAGCCTCTGGGCAGTGGGTGCAGAGTGGCCAGGCCTCGCAGAGAGCTATGGTGCACAGATTCATGCGCAGAGCTACTAGTGAGATCATAAAAGGAGAACCTTATTATAGGATTAGAGGAAGCAAGAAAGGTTTGTTGGAAGAAAGGGCATTTAATGTGAGGTTTGTAGGATGAATGGAAGGGCAAAAGGTATGTTGTAAAGGCATGGTGGTGAGATAGAGCATAATCAGGAAGTAGAAATGAAATTCACCATGGTTGAAGTGTAGAGTGAAAGTCCATGGCTTTAACACAGAGTGTGTTTACAATAGGACCTCAATCAATGCTGAGTCAAGACTGGGTAGAGCTCCAAGAACAAGGCTGAATGGCTGACCCATTTACAAAATGAAGCATCAGTGCATTTGGTCCTAGAATTTGGGGACAAAGGACATCAGCAAGGGAGTTTGTCTCTTGTGATCATTCAGCACAACAATATTAACTAGCAAAGGCTTTTGGTGCTATGTCAAAGTATGCTCTGTCTTGAGGGAAATGGGGTCAAGAATAGCCTTGTGCATCAGCAGTCTTCTTAGCTGTCACATATCATAAGTACAGGAAGACTGGCACTTAACACTTGAGAGGTATTTTAGAAAACCCACTCTCTGGTTCCTTATCTCTCAGATGCTTTGGATTTTAAAGGATCATGTTATCCTTTCCTATTTATTCCTTTTTTCATTTAAAAACTACACACTAATCCTTCCCATATGCAATCATTATGCTAGATACTCAAGGGATACAAAGATATTAAAAACAAAAAGATGTAGTCTAAAGGAGAAACTCATTAAGAGCTCCTTTCTTTCCAGGGCTCTGCTATAAGTGGAGAGCAGAAAACCTGAATGGTTCCTTGCAAGTTATGCTGTCATACATGTTCCTGGTTAAGGTATCTATAGACCAGTGCAAATGAATAAGATCACATTATCACTCAAAGACAGAACATCCACTATGTGCTTTGAGCTTGTTGTATATTCTCTCCTTAATGCTCACCATAACCCTATGAGGTAATAATCTTTACTTTTACATATGATAAAACCAAGGCTGTGTATTTATTGCCATTTGCTTAAATTCATGCAACTAATAAGTGATAGAGATAGATTTTGAAAAGGTTTGTCTCATTCTTAAAGTCTGAATTTTGAATTTCTATCCAAAAATTGCATTCTTGAGACACATATCATGATCCTATTCCAAAGAGTTTTAAGTGAATGTAAAAGCAATCCATGATAAATTTCATATTACATTCTAGACCTCATTCTAGATTTCCCCCAAAACTAGCACATCTGTGTTTTCTTTGCATTGACTCTGTTTACATAATACAGTTAAGCACACCCAGGAGAGGCGCAGCAGAAAATATATTACAATCGATTCCCCAGGATTTTTTAACAGGGCAAAATATTCCTTCATCATAAAAAGGTAACGGGTTGAAACCAGTTAAAGCCATGCATCATTTCCTGATTTAAAATGATGCCTCTCCTAATAATGTAATTTCACAGAACAATAAACAAAACAGCCATCTAGTTGGTTTTTATATTTCATCTCAGGATCAGGAACAGGGTGTCTGATATTTGAGCGGATTCTAAGGGCAATCTTTGAGAAAAGTGTTTAAGAAAATCACAGTGTGAATAATAGGCAAGGGAAACATGGGGATATTGTCTACATTCACCCTCTGGTTGCTAAAGCAGAACAGCTACTTCTCCATAAAGGAACAAAACGACAGGGTTCTTTTAGGCTGTTTTCATTTTCAAAAATTGGGTTATTTTCATGTGCAATCAATTCTATGGTTCATCAGAATGGTTAATTGTTGAGAAAGTCATCTGATAACGCAAATGGACCTTATCAACCCTTGCCAGTGCAGTGGGGTTTCAGTCGTTGACCTCAATTGACTAAAAAATGGGTGATTTATTCAACTCTAATCAGAGCAGAGAGGCTATTATAAAGCTTGATTCTGCTTTTCCTCAGGGTCATGGTGGACTCAAATGTAACTGTCATTGGTTATAGTAGAAGGGGCACACACTTTGGAATCAGATGTGGATTTGAAACCACTTACGTCGCTTATAAATGACTTTTGACAACTTACTTGAATTTTTCAGGAATGTTCTCTCTCATCTATATACTAATGAAATTACTATCTACTGCTTATAGGTAGAATGTAAAATAGTATTAAGTATAAACTATTAGTATATCCTAGTTCTGTTCTGTTATCCTTGCAATCAAAAGGCACTACTGGCAATATGAATATGTATGTATCTGGAAGAAATGTGATTCTTTACCTTGCCTTAACTGTCTAACTTGCTAAAAAACTTTGGTTGACATAAAGCACACTGTTTCCTTATATAATTTTTAGACAACTGTGTCACAGCAGTGGAAAATGGAAACAATACTATTCTAAACAATTTATCTTAACAGCTCAGTGAGATTTTAATGTTGGCTTAGCACTTTTATCTGTTTAAGAAAGATGAGATAGAAATAAAGAGTACTCTGCTATTATCCTGCCCCTGCAAGCTTGCAGAACACACTGCAGAGGTACTGGGCATTGAGAATACATTGTACAACTTGCTCTTTTTTCTTCCCAAAACTTCACAGGAGATTTAAATGTTAAAGCAAAAATGTGAGAGTAATGATAGTGTCCTTCCTTCTTTCCACTATGGGCTAAGGGAGATGTGTTAGCTCCATGGATATTCCTTCAGGTGATGAATCAAATGAAAAAGTTGCATCAGGAAACACTATCCTTTGGTGGATGAGTCCATCTCCCTTTAACCATTCTTTAATATGTAGTGGCAAACTAATAATATGGAGCTCTGCATGACTAATGACATATGTGGGGATGTTCAGTAGGCCAAGGTCCTTCAAATTTTTCAATTGAGGACCCTGAAATGGCAGAAATTTGTGATAATGCAAGGTCTTCTTTAGCTTTAGAGTAGAAATCGGTGCTAAAAATAATCTCCAAGTCTCTTACACAAAACTAGTTAAATACTCTTCTACCATGACTGAAATGTTTCCACTTTTTTTTTTGTTTCTGTCTGTTCTTTGTGACTCCTTAACCTTATCAAAGCTGCTGCCATGGAGTTCAATTGTACCGGAATTCATGTGTGTGTGAAATAGAAGCAAGAAATTTAGGACAGCTTAGATAGGGTGTGACAAGATTTGCTGTTCAATTCAATAGATATGTATTGAATCGCTCCTTTTGCAACCCTCTGAAGTACCTACAAAGATAAGTTAAATATATCCTCAAATTGCTCTCATTGAGTTAGATATGCATGTCTTATTCCCAAACACTACCAGGAAGGACCCTGAGTAAGTAATTCCCATGGTGGGAGAGGAGGGAGGATGCTTTCCGTGTGTGTGTGTGTGTGTGTGTGTGTGTGTGTGTGTGTGTGTGTGTGTGAGAGAGAGAGAGAGAGAGAGAGAGAGAGAGAGAGAGAGAGAGAGAGATTTTAGGTAGCTTGTCACAACTCTCAAAGTTTCAAATGTCTATGTTTCATTGCAATGCTGTTTGACGGATGGGTAACAGCTGCCTGGAGCACACTGTAGATAAAGACTCTAAGGTTGCTTGCAGGCTTGAAAGGAGAGGGCCCTGGTCAGAGTGTCAGCCATGTGAATGAGGTGGGTGAAAGGCAACAACTAGGCTTTCAATTTATCATCCAAGACCCTTAGGACAAAATTCAAGCTGGCACAGAACACAATGATGACCAAGTAGTTATGGGTTTTTTTATATGCCATATTGTTTCACATCTTAGAACTCTATTCACACAGCTTCCTTCTCCTGGAATAATTTACCTCTCATCTCAGCATCATTTTCCTAGAAAAAAATCTCCTTATGTTTAAGTATAATCTAAAAAGACTTTAGATGCCACTATATCCTAAATAGATCTGACTTCCTTTGTTTCCCAATATTATTCTACAGAGGACTTTAGCATACTATTATAATAAATGGGTTTGTTCACCTTCAGTATCATATTAGTGAGCTATTTCTGGGCAGCAAATTACCCCAAAACATAATAGCTGGAAACAACTAATGTCAGTTCCTTTATGTCAGGAACTCAGGACTGACTCAGTTGATGGTTCTGGCTCAAGGTCGCTATTTAGGTTATGGTCAAGGTGTCAATTGAACCAGTGGGCCTCTCTGTTGGGCTTCTTATGAAATGGCAACTTGCTTCCCCAGGTACATGTTGGGTAAGAAAAAGAGAGAACTCCTAAGGCAGAAGCCAGGCTTTGTAATAACCTAATCTTAGAAGAACAGAAAAAGATCCAGAGATAGAGAAGCATTGATCAGACTGCCAATCCTCAGAGGGAAGGTAGGAAAGGGTGGGGTAAGGGGGAGAGATCAACCAAAGGACTTGTATGCATGTATATAAGCCTAACCAATGGACACACATATGTAATGCCTTAATCAATAAAGAAATTTTAAAAAAAAGAAGTGACAGCCCATCATGGCCATCACAAGACATAGAAAGAGATTACACAGGGACATAAGTACTCGGAGTCCGGAATCATTGCAAATCATCTCAGAGTCGGCTTATCTATATGTATAAAAGGCTAAGTTTTGTCTGACTAGTAGCTATGACACACATTGACCACCAGGGGGAAGACACTCAATGCAGGAGCTGCCATGATGGGCACTGGCCATTTAAAAATAAATGGCACCACAGAATTGGCACAGACAAAGCAACACTCAGCTTCCTCCAAGTGGTACACAGGCCCTGCCACCACCCTGTAGTGACACCCCACCAAATCACAGCCAACGCTGCCAAGACCCCATGCCACAAAATACGACCCACAGCCCAGCCCACCCCAGCCTGGAAACATTTGCTGTGGACGCCAGGTAATGATGTCACATAGCAACACCCAGCTCCCTCTCCCTAGTGACTAGCCTCCTTGGAGTTTCTTTAGCCCAAGAACACGACTTGCTTAATAGTCAGGTGCAAAAATTTCACAGTTGAATCAAATGTTTGTGAAGTGTTTTCAAGTGAATCATTTCATTTGATCTTCACAGAAGTCCTGGAGTAGGTAGATAGGAGACTCAGTAGAATCCTATTTTCTTTTCATTAACCAGAAAATGGAGATTTAGAAAGTTTAGAAACTTAACCCAACTGAAAAGAAGTAAGAAATGGTGGACCTTGAAAATGACCAGGTTTTCTCACTGCGCAGAATATTGTCAACCACTGCTGCAGTTAAATATTTTACCCTTTGTTCTCCCTGCATGATCTACAATAATAATCTGCTTTGTGTTGATATTTACTGCTGTGTTGCTGACAATTACCTGAAAGAGAAGTTGGGCTGCTTCACTGGGCTGGAAAAAATTTAGCTACATCAGAAAGCAGGTCTAATTAAGCAAGTTTACTATCTATCTATATAAAAGCCTAAGCGATCATCGCAACCGAACGGACGACCAAATGGGCTGTGTGGGGTGACCAGGCCAGCAGGGGGGTTGGTGAAGGATGACCAAACAACCGAGCAGCAGGCTGCGAGGGGTGACCAGGCTGGCAGGGGGGTTAGTGAGGGATGACCAAATGACTGAGCAGCAGGCTGTGTGGGGCAACTAGGCCAGCAGGGGGACAGTGAGGGGTGACCAAATGGCCAAACAGCAGGCTGTGTGAGGTGACTAGGCTGGTGGGGGTGGGCAGTTGGGGGTGATCAGGCCAGCAGGCAGAGGCAGTTAGGAATGATTAGGCCAGCAGGGGAGCAGTTAGGGGTGACCAGGCTGGCAGGCAGAGGCAGTTAGGGGTGATCAAGCTGGCACGGGGGGGGGGCAGTTAGGAGTGATCAGGCAGGCAGGCAGGTGAGCAGTCCAAGATTGTGAGAAGGATATCCCAAAAGGCAGTTGGATATCCCCCGAGGGGTCCTGGATCGGAGAGGGTGCAGGCTGTGCTGAGGGGAACACCCCTATGCATGAATTTCATGCACCGGGCCTCCAGTCTACACTAATAAAAGAGTAAGATGCAAATTGACCGTACCTTTGTGAACGCCCACCAGCCAATCAGGAGTGAGTATGCAAATTAACCCAACAAAGATGGTGGGTTAATTTGCATATGCAGGTGCCAAGCGGCCTGGGGCGGGGCGGGATGCTTGCGTCGTTGCCATGGCGATGACGCAGGCGTTCCGCACCGCCCCAGCCCCTCCAGGCCTCTCAGCAGCATGGGAAGGCGGAAAAGTGGCTCAGGCCGGAGCAAAGGCGGTGCCGGCAGCCAGGGGAAGGCCCATTCTTGCACTAATCTTTGTGCATCGGGCCTCTAGTCTATATAACAAAAGCCTAAGCGACCATTATGGTGGAATGACCAAAACGACTGTCGCTATGATGAGCACTGACCACCAGGGGCCAGACACTCAACCCAGGAGTTATCCCTGGTGGTCAGTGCACTCCCACAGGGGAAGTGCCACTCAGCCAGAAGCCAAGCTCACAGCTGGCGAGCGCAGCGGCGGTGGCAGGAGCCTCTCCCGCCTCTGTGGCAGCACTAAGGAAGGAGCAGTGAGCTGAGCTGTAAGGAGCAGCAAGTAGGCGGGCGATAAGGAGCGAGGGGTCCAGGACTGTAAGAGGGTATAGGCCAGGCTGAGGGACTTCCCCAGTGCATGAATTTCATGCACCAGGCCTCTAGTGTGTATATATAGTGATACATATAAAGCTCTCGCTGGCGGCAATCACACATGTGTGTTTCAATCTGTCATTTTCTATTGTGAATTTGGTTGACACTTCTAGTATAGAGAAAGGGCAAATAGCGATATTAAAATATTTATTCTAAGTAGTTTCCTTTCAATGTGCATGTATCCATGCACCGGGACACTAGCACATATAATATCTTTCTCTTAACTGGGTTAATGCCCAATTTAGCTTCTTTGTATTTTCCCATCATCTTCCAAGTGACCAGCGCAGTAAATATTGAAGAAAGGAAGAAGAAAGGGAGGAAGAAAGAGTAGGTAAGAGCCAGTAAGGCCAGATTATAAATTAAATCCCTTAAATAATTGGAAAAGACCAAGATATTAAACTATTATTTGGAAAAAATAAACACAATTTTAATATCTTAGCCAAGATTGAAATTACATGGGCTTTTTAGAAATGTGATTCTTGATTATGACATTCAATAACAACAAAACATATTTGTAGTTTATTTGTAGTTTAACAGCTGTTATATAGGTCTGAAAACTAATTTCTGAAGTTAGAAAAAAAAAAAAAAGACCAATTATGTTCTTTCTCCCAGTTCCTGGAGGCTCCTTGCAGTATATTTTGTGACTCTTCCAAAAGGCCCTGTGGCTGAAACACTGATATTTATGGATGCAGTTTTATGTAATAAACAGAAGTTCAATTATCTTAAATGGGATATCTTAAATGTTTTATCCAAAGTGAATTCTAGTTTTTTCCTCACTTATGAATTTATTTTTTAATTAAATTAGTCTGATTTCTCCTCAAATAAAAAATAAAAAAAGTGTCCAATCTCTTCTTCAAAACACTTGATATGACTTTTTCTCCCTTTGAAATATAGCTCTTACTCATGCACTACCTCTCTCCTTAAATATGTAGGTGATGGAAAAACACAATGATTAAGATCTGCTCTCAGAATCCAGTGTATAAACATCCAGGCAGGTATGCGACCAAATAACCATCATATAATGTGAATATACTGTAATGTGAAATAACTATGCTATAATGTGAATGTGCTACAATGTGAATGTAATATATAAAATACTAAAGGGTCACAGGGAAAGGGTGATTAGCTCTGCCTGGGAGATGTCAGAAGGTGACACAGATAAGAGATGATACAGATCTTTAATGATGATAAAGAAGGTATACAATGATTTGCCATCTTTTTTAAAAAGAAACAAGTACTGGGAGGAAGATAATTTAGCATGAGTCAAACTTCTTGAAACATGTTTAGTGAATTTTACTAAATACCCACTCTGTCATTCAATGACAGTATTTGAGCTGAAGTTGTATTGAATTTTAATAAATTATTCTGTCCTTATCAACATCAATTCCATCTGTAATACAGCAAAATATTTACTATTAGGCGTGAAATAGGAGCATTGCAATGGCAATGTCAGGAAAAGGAAAAGGGAACTGATGATGGAAGGGCCCCTGTCACTGCTCAGAGAGGCAAGTATAATAGTTTCCAGTTCGGTTTAACTGTGATTGATTTTGTGGCAATTTAAATGTACAAACAATAAATTTATCCACATGAGTTAATGTGGCTGCAGCTTCAGAACCAATAAAGGACAGTTTGGATGCTTTCAGTCCTGAATTCTGTCTCCATTACCTTTATGGTGACATTAATCATGAAATTAGAAAAGGAAAATGTTTTCTAAGATACTTGGACTATATTAATTGCACTTTTAAGACAAAGCATGTTGATGTTTATATGTAATTCTGATTAATTTTCATAATATAACACTGCAGATAAGAGAAATGTTAACTTCATCTTAACCATATTTTCTATTTATTATCAGCCATATATATGAAAGATCAATTACATTCATAGAAAATGAATGTTGTATAAAATCTTTTTTTAAGTTATAGAGAGAATGGAACAGGTGGGAAATGACACTATATTACTCAATAAAAATACGAATTTTTTATCTCTATCTGGGGTTCTCTTGAAAAAAATCTGGTGTCAGAAAGTCTAGACATTATTTAGCATTCTTAGACATAATTTTTCAGCATTCAAAATGGTTATCCTCTGTTTGAAAAAGCAATGGGTTACAAAGAGGCAGAATAGATAAGAGGCGGTATGGTTTTGGGGGAAAGCACCCATGCATTGCATACAGTTTACAGCTTGAAAAAGTATACACTACATGATCATGCAGACAGACTTCTTAAATTTAAAAATTCAAGCTAGACATGCCTCTCCTCACCTTCCAGCTCCCATTCTCCATACCCATATATGAGGGAAGTTCTAGGCCCCTGGATAGAGATGGGTTTCTAAGGCTCTTTTTTTTTTTTTTTTATTCATTCTACAGATATCATTTGCAGATCTTCTATATGTTAGATATTGTGCTGAGCCAGAAAAGCAGATGAATTAAAAATGGCTTTTTTAATGTAAGCTTTTATGATCCAGCAAGTGGAGACAGACCTCATTAAGCCTAAGATTGCACTGATGAAAAGGAGGAAATCCATTTAAGCCCTATTTTTAAAGGTGAACAGAGAAATCTTGATTAGAGACTTCAGCAATGCCATTTTTCCTTCCTGCATTTAGCTTATATCAAGGTGGAGGCCTTCCATTTCAACATTCTCCATAAATGCCTACTCTCTGCTGCTCTCTGGTCCAAAATTGTCATCACCATTTCTTCAAAGGAGAAGGTTGAAACAATCATATATGAATGTTTCTCTTTCTTCCTCTTCTAATCCATCATTTGAACCTATCTTTTCTTAAATTCTCTAATCCTGTTTTGGAACTGTTTTTTGCTCATCAGTTTATATTGTTCATTATATTCCACAAATGAGTGAGGCCACTAATATACTTTTACACACCTGCCTGTTTAATGCCACATCAAGTTGGAATTCTCTTGAACATTAATGACAATAATCAGAAGTCTTTTTTAATCAGCTGAGCTCTTCCTTCACTGTGCTTACATTCATTTTATTCCTTTTTCTTTTTCTTGCCCTGGCTCCTGGCTGACATGCTAGAGAATGGAGAGGTAAATAAATTGTGCATGTGCAAAAAAAAAAATTATCTAATCCTATTCTTGAATAGATAGCCATTCTTTCCTATCATTTTTGAAATGTTTGTTGGCCTTTTCTTCTATGCAAATGTTCTATCAAGAATAAAATATTTGTAGAAAAGGAAATGGAGGGGGAAAACATTGATCTAATTTACAGAGAATATATTTTACCATTTTATGAATAGGTTATCCCACTTCATGCTCCCTCTTGATCTAATATAATTTCTACATTTTCCTTTTCTCACACTTTCATTTACTTTTAAATATTTATAAAATGCTCACTTTTGGGGAGATTAGTTTTTGGTAAAAGGGGAACATACCACATGTAGATTTTTTTAAATAGTAAAGAACATAGAGTGAATATTCAATATATAAATATTAAAACAAAATTGCTAAATCAATAGGTGCTAGAGACCAAATCCTACAGGGCATACACACTAAATGCTATGACTTAAAGGGCAAACATTTTAAAATTTTTGTAAAGTAACTCAATTTTTACTTATAAGTCACTTTAACTATATTTGATCTAGAAGATTTAGAACTGTGTAAAGTAAGAATCACATCTATCACATCTATGGTTAGGATATTATGCCTAAGAAGAAGGATTTTGTGCTTTGCTGCCAAGAAAAGTCATAAATTAGCAAAACCTGCAATTCCTCATATTCCAAGTTTAAAGAAATGTTAATTGAGATAATGACTAAAACAGTTGCCCAGGAAAGTTCTAATGAGCTCAACAGTGAAATCTGATGCCTAGCTGTCATTCCATTTCACTTCAAGATTTCTGCAAAGGACTAATAATCTTAACGAGAATGTAATGAAAGACAAAAAATATAGACTGCTGGAATGCAAGTGTATATATCTGTGCCTTGATATTCATCCCCAATTTAGAGTTATAATGAGAATATACCTTCCCCTTCTGTGCACAAAACAGCTCTCCCCTTGCAGAATGGGGTATCAGACTAAGGAGGGAAGCAATACAACAAAAGACCAAGTAATATTGCAGATATTATGTGCAATGGGATCTATAGAGTAATAAAAATCAATATAAAATATAGAATGAACAAAACTTGGAAAATCCTTGGATAAATCAATCAAAATAGTGAACTGGGAGCATGTGAGGTTTTAGAGAAGCAAATACTTACTGATTGATTGACAAGTTGGTTAACACTCTTACAACTTATTTCATTCCTAGGACTTCTGTGTCTGCCAGCAAAGATCCACAATAGAGAGCAGTTGCCAATGTTCTCAACTTGAAATTTTATTAATACTTCATTAATCCCTCTTTCTGTTCTTCATATAATAAATAGCCCATTCTACAGTATCTCAGAAGCTTTTGAACAAGTTATCTATAGCAACAACATGCAATTGCAAGGATTATAAATATGTTGTTTTATCTTTTGATAAAGTCAGGATTTAAATCCATTCTTTATATAATAGTAAATGCTTTAGAACCCCAGGAATATGAAATCTTAATGAAGATTGGTTTCTGCAAGGACTTTTGTAGCCTAATAGTTTTTTTTAACATATCTTTATTATTGAAAGTATTACAGATGTCCCCCTTTTTTATCCCCGTTGACCCCCTCTTCCCCACTCCCATCCCTTCCCAGGCCTTCATCCCACTATTGTCTGTGTCCATGGGTTATTCATATATAAGGGCCTGGTATATAAGTTCTTTGGTTGATCTCTTCCCTTCCCCCACCCCGCCATGCCCTGTCGCTTCTCTCTGAAAATCCTTAGTCTGCTGCATGCAAGACTACTCTATGGAGTAAGGCTATCATTCAAAAATGAGCCTAATAGTTTTGATTACTGGTATTGGACCAAAACATATGTCATAACACCTGGAGGTACTGACTGAATCAGTCAGGTCTCTGGTAGGAAACAGACAGGGCAGTCTGTTTGTGAGAGATGAATAAGAAACATATTTATAAAGATATGGCAAGGTGTGAGAAATAAACACGGGATGTTGCAGTACTCCAGGGCCAGAAAAAGCAGGAAGACCTACCACCACAAGGTCTAAAAGAGAAAGGTGAAGGAATGTTATTGGGTCCTTTAAGGTTTGCTCTGTGAATAGGGCCACATGATAGGAACTCTAGCCTTCCATAAGGAGATGAAGCTACCCTGTGGAGACCTGGCAGGGAGTGAACTGGGGATTAAATATCCCATCCGCTCTTTTCCTCTTTCTCATTGCTTTATGGTGCCTCCATTGTCAAAACTCAAAAAGCCAAAGGACAAGGGGCCACGCATTTTAGCCTTCCAGGTTCTACAGAAAGGTAAGGAAGGATGATGGGGGCTTCTGAAGGAGAAACCACATATTTGGTAGAGAAAACCCTTTCATCAGTTGCCAAAGCAGCATAATAAATTATGCAAGCCAATATTAATTCATTTGTCTATGGATTATTTTTAACAATTTAAATTTCATTGTTTACACTGTAGAGCTAGCTACCTCCCCTTCCCAAATATATTTAATACAATAAAAATGTTTTAATCAAGCCCGCAACCTGAGAATCCAACCAGTGACCTCTTGGTTTATGGGTCGACACTCAAACACTGAGCCATACTGGCTGGGCTAATTTCATTTTTCAATTACAGTTTACATTCAATATTACTTTGTATCAGTTTCAGGTGTACAGTATAGTGGTTATACAATCATATACTTTACAAAGTGTTACCCCCAACATTTCCAGTACACATCTGGCACATGCATTCCTTTCATTGTTTTAACGAAGGCCTAGGGTTTTGTGATGATTCCCTCCTCATCATATTGACCTCTACAGCTATTGCAAAATGATATCATCAAGCTAGTCTTTTTCTCTCCCAAACTAGCTATAGGCAAATCATGATGATGATTTAAGCTTATAAATCTCTATTAATGCCATTGAAAGTTATCAAAGCCTAATACCTTTGCCTGACATTTCAGAAAGTCAAGTACGGAAGATAATTCTTATTTCTGGAAAGGTAAGAAGAAAGAAAAATATCATACAAATGCCCAATAAACCAGGATCCTTGTGGTGGTCATAGTTCTATTTATCAAATATTTGTGGTTCACCTTGGCATACGGTACCATGGTACCTCCCTGCCCATTGTGGTTAGGTATGATGTGACTTGCCTTGCGCAATGATATAAATCACTTCTGGTAGGAAACTTTAAGGTTCAGTGTATGATTCATATTGCTATCTCCTTCTCCCTGCCATGGGGCCAAGCAATGGTCTAGATATTGGCTTCTCTGACACCCAGGATCCTGAACTGTGTTTAACAATGTAATATGCCATCAGCAAGCAATAAATCTCAGTTGTTTTCAGACTCTGATATTTGGTGTTATTTGTTACCATAGCATAACAGAGCCCATACTGACTGATACAATCCACAAGGGTTTAATTTGCACCACTAATATCTGATCTGTACACAATGACACTGCATTTTCCTCATAACGCTGATTTTTATTATTTTTATTTTAAAGAGAAAAACATATACCAAGGAGCATGTGCATTTTGTGAACTGCTGCATCTGGGATATAGAGAGCTCAAGAAATTTATGGCACATTAAATATGCATCCTTAAGTGATTATACTTCACTAGAGGCCCGGTGCATGAAATTCGTGCATGAGGGGTGTGTCCCTCAGCCCAGCCTGCACCCTCTCCAATCTGGGACCCCTTGAGGGATGTCCGACCGCCCATTAAACGGACATCCCTCTCACAATCCAGGACTGCTGGCTCCCAACTGCTCGCCTGCCTGCCTTCCTGATTGCCCCTAACCACTTCTGCCTGCCAGCCTGATCACCCCCTAACCACTCCCCTGACAGCCTGATTGATGCCTAACTGCTCCCCTGCCAGCCTGATTGCCCCTAACTGCCCTCCCCTGCAGGCCTGGTCACCCCCAACTGCCCTACTCTGCAGGCCCAGTTGCCCCCAACTTCCCTCCTCTGCCAGCCTGGTCACCCCTAACTGCCCTCTCCTGCAGGCTTGATCACCCCCAACTGCCCTCCCTTGCAGGCCTGGTCCCTCCCAACTGCCCTCCCCTGCTGGCCTGATCGCCCACAATTGCCCTCCCTTGCAGACCTGTTGGCCATCTTATGGTGCTTCCCCTGTTGGCCATCTTATGGTGCTTCTCCTGTTGGCCATCTTATGGTGGCCATCTTGTGTCCACATGGGGGCAGCAATCTTGTGTGTTGGAGTGACGGTCAATTTGCATATTACTCTTTCATTAGATAGGATAGAGGCCTGATGCACGGGTGGGGACAGTTGGTTTGCCCTGAAGGGTGTCCCGGATCAGGGTGGGGGTTCCCTTGGGGCATGGGGTGGCCTGGGCGAGGGACCTGTGGTGGTTTGCAGGCTGGCCATGCCCCCCGTGGAGGCCCAAGCAGAGGCCCTGGTATCTGGGATTTATTTATCTTCTATAATTGAAGCTTTGTAGCCTTGAACGGAGGCTAAGGCAGGTCAGGAAGCTTGGTTTCCTCCATCGCTGGGGAAACCCAAGCCTCCTGCTCTCTCCAGCTCCGTGGCTGCTGCCATTTTTGTTGGGATTTATTTATCTTCTGTAATTGAAACTTTGTAGCCTTGAGTGGAGTCCAGGGCCCTCCAGAATGTGTGGGAAGCTTGGCCTCCTCCATTGCTGGGGAAACCCAAGCCTCCTGCTCGCTCCGTGGCCACAGCCATCTTGGTTGTTTTAATTTGCATACTCACTCCTGATTGGCTGGTGGGTGTGGCTTGTGGGTGTAGCAGAGGTATGGTCAATTTGCATATTACTCTTTTATTACATAGGATAAGTCAAAGATAAAAATGTATGAACAGTGTGATCTTATAAAGTAAAAGACATACTTTTAATGAAACACACAAGGGCACTTCTAAAAGTGTGTTCTAGAAAAATGGTTTATAGCTTCTCTGAGAAATTTGGATATATCCTTACTCTGGAAAAGCAAATCCCTAATTATGAGGCTGGAAGATTCCCTCTGATGTTCCCATACTATTGATCATATGAGTTCTTTCTTTTTCATTTTTCTTTTTCTGTTCTTTTTCTTTTTTTTTTCTGGCTTCTTAAACCTTCAAGAGCATTTTAAGTTGAAGTTATGACTTTTAGAAATACCACAGGAGAAAAAGAAGAAAACAAAAATTCTAAAAACAAAAGTAATTTACCTTTGGGTATAATAACTAAAGAGTACAGATATTTCAGAGAATGCTTTTCTGTTTCAGCCATGACTCTCTATGGAGTATTAGAGAAAAAAAAAATAGGGATCATGTTAAAAAAAAGTTAATCAATTGAAACATACTACATATGCCTCAGTGATTAACAAGAATGTTTTATTTCTATCAGTTATGCAAATGAGAACAAGGTATTTTACGGTTTTCCCAGTTCACATATTAATTCAGAATATGTAAAACCATTTGAATGAAAATGACCTAGAGGCATATCACAAAAAGTTTGAATACAAGTACAACATTATCATTGCCCTTTTTGTGGTATATTATTAGCCCATCTTTCTCTTTAGGGAATTTACACATTAAACTAATTTTTAGTTCAACAAAGAAACTCTTTACTTAAACAGAATTATGATATCTATCACCTTGCTAATCTTTGATGAATTTTAGACACAGTTCGCATTAGATGTTTTCAAACTTCAGTGAACATCAAGTTTACCTTGGGTACTTATTGAAAATGCAGATTCATCTGTGACTTCAGAGAGCTTGGTTTGTTAGTCAGAGGTCAAATTTCCCAGGTAATTTCTGATGAGAGTGGTCTAGACACTCTTCATTGAGAAACACTGCCTGAGACAGGGACCTTATGAAGGTATTGGATATCGATCTTCTCTGTTTTCATCATACAATTATAGCTACCAGGTTTTCCCTAAATATCTTCTCTGACAACAAAGGGCAAAAGAACATATTTTTCTATTGACTTGTTCCCCTTGATGAAGTGTAAACTATTCAATATTTATTAAACAAGTAAATCATTTATTATTCAAGTCACTTATTATTTATTTGTGATTTATTGTGAGCAAGAACTTTCTAGAAGTGTCTTGCAAAATTAGACTGTTAAGACTTACTGTGTTTAAGAATGTGTTAATTGTCTCTGACTTCCTTGAATTCAAACACCCCATTTCATCCACTGCTTTCTATTGAGAATACACTTCAAATTGTCCATTGATTAAATAACTTTATTACTTTCATTGTTAAATTAAAAATTTCCTGCCACTTGCAATGTCTTTGTAAGTGCATGTTATCCTATTTGACTTGTATGAATTCTCTAGCCTCTCTCCTTCTTCCTGGTTTCTCTGAGACATTTTCTGAACATAATAAATGTAACCAACTAATTGCCACTTGTCATCTTACTTGGAAAAAGAAATACATTGTAGAATAATTGGAAGTTAGCAAAAAATAAATGAATGACCACCCCAAAATCCTACCATTAAGATATAACCAATATTAAAATTTTGGTTTATATACTTTGAGAATTTTTATGTTAAGTATAATGTAATTAAAATAATAAATGATCAGTGCTCTACATCTATTTTTTTAAATGTATTTTTATTGATTTCAGAGAGGAAGGAAGAGGGAGAGAGAGATAGAGACATCAATGTTGAGAGAGAAACATTGATTGGCTGCCTCCTGCACACCATCTACTGGGGATCAAGCTAAAAGAGATATCTGAGATTTCATTGCCTAAGTTTCTTTCTAGGATTTTTATAGTTTCATGACTTCCATTTAAGTCTTTTATGCAGTTTGAATTTATGGTGTAAGTTGGTGATCTAGTTTCATTTTTTTGCATGTACCTGTCCAGTTTTCCCAACACCATTTATTGAAAAGACTATCTTTACTCTATACTCTTGACTCCTACAGATTCTCCTTTCAAAGGCAACCGAGATTATGTTCACAGGAGCTAGCATCCTCTGATGAATAATTAGACTCGTCCACATTTTTTAGTCTTAAACACTATGCTTATGTGCATTCTTGTGTCAATAATATATATCTTAATTATAATTTAAGATCTTTCCTTAGTTGAGATCATAATCCTGTGAATATGAAAAATATATAAATCTTGTGGTAGAGAATTTGTTTCTTTTGGTGGAACTTAATTACTTTAAATATACTTGATATTAAAATTATTAGCTTGGCCAGGCCGGCATGGCTCAGTTGAGTATCGACCTATGAATCAGGAAGTCAAGGTTTGATTCCCGGCCAGGGCCCATGTCTGGGTTGGGGGCTCAATCCCCAGTGTGAGGCATGCAGGAGGCAGCCGATCAATGATTCTTTCTCATCACTGATGTTTCTATCTCTCTCTCCCTCTCCCTTCCTCTCTGAAATAAAAAATATATTTTTTAAAAAATTATTATCTTGAACAATGTTGTTGTTATGTTTGTTTGTTTGTTTGTTTTTGCAAATTGAGGATTTCTAAAGATGGTACCTCAACATGCATGTACTGATAAGCTTTGAAGTAAGGACTCCATCAGTTATAATAATATGTGGAGCATAGTATGTGGAAAACAGAAGAGGAATGAATGGTATGCTAATAAATCAAATACACATATGAATGTGTATATGGAAGAGAAGAGACAAAATGGTAACACATTATTAAAAGGTATGCTCCTGTACCAGGTACCCTTCTTCTTCTGCTAGGAGCCCAGGACTGTGCTCATTAATGGTCTGGCTGGGTAAGTGCACTGGAGTCGCAATAATAATAATAACAGCTAACATTTCTTCTGTGCTAATCATGTACCAGTCACTGTACTGAGAGCTGATGGGTCATGCTATTTAAGCCTCCAAAATAAACCTGTCTTTACCTCTTTTGAGTTAAGTAAGTTGGCCAAGGTCACACAGGTAATGATGGTGCTAGAAGCCTGTGCTCTTAACCACCCCACCATGACAATATTATCAATAATTATGTATTTCTTAAAATGCTTCTTTTTAGTCTTTACTTTCAGAACCTATTATTAGTTCTTTATTCATTCATTTCTGGGCCCCTTGTCTACAGAGAGATAAAATTTCTGTTCTATAAAATGACTTATTACTTCTACCTTAATATTTGCCATATTCCTGCCAATGTTGTTTAGCAATAGAGCATCATGGTCCCATCCTGACCACACTGAAGACTGCAATTAAAGTCACAGCACCAGCATAATCTGGCATAGTTCTGATTTGCCTCTGTTGGAAAGAGAATAAATTGGAGCGATAACTATGAACACAGTAGTAGGCTTGTGAAGGAGATAAAATTATGTCACCATCTGTGGTGCTCTATAAACATTTAAAATAATTACACATATTTTATCACCCCTTTGTTTCATCTCAATAAAGTGTGTAGTGTCCATGTGCAAGTACATCTAAAAATATGATACAGTGCATATGAAATAATATTCAGTGCTGTGGAGGAAAAGAAAATGTACACTTTGGAAGCAAATCCTATATAATAAAAGCCTAATATGCAAATCGACTGAATGGCAGAACGACCAGTTGCTATGACACGCACTGATCACTAGGGGGCAGATGCTGAACGCAGGAGCTGCCCCTAGCCTGCAGATCCCAGGCCAGCCAAGGGAGGTGCCTGAGGGTCTCCCCACCCCTGATCACCACACCGGTTTCCCAGCAGAGGGAGGCAACTGGCAGTGGTGGGGGGGGGGGGCGGAGCCAGGCCAGCCAAGGTGGGTGCCAGTGGGGGCCCCCCAATCACCCTGCTGGTCGCACCACAGATCGGCTCTGATCATTGCCCAGGCCTAGGGACCCTACCTGTGCATGAATTCGGTGCACCAGGCCTCTAGCCTTAAATAAAAATGTAAGGATGTACAGGAGAAAGGTGCACTCCATGCTGCCTGGTGACAGTTACCTCTTGGTGGCAACATTTTGAAGATGCAATTCTGTGGCTAATATTCTCTTAGTTATTATCTTTTAACCAAGAAGGGGAAAGACCATGATTATAGGTTATGATTTACTACTTCACATTACAATGACATTTGTATTAAAAAAAAAAAAAAAAAAGGAGACTTTCTACAGATGTAATTAATTCCCCCGATCTGGGGAAATTGTTTTACAGTATTGGATAGGAAACATCCAAATTTTAGTATTATTCAATAAGATAGAAAATTGTACATAACATATATAATTTTATAATTGGGCATAAAATTTTTCTTTCATCCAAGTTTCCTGGGGAATATTTAATTTTCATTTTACCTTGAATAACATCATTATGATTATTTTTTGCTACTATTAGGTTATAGAATGACAAACGTACTCTCAGGCTACTCGAAAGAGTCACCACCGCAAATTCGGAATGATGAAAGCAGAATCTGTTCCATGGTCCATTCCGCACTGCACATGTCTCCGCAGTAGGTGTCACACACCTCCAAGCATCTATACTGCAGGAGTTATGTTGTGAATTTTATATTGTAGAATTTCAAATACTGGAACACTGACTAGTTCAGGCTGGGTTACAGAGGAGTTGGATATTAAAAGCACAGATTTTGACCAAGGTCCAAATCCCTAACACATTATTTGTCCTTGGGCGACTATTTAATTAACATCCACCCAGTTGGATAAGTCTCCATTTTTCTTTTTCTTTTTTTTTCTCATCACCTCATTCAATTTACGAAGTCTTGCCAATTCTATTTCCTAAACTTCTCTCGACTCCATTCCCTTGTCCCTGTCATTTTTGTCATGATCTGCTCCAAGGCCCTGTGAACTTTCTCCTTCACCCCTGCTGTAGCCTCCCCATGGGCATTCCTGTTTTCAAGTCCATTCTGTAAAGAGCAGCAGGAGTAATCTTTACACAGTACAAATCTGATTATAGTTCATTCTGAATTAAGCCAGACACACTACAAACAAGCCAATGTGCCTTCTGTGTTCCTGTTCCCTTTAGGCGAAAATCTAAAATTAATAGGTAGCCTGCAGGAAAGCTGTGTAGGATTCAAAGTCTCCTTTCCCATGCTCCCTCTTGCTCCCTGCACCGCAATCACAGGAGCTGCCTTTTATTTTTTAAAAGGAGCCATACTCCTTTCCCATCTTAGGGACAGTGGCAAAGGTTCCTCTCTTTGCCTTGAGTAACCTGCTCTCCCCCTCCCAACCCACTGCCAGCCTCCCCTGGACTGTGTCACTCTGATTCTTCAGGACTCGGACACTTTCCCTGACCCTCCAGTCTGGATCAGGATGGTCTGTTATATCACCTCCTACACCTCTGAATTTCTCTGTAGCACTTTTCATAAGCAACCTTCGGATTTGCTCTCCAATTAGTTGCTTAGGATTTCTCTAGTGAGTTGCTGGAAATTCCACCTCTCATCAGAACATAAATTCAATAGGATTAAAGGGATTAAAATAAAGTTCACTTTTTTTCTACCTGAAGAGAAACAAATGATACAGAGTACAGAAGCCCTGACCTCAAGAAGCCCAGAGGCTCCAAGGAACCTCTAATCATAGTAAGTAAGATGATAGAACAGAATTTTCACAAACTGCAGGAAGTAGAATACTTGAATCCCATGCGATGTTCAGTTTTGTGTGAAAAATGGGTTCCAGAGAGAAATATACATGGGAAACACGGTATATTACATAGTCTACTCTAGAAGATTCACAGTGAACATGAGAATTGAAAAGGCTCTCACTATTCCTGGAGGAAAACAAAAGAAGCCTATTTGATTTTATTTAATACACAATTTTTCATGTGTTGTTTTTTTTGTTTTGTTTTGTTTTTTTGTTTTTTTACCACAGTATATTCCCTACTCCCTTTTCCACTTGCGACACTTGTTAGTATCCTGCAGAACAAGGAGTATCCTTGGAGCATGGTTTGGCGAGTAAGTAGCTCAATAGAAGCATGAATTAAGCAGAGTGACTGCATACAAGGTGAAGTGGTTACATCTGGGTCAAGGAAGCATTCATAAACATGGACAGGCATAGGGTGTGTCTTGAAGAAGGAGTAGGAATTCCCTACATTCAAGAGAGAGAAGGAAAGCCTAGGCAAAATATAAGGGCATGTGTGAATGCCCAGAGGTGTGAACCAAAATGGAATATATTGGGGTAAAGGGGATTAGTACGAGTTCAAACTGAAATAAAACACATAAGACAATCATGGGCCTTTTGTATCTCGCTTAAGACATGGATTTTTGAACTTTATTGTACAAAGCTTGAAAAGCCAAAATATATAACATATATGTAAAATTGCAATGAGTTTTGGGTTTACATTTAAGATCTATGGCTACTTTAAAAATACACATAATAAATTTGAGAAGAATGATAAGAGCTCAAAGGATAATATGTAATGTACCATAAATTTTATAAATGGCTGCTAATAAATGTTTTTATTTATTCAATATTTGCTCAGTATCTTCCATGTTTTAAATACTACAATAGACCATTGGAGATATGAGAGTGAATTTTTAAAAAATCCTTGCTCTCCAGAAATTAAACTTACTGGGAGATATATTCATATAAAGAGATAAAATAGAGTAAGGTAATATAATTTCATTATTTAATACTCTGTACTGTATAATATATATTCAATTAATATTTTTTCTATGTGTGAAATGAGTGAATGGATGGATGTTGGTAAGGTAATATCAGTGTGCTATTAAAATATAGGGGAGCCCTAACCGGTTTGGCTCAGTGGATAGAGTGTCGGCCTGCGGACTGAAGGATCCCAGGTTCGATTCCGGTCAAGGGCATGTGCCTGGGTTGCGAGCACATCCCCAGAAGGGAGCGTGCAGGAGGCAGCTGATGGATGTCTCTCTCATCGATGTTTCTAACTCTCTATCCCTCTCTCTTCCTCTCTGTAAAAAATCAATAAAATATATTTTTTAAAGAAAATATAGTGGATAAATAGATGCAATTATTTTATTTATGTATTTTGCTGGATAGTAAAATTTTGAGTACAATCCTTCAAATTATAAAGTGAATGAAACATTTAGTCATTTTTTTATTTTAAGACAAAGAAATTCCATGTTTGTTTCTTCTTTGTTTTTAGATATATTTACTTTGTAAAAGTTTAAAATAACTGGGTAAAATGATCCAATTCATAGTCCATAAAATCATAAGTTCTTTATTTCATTAAGTTCCTGTTGTTCAAGATATTTTTAGGTTACAATTAATGTTACTAATGACTCTACTATCCCTACAATATTTTAATGTACAAGATATTTAAATAGCAACTCCTATTGTAGCTGGTTTGCCAATTTTTAGAGATGGCTAAAAAAATACTTATATTTGATTAATTCATACTAGCCACAAACTCAGATATAGCTAAATACATCTTTAATGAATCACTTTCCTCCTTTTAAGTATATAGTCATCCCTTTGATATGAATTTATTTATTCATTTATTTAATTTTTTTGTCAACACTATTACATATGTCCCCATTTTTACCCACTTTTACCACCTCTACCCAGCCCCTTTCCTATGACCATCATCATATTGTTGTTTGTGTTGTGGGGTTACACCTATATATTCTATGGATAATCCCTTCATCTTCTTTCATCCAGTGATCCCAAACTTCTCCTCTATGATAGCTGCCAGTCTGTTCCATGTATCCATGCCTCTGATTCTATTTTGTTTATCAATTTGTTTTGTTCATTAGAATCCACACATTAGTGAGGTCATATGGTATTTGTTTTTCTCTAACTGGCTTATTTCACTTAGCATAATACTCTCCAGGTCCCTCCATGGTGTCACAAAGGGAAGGGTTCCTTCTTTTTTATGGCTCTAAATGTACCACAACTTTTTTATCCACTCCTCTTCTGATGGGCACTTGGACTGTTTCAGATCTTAGCTATTGTAAACTAATGCACCTATGAACATAGGAGTTCATATATTCTTTCTGATTGGTGTTTTGAAATCCTTAGGACATATTCCCAGAAGTGGGACTGCTGGGTCAAAAGGCAGTTTCATTTTTAATTTTTTGAGGAAACTCCACACTGTTTTCCACAGTGGCTGCACCAGTCTGCACTCCCATCAACAGTAAACTAGGGTTCCCTTTTCTCCACACCATCACGTGTGAGGTCTGGTTTTAATTTATATCACTCTAATGATTAGTCATATTGAGTGTTTTTCTCTATGCCTAATGGCCATCTGTATGTCCTTTTTGGAGAAGTGTATTTGCCCATTTTTTAATTGGATTGGCCAACTTCCTTCTGTTGGGTTGCATGATTCTTTATATATTTTGGAAATTAACCCCTTATCAGATGTATCATTTGCGAATATGTTCTCCCATACAGTGGGTTCCCTTTGCATTTTAACAATGGTTGCTTTGCTGTGCAGAAGCTTTTTAGTTTGATATAGTCCCATTGGTTTATTTTTCCTGCGTTTCCCTTGCCCCAGGAAATATATCAGTAAAAATATTGCTATGAGATATGTCTGAAATTTTACTGCCTATGTTTTCTTCCAGGATTCTTACGATTTTATGACTTACATTTAAGTCTTTTATACAGTTTGAGTTTATTCTTATGTAGGTGTAAGTTGGTGGTCTAGTTTCATTTATTTCGATGTACCTATCCCATTTTCCCAACACCATTTATTGATGAGACTGTCTTTTCCCTGTTGTATTTTCTTGCCCCTATGGCCAATATTAATTGATCATGAAGATGTGGGTTGATTTCTGGGCTATGTGTTCTATTCCATTGATCTATATGCCTGTTCTTATGCCAGTATCAGGCTGTTTTGATTATAATGGCCTTTTAGTATAATTTGATATCAGGCATTGTGCTACCTACAACTTTCTTCTTCTTTCTCAAGATTGTTGAGGCTGTTCCTGGTCTTTTTTTTTTTTTTTTTTTGGTTCCATATTAATTTTTGGAATATTTTTTCTAGAATTGTGACATATGTCATTGGTATTTTAATAGGAATGCATTGAATCTATAGATTGCTTTGGGTAGTATGGACATTTTAATGATATTAATTCTTCCAATTCATGAACATGATATATACTTTCATTGATTTGTATCTTCCTCAACTAAGTTCTTCAATGTCTTATAGTTTTCTTAGTGCAGGTCTCTTATCTCCTTTTTAAAATTTCCTAGGTACTTTATTATTTTTTGTAATAGTAAATTGCAATGTTTTCTTAGTTAAAATATATAAAGAACTATTAAACTCAACACCAGGAAGACACACAATCCAACTAAAAAATGGGCAAGGACCTGAATAGACATTTCTTCAATGTGGACATACAGAGGGCCAATAGACATATGAAACATTGCTCAACATCACTCATCAGCAGAGAAATGCAAGTTAAAACCACAATGAGATGGGATAAAGGGGATTAGTATGAGTTCAAACCTCACACCTGCCAGAATGTACTTAGTTTGAATCAGTGTCTGTTACCCCTTCCTTAAAAAAAGCACTCACACACCATCTTCAAACAGTGAACTAAAACAAAATTTTGACAAAGGTTGTTATAATCTCTGCAGAATAATGTTTTTGAAACATCAATGAGCATGAAGAAGATGTACATTAGAGAGCAAAGTCAAGATGAGGACTTCTATAACACAAGTAGGTGCTCTGGTGATTTGGCGTGTATATGTATATATACATATATATATATTATGTGTAAATTTATATATACATATATATTATGTATACATTTACATATATTATGTATAAATTTTTGATCATGAAACTTCAAGATAAAGACACTTGATTTGAATGAAATGAAATTCAATTGTTTAAAGCAATGCTACAAAAGGAATCAATTCAAAGCACTGAATTATCACATCTAATTCCTTTAAATAGGTTTTTACACATGACAGAATCACAGAAAATGGATTTCCTTCCAAAATAAAGTATCACAAGCATTTCTGAAATGTCTTTTTTCCTTTGGGACAATTTTAATACAGATGAAAGAGCTTCAGATGAATGAGTTAATGAAAAAAACAGTACTTAAACACCTGCTAGAACAAAATGTGAAACATATTTGACACCTCTTAGTTTCTTTAGCCGAATTTCAGACTGCAACTAATGGTATTAAGAACAAGAACCAAGGATTTCCCAAAATTATTTTGCTCTTATCCTTGATGTTTCTAGTATACTGTCAGATCCCTTCCTAACTTTCTCTAATTCTTTTCCATTTCCTGAAGTTTAAAATTAAAGGTCCCTTTTGTTTGGTATATAGAAAATCATCATGATTGCCACAGAGACAGAATATGAGTTAGAGAAGAATCATAGTGAGAGGCATTGATTTAGGAACAAAAGACATTAACATTTGAAGTTGTTCTGAGTTCACAATTTTTTTTCAGAATATAACTATTGCATTTCTGCTGATGTATATTGGATAATTAAAGTAGTTCTATTTTTTGTCCTACTAGATTAAAAGTGAATAGATTTTAAATATAAAACCAATATACTTTATTTTTTAAATATATTTTTATTGATTTCAGAGAGTAAGGGATAGGGAGAGAGAGAGATAGAAATAGCAATGATGAGAGAGTGTCATTAATTGGCTGCCTCCTACTGGGGATTGAGCCTGCAACTGAACATGTGCTCTTGGCCAGAATCAAACCTGAGACCTTCCAGTCTGCAGTCCAATGCTCTATCCACTGAGCCAAACTAGCTAGGGCAAATCCAATATATTTTATAAGAAAAACTTGATTTACAATCTAAACATTAGCATGATTTCTTATCTAAATGCCCCTGTGATGATAATAAGGACAAATCTATCCTTCCTCTAATAAGCTTACAGGAAAGTTATTCTCATTTAATAAGCAACCAAAATGGAGATTAGTATGGTTAAAATTTGTATGATTAAAATGGGTTTGTTGTTAAATGACAAACAACCAAGACAGATAATCAAAACCAAGGCATGAGTGTAGTATGCAATTAAAGTCAGGAATCAAAGAGGGAAAAACATGGGAGTAAATACCAATGTGGATTTAAATAAAATAGCTCACAAACAATACTCATGACTAGCTTATTTCATGAGTATTCCCAAATATCCAAACAGAAAGCAAAATGAAAAAAAGACAAGAATTTCACAACAAAATATTTTTAAGATGGGACCATACCAAGAGTGATATATTTATTATATAAATCTTTGTTCTCATAACAGAGAGAATAGCCATATTACTCTCTAGATTTCAACCCATCAATGTCAGTTTACTGTCCATAGGGACAGGTACAAACTACTAATATAAAATATTACTATCTTCTTGAGACTTTTACCTGTTTCTAAAATCACAGCTCCCACCTCACATGTTTGCACATTATACTCCGGCAGTACTAAGCATTTTGTAGTTCCCTACGCACACCATGGACTTCCTTACCAGTGAGCTATTCTCCCTGCTCATGCTGACCCCTGTATCTGGGAGACCCTGTATCCTTAGCTGCCAGATGGACACATTTATCTTTAAAAGCTCAACTCAGCATACTAGTACTTCCATGTTCTATATTCACTATATGTTTCCTTCCCTTTCTTTTTAATCAAATTTTTTGTTTTTCAAACAATAGCTAACATTTTTAGTACATTTCATTCATGTAATAATGGCCAGTGATTATTAATTTTATGGTATGTACTGCATTAAGTGCTTTACAGGCTTTATGATATTCAATCACCACACCAACTTTATTAAGGCAAATGCCATTATTATGGCCATTGTACCAATGAGAAAACTAAAATAACTTGTTGAAGTCACATGCTGGTTAAGTGCTATAACCAAGATGTAACAGAAATGTGATTTGGAGGCTGGCCCAACTCCTCAGCCTATTCATTTACTTCTACCAGGGCTGCCTCACTTACAGCCTCACCAGATTTTCGGCAAGTCTCTTGTCTCTACATGTCTTCTATCCCAGAGGCATATTACATTTCTTCCCAATGCACAAAGACATTTACAAGGAGGAAGAGGAATAAATAAAAATTTGGAAAGAACGCCCAGAGAGAAATTTGGGCTTTCTAGAGTCTCCTATGTCAGAGATTTGCCCCATTCTGACTGTTCACTCCTAGAGTACAGACACGTGAGTGTTTCAGAAGTTTTGTGAGAACTGCCCAGTGATACATACATTGGAATCAGGGCCATTTCATCAGTTACCCCAAGCTATCACCATGGAGACCCAGGAAGATTCTTTTTTTTTCTGATATGTATGATGCAAGCTGGACATATAAACACATGAAATATTTGTTAATCTAAAGCTTCTAATTCAAAGAATGCCTGTAAAAATGTAAGAAATAATTTGGATCAATGATTACTTTTGGAGAAGGTTCATTGGTCACATATGCATGTTATGTTATGAATCATCTTGTATTCATTCCTCATGGACATTTATTCAAAACAATGTTTTACTCTTTCTCCACTAAATGTTTTCTTTTCCTCATCACATCCTTAGTTTGGGGGCTTCCAGAATATGGAAATAAGAACCATTTTCTACAATCTATGGGAGGGGAAGTCTTCTCTAAAGCTGCTGAAATACTGTTACGCAGCTATTTAAATTGTGCGAGAACATATCTATCACAGAGCTAATTCCTGAAGCAAAATAGACAAGTAGAGAATCATGGAGATGGATAAAGAAAGGAGATAAGGGAGAAACCTGACCTGTCACATGGTTAAAAATGTGCCCATGATATCTAAATATGATCCTCTTGCAGAAGCACAGAACCTTCTATCTTGCACAGGAGCAGTTACACGTCTCATCACATCTATATATATAAAAGCCTGAACAACCGAACAACCGGTTGACCTGTCGCTATGACAAGCACTGACCACCAGGGGGCAGATGCTCAATGCAGGAGCTGTCCCCTGGTGGTCAGTGTGCTCCCACAGCCAACCTCCTGCGGTCCCTCCCTGTGGCCAACCTCCCACAGCCCTGATCGGCCCTGATTACCAGCCAGGCCGAGGGACCCCACCTAAGCACAAATTCATGCACTGGGCCTTTAGTAGTAAAATAAAAGAATGGTTTTCAAAGAGGACTGAAATGTTTGTAAGCACAGTGTAAAGCCTTCATATATATTAAATTAGTCTAAATTATATACCATAATTTAAGTGCTTAATATTGTCACGAGGTCACAAAATTTTAATGTAAATACTAGTTCCAGGGATATAAAACTACCTTTCCCACCAAGGGGAAAAGAAAGAGCAAAAAGGCAAAATTGTACATGGATTTCATATTAATGGTTTCCTTTTCTCTTGTGTCATCACTACATTCTTTGCTTCTTGAGGAAAAAGTTGTGGGGAGGCATAAATTTTGAATAATAATACAACTCAGACAAAGCATTCTCATTGAAAAGAATTAGCAATCCAGACAGGGTACCATGGAGTGAATCTTAATAAGAATATTTTTACAAGACAAATTACAAAGGAGACTGTAATTATTAATTTCTCTCAATGCTGTTCAAGTTTATAGTATGTGGGGAAAAGCTACTGGGGAAATTAACTTGATGTAAATTTTAAATAGGCAGTATTACTTTTAAGAGATGAACAACAGATTGCTCGTTAGCCTTAGTTCACATAATGTAACAGATGTCATATATCTCCAGAGCAAACACATATTTTGTCACAAATAATTCTCTGAATATTTTCAAATAATTATTTTATTTAGCAATAATAAAAATATTTCTACAACCGTATTATAAGTTTCTTAAGACTCTTTGTTCTACTACATTTTACACCACTCTGTGCATAATACAGTGTGAGACACGTGTTCAGGGCTCAAAACTATTTGCTGATTAATTAGATTTTTTTATTGTTTTAATTCATCCTTGTTATTTGTCCCATGACAATTTTCACCTCTGTTTACCCAAACAAGCACGTGTTCTTAATCATCAGGACAAATGCCTTGCATTTCAGTTATAGTAACCAAATCACTGTTAATATATTTTTCTTTAAAATATATATATTTGGTGTTTTCAGAGAGGAAGGAAGAGGGAGAGAGAGATAGAAACATCAGTGATGAGAATCAGTGATCAGATGCCTCCTGCATGTCCCCTATAGGGGGTCAAGTCTGAAACCTGGGCATGAGCCCCAACCGGGAATTGAATGATGACCTCCTGGTTCATAGGTGGATGCTCAACCACTGAGTTACACCAGCTGGGCTATCTGTCTTTTTTATATATAGAAATATTACCAAGAATTCAAAATCTTACTGCCACTGACCCTCTTAGGAACTGAAGTTCCCTCTCCAACATCCATTTGCCAGTAGGTGGGTCCTTATTACTTGCTCCCTGACCCTTTGCTCCTGGTGCCTATTGGATGACCACTGCCAGGATCACCTAACTCTTCAGAGATAAAACCTCAAATTCTCCTCCATCCTATTGCCAAACGTTCTCGGACCAACTGCTTACTCACTCTTGAAGGTCTGCCCCGACTACATATACATACCTCATCTTGAACTCTGCCCACAAATAATTACTCTAAAAACTGGAAAAGAGCAAAAGCCAAAAGAAGTCACAGAGTCTAAAGTGGTACAGGCCTATACTTAGGGGATTTTGAACGGAGGGGCAAACTGTTAACTAGACATGGAGCCCCAAAGTGAATTGTAGGTCTGCATTATAGAATTCCAGTGCAATAGCATGATCTATTTAATAATCATCCATAAAATTAAAACCTGAAATCACTGAATATATGTTCTAGTACAACACACCCATCACTACAGCACAAAATTATTTTTCATTAATTTGCAAAAAAGTAAATGATGGTTAAATTCTGAGAATAATGACATAACTAAACTTTAAAAACAAACAATATAATCCATCATGATGTTCTGGCTCTTTCATCTGATCCTCTGTGGAGATATTCATATATACAATGACATACTACTCAACCATAAGCAAAGGTGAAATATTGCCATTTGCAATAACAAGGATGGACTTTGAAAAAATATCATGCTAAGTAAAATAAATCAGATTGAAAAAGTTAAGAACCATATGATTTCACTCATATGTGGATAAATAAAACTGAAAGCAGCAAATGAACAAACAAGAAAAATAAACAAACAAAAAACTCATAGATACAGACAACAGTATGGTAGTTGCCAGAGTGAAGGGGGATTGAGGGATAATAAAGAGTAAAGAGGGTCAAATATATGGTGATGGAAGATGCTTTGACTTTGGGTGGTGGGCACACAATGTAATATAAAATGATGTATCATAGAATTATATACTTGAACCCCATATAATCTTATTAACCAATGTCACCCCAATACATTCAACTTAAAAAATAAATAAAAATCAACATAATCGCTATCTCTGTAAAAATGTGTTGCAATATGTCCAAAAGAACCCAGCATCTGACTTGCAAAATTTTAATTTTAAAAGGGATATACACTCATGTTTTTCTTAAACATAATAAACTAGATATATATTTATTTTTTTGGTGTCTAAGGGATTTACTTCAATATCACAATAATTTGATCTACTGCTATTACATCAGTGGTCCCTTTTTGACATTGCCAGTGTGTCTGACTTAAACACACTCTCTATCTCTTTCTAATTCTCAGTAGTCTGGAAAAGCAGATAATAGAGCCAGCTGCAATAATGCTTACTATAAGAGCAAAGATATTATGTGCAAAAACCCACATGAGGTATGATATCTGTTCTCAAATCTCAGAATCCTTTTAAGATCTTAAGTCATTTTCTTGGTGGTTAAGATTGAAAAATAAACAACCTATGGATAAGAGAAAGATTGGTGTGTTTGCAAAACTATTAGAAAAATATAGTATTATGTTATCTTAAACATATTTCCCAATACTGAAACCTCAGCCTTGCAGTATAGCAAGGCTTTTTAGTCTGGATTATAGACTGCTTGCTATATAAGTGAAGGATGGTTATTAAGGTTATGCATAAGAATAGAGTGTAGTAGGAGGAAAAAGGGGAAACTGAAAACCCTGATGCCCAATAATAAGAAAAGTGTTTTTCCAATGAAAAGATACTACATTAAATATATATAGTTAATTTATGACAGAAAATTTAATTTTACTTTTCTCTTTGGAATTAATTATTTTAGTGTACAGGTATTTGAAAAGAAGTTTTAAAATTGATAGTATTAGACAGTAATATATTTTCCATAACATATTTCTCCCATAATATATTTTCTGAGAACAAGTTAAGTGAAGTTATGAAAAGAAAAGTTAGAAAGGCCCTAACCGGTTTGGCTCAGTGGAGAGAGCGTTGGCCTGCCTACAGAAGGGTCCCAGGTTTGATTCCGGTCAAGGGCATGTACCTTGGTTTTGAGCACATCCCCAGTAGTGGGTGTGCAGGAGGCAGCTGATCGATGCTTCTCTCTCATCGATGTTTCTAACTCTCTATCCTTCTCCCTTCCTCTCTGTAAAAATTAATAAAATATATTTAAGAAAAAGAAAAGTGAGAAAGAACTCAACTTCATACTACAGACAGTTTTTAAATGTTGAGACCCCCATGTCTCTTTTCCTTTTAACTTCAATTTTATTAATTTTAAAAAATAATGAATTAAAAAATTAATCCCCAATGGCTAAATGTGCCTAGATAGCATTGCAACTATAACACAATTCTGAACACCTGGGCTCAGATCCACTCCTGCTTCTCCTTCTTCGTCATCGTCATGTTCCTTTTCTTCCCTTTTCTTCCTCTAATACCAAGATAAATCTACGGTTTGCCAAAAATATATGATTCACTTTTATAACACCATAAAATGATAGAAGATAGTACTGTAAATTGAAGTTGATTCTAAAGGAATACAAATCAAAATAATGCTCCAGATGGGCATTTGGACACATATTACACAATATTGAGACAATAATACAATTCTGGATCTGCCTTAGTAGGAGCCTAAAGTGCTATACCAGCACTCTTTTCACAGAGCCGAAGTTCTCCCCTTACCTCGCTGTCAGTAACTTGGGGGATTCCTGGAGAATGGTGTGTTCCAACCTTGCAGGGCATCTTACATTTTTTATTTATTCTTTCAAAGATAGCAACACATTTTCTGTCAAATAAGGGTATCATGACTTAGGCTAAGCACATACCCTTTTGTATGGATTAAAAAAAACTAAAAACTTAAAAATACTAAAAAGGAATGTTGGATTATTAAAAGATGCAAATTGCTCTAATGAGAATAACAAGTTTGGCACTGGTGCCCTGAACTATGTGTGAGCTCTCACCAGCTGTCTACCAGTTGGTCTGACATCAGAATAGCGTGTGAATCGGTGTCATTAATAGTTTCATTTGGAGTGGTGATGGGCGGGGAGAGGGCATGGGGATGGTTTATGAGAGTCTAATTTAGACAAATATTAGGAAAGACACCAGGATCCAAAGACAAGTGGTTGAAGTAGTAGTTCTCAAATGTATTTGTTCAAAATTCTCAGGCAAGGAAAAGTAAATGATACAAGATCTGTGAAGTTACAATGACTGCGACAGTTCTACTTATTTATCTTATTTCATTTTCTCAAGTATTCTGTATGTTAGAGGTCAATAGTCCATTTTACAAGTGAGGGAGCTAAAGCTTCAAGAGAATAAACAACTTGGTATGAGTTTACAAAGCCAATACCAGTAGAGCCACAATTAGAAATATGATCTGTCTACTTCTCAAACTTATATTATCTTCCACAGTTATCCTAACCTTAATACTAATTTTATATTTATCATTGCTTAACCTTAGTCCTAACACATCCTACCTTTTTATCATAGAACAGAGAAACTAAATGAAATTCCCAGAGAACCTAACACTATTCACAGAGAGGACAATTATAGAGCTATCATTATCAAAAAAACATTTCAGGGTTTGCAGGGTCTAATTTCAGTGTAAATAATGCAGAATTATTACAGATAACATGGTTTAAATATCATTTTAGGAATGAATAAAACAAAAAATAGTGCTCTTATTTTCATTTCATGATCAATAAAAGTGGCCTCATGCTCCACTAACATTCATCATGCTCTAATAAAAAATATTATACAGTTGTCCCCCCCTCTTTTATAAATCTTTATTGTTGAAAGCATTACATATGTCCCTTTCCCCATTACCCTCTCCCCGTGCCCCTGCCCCCGCAAGCCTTCACCACCCTGTTGTCTGTGTCTATGGGTTATGCATATATGTATATGAGTTCATTGGTTGATCTCCTCCCACCTTTCCACCCTCCCCTGCCTTCTTTCCCCTTTTATCCATGAACTAGCTTTCAGTGGTTTCCATTACCCACAGTCGACCATGGTCCAAAAATAAAATTTTTTTAAAATTCCATAAATAAATAATTCATAAGTTTTCACTTGTGTGCCATTCTGAGTAGTATAATGAAATTTCACATGTTCTCCCCTATTCCACCCAGGAGGAGCATATCCATGCTGTGTACACACCCCACCCATTAGTTACTTAGTAATCATCTGGGTTATCAGATGGACTGTCAGGGCATCACAGTGCTTGTGTTCAAGTAACACATACTTTACCTAATAAGGGCCCAAAGCACATGAGTAGTGATGTTGGCAATTCAGATACCCCAAAGAGAAACCATACAATGTATGTATATGCAGGAAAAAAGTAGTATCTACAATGTTCAGTACTACATGTGATTTCAGGCATTCCCTGGGGGTCTTGGAACATACCCCTTGTGGATAAGGGGGTACTACTAAACTCAAAGTTTCAATGGCATCTTGCTTTTAACAGAGATCAAGCACAGTTGGTGCATGAACAAAGAAAATAAATAAGGGAAATAATAGAATTGGAGATTTATGTCACCTTCCTATTCAACTATTATTAGAGGGAATCTAAGAATTCACATCAGTTGTGCATAAATGAATTCTTTAGTTTGTAGTGTTATTTATTGGAAGCAAGCAAGTTTATCATAACTCTTGCTCAGACTCATAGAACATTAGTGCTGGAAATATATTTAGGCATGCTCTATTCAATTACCCGCCCCCCCCCACCCACCTCTCTATAGACCAAGAAGAACAGGCTCAATGAAGTATTGTGGATTCATAAAGTAATATGGTTTTAGAGGAGTATAAATTGGAAATGAGTAGAAATCAAGTTCAATGCATTTTTTCCAAGGGACCACATATTATAATAACAATAACCTCTAATAATACTGACCACATTTTCCATACTAAAAATTGGGAAATTGCTTATCCTGGGATTTCTAAGCCATTTCAGGGACACCTTAATGCGCAATTCCATACATTTGTTTTGACATTAAGTTTTGCAAGATAGCATATGTCTGAAAATTGTTGGAACCACATGAAGGATTGGATAGATACTCTGAAGAGAGAAGCCTAGGACTGGAAGGTGGCATTTTAGGTTGAGGGATAGTCACAAACAATCCTAATTTACACTTTAATCCCCATGCAATTATAAATAGTGCCCATTTCATTATTGAGGATTTCTTGGTTTAGACAACAAATGTTATAATCACACAAATTTTAGAATAAGAAAATATTACCTCTAATCTATGTCAAGAGAGCCTATAATTACTTGCATAGATATGCAATATTTCTTATTAAAAGTAAATGCCATTATAAAGTAGAGATTAACTGTTATTTCCAATTTAATGTGAAGTAATGTATCAAATTCTTTTTATCTGACACCTAAAATATAATCTATAATAATAAAAGGGTAATATGTTAATTAGACTGGACATCTTCCAGATGTCATTCCGGATGTCCTTCTTGATGAAGCCGGGCCAGAGGGAATCCAGCCCGGGCCCCGGGTGCCTGCAGGTGAACCGAGGGAAGCCAACCTGGGTCCCGGGTGCCTCCCAGTGGCCAGAGGAGGGAAGCAGCCCAGGTCCTGGGTGCCTGCTGGCCAGAGGAGGGAAGCCCAGGTCCCGGGGGCTGGAGGGAAGCTGGTGCCAACAGGCAGGGTAAGGAAAGACTACTCTTATGCAAATTTTCATGCATCAGGCCTCTAGTTGATTTATGAAAGGAGTTATATGGCAGAGCACAATGACATTGGGTCATAAAACAAAACAAAGAAAGAAATCCATTGAAAAAGGAATAGAAAGTAAAAACAAAAAAAACATTTACCTATCTTCCAATTTTGCCTATGAACAGTCTGGATTATAGGTATATTCGTACCTTTTGTTTCTATGGAGAAAAAGACCAAGTTAGAGGAATTAAGTAAAAGGGATTTAGCCTTGAAAGTTAGGAGAGAATGGTCATCTGAGCAGCCATAAATGAAAAATCATGCCCTTTTACTTTCAATGACACAGACAAATCTATGCATGTGTATGTACCTGGGTCTGTGTTGTTGTGTGAATAAAATACACACTTACTTGATTGAGCTTCGGTGAAGGGGAGGAAGCCAAGAGTAGTTTCCAGGGAGTTTTATTATTCAGTGATAAAAATGAAATGAAGAAAATACATAGATATTTAAAGAAACTGGGATAAGCTTTGTTAGTTGTTTTAATTGAATACACTTGACAGGAAAACAACTCAATAGAACTTACAAATTTAAACACCTTGTATTCATTCCTTCCTATCATAATAAAGATTATTATTTTTATTTTAAGTTTTAGGAAATGAGCTCATTTTTATCTTTATGTATTTCACATTATGCTTCTAGAAGGAAAGAATCCATCAGTATTTCATCGATGTTTTCTGCAGAATTCATCAAAACCAAAAATTTCCCTAACACTTAAGGTTCAGAAAAAGGTGTAATTCTATCCAGACAAGCTTATTTCACCTTATCATCCTAATAGTTTATGCCATGAACTCTTATTTCATAGCACAATGTTTAGATATTTCTCTTTGTAATTAAATATACAAAGCCATTTCTATGTACCACAGAATCCAAGCTTTAGAGTGATTGGCATAAATTCAATTCCAATGCTGTGATATAACTACTATCCTATCTAATAAAAGATAAACATGCAAATTGACCATACCTCCCCTACCCCCACAAGCCACACCCACCAGCCAATCAGGAGTGAGTATGCAAATTAACCCGACCAAGATGGCAGCAGCCACAGAGCTGGAGAGAGCAGGAGGCTTGGGTTGCCCCCAGCGATGGAGAAAGGCAAGTTTCCCGGCCCCCCTAGCCAACCCTGGCCTCTGCTCAAGGCTGCAAAGTTTCAATTATAGAAGATAAATAAATCCCAGGTACCTGCTTCCAGCTAGTCCTGAACTCCACGCAAGGAGGCACTGAAAAAAAAAAAAAGAAAAAAAGGAGGGGCTGGGATCTTGGGTCGCCAGGGGCTGTGGCCAGCCTGCAAACAGCCATCAGCCCCTCTCCCAGGCTGGCCAGGCACCCCAGTGGGGACCCCCACCCTGAAGGGGGTGTGGCCAACCTGCAAACAGCCATCAGCCCCTCACCCAGGCTGGCCAGGCACCCCAGCAGGGACCCCCACCCTGAAGGAGGTGTGGCCAGCTTGAAAACATCCCTCAGCCCCTCACCCAGGCTGGCCACCCCTAGGACATGGCCGGCCTGCAAACTACCACAGGCCCCTTGCCCAGGCCACCCCACGCCCCAAGGGAACCCCCACCCTGATCCGCGACACCCTTCAGGGCAAACCAGCCAGCCCCCACCCATGCACCAGGCCTCTATCTATACTAATAAAAGGGTAATATGCTAATTAGACTGGGAGACCTTCTAGACGTTCTGGACAAAGCCATGGTGGCGGGGCCAAGGTAGAAGCGGTTAGAGGCCAAGAGGGGAGGGCAGTTGTGGGTGATCAAACTGGTGGGGGTCAGGGCCGTTGGGGGTAAGCAGACCACCAGGGGGGCCAGTTGGGGGTAAGCAGGACATCAGTGGGGGTCAGTTGGAGGTGATCAGGACAGCAGGGAGGGCAGTTTGGAGTGAGCAGGCCAACGGTAGCAGTTGGGGGCAAGCAGGCCAGTGGGGAAGGATGGTGGGGGTGAGCAGGCCAGCAGGGGGGCAGTTGGTGGTGAGCACACTAGCATGGGGGGCAATTGGGGGTGATCAGGCTGGCGGGGGGGCATTTGGGGGCAAGTAGGCCGGCGGCGGGGAGCAGTTGGGGGCAAGCAGGCCAGCGGGCAGAGTGGTTAGGGGCAATCAGGCAGGCAGGTGAGTGGTTAGGAGCCAGCAGTCCTGGATTGCAAGAGGGATGTCCGACTGCCAGTTTAGGCCCAATCCCTGTAAACTGGTAGTAGGACATCTTTCGAGGGGTCCCAGATTGGAGAGGGTGCAGGCCGGGCTGAGGAACACCCCCTCCTCTGTGCACGAATTTCATGCACCAGGCCACTAGTCACAAATAAAACCAGAAGTGCTTTCCACGTTCAGATTTCTTGAAGAATAAACATGCATTAATATAAAATAAATGTAAGTTTTATGTAATAGTTGTTTGGATGAATGCAAATTCTGCTTTAATAACTCCCACTGAGGAATGCTTTCATTTGCTTTACATGACAATTGTGCCCAGTGATATTTGTTGCTGAAGCACATGGTAATATACAGCAGACTTCATGGATAGCTAATTACAAATGTTCCTATTGTGAAAGCCATGTTTGTGGGAGAAATCTGTAAATGACATTGGGAGCATAATCTTGGGGAAAATAAACATGCCTAAATGAATGGATCATAATCTTCATGTTATCTCTCAATTATTTGTACTCTTTGTTAAATAAGCAAACTCTTTTTAAAAAGGCCATTATTGGCTTTTTAAAGTGAAGGATGTGGTGATACAAAATTAATTATAGCTCCCCACCTTTTAGGATTTACAGTACAGCATTGATTCTACTATCATGATTACTTAAATTCCAGGTTTTCTTTCTTTTATTAAATCTAACTGAGGGCATAAAATTACTGAAACACCTATATATCACATGCATATTGCTTAACTATGGGAATGGTGCTACACATTGATTTAAAATTACTTAAATAATTGCTTATACAGAATTAACTTCAAACTAACTATGGTGCTAAAACACAGGGACAAAATGGTGGATTTGACCTACCAACAAAAATAACTCTAACTTAGTTGATCCTTAACCTCAGCTCTTTCCCACTTCAGTCATATATTAGAATAGCAAGCAATATAGTAGGAACAACATTGACATGAAGGCCTTAATAATCCAAACCTTTCCTATGATGACAGTTTTATAACATCTTTAGAGTCATTGGACTTATTCTATGTCAAAGCTGAAATCGTGCCCCAAATAAACCATAATTCCTTAAACATCATAATGTGCACTCTCCCCTTCAAAAGTGAGATTATATAAGACTCTTTCATATTTAAACAAAGAACTGATTAAAACTAGAAAACTAGAATGCAACTTAGGTAAATAATATTATTACTTTATATTTTTACTGAGCAGAAACTGGTTAATCTGCTTGAACTTTTTTTAAAAAAAGGCTAATTCAATAAAGTACTTACTGGCATCATATAATACAAATAAAATATATAGCAAATTAGTCTTCCTCTTTGAAACGACAATATAGTATTACATTTACAAAGCATCTAAATAAAAACTTTAGAAAAATGTAATCAAAGGAGGGTAAGTGGGGGATAAATGGTTAAGTAAGACTTGCTTCTGGGTGGTGAACACATGATACAATATATAGATGATATAGTATAGGATTGCACCCCTGAAACCTATATAATTTTATTAACCAATCTTACCCCAATAAAGTCAATAATTTTTTTTAATTGTGGACTAGGAAGCTCTAAGCAATTATTGATTAAAATAAGTTTATAGGAGCTCAGGAAACTAGTCAATTGCTTATAAAAAAACAAGCAATGCCCAATCAAGGAAAGCCATGTTCAAAATGGCAGAAAATCTTGTGGTGTTTTACTCACACCTGCACCATCCTTCCCCTGTGCAGTGTTGTACAGTTGGGAAGAAGTGGCCCAATTCATAGTTTCCTCTCTCAGGCCAGAAAGAGCCAAGTAGAACATAGTTGCAATGCCCTGTCTGTGTGCTGACTTAAAAGGAAACTCATACAGGGAAAGAGCAGCACAGATTAGCTTACAAGGGAAGCCATGTAAAGCAGTGGCAGGTATGTAGGAACTGCAGGGGCAGTGCAGCTCTGTGGACACCTGGGGGTAAGATATAATGGGCAAAAGAATAAAATAGAACATCTGAGGCACCGAGAAGAAGTTGGGTCTTTGGGAAATTAAGACTTTAAAGCAGCGATGAATGACATCAGCATTAAGTTGGACTAGGAAGCTCCAGGCTCTCGTACCCCACAGAAATATTAAGTGAACAACTATAGATTGACAAAGAGCCTTGTGGGAGCTCTGAAAACAAATCAAAGATCTACAGTGTTTATGGGATGGAGGAAGGATGTGGACTCAAATGCCCAGACAGGACACACACCCAAAAGAGCCCGAAGCTGAGCTTATTAATTAAGGTCTTCCCCTGAAAAAGCCAGTCTACAGAGTGGGAAAAGTGACTCATTTTTTCAATGCCCAATTTTAAACAAAAGATAAGCTATTTAAAGAAACAGAAATGTAGCCCATTAAAAGAAACAAAATAAATCCAAAAATGCTCCCTGAAGAAATACATATATCAGAGTTCCAGATGTTAAAAACAATTATCTTAAATATGCTATAGGAGTTAAAGAAGAGCATGGATAAAGCATTCAAGAAAATCATAAAAAACCCTAGATATATCTGAACAGAATGGAAACAAAAAAGTGATAGAAAAATTTTAAAAAGAACCAAATAGAAAATTTTAAAAATATAAGTTGAAATATTCACTTTTGGGGTTCAACGGCAGACTCAAATAGGAAGTAAACAGAATCAGTTAAATGGAGGGCAGGTTATTTGAAAGTACTGAGTCTGAGGAAGAAAAAAAATACTGAGGAAAAGAGTACAGAGCATAATGTACTATGTACTTTATGTAAGTCTCAAAAGAAGAAGAGACAGAAAAGAGGAAAAGAGATTGTATGAAGAAATAATGGCAGAAAACTTCCCAATTTTGAGGAAATAACACAAATCTTCAAATGCAACAAGCTCAACAAATCCCAAGATGGTTAACCGAAAGAAACCCACACTGAGAAACATTATAATCAAATTGCTGAAAGACAAAAACAGAGAATCTTAAAAGCAGCAAGAGAAAAATAACTCATCACATACAAGGGATTCCGTTAGATCAGTATACAGTATTTCTCAACAGTAGCCTTGTGTGGCATTTAAAGTCCTAAATAAAAGAAAAAAACTATCAACCTAAGTTCTATGTTTGGCAAAACTTTATTTAGAAATGAGGAAAAATTAAGATATTCTCAGACAAACAAAAGCTGTGAGTTCTTTACCACTAGATCTTCCCTACAAGCAATGTTCAAAGGGGTATTTTTTGTATTGAAATGAAAAGATGCTAGACAGCAATTCAAAATCATATGAAAATATAAAGTTATCTCGTAAAAATAAATATACAAGTATAAATAATAGCATTATTGTAATTTTGATTTGAAATTTCACTTTTTATTTTCTATAAAATTTAAAAGACACATTTATAAAAATAGTTATAAGTCTATGCTAATGGGTAAACCCTAGATATAAAAGGAGGAGGAAGCTGTTAGGAGAGGAATGCTTGAATGTGATTGAAGTTGCTATATTAAAAAGTTATACAGCTGGATGGTGGTAGCATTGGCACAATGATGTGAATGTGTTTATTACCATAGAACTGTACACTTAGAAATGGTTACAATGATAAATTGTATATTATGTATATTATATTTCAATAAAATGCATTTGAATTTGGCTATTTTTTCCAGTTTTATTGAAATATAACTGACAAACAGCCTTGTATGAGCTTCAGGTAGACAGCATAATGACTCAACTTACATATATTGTGAAATGATTACTCCAATCAGTTTAATTGATATCCATCATCTCATATAGATACAAAAAATACATTTTTCCTTGTCATGAGAACTCTCTTAACTTTCAAATATACCATACAACAGTGCTAACTATAGTCATCATGTTGTACATTATCTCCTCAGTTCTTATTTATGTTACAACTAGAAATGTGTGCCTTTTGACCACTTTTGTCATATTCTCCACCCCCACTCTCTGCCTCTGTAACCACAATCGGAACTAGCTAATTAATGATAACATGGTTTCATTTAAAAAAGTGCCACTTGACAATACAGTATTAAAGTATTCACATCAACATTGTCTCAATAACGTATCAGCCACACTCTCACACTATTAAGAAACTAATAGTACTGGAAGCCAGTGAACCACTACACAGCCCACAAGAAGAAATGCCGGGGGAAGTGATGGAACTGTCACATTTGCTGCATGGGTGAGAGCCCTAGGCCTCTGTCAACATCATGCTGCTCTCCTGGATCCTTTTCATGCCTTTAGCCCATGGGCCATCCCTAGTTCCCAATGGCTGGACAAGTAATTAGTTTTCCCAACACAGAAGTTGAGTGTGCAATCACTCTCCTGCAATAAACTCTAATCACCACCATTCAACTGTGAGTCTGCTGTCAGAAGATTGGTTTACACCCAATGAAACAAGACAAAAGTGGTAGATTGTGATGCATTAATTAGCTAACTGGAGATTGAAAGTTGAGCAAAATTGATAAGTTGAATTTAAATTGAGTGAGATTGCCAGGCTTGCAAACATTTAATTACATATGTAGGTATATGCTTTTAAAAATGTTCCTATGTAAAGGGGAAATTTAGGTCCCTTTAGACTGAATGTGCATTCCATGGAGGTGAATAAAGCTACCAGCTTTTTCAATACATTCTCTGAATTTCCCTTCACTTTTACTTTGGGGTTTCCTAGGAAACTGTTGATCAGAGACAGTAATACCACCTTCATTGGTCATTATGGAAATGTTGATTGAAACCACAATGGGGATACCACAACACACCCGTCAGAATGACTAAAATAAATCTCTGATCATCACAAAGTGCTGCTAAAGATGTGGAACAACTAAAACCCATATACTCTGCTCGTGGGAATGTCAATTATTATACTAGTTTGGGAAATCGGAAGTACCTACTAAATATGAACATAAATGTCACATATAAGTAATTGTATATCCCACAGAAATGTGGACATACCTGCCCCAAAAGACATGTATGATCATGTATGAGTGACAAACTGGCCATGCTGGAATAGTATAAAGCATTGAAAATTAAATTACTGCTATACATAGAAATCTCACATCCTATCTAATAAAAGAGAAACATGCAAATTGACCGTACCCCCTCTATGCCCACAAGCCATGCCCACCAGCCAATCAGGAGTGAGTATGCAAATTAACCCAACCAAGATGGCAGTTAATTTGCATATCCAGGCACAGAGTGAAGACTGAAGACAGCATAGAAGGAAGCCAAGCACTGCAGAAGGGAGCGAAGCTGCGGAGAAGCAAGCAGGGCGGCGGAGATGGGAGGGAAGCAGGCAGGGCGGCGGAGATGGGAGGGAAGCAGGCGGGGCAGTGAAGACAGCCACAGGAAGCCCTATTCTTGCAGGAATCTTCCTACAACGGGCCTCTAGTAAATAATATTGAGAATAGGCCACATGACAAAACAAGTACATTCTCTATTATTCCACTCATATAAAACAAAAAAGTGAAACAATGCATAGTATAAGACTTCAGAAAATTGTTTAGCATAGGTAAAAAGATTGGGATTCAGAACTTCGAAAGGAAAAAAAACATTTTCAACTATGTTGGTTATGTTTATTTTCTAAACATAGGTGGCCATGTTTTGCTGACTTGTGAAAATTCATTGAGCGGTTCACTTATTTGTGTACTGTTCTTAATTATATTTCAATAAGTCTTTAATTAACCAATAATATATCATTATTTTATATGTCAGAACACATAAATGAGATTAAAATTGAAAAAATAAAAACTCAATTATTGTACTAGTGCATTAATTTCAATTATTTTTTTCTGTGTATATTTAAACATGGACAATCACTCAGCATTGACAGTTTTTCTAGGTTAACACAAATTACCAAAATTGTTTAAGGAAAAAAAACACAGAATAGACCAACTTCCTATAGTATAGAAATATGAAGCTTTATAATAAAAAAAACTATCAGAAAATAATATTTTGTCTCAGTTTACCATTAGATTTTCCTAACTTTTAATTAATTAATGAATAGAAAATTTCCAAGCAATATAAAAAATCTCAGATTTTAGAAAATAAATTCTAGAGTCATAAAGCCCTTTTCATTTCCTTTCTGAGCAAGATCCCCTTCCCTTTGTGATTCTTTAATTAGCGATTGTCTTTTATTTATCCTTTTTCTTTTTTTTCATGAACAATTATCCACATGTTTGATTCTTGCTTTCCATATTGGTCATTTTCTCTCACTCATCATTTTCACTGATTGTCTGTGACCTCTACATTCTAGGAGTGTGTCTTCAGTTTGTTTTCTACAAATCTGATTGTATTATCTGTTACCTTAAAGGCAGTTTTATTCTTCTGTTACTTTTTCTGTTTCCTATCAGTCTTTTACATTTAAATTTTTTCAACCTCTAGGGTTTTTATTTCTAAGTCAAACAATGTATATGTAAAGATAACAAATTTTTTTAAAGATATTTTTTCTGGTTTCTGTATTAACTCATTGTCCTATATACATTTTACCTTTGAGGCTTTCATTTCCCATGTCAAGTAATCATAATCCAAATCATGTTTGGCTTAGATGGTCTGGTTGTTATTGTTTGTTTACTGATCTGAAAACACGATAAAATCTATTGAAGGGTAGTGTATTTCAAAAGACAAGTCAGCTGCATAGTATTCCATTGTATAAATGTACCACAGCTTTTTATCCACTCATTTACTGATGGGCACTTGGGCTGTTTCCAGATCTCAGTTATTGTAAATAATGCTGCTGTGAACATAGGGGTGCATGTATTCTTTCTGGTTGGGGTTTCAGGATTCTTAGGATATATTCCTAGAAGTGGGATCATGTGCACATGATCTCACTTATACTTGGAATTTAATTAACAAAATAAACTGATGAATAAAATAGAACTAGAGACATGGAAACATGGAACATTATGATGAATCTCAGAGAAAAGGGAGGAGAAGAGGAGGAGGCAGGAAGAGATTAACCAAAGAACTTATATGCATACTAGAAGCCCGGTGCACTAAATTCATGCATGGGTAGGGTCCCTAGGCCTGGTCGGCAATCAGGGCTGACTGAGGTCTTCCAGCTGCTGGCCAGGGCCTTCCTTCATTCCATGCCGCCCCCTAGTGGTCAGCACAGGTCATACAAGCGATTGAACTCCCGGTCTCCCGGTAGAACTCCCAAGGGGACACTTTGCATAATAGCCTTTTTTATATATAGATATGCACTGACCACGAACATAGACAATAGGATGGTGAAGGACTGGGGCAAGAGGTAACCTGGTGGTGGAGAGCAATGTGGGGGGCGGTCAAAGGGAGAATATTACATCTGTAATACTCTCAATAATAAAGATAAAAAAGACAAGTCAGGAGACTGACCCTTAGCCCTTGGTCATACTGATAACTTGATTGTTATCAAGGAACATCTAAGCTTCACAGTTAAAGAGTGGGTTGTGTAAACCTTGGGTACTAATTCCAGTGAGTAACAGGCATTCAAATAAAGCATCTCTGCTATAATGTTGATGGACCATCTTTTTTCCCCATTTCTGGTCTTCTGACCCTGATCTGACAGAGCAGCAATTATCAACCTTTTTCATCTCATGGCACACACAATTTAATTACTAAAATCTTGTGGCACACTGAAAATATATTTTCTATGGATCTGACAACATTTTTTTATTTAGTCACACCAGATGGCTATTGTTGTGTTGCTTGTTGTAATTTTTTAATTTGACAATATAAGGGAAAAGAGGTCAGTGACCCTGACTAAACAGGTAGGTATTGCATGTTTTAAAAATTCTTGCATAAGACAACTTGAAAATAGCTGTGATAGAGTAGTGTTACAGAGAGAGAGAGAGAGAGAGAGAGAGAGAGAGAGAGAGAGAGAGAGAGAATAATTCCCAGTTCCTATTATCCCCTTCCCAACAATGATTATTGGGTTATTGGAACTTTCTCTCTCCTTGGTGCAATGCATTTCCCTAAGTTCTTCCTTCCTCTCTGCTCTTTTCAGTGGGAGGAAAAATATGAAGGCACTGACTAAAGAGGGTCGCCCAGATATGACTGCCTAACTTTCTGAGTCATACAAATCTTGGATCTGTGAGTCAAGGGGCAGAAAGTAAGTGAGGAACACAGAAACTCTATATTATTTAAGGCCATGGATTTGCCCTACTTCAGATTGTGAATTTCAATTTAGCAATGTGGAGTCTTCACAGAAGCTAATAATAGATTGGCTGAAAGACTCAGTTTTTAATGTTGTCATAAATTTTCATCTTTCTCTGTGCCCTTACAACCACTTTAAGCTGCTTCAAGCACTAAGAGAGTAGAACTTTAAAACAACAACAAGAACTATTCCTGACATTTTATACTATAATTTTAAAAAATCCTATAAGCATCATTTGGAGAAAAAAATGAATCTTCCAATAATATTTACTCACAACCAAAAGTTATTCCTGAACATTGGTGCAATATTACTTTGACAGAGATGGTAAAGAAGCTATTAATAAAACAGCACTTGTAAATATTTGGATCCATTTCATCAGTAGATCATAGAAACCCACAAAACTATCTCACAGTGTAAATTTTCATTGCTGACTCAATGGGCATTTTACTTTGCACCAAAAGCATTGCAATTTTCTTTTTTTTTTTTTAAATATATTTTATTGATTTTTTTACAGAGAGGAAGGGAGAGGGATAGAGAGTTAGAAACATCGATGAGAGAGAAACATCAATCAGCTGCCTCCTGCTCACTCCCTACTGGGTTTATGCCCACAACCAAGGTACATGCCCTTGACCGGAATCGAACCTGGGACCCTTGAGTCCGCAGGCCGAAGCTCTATCAACTGAGCCAAACCAACCAGGGCAGCACTGCAATTTTCTTTGGTAGTTTTTGAAATGAATAAGTTACATTATTTTCAGGTCCCTTCAGTGAGGTGGTTCAATGAGTTCATTTTCATTTCATAACTGGCCAAAATCCAATTTTATCGCTTAGAATAATGTGAGGCCCATATTCTGTTCTGGGGAACTGACAAGGCTCTGACTCCGAAATATAACTTACTCTTTTAAAAAAATAAACAAAATAAAAAGAGGAAAGAAGAAAAACATACCTTGAGAAAGTCTTTCAATACTACATCACATATCACAGAATTTAATTATTGATTTCTTACACATAACTTTAAAAGAAATCATTTCCAAAAGCTTCCCACTGTTTTTTCACTTTTTTCATGCCATTGGTTTCATATAACTCTGAAAATGTCTGGCCATTGTCAATTTTTTTGCACTTGTTTCAGGTGAACAATTTGAAATTCGTTCTTCCTGTCCCTTGGAACATGAACCAGATTTCTGGCTGTATGTTGAGGTGGTATGGAGTAAATTGAAACCATCTGGACTAGAGATTGAAGGTCTGGGCTTATGTGCTGGATCTGCCTCATACAGGGTGTGCAAAAGTAGGTTTACAGCCGTGAGTAGGGCAAACACAGACTTTATTCATGTATTTTTATTTATTTACTACTAGAGGCTCAGTGCATGAAATTCGTGCATGAGGCTGTGAGTCCCTCAGCCCAGCCTGCACCCTCTCCAATCTGGGACCCCTCGAGGGATGTCCAACTGCCTGTTTAGGCCCGATCCCAGTAGGATGGGGCCTAAATGGGCAGTCAGACATCCCTCTCACAATCCAGGACTGCTGGCTCCCAACTGCTCACCTGCCAGCCTTCCTGATTTCCCCTAACCGCTTCTGCCTGTCAGGCTGATCACCCCCTAACCACTCCTCTGCCAGCCTTATTGATGCCTAACTGCTCCCCTTCCAGCCTGTTTGCCCCTAACTGCCCTCCCCTGCAGGCCTGGGTCTCCCCCAACTGCCCTTCCCTGCAGGCCTGGTCGCCCACAACTTCCCTCCTCTGCCGCCTGGTCACCCCTAACTGCCCTCCCCTGCAGGCTTGATTGCCCCCAACTGTCCTCCCTTGCAGGCCTTGTCCCTCCCAACTGCCCTCCCCTGCTGGCTTGATTGCCTACAACTGCCCTCCCTTGCAGGCCTGGTCCTTCCCAATTGCCCTCCCCTGCTGGCCATCTTGTGGTGGCCATCTTGTGTCCACATGGGGGAAGCCATCTTTGACCACATGGGGGCAGCCATCTTGTGTTGGAGTGATGGTCAATCTGCATATTACTCTTTTATTAGATAGGATAGAGGCCTGGTGCACAGGTGGGGGCTGGATGGTTTGCTGTGAAGGGTGTCCTGGATCAGGGTTGGGGTTCCCTTGGGGCATGGGGTGGCCTGGGCGAGGGGCCTGTGGTGGTTTGCAGGCCAGCCACGCCCCCCGGCGACCCAAGCGGAGGCCCTGGTATCTGGGATTTATTTATCTTATATAATTGAAAGTTTGTAGCCTTGAGTGGAGATCAAGGCAGGCAAGGGTGTGCAGGAAGCTTGGCTTCCTCCATCGCCGGGGGCAACTCAAACCTCCTGCTCTCTCCAGCTCCATGGCTGCCACCATTTTTGTTGGGATTTATTTATTTTCTATAATTGAAACTTTGCAGCCTTGATTGGAGGCCTGGGCCGGCCAGGGTGTACGGAAAGCCTGGCTTCCTCCATTGCCAGGGAAACCCAAGCCTCTTGCTCGCTCTGCGGCCGCGGCCACCTTGGTTGGGTTAATTTGCATACTTGCTTCTGATTGGCTGGCGGGCGTGGCTTGTTGGTGTAGCGTGGGTACGGTCAATTTGCATATTTCTCTTTTATTATATAGGATTGTACTATTTTCCATATAAACAATTGTAAACCTAGTTTTGTCCCACCCCGTATTAGCTCTATCAGTGCTATGCAGTTTACTGTCTAGTCTATAGGCTGGTGTCACTGTGCAGATGTTAACTGGGAGGGGTATAGGAACTCAGAGAAAGCATTAGAAACTTTCAGACCCATTTCATAGAGTAATTCTATACCTGTAGAATAATAAAAAATAATAAAAATGTTGAATTGTGTCTTTGGTGTCTGCTTTTTAATCATTTTATTTCTCTAGTAAGTAATTTTTAGTCATTCTACAAAAACATTGTCTGCAATGGATTAGACATATACTGACACTTAACCACAGTCTGAGAAACACTGAGCTCCAAGACATCCAGTGATCTAATTCACCTCTGGGACCTTAATTTATCCATCTATAAAATAGAAGTAATGTTCCCTACCTTGTTTTCCACAACAAGTATGTGAATCCTAAATAAAAGCAATTATTCATAACTTATTTGCAAACTATAACACCTCATATAAAATATAACTATACTCTAAGTAGCAATCATTTGGAAAATAGCATGGCATCTCAGCTAAAAAGAAAAAAGTTTGTCATTTTCAGATATCCAATAAATGTTTGTTGACTTTATGAATAAATATAAGAACAGAAACTCTGCCACCAGACACACCTGTCTCAGGGAGCAGTGTGTGATTTAAAGCAAGTCCAATAATCTGTCAATAGCAGTTTTTTCATCTGTAAAATGAGAGTAAAAATAGCTTCTATCTCTAAGAGTTGTATTCCATAAAATAATGCATTAAAGTGTTAGCATTTAATACCTGGCTTTTAGAAAGTATTCAGTAAACAGTAGACTAATATCTTTAAACTCTTTTTCTATGCCAAGGAAACTACTCGATTTTTTATATGCAATATTTTAGTTCTTAGGAAAACCTAACAAGATAATTATTATAATCTCCATTTTAAAATAAAGAAAGTAAGACTCAAAGAATTAAGCAACTTTCACAAGGTCAAATAGCTACTTTAAACCCATGACTGTCTAGAACAGATTGGTGGCTTTTCCCAAAGAATACCAACTCCCCAAGATCTTCCAAGTAATGACCATGAATTTCATAGGCACTCTCCTTTGAGAAGCACTCCCATTTTTGTTTGTAAATTCTGAGAATTGTCACATAGAAAAAGATAACAACAAATTTAATGACACAGAAAAAGATACCGATGCATTACTTTTCCACTTACCAGTTTGGCTTGTTGGGGTCCTCATGCTGATGGTGGCCACTTTCAGTGTTTCACTATGGGCCTCTTCGCATGACCCTGTTTCGAAGCTGCAAAAATATATATAGAAAGAAAAGTGATGCTTGCTTCTAGAAGGAAAAGGAATTCTAGGGACAAAATAAGCCAGTTTAGGGACTAAAGAGGGGAAGAATGCATAGGTGAGGCTTGGACCCGCCAGAAGGCATACAGTCACAGAGGATAAAGAAAAGTCACAGAGAACTGGGAAGAAGGAAACACACTTTCACAGAAAATAGAGAAATGTTGATAGATGCCGGAAAGAGGAAAACATATTTTCACCGGAGATAGAGGAATGTTCCAAGATAAGGGGGAAAAGAAAGGGAGGGTATCCCATGAGTTTTTTAATTTGAAACTGATATTCTACAAAAGTGTGAACAATTAGGAGAGCACAGGGTCATCGAATGGGAAAGGGGTCCAATTAGAAGGGAGCATGAAGAGACAAAGAGCTACAGCTTATATAAACCTGAGACAAAGGGACACAACACAGATTTTTAGATTTTAGATTTTTTTGGATTTAGTTTTTGGTTTTTTTTCCCCCCATTAGAGAGAGAGAAAGCAGGCTTTTCCCATTTGGGGGCCCTTCTCAGAGGGTCCCTTTTTGGGACACACATGCCCAGATGGAGTTTGTATATGCTTCCAATAAACTTCTACATTTTTATTAAAGAAATCTGTTAGTCCATGAGTTTATTCTTCAAACTTCGTGAGGACAAAAACCCACAAGAAGAAATGCCTGCACCCCAAACCCCACCCTTCAGAATGATCTCTATATTAATGACCAAAACAATAATAATTCAAATTTACATAGCACCAGCTTTATAAAGCTCTTTGAAAAACCAATCTAGATTAAGCAACTTCACATATTTGGGGTTTTGCATCTTGAAAGGAAGTACATTGTCATGTTTATCTTAAAATTCTTAGAACATGACAAGGTAACTATCACCCAGGCATTTACTAAATTACATTATTTTTCATTAAATAGATGAATGAATGAACTCATGTTCAAATATATTCATGTATTTAAAGATTTTCAACCTTCGAATCCAGAAGGCAAAATGGTATTTTTTTTTTATTGTGGATGAAAAAAAGGACACATGCTAACCTGAGTAGCAAACTCAAAGACCTAAAGTAACCACAAAGGATGGTCTGAAATTGAAACTTTAATGAAAGGCAGTTTATAGTGGGTAGTCATGTCCTAGGCCAGAGTCTTCCCTATTGTCATTTTGCATCTAATATAACATGCCTGTGAAATGTCAGGGTAACTTATAACTTCTCTTTTGCGGGACCCCTCAGGGCAAAACCAAATGTGCCTGGGCACCAGGACTGAGACCATAAATTCCTTCATTGTTCTTATTTTCATGTTAATTGTTGACTGCTAACTATCCTGTACTCACCTGGGCAAAAGAAGTATGTGTCTATCATTTTACTTTTTATCCAATCCCAGAGGTTTCCCCCACCTTTGCTTTCTCTGCCTGCCTAACCTATCACCAATAGGTTTTATGTAACCCACTTACTTTTCCTCCTTTGATTGTAATGTATAAAACAAGGTGAAAGACTCCGGAGCATTATCCCAATACCTTGAGATTCTACTTCTGGCAATTGTCTACAATTCGGCTCAAATAAAGTCACAAAGATCCTTTACAGGTTTAAACGTTATTATGTTAACGTTATAATGTTGTTGGCAGAGAAGGAGAAAACAGGCTTGAAAGAGGAAATATTTTTGGTGTGTCTAAACCGGCCTTTTCAAAGGTTAAAATTCCACAATGACGTCAACAGACAAGCCACAGATTAGTCCTTGTAGTCTTAGTATTTCATAATTACATGTATCTGAAAATGTGTTATCAAAAATAGCTATGGTCTATTTACACAGGAAAATTTAAATACAACCAATAAAAGCTTGAATTACTGTTGAAGTAATTTTAATGTTGAAAATGGGAAATGAAACATTCTTTTTAGAATTAAAATATGACTTTTCCATTGTCATGAGGATCCTTTTCCTTCTGATGTTAATTCCCAACTCAACCCAAGCCATCCACTGCAATGCCCCCAAAAAATAGAAGGATAAAAGAGAGAGAAAAATTAGTTAACACAAAAGCAGTAAAAACTATTCTAGGATTGTTTTCATTAACTCAGAATAAGTGTAATAAAGTGAAATACTTTCTTTTTTTTATTGAAATATATATTTTAACATTGTGGAAATTTAAGATGTACAACATGTTAATTTGACACTAATGCATTCTTTGAATAATGAAAATGTCAACCATATTCCTTTGAACCTCAAATTTATATACCACATTATCTCCTTGACATTGCTATTTCTGTGACCAATGGTAATACTAATAATTATTATTTTGTTGCCAACAGTATATCAGAAACTGTTCTTATCATTTTATAGACATTACCTAAATTAATATTTATATCAATCTCTGTAAGGTAGGTGTTACTAACCTCTCTATTTTTAAAGATGAGAAAACAGTTTAAATAAATGATTCAAGATCCAGTGCTACTAGTCAAAAGAATAGGATCTGAAACTTTCCCTGAGCCCATTCTGTTAATCTCCAAGGTATCTACTACCTTTCAAACTTAATCCAAACTCTTGAACTCTTGATTGTCCCTATATACCTTTCTAGGTCTTTCACTTCATGGGAATTGACCCATTAGCTTTGTACTCAAAGCCAGAAATGTGAGGCTCTTTCTTTTCCATAATTATGTGGCCAATTAGCTAGAATCCATGCAGCTCTCTCCTTTCACCAGTTCATCATCTGCCTTGTAGAATACAGCAAAAGACTTCTTCTACCTATTCTCACTGATCCCACTCATGACCTCTTCTACAATCCATTGCTCACATTCTAGCCAGGGTAGACTTTTTATAGCATAGATCATTTTACTATCCTGATTAACATTTTTCAATGGCTTTCTATTGCACTTGGAACTATCTAATTTTCTTATCATGCCCTATAAACTATGACATGAGCTGACTACAACCTACCTATGAAATGCTATTTTACACAGTTTTTTCTCTCATTTTTATTGATTTCTACATATTCTTTCTCTAATAAACCATAGTCTTCAGCATCTAATTACTTTGCTTTTTAGAAAATGAAAACCTGGAATGCTCTGCATTTCATCCTTTTCATGCCTTAGGTCTCAGTTCAAACGTCACTTTCTCAAAGAGGTTTTTCCCTAATCCCCAAGGTGTCCCCTAAAATATTTAAAACTTATTTGTCTATTATCTCTCTTCCTGGAATGTGGGATCTATGGATAGGGACCAAGCTACTAATAAGTAGCACTTAAGATTTTCTGTTTTATGAATATATGAATAAATGAATATATATTAAAGTATATTCTAACTAATCACTCTTCTTTGTTTATATTCATTCTCAAAAGAAAGACAAGAGAACCTTGGATTTAAAGAATTAGCAAATAGAATACCAACCAGCTCTTTTGAGATAGTAAAACAATTTTCATTAGAAAAATATATTTTCTTTATATTTTTTCTTAAGTACAGTAAAGACTGTAATGGTACCCTTTTGGCTCTGAGGAGCACCATGGCAGTCCACAAGAACAAGCATCTTATGAAAAATGACAAAAAGGGAGCCAAAAGAAAGTGGCTCACCCATATTTTTGGGAATATTAGTGTGATATGAAGGCACTAGCTATGTTCAATATAAGGAATATTGGAAAAACACTAGTCACCAGAACTCAAGGAAACAAAATTGCATCTGATGGTCTTAAAAATCAAAGGTCATGATTTTTTAAGAGAGCCTAGCTGGTCTGCAGATTGAGGAAATTGCATTATAGAAAATTCAAGCTAACTCCTTAGGATATTTAGGGCAAAATTGCCTAATTTCCATGGTCAAGAAATGGCAACCATGATTGCAGCTTATGTTGATGTCAAGGCTACCGATGCTTATTTGTTTCATCTGTTCTGTGTTGGTTTTACTAAAAAATACAACAATCATTTTCAGAAGACCTCTTGTGCTCAGCATCAACATGCCCACCGAATCTGGAAGATGATGGAAATCATAACCTGAGAGATGCAGACAAATGACTTGAAAGATGTAGTCAATAAATTGACTCCAGATAGCACTGGAAAAGACATAGAAAAGGCTCGCCAATCTATTCACTCCATAATGTCCTTGTTAAACAAGTCAAAATGCTGAAGAAGCCCACTTTTAAATTGGGAAAACTCATGGAACTTCATGGTGAAGGTCACAGTTGTGGAACAGCTACTGAGGATGAGATAAGTGCTAAAGTTGAATATGCTGATAGAAGCCCCCAGTCCAATAATTTGTTTAAAATTCATACTTTTAAAGGTGACAAATAAAAAATCCTATTTGTTAAAGAAAAAAAGACCCTAACTGTATATATTTATTTACATTCTTTTTTGAACATGTCTCAACTGTAGGTTCTGGCCAAATAGCTCAGTTGGTTGAAGCGTCCTCCTGATATGTTAAGGTTGTGGGTTTGATCCTTGATCAGGAAGCAACCAATAAATGCATAAATAAGTGGAACAATAAATCGATGTTTCTCTCTCTCTTAAATCAATCAATAAATTTTTTAAAATATATTATTCTTTATTTCAGAGAGGAGGAGAGAGATAGAAACATCAATGATGAGAGGGAATCATTGATTGGCTGCCTCCTGCATGTTGAACCGAGCCCACAACCCAGGCATGTGCCCTTGACCAGAATGGAACCTGGGGACCCTTCGGTCCACAGAGCAATGCTCTGTTCACTGAGCCAAACTGGCTAGGGCAATAAAAATTTTTGAAAGTGTCCTAGCTGTAACATTCTCAGTATGGCATTCAGTGGAAAATCGATGCTAAACATATACAATTAATTTTGGACTTGTGCATGATTTTTTGTGAGTTTGCATAGGCCAGAGTCAAATATTTAGAGGTTTTTAAATCACAAGTGTCCTAGCTGTAGCTCTGACGGATAGGCCAAAATGTAAACAGCACTGAAGTAGTTTGAATAATTGAGGCACCAGTATTATATTCAGGGCATACACTTTGATTTTGTTCACACAAAAGAACAACATATAAAAACTCTAATATACATATAACAGCATGTTGTTTTTTTTTTTTTCCTACAGGAACCATTCTGCTACAATATGAGCAATCCTACTCAGCTTTGTTTCTGGGTTGTTGGTTTTTTGTTGTTTTTTTCCCCATTTAGTTTGGTTTGATTTAAAACATTGACACAGACAACAACTTGGGTATAGTATGGGGAGGGGTGCAGGTGATAGAGGATATAGAGGGGATAAATGGTGATGAAAAAATACTGGAACAACAATGACAAAATACAAAGGCACATAGAAAAAAGATGAAGCGTGTATGAGTTAGATGATATTTATGTGCACATTAATCGAACTGTGGAAGTTTGATTCAGTGGGTCTAGGACAAGGCTCAAGAGTCTGTACTTATCACAAGCTTAGGTTATGATGATGGTGCTGTTCCATTGACCACACTTGGGCAACAAGAATTAAGATGATAGTTAGCAGTTCCAAATGATTTAAAAATGGCATTTGAATAATTCATGGTATGTGTGTTTGTGTGCATTTTCCATTTGCAAAATTTTATAACTATTACTAATAAAGGGTTTTTAAACTTACATTTTTCTTTTTCATAAAGGTGCCATTACTTTGAGATCAACAACACTAAGCAGTTAGCAAATCTTACACACTTCTGCTTTTATTTATCAATAATTCAGAATAAAAAATATTTTACTTGCTTTAAAAATAAGTGTGAATCTTGATATCACCTAGTACAGTATCCTTTTAATTTAATAACACATAACAAAATAAATGAAATATTGGCTTTTTGTCAGTGATTAATAAGATTTTAAGTAACTGCTTCTTCACTTTTTCCCTCTATTTCCAATATCTTTCATCTTACAAATTTTAACTACCATTTATTAAATTCACACCATCTTAGGGATATGTGTTTATATAATTTAATAAATGGTATAATATGTCATTAAATTAATAAATTAATAACATTAATGTTAATAATAGTAATAATTTTGTGGCACTTACTAATGTCCAGGAACTGCATTACTATGTTAAACATGGCAAAACTGAGATTTAAATTCAGGTATGCTATTATTTTTATAATCAAGAGAAAATTAATATTTTTCTATGATTCAAGTAAATATCTTCCCAGATTGAAGACAGTTTAGGCAGTCAGTGATATTACAGAAGATAACATAAGACAACCTCTATGTTATATATTTTTTAAAGGAAAATATTTACATCAAAATAAGTATTATTTTCAAAAGCATAGGAAAAATGTAAATTGTATAGTATACCGATTCTAGTCCTTGTTTCCAAAATTCAGCAATGAGTTGTTTCATTGCTAAATGTTTCTTGGATGTACTACTGATGGAAATCTGTAAGCATAAGTTTTATCATCTTTAAAAGGATAGAGAAAATATGACTAGATATAGAAAGAAATATAATTTTTAAAATGATGTACCCATTAACAAGGATATGCTTATTTCTGACATTTTCAGCCAAATTTCCAAATAGCAATATATTACATTAACATCTCTCCTAATTACATTAATGTCATGGTCACCCATTGCTCATAAATAATATTACCATTTCTCCCATAATGAGTACCATTCCTATAGCATGTCTAACTATTGGAACTATCACACACACACACACATATATAAAGGAATTTTTTTGAAATTATGACTCTAATACACTTTGGGAATACAAACTTTCAACCCATATACTAAATTACTTTTGTCTAGTTTGATAGATTATGTACTGTTTGATTTCATATGAGGTTTATTTAAATTTCCAAAGAGTTGAAATTATAATCATTGTAGGTTAATAGTGGTTTCAATTGATTCAGTAAGAAATCAAGAAATTTTAAGAACACAGACAAGTTATAGTCTCTTTCCATAGATTCATATCAAAACAAGTTTAACAAAAACTGGGCAGTGTTCTTTCTTATTTGATTATTTCTGAGAGCCAACCTATCATTTTCTTTGCCTGAATTTCAAATTCATGTTTGACCACTTTTTTTTTTTAAGAAACACTTAAGTGACTCCACAGAATAAGGTATATTAACCCTAAATACGTTTCCAAATCAATTATTCAGAAAAGTTTATTCTTTTCAAAAGCAGATGGGAATTGTTCAGGAAATTTCTGGTGAAAGACACAAGCCCTGGCCGGATGACTCGGTTGTTTGGAGCATCAGGCCATATAACAAAGGGTGGCTGGTTCCATTCTGGCCGGGTACATACCTGGGTTGTAGATTTAACCCCCTGTTGCGGGCAGGTACTGGAGGCAACTAATCGATGTTTCTCTCTCATCATTAATGTTTCTATCCCTCTCTCCCTTCCTCTCTGTCTAAAAATCAATAAAATAAAACAAAATTAATAAACTTGTCCTTGGATAAAGATTAAAAAAAGAAAAGAAAAGGTAGTAAAGTGTTGGACTGAGAGTACCAGGCCCAGTAGAGGTTTTGAAGATCAGTTCATCATAGTTTGAGAAAGATTTGCTCATGTCAAGATAATTCTATCATCTGGTGGTAGCTACCTTATAGATATATTATGTAAGAAGAATTAGAGAGCTTCAAATATTGACTTTGTGATTCAAAACTACAGAGCTGCACGACAACTCAAACAAGTCTTGTTGCAGTGAGAGGGCAGCTGCTGTCGGCCAAGTCTCTGTCTGTTACCTGGGTCCCGATTTGAGCTGGGCATGGGAAGCAAAGCAGCCATGGGGGTAGGAGACCTCCCTCAGAAGGGGTGAGGGTTCAGGCACCTGCAAAGTTGGGGGTGGGGGTCTGTGCCCCACCTCTGTTGACCCACACGTTCTCTCCTGATGGCCCCTCTGCGACTGTGCCTCTCTTAGGTTGTTCCTTCGCTGAGGAATCTTACCCATCTCTGGCTAACCAGCCATCCTCTGGGGCCAAGCAGGGTGATGTGAGGTTCAGTTCTGTTTCCATGGTAGCCTATGCCCCCGTGGCCTCCACGCCCAGCACCTGCTTTGGGATCCCCTCACCTGTTGGCGGGGCCCCAGCACTGATCGCATATCTTGGGGAACCCAGGTTTCTTCTCCAGTGAGGGCCCAGCTCACCCCACTGGGCGAGAGACGGATCCATGGTTCCAGCCACCACGAAGCTTCAATCTCAACATGAACAGAAAGCTCAGGCAACAGCTGTGGGCAATTGGATTGTGAGAAGAGGGTCCCTCTTGGCCAAAAGGACAAGAGGGGCCAATATAGAATGCTCAGGTGCCTTCCCAGGGGGCCCTCTACACAGTGAAAGGGATTAAGTTCTTTCATGTCCTTTTTAAATTGCTGCCAGACATTCAAAGAATTAGTTTGTAAGTTTGTTTGTTGTTTGAGTTGTCTTGTACCCATGGTGTGGGAAAGTGGGTTTTTGATTTCTAAATCCAGCCTAGCACCAGGAATGCTCAGGGCCTACACAAGAAGGCAAATAATCCTTTCCACTAATATTTACAGGGTAAAATAAGATTGTTGTTAGAATATTAAATTTGACAGTAAAATAGTAGTCAAGTTCTCAGACTAATTTAAATTGGCTAATTGAAATAAGCAAATATTCTAGAAAAATTAATGGTACTGGACAAAAAGCTGTTCCTAAAGTGTTAACTAAAATTTTTATTGGTAGTTCATCTCATGGTAAAATTGCATAACATGTAATGAACCTAAAACAGTCATATTTTAGTGCAAAAAATTAAAATTTAAAAGCTATCAAGACTATGTTATAAAATTTCCAAAAGCCTCCTAATATTTAAATACAAAAAGGGGGGATAGTAGAAGAATATCATGTAAGAAAAAATATCCTGTAAGTAAACTACATCTAGAAAATTTTTACTTTAGAAAATTAACTTTCATTTGTAATGCTAACAGCAAGACACCCATGAAAAACACACATGGTGTCAAAACAAGCCAAAGGAAAATCATTTGGGCAAAAAAATGAAAAAGGATCCCAAGTTAAATTTATAGAAAAGATTCCTTTATTAACTTTGGTCGAGAATATGTCTGTATATTTTCAGAAAACAACTCCAAGACCATGTGGATTCCTGCAACAGAGAGGAATTGACAGGACTGCTCCAGCCATGAAGACAGAAGAGAAACAGTCCAGAGATGGAAGATGCTGATGATGCCTTGCCATACTAGCAGTCAGCAGCTGTGCGTCGTTGCAGATTGCCCAGGACCAAACCAGAGAGGGTTGGACCTGCATTACCACCATTTGTCCACCATCCAGAACTGAAATATCATTGCTGACATGTACACATAAGGAACTGTTTGACATTGAAATTGGGACTCAAAAGAACTGTTGGCCCAGAAAGAAACTCACTACAGAATGATTCATTTGCCTCTCAGCATAACCATTATTGCTTGTCTCATTTTCGGTTCTTATAAGTGTATTTCTAGTATCACATGATCTCACTCATCTAGGGGAAATAATGAACAACATAAACTGATGAACAAAAGCAGACCTGGAGACAGGAAAGCATCGATCAGACTGTCAAACCTCAGAGGGAAGTTAGGGGAGGGTGGGGTAAGGGGGAGAGATCAACCAAAGGACTTGTATGCATGCATATAAGCCTAACCAGTGGTCACGGACAACAGCGGGGTGGGGGCATGCATGGGGAGGGGTTTGGGATGGGAATGGAGGGATGCGGATAAATATGTGATACCTTAATCAATAAAGAAATTAAAAAAAACAAAAACAAACAAAACTACAGAGCTGCAAAGCATCCAAATCTTATGTTAGCGATATAAGTTTAGGACAGATAGATTAGTTTAATATAAAACAACTTTTCTTAGAAATAAGACTATTTCTCCTTAAACCTATTACCTGCACTTGTCTAGATCTCCATTACCACAGAGAAACTTGCTGATATTCCTTTCTCCAAAGCAGTGACTATCTTGACAAAGTGCTTTTTAATGTGCTACAGGAATTTTGGAAATAGCTCTTGGATCAAACTAAATGAGTTCCAGGATAAATAAAGAAGCTGAGACACTGCAGGTGGCACTCAGCAAGATATTGGTGTGACAGCTAGAAGGATGCAGCATGACCCTCTGCAATTGCTGTTTTGTATTGACAGGTCTAATAAAATGAGTTCCATCATGGAACTTGTGTATTCAATGAAATCTGTATTACACATCAATATGAGCTTTGACTGCTGCTTTCGTGAAATGAAAAAAGGAAGACAAACTATAACTAGAATGGTAGTTTGAATCATATTGAGACCTCAAAATAACTGTTAAATATGTACTTTCTATTCTAATCAAGGTGAGGAGTGAAAGAATATTCATATTATATATGTTGCCCTGCTGTGAACATTATATTCAATACACTGAAACACGGCTTTATTCTAAAACCTCTGGCACATTTTATGGTTTGATTTATTTTCTAACACTTTCAAAGCTGTAGTGCATTGAATTACACTTGTTTTATATAAGCCAACTTGAATATCTACTGTTAACCTAAAAAGATTGGGAGACAAGGCTTTATTTTAAATATATTCCACTCCCCTCATGTAGACCAATGCAGACAGCATCCTAAAGAACTATATTGTTTCACTGCTTCAAGAAAAGCTTCTGATCTGGTGACTCAGGCAGAAAGGAAGAGGGCCACCTCATGATGATGGGCTACACTTTATCCACAGGGTGGTGATTAATCCAGAGATCCAGTGTTAGCGATGGCTTCTAATAGCATGTTCTTTCCTAAAATGCTCTTTACCTGAGCGAGGTGAAAGAATTGCTGAACGAGATTTGGTTGTCATCCATTTGGGTATGGCTCAGTGACAGATAATCATGCAATTTTTAAGTCACAGGTGACTCAGGCCATTCAAGCTATCTCTCACTCAATATGGTGGCTTTTGTGACCAGGGGCTAACACTACAGTTCTCTTGGCATCAACAAGAGAGCTAACACAACTCCAGCTGTTGGAGAAGTTTGTTTATATACAGTGGAAACCACTTCCTGTACTTGTCACACATCGGTCCAAGTTTGCCCTCTGGAACTACTCAGAAAATATGGGATCCTAGTTTCACATGGCAGGTCTTCAAATAATCGGAGGGAGCTCTCAACCCCCTCCAGGGATGTGGGGCATCTTTCAGACTCAACATCACCACTTTCTTGAACATAAAATGACAGATACATTCCTCTCATGGCATGTTTCCAAACATTACACTATTCTGGTCATTTTATTTTGGATACACTTTAATTTGTCAATATCTCATTTAAAAATATATTGACTATCCTATAATATTGCTACAGCTTCTAGAATAAATGGAAAACCCTGATAATAAGCATAAATTTTTCTTGTTTGTGAAGAGTGATGAGACTTAAATGTAAAAAAAAATAAGTCCACTTCTAAAAATTGGACAAAGGAAGAACTAACCATTAGAATATTAATGGATTAAAAATTCAACTGTAAACTTAGTGGCATTACAGAGTGGTATCTGAGAAAGCGTTGTCTAGAGTGTGTTGTCTGCAACACAGCGACAACACTTTAATCAACTGGCTGCATTGTCTGTTAAAACAAAAAAACATTGGACACTCTAAGAGGGATGAAAAGAACATCTGTCAGAGAAGGAACCTGGGTCATGACTCTCCCCTCAGCCAACTGAGTAACCTTAAACAAGTCACTAATACCCGTGGCTGCTTTCAGTTTTCTTATTGCAACAGTAATTTTACATGCAGACTTGAGTAGATCATGTGCTCATGTGAACTATCATTTGCCCATGAAAGAGATTTTAATATTTTAAAACTAGATGCTTGTCAAGACTTCTATCTTTTAGTATAATTTAGCCCAGATTTAAATAGTTTAACCTTCAATAAAATCTGAGAATATGCTATGCCAGTTCCCAAGTCTTTGCATTCACTTGGTTTACCAAGCAACTTAGCTTTGTGCAAAATATGAGCATGGCATAGTGTTTGGTGATGTGAATGAAACAAAGGGATATAATTATAGATCTTTCCCTTGGAGAACTTACAGTCTAGTTAGGTAAATAAGATACTACATTTCAAAGCAGTAAAATATGAGGGTCAAATATCAATTACAAATGGTAATGGAATTCAGGAAAGTGAAAGATCATCATAGCCCATGGAGATGGGAAATACTTCATGAAGGAGATGGAAGGAGACAGGGCAGTGGATGAGGTAGGGTTTTGATATCTGGGATAAGGGAGTATTTGTATACTTATCAAAGTGATCAACTTTTAGATAAAGAGCCCTCTATTGTTCTAGAAACAATGCAGCTACTGCATATACAACTCTGAAACATATAATCACTGGATAAGCATCAAAACATAAACAGGATTTCGGCAACCCCATGTACACACAACACCCCATCCTGTTTAGTTAACAGGATATAACAATAACCAGGAGGTTTACCACCTCTATGGGTCCTGTCCAACATTGTAAGTATGAATGTCAGGAGATTTGAAAATAGGAGAAGCTCTGATATCTACTTTTGTGGTATAAAATATATAGTCAGATTTATAATAAGTTTGTTGCAAAATCATTGTTCTCACCAAATGGTATGATAGAGGTTTCATGACAGTAATTATGGGGCCAAGTGACAATATACTTTCTTGACTACTTTTTGTGACAGAAGCAAAGTCAGGAGCCTTCAGAATCAATCAATTCTAGTTGGTCTGGAAAGGCATGAAGTTAATATGGATGAGGAGAGCTGAGGATATGCCTCTGATGCTGATTAGGAATCCAGCCCAATTGAACCATTTCCAACAATTTGCTTGAGGGCAGCTCTAGTTATTTTTCAGCCAAACAATCTTTTTAAGAAAACAGGCACAGTGGTGACAAATAAAATATTCGGTGAACCAATTTCTTACACTCAAGTGATGTAACTATAGACCTGATATGAGAAAGAGAGTCTGGAAATTTGTGTGTCATGAATGGCTGATGCAAAGTAATAGGTGCTCAGTAAGTATTTACTGATACAGAAGTAGAATTGTTTGTTTTGTATCCTTTGGAGAAGAGCTATATTTATTACAATCAAGAAATTATCCCTGGAAATTTCCTCCAAGCCCTTATCTCCCAAAAGAAAACACATATTCATACATAGGCATGTGTATGATGTGTATGTCTGCTTGTGTGTGAGTGTGTGTGTGTGTGTGTGTGTGTGTGTGTGTGTGAGTGTGTGTTTAAGAGAGAGAGAGAGAGAGAGAGACAGAGAGAGAGAGAGAGAGACTAATACCATTCCTTAGTATTCCCTCATGCAAAGGAAAATTTTTCTTCTTTTATTCTCAACTATTCGCTGGCCATATCAGGTCTGCAAACAAATCTATATGATAAAAGGCCTGTGGTCGTGACGCTGTTATGACATCATGACCAAATGAGCAGCAGCTCTCACAGCAGGTGGGGCAGGGTGCGAGCTACTTGTGGCAGAGAGCTATGAGCAACAGAGGGCGGGACGCAAGCTACTAGCAGCCATGGGCGTGGCGGCCAGCTGAGGCAAGGGGAAACGAGCTACTTGTGCATGATTTCATGCGTGCTGGGCCTCTAGTATACTTATAACGTCACAAAAGCAACTTTGGCTGATTCTCCTTTAACTTGTTTAACAAAACCCCAAGTTCCAAGGAATAAAATGCTAAATATAATTTTTTAAAGAATAATGTAAAGAAATAATCTGTGGGCAGGAGACTGTGCCTATAGTCATTCCGTGAGGATTTGGAGCACAGAGCCAGACTCCATTTTGTGAGGTGCTAGTATTCTCTGCATGAAGGGCACCGACTTAGCTGAGACAAAGAGAGAATCCATTCCACATGCTCAGGGCCAAGAAGAGGCAGGAGCAGTTTCAGAGGAGGGTGACATTAGTCAACGTAATAAGAAGGTACAGGGTGGACATGTCAGCAGCATGTACGGTGAGCTACAGAAAGTGGAGTTCTGCCTTGGGAATGAGCTTTGTTTCCTCCTCCCTGCCTTTCCAACTAGCAGGCTGTCTTCTAAGAGCCCATAGAGCATTGGAATCTTTTGATAAATGTTCTTTTGTTCTGCTTCTCCCACCACTTCTATGCATTTAAGGGAATGCAGTATAGAATTAGTGGCACCAACTAATTACCATCAGGTATTCCTGGAATGTAGGTAATGGGGTTTGGTATGAGTCAATCCTATTTGAAGATGGCTGATATTATTATTTTAGAAGCCACAAATTAAAGTTTGGGTCATATGTATGATAATTATTATACAGAAAATTTTAAGGAAATTTGTCTAAAATATTTTAAAAACAAATTTATGAGAGCTAATTCAATATAATCAATTATCCCATGAAGCACCCCTGCTCCTTCTCAACTCCCTTCAAATTTGCAGAAAATATCAAATTGCCCAGCAGAAGTTCAAGTAAAGTGTATACAAATATCCATGAAACTAGTGACCCGGTGCACAAAATTCATGCACAGTAAAAGGGATTTAATTAGAGGAAATATTTTAATATTGCTCTTTGCCCTTTGTAATAGAAGCATCAGAGATGAAAGAACATTAGTAAAATGTATATGAAAATCTTTCTCCTGTCAGAGTCTGCAGTGCACCAAGGGAACCAGAGTCAAGTCCCCGCCCACTCATGTGCACCTTGAAATGATGCGAGACCCAGACCCAGCCGGCCTCACCTCCGTCAAGCCCCGCCGGGTGGGGGGTGTAGCCTCAGGTCCCCCTGTCAAGCCCCACCAGGCAGGGGGCACAGCCAGAGGTCCCCTGGCCCGGCGCCAGGACGGGGTGCACAGCATGAGATCCCCTTGCCAGGCTGGGGCAGAGGGCATGCCTTGAGGTCCCAGTCATGCCACACCGGGTGGAGGACATGGCCTCAGGTCCCCTGGTGCTGGGGCAGGGGGCGCAGCCTGAGGTCCCCCGTCAAGCCCTGCTGGGTGAGGGGCATTGCCTGAGGTCCCCTGTCAAGCTCTGCCAAGTGTGGGGCGTGGCCTGAGGTCCCCAATTAAGCCCTGCAGGGCAGGGGGCACGGCCTGAGGTCCCCCAGCCTGGCACCAGGGCAGGGGGTGTGGCCTGAGGTCCCAGGCCCAGTGCTGGGGCGGGGGGCACAGCCTGAAGTCCCCTGTTAAGCCCCACCAGGCGGGGGTTGGGGGCTCAGCCTCAGGTCCCTGCTGATTGCTCATTAAGGCTCCTTACAGGAACTCGGCCTCCATTGTGGGCACAGCCATCTTGTTACAGCGTGATGGTCAATTTGCTTATTCCCTCTTTATTAGATAGGATACCCACAAGAAAGATAAAAATAAGCAGCAGCATAAATCTTTTTTTTTTTTAAAATATATATTTTATTGATTTTTTACAGAGAGGAAGGAAGAGGGATAGATAGTCAGAAACATCGATGAGAGAGAAACATCGATCAGCTGCCTCCTGCACACCTCCCACTGGGGATGTGCCCGCAACCAAGGTACATGCCCTTGACCGGAATCGAACCCGGGACCTTTCAGTCCGCAGGCCGACGCTCTATCCACTGAGCCAAACCGGTTTTGGCAGCAGCAGCATAAATCTTAATCTTTTCTGTACTATGAAAACTCAGGTCTGGGGATGCAGTTAGCTGTGTTCAGATTTTATCTTAATCTACTAGTATTGCTGATGTGGCATACATGTTAAATACTGCTGCTGCAGCCATTAACTCCAACTCGTTAATTAGAGAGGGAAACGATGTACAATTTTTTTCTGCTTAATTTACCGAGATGTTCTCAGTCAATACAGGTTAGCTATTTGATGTGTTTTCTCAGCTGTTAAAATAACCCAAAGTGTAAAAATGAAAAAAAAACTAAACAAAAGAGTCCTGGTTAGCATGGCTCAGTTGATTGAGTGTGGTCCAGTGAACTGAAAAGTCGCTGGGTTCCTGGTCAGGGTGTGTACAGGAGGCAACTGATTGATGTTTTTCTCTCTCTTCCCCCCTCTTCTTTCCTCTCTCTTTAAAATCAATAAAAAATATATTTTAAAAATAAACAAAACAAAGAAAAATTGGCTATTACTCCTAAATTTCCAAAGTATACTCAAACACCTGGTCTGAAATTTATGCTCTTAAAGTATGGCTCTGCAACATCTCTTTTGCATACCTATACATTCTCTTCACCAAGTCAAACAACATCCTTTCATTCAGGTAAAACTTCCTCCTACCTTTGCCTAGGGGATGTTTTTGAGTAGTGTAAAGCTATATGAGATATGAGGGTGAGAACTATAGGTGCTAAAATATCAGTATGAACTCTTGAGGTTTTTGTGCTTTTAAAATTTAACAAATAATACCATAGACATAAAGAAATATCCTTAGACTAAGAATTCTGATCAATGGCCAATATAAAATCTGTATCTTAAAGATTCATGCCTTGATGATTTTCACAAGGGTGGAGAGAAATTGAATTCTCAAAGGACCTTGGGTTGTATAAATTAGTTCAACTTTCTTGAAGGACAATATTCTAGGATCTACCAAAGCTACCAGGTTATTGCTCATAATCTATAGTCTAATAATTCTACTTCAAGAAAATCATTCTATAGATATACTGCTCATGTATGTTAAAAAATGTCTAGTTTATACGTACCAAACTTATGGGCCTGGGTGGTAGAGAACATTTTATGAACTTGACTCCAAAGTCAAGGGAGGTAAAGGCAAAAATTAATGAATGGGACTATATCTAACTGAAGAGCTTCTGCACAGTAAAAGAAATGGTAAACAAAACAAACAGCACCAACCAGATGGAAGATGATATTTGTAAACAGTAGCTCTGACAAAGATTTAATTTCCAGAATATATAAAGAACTCATAAAACTCAACACCAAACAAATAAACAATCCAATCAAAAATTGGGCAGAGGCGTCGAAACTGACAACGCCTTGCCATACTAGCAGTCAGCAGCTGTGCGTCGCTGCAGGTTGCCCAGGACCAAACCAGAGAGGGTCGGACCTGCCATTTGTCCACCATCCAGAACTGAAATATCATTGCTGACATGTACACATAAGGAACTGTTTGACATTGAAATTGGGACTCAAAAGAACTGTTGGCCCAGAAAGAAACTCACTACAGAATGATTCATTTGCCTCTCAGCATAACCATTATTGCTTGTCTCATTTTCGGTTCTTATAAGTGTATTTCTAGTATCACATGATCTCACTCATCTAGGGGAAATAATGAACAACATAAACTGATGAACAAAAACAGACCCGGAGACAGGGAAGCATCGATCAGACTGTCAAACCTCAGAGGGAAGGTAGGGGAGGGTGGGGGTAAGGGGGAGAGAACAACCAAAGGACTTGCATGCATGCATATAAGCCTAACCAGTGGTCACAGACAACAGGGGGGTGGGGGGATGCGTGGGGAGGGGTTTGGGATGGGAATGGGGGGATGAGGACAAATATGTGATACCTTAATCAATAAAGAAATTAATAAAAAAAATTGGGCAGAGGACCTGAAAATAAACCTCTTCCAAGAAGACATAGAGCCAATAGATATATGAAAAGATGTTCAACCTCACTGGCAATCAGGGAAATGCAAATTAAAACTACAATGAGATGTCACCTCACACCAGTTAGAGTGACCATTATCAACAAGACAAGCAACAACAAGTGTTGGAGAGGTTGTAGAGAAAAGGGAACCCTCATTCACTGCTAGTGGGAATGTAGGCTGGTACAACCACTATGGAAAGCAATCTGGCGATTCCTCAAAAAATTAAAAATAGAGCAACCATGCGACCTAATAACTCCACTCCTGGGTATATACCCAAAAAACTCAAAATCGTTTATACACAAAGATACATGCACCCCTATGTTCAGTGCAGCATTATTCACAGTGGCCAAGAGTTTGAAACAGCCTAAGTGCCCTGCCATAGAGGACTGGATAAAGACGATGTGGTATATACTGTGTACACAATGGAGTACTATATGGCCATAAGAAAGGATGAAATAGCATCATTTACAACAACATGGATGGACCTAAAGAACATTATGAGAAATAAGTCAAACAGAAAAAGCTAAGAACTATATGATTTCACTCATATGTGGGATATAAAACTGAAACGTATGTACACAAACAGCAATGTGGTAGTTGTCAGAGGGAGGAGGATGGGGGAAGAAGGGGGTCCTAATGTGAGGTGACAGGAGAAGATTTGACTTTGGGTGGTGGGCACATGGTCCTATATACAGATTTTGTAAATTAGTAGTCCACACATGAAACCTGTATGTTCATGTTGACTAATGTCACCCCAATAAAATAAAATAAAAAAATAGCCTTACATATAAAACAAACAAAAAACACACAGATTTTTAAAAAATCCTTACCCAAGGACATACTTAGAGGAAGGGAGACACACACACACACACACAGAGAGAGAGAGAGAGAGAGAGAGAGAGAGAGAGAGAGAGAGATCGCTGTGAGAGAGAAACATCTATCAGTTGCCTTTCCTGTGTCCCAACCAGGAATTGAACTGGCGACTTTTCAGTGCACGGGATGACACTCAACCAACTGAGCCATTCTGGCCAGGCAGAAATTTCCTTCACAGAGCTGCATTCCATTAGGTGCTATGTGCCCCACATGTGCCAGTGAGAATAGGTGGGATAGGGAACCATGTCTGATCAATCTTCATGAACTACCCAGCCTCTCAGTTCTAGTGTCTCTGGAGGAAAACTCATATTCCAAACAAATAATAGCAACACAGAGCATTGACTTGTACGCTGAGAACTTAAAAGGTTTGTGCTGGCCTATAGCACATTTTTAAAAAAATCCAAAATTACTGTAAATTAGGGGTATAATATAGATACTGTCACCATTGTGATAAAGAATATGCTTTTGGTGATCTGGAGCGTCATGATGTAGCTTCGGGTTGCGATAAAATACCATACAGTTCTGCCAAGCCTAATTTTGTTGTTTTAAAAATCATTTTGGGCATTCCCCAACATTTTACTAATTCCTGGAATACTGACAGCTATTAATTATCCCCTCCCTTGGAGATGTGTGGATGGCTTCCACTAAAAAGACTCATAACCATCAGCGAATCTGAATTCCAATCAGCACCTCAGGGCCTGGTAAACACTGCTACCACACAGAATGCTTGGAAAGGTCCTCCACCTTTCCTGGATGGAGAGAAAATAAATGCTAAACCACAAAGAACCTCTAAATGAAACAAGCAGTGAACTACCTCAACATTGTGCAATCATCCTAAAAATCATTGTGGCTTCCCTGGTTTTATAAATTCACATAAGTATTGACGCACTACAATGGTTAACTACAAGTAATGAAAAATCCAAGCAACTCTGACAGATAGGGACTTATTTTTCTCAACCCCCTTGGCTGGTTGAAATTGCTCCAAGATGGATGTCTTTAAAGGACATAAGCAGCCCCTGTCCTCCTTAGCCATAGTTCTTAAGTTGTGGTCTTGTCCTGCTATCTTTTCAAGCCAATGATCTGCATTCCCAGGCAGCCAGAACAAGAATTATCAAAAGGAAAAAGGCAAGGGGCTTCTCTTTAGGAGATTTTTGAGTTTGTTAGTATTTCCACCTATATATATATTTTTTTTACCAGAATATAACACATGGTCATCTTTCTTTGCAAGGGGACCCAGGGAAAGAAGTATTTATGGCTGACACATTGCATTCAAAATCAATATTGGAGTTCTGCTAGTAAAGATGACAAGTGAGAATGGATATTGGCTAGGCATTCAGCTGAGCATACCCCAGTAATCTAATGTAGGTCTGATAATAAATTTTTGGAGATATATGGGAAATGTATTACCTCCTCTCAACCCCTTCTTGAGACTTCACTAGCCATTTCAGATTAAATAAATTTAAAATATAAATAGTCTGCATGTGACTTATTTGAAAACTCACTCAACCAACAAATATGTAACAAAAATCTCTTATATGCTAGAATTTTGAATTCATGGGGTATTCAATTTAGAATAATTTTAATAGATATTCTGGCTAACCTGGTCAGGTTAGAAAGAAAAGAGAAAGCAGGCTGAGTTTCTTGATTTGTTTTGAGGTGGGTACAAATACTAATTAATTATAGATTTTGGTAGAAAAATAAAACTTTTCAAAGTTTAGAAAAGTCTAAGAATTGCCACCATTAAAGAATAGAAACAGGATGAATAAATTGTAAACCAACAAAACAAAATCAAAAACAAAAAAACAACAACAGAGCAAAGAACACTCCATACACTCATTAAACTAACAATGCTAAGGGGAGAAAAGAGAAATTAAGTGGGAGCATAACAACTAAAACAAAAAAAAAACAAAAACAACAACAAAAAAAACCTAAGCTAAGGTACTAAAATAAGTCAAAGGATATCAATAAACACGGTAATGTGAATTTGTTAAGTTTTCCTATTAAAGGCCAAAGACCATCTTGGGGAAGGAAAGGCAGAAAAATAAAATCCAACTCTACCTATGTCTTGTTTGCAAGAGGCATACCTAAGGAACACACATACCCACATCATACATACAGTTGATACTCCTACTAGATGACCCTTGATAACTTATTTACTCCAAATGTATAAATCCTGTTTTACAATCCATATTGTTTGCCCATTTCCCTATGGATATAGAAAGTGATGGATTTGAATGCACGAAAATTCACAGAAGAAAAGCAAATTGCCAACAATATACAACCCTGTGAGTAAGAATATAATTAAAGTAAGATACAATAAGAAGGAGGGAGGGAGAAAGAAAAATGTTGTTAATACTAGCACAATCCTTATTCAACATTTGACTTCCCTCTTGTTTATTCCTCTAGTTTCCACAACTGAAGACTAAAACACTATTACTTCCAACCTAGATCTCGCTAATGAAATCCAAGGTTTTTCATTCAAATACTCATTCACTAAAATCTGAAATGGTCCCTAACTAAACTCAGTATGTGAAAATTTGAAAATATATTTTATACATATTTACCACTTAAGCCCCAAAACAAACCCTTCTTAAAGGTATAAAGTATTTATTTTAGAGGGCTTAAGAAATTATCTCACACTTATATGAATATTTAAATGATACCTTTATTCAGCATGTTCAGATTGACAAAATACACTTTAAAGTGAGAAATTAATTAAAAGAACTAAAAATGCTACCTAGTTCTTGAATAGTTTATAATTTTTTACAATACAGCAAGGCAATACATGTAGCTATAAAAACAGTCCTTGATACACAAGTATTGCCTTTTAGTGCTATAAAAATGCACTTTGGGGAGAGTAGCACATTATTGTTTAAGTGAAGCTCTTCATTAGATAGTATGAGAAAATGAGGCATGAAAGGACGATGGAAAAGCCTCCTTAATAGTTCCTGTGCAGACAATGTAGGCCAAAGACAATCAATAGCTATGCCTCATTTATTTTATGTCCATGAGTACTTAGAGGCAAAATGTTAGTGTTTGTTATCCTGTTGGCTTTCTTTGCTCTGCATCAGTAATGAAAAAATGGATTTAAATATTAAGGTGAATTTTTACAAATTTGACTCAAACAATAGCTGTTATTGTTAATAAATATGGAAAGAAATGCAGCTGATAAATTTAGTAAGTCTCCAAGATGAACCAATCAATACAGAAGTTCATAAATACATTATAGAAATGTATTAAATGTACATAAAAATTTTAAAGATGTCACTATAATTGATTAAAGAAATCCTGAAATTAACATATTTCAGAGCTTATAGTTTTTAAATGGCCCATTGATGGTGTATCCAGCTGGAACTCATCTTTAGGTATCATGTATAAGGGTCCACCTAGCATCACCTCTAAGGTGATGGAACATTGAAACTGAATACATTCTACTTAAAGTCAAAAGGCTCCTTTAATTATTACTGTTATATTAATGGGAACAGAGATAATGAGATAAAATCTTGGGAAAGTAAAATTTGTGATCATAGAATATCTGTTTTCCATTCAGAGAATAAAACCTAAATGCCACATAAAAATGGATCAATATTAGCTTTTATATAAAACAATTAAATGTTAAACATTATGCTTTAAACTAAGTGTGCGTTGGGTATTAGTAAAGAAAAGAAACAGTAAAGTTCTTCCATAAGAAGGCCAGAATGAAAATCATAGCAGGAGGAATTCCTGAGAACACTGTGATGACAATAAAAGGGGAAAGAAAAAAAAAGGGAAAAGAAAACAATACAAATGATAACCAGAAAGATAAACCAATAAGTAAGACGTTAGGAAAGGCAGGACAAGAGAAGGCAGCTTGGTGCAAACATAACTTGGGGGTTCTCCTGAAATTCATTGGAGAATTCAGTGACTACCCTCTACATTCCAATCTCCAAATGTAAAGAACAGAATAAAGCTCCATGCAATGGAAAAACCATCATTAAAGCTCAAACCGAAAGGATTTAGAGACAGGAAAAGGCAGTTAGGGAAGGGCCCAGGGGAGAGGAATGCTTACTTGAGGGACAGAGATAGCTCCAAGCTCCCATATTGTTTACCCTACGTACAGAGGACAGAAGAATGTCACAAGATAAGGGGAGAAAGGGGGTGGGGGCACCGGGGGAGCTTTGAAACTGATTCCATGCAGGGAAAAGGGGGAAATTGGCCAATTAGGAAAAAACACAGGGGACACAAAATGAGGAAGGGTTCAATTAGAAAGCAGCACTTACAGACAAAGAAGCTGCCAGCATTTATAAACCCTGAAACAAAGAGACTCAGAGAAGGGGTTTTCTCATCTTGGGGACCCTTCCCCAGGGGGGAGTTCGTACATGCTTGCAATAAATTTCCATGCTTTTGCTTAAAATCTTGTAGTTTGTGAATTTTTATTCTTTAAACTTCATAGGACAAGAACCTGGAATCCAGCTTGCTATTCAGGGTATCAAAATTAATAGTGCATACAATTATACTTCAAAATATATTTTCAGGAAAGATGTTATTATTTTTTGTTTTAAAAATATTTTTAATGATTCTTAGAGAGAGAGAGTGAGGGAGAGGGAGAGAGAGAAACATCCATGAGAGACAGAACCATCTAATTGGCTGCCTCTTGCACACCACGTACTGGGGACTGAGCTGGCAGCTAGGCATGTGCACCGATGGGAAATCAAACTGGGAGCTTTGGTTCTTGGGACAACACTCAACCAACTGAGTCACACTGGCCGGGGCTAAGTCTTATTTTCTTAAGGACTCAATTTCAGAAAGAATAAAATATTCTGATAGTATAGTGAAAAAAAAAAGATATTTCTTCTACCACTTATCTACATTTTCATATATATATTTAATCTATACAATATTTTTAATGTTTAAAATGTTTTGGATTTCTATTTAGCATTTCCATTAGAATTTTTAATTTAGATATATTTACATTGCTATTTCCAAAACTGTAGTAATATAAATAGAAAAATACAACTTGTCATGATATATAAGACATGGTGTGGCATAATGCTTCACAAGAGGCCTACTTCTAAAAAGTGCCAAAGTTACCAGTGTACATATAAGGCTTTTAAACTGGGAAGATAAAAAAAAACAAGCCCCTACTGTGCCATGTCTATGTTGGCACAATTTTAATGTGGTTGTTTGAAGAGTGTTCTTTTATCTGTTTCTAGTCTCACTGTTCTTTTGCTGCAAGATTTTTTTCCACTAATTTTTTCTGAAAATACATTTAGTATCATCACAACATAAATAGTTTCACACTGTTATTATAATATGTATAATATATCAACTATTTATATCTATTTACATATCTATTTATATATAGATGTGTAAATAGTATAGATAGATGGATAGATAGATAGATAATAAATAGATAACTTGCCAGACATTAAAAATAGACAGTGTCGAAAAAATAAATATGTTACTGTAAGTACTGAATTCAATTTATAAGTTAGTTGGGAAATAAGTTTGAGAAATGAGGAGAAAGTAAAGAGGTAGGGTGTACCTGATAGAAAGATGATGTGGTATAAGCTCAGGTGGCATTAGAAAGGCTTCATAGGAGAGTAAAAACAGGATCTAAGGCTTGGAAAGAGGATTCAGGGAGCCCTTATACGTAGAGGAATGGCATGGGCATAAAATGACACCAGTAAGACACAAATAATTGAGTAAAGGATTCAAGTTAGAGAAAGATGAGAAAATTGTTTTTAAATATTAGCTTTTTTATTATGTGATGGAGTAGACAAAATCAAGTCACTGAATTGGTTAAAAACATTAAGTGGCTGTAATAATTTGGCCCTACATACTGAGTGAATTATCTGATGTTTAAAACATAAGTTTATAAGAAACAGTTTAAAAAGCATAAGCTGAAGGGGGAAATACGAAATATTTTTCATGGAACAAAAAGAAATTCCCAAATCGCAGAAATGACTTTCAGGTAGGGACTTAGGCAAAAAGTAAATAAAATGTTCCTCAGCAGCTTTGGTTTAATCTTCATTGACAACATTGAAGGATTTGGACAAGCAGAAGTTAACAAAGCCATAAGCAAATTTGCTAGATATTTTTTATACTTTATAGTATTTTTATTGGTTTTGGTGAGCTGAATGTCTGCAGTGAAGGTCTTAATTTAAGACCAATGACACATTGAATTGGAAGGTCTTACCTTTAGTATAAGCCAATTTATACATATAAATTTAAAAATATATATATTTTTTAAATAGGTCAACTTATAAACTGTAAATGAATAGTCAATAAAAATGGAAATATTTTGTCTTCCTTGGGCATTTATATTTCCTTTTTTACTTTAGGTTAGCAATCACTACATTTATCAACTAATATATAATCTTTATTATTAAACCCTAGTTCTGAGGCTAATATTAGGAAAAATCAGCCTAACATAATTTTTAGATTCTTTATATATCAAGCCATAGTAATTTCTATTTAGCTCATTCTTGCATTAGAAATCACATATTTTCTAGTGATCTATATATATTTCTAATTTTATTTCTTCAGAATAATAACAGAAAAAAAGGATAGGTTTTCTTGGAGAAAAAAAGTTCTTTGTTGCAACTAACCACCATCCAAAATCACTGATTACATCACTTAGGTAAATAGCATTCCTCATATTTATTTTTAAACTTTCTAAAAATATATTTTTATTGACTTCAGAGAGGAAGAAAGAGTGGTAAAGAGATAGAACTATCAATAATGAGAGAGAATCATTGATTGGCTGCCTCCTGCATGCCCCACACTGGGGATTGAGCCCTCAACCTGGGGTATGAGCCCTTGACTGGAATTGAACCTGGGACCCTTCAGTCCGCAGGCTGATGCTCTAGCCACTGAGCCAAACCAGGTAGGGCAGTGGTCGGCAAACTGTGGCTCACGAGCCACATGCAGCTCTTTGGCCCCTTGAGTGTGGCTCTTCCACAAAATACCATGGCCTGGGCGAGTCTATTTTGAAGAAGTGGCGTTAGAAGAAGTTTAAGTTTAAAAAATTTGGCTCTCAAAAGAAATTCCAATCGCTGTACTGTTGATATTTGGCTCTGTTGACTAATGAGTTTGCTGACCACTGAGCTAGGGCATTCATTCCTCTTATTTTCTAACTGAAGGGGACTATTCTTATGCAAGGATTCTTTTTTCTATAATACCTCTGGGTATAGCAGCACAATTTCACTAGTTGTACTGACCAGTGGGAAAATGTCTCCCTTTATTAATAATAACAATAAAAATACGAGTAACACTATACAGAATAAGGAGCTTCATCTATGAGATCATCACAACAATACTCTATCTTGAGTAATTATAATTTTCTTTTACCCTCAAGAAATCTAAGGCTCGGTTGATACTGCTCCACACTTCACTAACAAAGCTACTTTAGGCAAGTCATAACTTGGAGGCTCAGTTTCTTCATTTGTTAGATGTGACTATTATCCTATATTCAGCCTGATCAATTGTAAGAATAAGTTCTGATGAATTATTAATGAAGTAACATGCTAAGATTGCCAAAAATGACCTTTTTCCAGTTTTAATTCAGGATTTATTAGACCAAATAGATATATTCTGACTATCTTTCTTCACTCATTTTAAACATATTGACTCACACCACATAAAAAAAAAGTCTTTGCTTATACTATAAGTTATATAAAGGTTCATTCCCAGGCACCATAAATGTTTTCTGGGTGTTTTTGCTATGTGGAAAGTTCAGGGTGTAAGAACTGTTGTGTTGGTCACTTGCAAAGGTGTTTCTCCCAGGGATAACCAAATCTAGCAATTTATTACATCATCTTCTCTAGAGCCATTAGGCAATTTTTATATACTTCCCTATAGCACGGTAAAATTCAAAAGAACTACAAAGAACAGAGAAAGCTCTGTGCAATGGAACATTCATAAGATTTGGAACATAAACAAACAAAAGGCTTGAATCTCATTTTCACATTTACTAGTTAAAGATTCTTCAGCATCAAGGTCTAGGCAGGTAGCAGAGAATTATACCTTAGGAGATATTTCAAAGGAGATGCTCTATGAATGGCACCTCTAGCTGATTCAGGCCTTTTGTTCTGGATAGCTCAGTAGGAAGCAGGAAAAGATCTTAATGCATTTTGCAAGACAGTAAGCAGTTAAAAAATAATAAAAAAAAAAAAGCTTGGCTTTCTTTGCAATAAGGAAAGAAAGCCTTTCCCACTCAAAAGTTTTCTTTATTTAGTCAAATCCTTCAGGATGGCTGGGCATATTCCCCACTCTGTTGTAATAAGCCACCATAGCAGTGAGAACTCAAGCTTCCCATCCCCAAAGCATTCATACTGACTAGTTCTCTCTCCTGAGCACCAATATTATTTATACAAATATATACAGACTTTAATAGCTGATAGCTCAATTTTGAAAATGAAATGTACTTTAATAAGCACTACCTTTATAATTGTTCACAGTGTGTTTATACATTTTTGGGATACCCTATATGTCCTACTTAGCATCCCACTTGGATGTCTAATAAATAGCTCAGATCTTCATGTGTAAAACTGAGTTCCTGATCCTCTCTGCCCCAGAAAATGAAATTGTATAATATGTGTTGATGGCAAAGATATCCAAGATATTTTAGTAAAGAAACAAGTCATGTTCCAGAACCATACATAAAGTATGATTCAGTGTTTATTAAAATAATGCATACATGTAATCATATACACCTATATATGTTGATATTTGTTTGGAAAACATCTGAAAGAATGTTCGCTCAAGTGATAACAGTGGTATATCCAGAATGAAGGAATACAAAGGCTTTAATGTCCTACAAAATATGAAACTCAACTATTAAACATGTTTATAAAGAGACACTTATCCTATATAATAAAAGCCTAATATGCTAAGTGTCCGGTCGTCTGTTCACCAATCAAAGCATAATATGCTAATGATATGCTAAGGCTGCTCAACAATTCGCTATGGCATGCACTGACCACCAGGGGGAAGACAGTTGACTGGGCTCCAATGGGTAGGTTAAGTTGCTGCTGGGATCCAGCTGATTGGGAAGGAGCGAGATGGGCCAAACATGCCCTGAAGCCTTCCCGTGGTCCCTCTCCGGCTGGCCAACCTCCCGTGTCCCTCCCCAGCCCAATTGGGCACTGGTGTGGGGTCCCTTGGGCTAGCCTGCACCCTCTGGCAATCCTGGACCTGTTGGGGGATGTTGGAGAGCCAGTTTTGGCCAGATCCCGCAGGCCAGGCCGAGGGACTCCCTCTGATGCACAAATTTGTGCACCGGGCCTCTAGTATTGTTATAATTAAGGATTATTAACTGGGAAACTGTAGCAAAAGTAGGATTTGATTATATTTGTGGATTTTACTTTGTGCTTAAAGCAGGTCTAGGATGACAGTGAAGGGTTCATTGTAAAGGATTCATTGACTAGATTTTGTCATATTTCAAAAGAAAAATGACAGGTATTTAAAATCAAGGTTATTTCCTTATTGTGCATATTAAATATACGTGGGGTATTCTGGATTCATTGCAATCCTTGTAAATGATTTAGAATTTACAAAAGTACACTTGCCTTTTTGAAAGCACTCATTTATTTATTTAAAAATTATTGACATGAAACTATCAATACATATATTTCCCCTCATGTTACTTTAATCTCTAGCATTGTCCATTTGTTAAAATTTCAATAATGTTATTGCATCCATTTGTATGCCAGAAGATTGCAGCTTTAATATATCATTATCCACATAAGAAAAGAACATTTGTCAAGTGCTCATTTGCATGTGCTATTCTGTAGGGCTCAATAGTTGAGTGATCTTTTACTCAAATGACTTGGAGAAGCACATTACGATGTCACCTTCAGGCATGTGCTAAGTACTAAAGGAACTGAAGAAATGAAACTCTTCCTATCTTCTTTCTTTATTTTTCTCACCATCCCTTTTTCTCTCCCTTTGCACTCTCTCTTTGTTAATGTCTTTTTTTTTTTAAGTCTAGCCTGAGCTATTCTGTGTAATTATTTTCCTGCCTTTTTACACTTTTATAATTAATGGAGTTGGGCTTTTATTAACCCCTAAATTATATTGCGAATTCCAGAATATACCCTCTTCTTTATTTTACTAGTAAGCAGAGGGCTGGTTATATGAGTTCTCTTCTTGCTGGGGTGGGGGGGTGGGGGGGTAGTTGTAAGACATTCTATGTAATTCTGCTTGTATTTAATACAGAAAACTCAAGTTGTGGAGTAGAAAGATATGAAATTTAACAGAGACAGAAAACAAGTTTGCTCCCTATCTTTGTTGATTTAATACACGAATGCCCTTTGGGTTAGTTTCTTATTTTACCTGAGCATTGAGGTCATCCTCTGTCATGTGCAAATGATAACTTTATGGAGTTGTTGTGTGACTTACAGGGAGTCATGTGCCAACAATCCAGCAGAGTCTGTGATATTTACTGCGCTTTCCACACCCTAGACTCACCCACTGTGGTCTAATCAGCCTCACGCTGGCCTGCTTGTGACCTTAGGCTCTTGATTGTTCCTCTGAGTGAGATTCTAGTTTTCACGGCAATCCTAAAATCTAAGTTTAGCTTAATTTCCCTTGGTTGCATTTTCATTAGGCTACTACCTTTGGAATTGAGGCTTCACATTCCCTCTCCCACACAAAGCATTTTAGATAATGAAACTCAGCCATTCTGCTTTGATCTTTATGCCTTAAAACTGCCTCTTATTACTTTATCTTCTGTAGGCTTGCTGCCTTTTTTCTAAAAAAATATATTTCTTTATTGATTTCAGAGAGGAAAAGAGAAGGAGAGAGAGATAGAAACATCGATGATGAGAGAGAATCATTGATCGGCTGCCTCCTGCACAACCCCCACTGGGGATTGAGCCGCAATCCAGGCATGTGCCCTTGGCCAGAATTGAACCTGGGACCATTCAGTTCACAGGCTGATGCTCTATCCACTGAGCCAAGCTGGCTAGGGCTGGCTTGCTGCCTTTAAAAAAATGTTTTCATTGCTTTTAGAGAGAGAGGAAGGGAGAGAGATAGAGAGGGACATTGATGTGGGAAAGAAACATCGATGTACCCTGACCAGGGTGACCTGGGATCAAACTCTCAACCTGGGTATGTGCCCTGAATGGGAATAGGACTTGCAACCTTTCCATGCACAGACAACATTCAACCAACTGAGCCACACCGGCTAGGGTGGCTTGCTGCTTTTTTATTGAAGAACTGATCATTGACCACCTTTTGAAATGCTGCCTGAAATATTTTCCTGAATGGATTCTTTTCAAACCAGTGGTTTGCATCCATTGTCTCCACCGAAGGTGCTTAAGAGAAAACATGGCTTCACATGTACTGTTTTGGATGGAATTGTGTTCCCCCAAAATTCATATGTTGCATGCTTAACACCCAATATGACTGTACTTGCAGACAGGGCCTACCACTGGGTAATAATAGTTAAATGGGGTCAAAGGGTGAGCCTTAATCTGATAGGGTCAGTGTCCTTATAAGAAGAAGAGACACCAGAGGAATCTCTCTGTCCTCATAAGTGAGGAGAGACCATGTGAGCCCCCAGTGAGGAGGTGGACATCTACAAGCCAGGAAGAGAGCTCACCAGAAACCAACCCTGACAGCACCCTGACCTTGGACTTCAGCTTCCAGAAATGAGACTATTGTCCATTGTTTCAGCCGCCCAATCTGTGGTATTTTGTTGACAGGCCTCACAGGCTAAAACATGCCAACTCTAGATTTTGGTTGCTCTAATAGTTTAACAAAACCTACATTATTTTGCAGAGAAATAAAATAAATAGAACTACAGTCAGTTCACAATCCTATATAATAAAAGCCTAATATCCTAAGTGTCCAACTGTTCGACCATTCGACCAGTCACTATGATGCACACTGACCACCAGGGGGCGGATGCTCCAACTGGTAGGTTAGCTTGCTGATGGGGTCCAGCCAATCGGGACTGAGTGAGACAGGCCAGACACACCCTGGAGCCCTCCCGAGGTCCCTCCCTGGCCCCAATCGTGGACCAGGGGGGTTACTCGGCCTGGCCTGTGCCCTCTCACAATCTGGGACCCCTTGGGGGTGTTGGAGAGCCAGTTTCGTCCCGATCCCCACAGGCCAGGTTGAGGGACCCCACTGGTGCACAAATCCGTGCACTGGGCCTCTAGTGATTTCATAATTATAACTGATATAGTGACATTTACTCACTCTGCAGTGTGATAGGGAAATGACAGTTGTACTCAGGCTGTATACAGCCCTGTCCTATAAGGCACTGAACTATTATTTAAGGCTTGGAAATGTAGAAAATTAAATATATTTTGAAAAATTGAGACATGTTATTGATAGAATTCACTGAATTTCTTAAACATAGTTATTAAAATATGTAACGTTTGTGAAATATTGTAGCTTTAATGACCATGTGCAAATTTTATTTGTTGCAAAGAGGCAAATAAAAGTGGGCAGATGTGGGTATTCCTATCTTGTCTGCCAATCAAACAATCAATTTATATTTATTCCATCACTACTGTGAGTTAACTCCAGCTTAAGTTGTTAGATTGTATCGAAATAAATATTTTAAAAATAAAATGTACTTAGGACAGTACTTTAAATCTACAGTGTTTCCTGTAAGAATTTCATTGCACATGACTTTTCAGGGTGCATCCAAATACAGCGTGTCCCCTCAAAAATGTATACACCCTTTAAAAGCTGATAGTTCTATTTCAAAAACAAATTGTATTTTAATAAATACTGCCTTTATAATTTTTCAAAGTGTGTGTACACATTTTGGGGGACACCCTATATTCTTAGTTTCTGTGATCCCTGTTTATATTGAAGTTCATGCAAATGACAGTTACAAAATCTGCATTTTCACTACAAGTTATTTGTATATTTTTATTAATAATAAAGAATATCTTAGTAAATATTTCTGTTTTATTGTCACTTGAGTTCTACAATGAAATATTTTGTTGTTTTTTTTTTCTTATAATATTTGGACACTGTTTTTAGCCTTTAAAATGCATGATCTTTATTTTTACAATCAAATAAGTGTTTCTGTAATTTACCCTCTAAGTAGTTTGGACACTGTGAATAAAAAGTGCTGGTTGAGCCCTAGCTGGTTTGGCTCAGTGGATAGAGCATTGGCCTGTGGACTAAAGGGTCCCAGGTTCCATTCTGGCCAAGAGCACATGCCCAGGTTGTGGACTTGATCTCCCCCCTGCCCCCCCACCCCCCGCCATAGGAGACTTGCAGGAGGCAGCCAATCAATGATTCTCTCTCATCATTGATGTTTCTATCTCTCTCCCTTCCTCTCTGAAATCAATAAAAAACCATTTTAAAAAATGTTGATTGATTCTAATTTTGACAACATTGTTTGTAAACAATTCAGACAGTTTTTCTATAAAATTTAAACGAAAATAGTCTGTTTTCCTCTTTATGTATATGTTCTTCACATATTACAAATATTTTGGAAGAGATAACTAATAAAGTATTTTGGCGAAAATTAGAGGTTAATCACATATGAAATCTTTATAAAAGGACATAACAACTTCATTGATGTATATACAGGAAAATTTTATGTTTATTAATTCTCCCCCAAAATTGAGGGAGCTTCCTATATAGGTAGGATCATTTCAAAATAATTTTGAGATACCTTACCGTCTTCATGGAAAAGAGACTAGAAACTAGGTTTAAGTTTCAACTGGTTGTTCTGGGAAATGAGAGAGAAGGGGTACAGCGTCCCTGTTGACTAAGACAGTCTTGGGTAGTGATGGAACCATAGGTGGTTCTGAAGGCACAGTTCCTGGGGCCACATCACTCCTGGCTCCACTTCTTCCTGACTAGGGGCCCTGGTGAAGTTACTAGGATTCTTTTTCCCAAGTCTAAGGTGGTGGTAATAATAGTGCCTACCTCATAGACACGAATAAGGATCAAAGGAAAAGATGTGTAAAAACCACTGAGGAATATCTGCAACTCATTGTTTACTTGTTGTTAATGACACTCTTCCTGCTGTCACTACTGTTTATTCTAAAGCATCTTAGATTTCAATGTCTTCTCAGTAAGGTTTAGAGCCTAGATCAAATGACATGTCAATACCCTCTTTTTCTGTCAGATTCTGGAGGGTATTTATAACACTTAAAAACAGTAAGATCTGTTCTGAGGTCATTTCCTTTCTTTCTCAAGTTTCAGTATGGATGCCAGTTCAGAGTAATTTCAAAGTAATGTAAGTATGTTAGGAGCATACGTTGTCAGCCAGAGTCTATGGCAATGTGTGTAACTCAATTATCAAAGTGTTGGAACAACTTGGCAGATATCGCTTAGCCCTTCATGCCTGGTAGGCAGAATAACTACCTCAATTTTTCAAGGTGATTAAGCTGATTAAGTAAGAACACTGTGATTCTTCATTCATTTGTCTTCCCTTAAATCAGATGGAAAGGTCCTTTCTACAAAGAAATCTAAGTGGTGTGACTTAATCCTTCTATTCTTTTTCTTACCCCCAACCCAGCCACTACCCTTTTTAAGAAAGCTAGATTTTTAAATCTAACACTAATTCTAAGACCCTCATTTCAAAATTGTGAGGTTCCCCTCCTTTCTTTTTAACTGAAAACATTTAACAGACTTTCTAAGAAATAAATGCTTGAGCACAAACCTCTGAATGCCATTTAATCACTTCTTTCAATCAATTCACATGTTTATTTATGAGAATTGCTGTACCTGTTAAGTATTGAATTAGAAGGATTGGAGGAGAGGAAGGCACTATTAGGAAAACCCAGAAAGTAGTTCTACCTGAAACGTTTATGAAAACCTATTGCAAACGCACTTAAAACATAGCAAATTGCATTTTAATTATTTTGTAAATGCACTGAAATTAAAGAGCATTTGGAAAGCAATCATCTAAAGTTGAGGAGATATAAATTAATCACGTGGTTACACTGAATATTCAGAAACTCAGGTATCCTTAATTGAGCAATAATAATTTGTAAGCAACAGTCGAACTTTCTGGCACATGCTCAGGACTGCTTGGAGCATTTTTTCACGCTGCGGAAATGTTTACTCTACCCAGCTGCCTATTTCTCCAAGAAAAACACAATGGAAATTCAAACACAATAAATCATCCCCAAGGTACTGAGATTCAAATGCCACAAGTGCTTTGATTCACTTTGCTTGAGGGGTGGAATGTATAAATTGAAGAACTTTTAAATTTGTTAGAACATAGCACTCTGGAAATGAGAAGAGCAAAGCCAATTGGATTCTGGAATCTTATTTGTGTGTCATTCTGCATTACCCTTGGCAGCAAGTCACTGGGATAGCCCATAGGTTCCCAAAGTGCCATGCATGCCACAGGGCACATGCCCCAGTTACTCACTGGATCCCCAGTGTGGGGTGGGCAGGAGGCAGCTGATCCATGATTCTTTCTCCTCACTGATGTTTTCATCTCTCTCCCTTGCCCTTCCTCCCTGAAATCAATAAAAATATATTTTAAAAATGGGAAGAGGATTTCAGAGATGAAGTGAATTAATTCTGGCTTTCCAACAGTTAAAACAAATCAAAAAAGAAAACTCAGTTTCAGTTTTCATTCCTCTCCACAATTCAATAGAATATATACAGACCATTTTCCATATGCACATTTATTTTTCTGCCTCTGATTAATGAATCACTTACATGCATTTGCTTAATTTCTGTTGCACTTTTACTTTTCTTGTACTATTGTGTACTATAAATTGTGTTTTTAAAGAATATCGTCAAAAGATTTTTTATTTTATTCTTTAAAATCTTTGTTGTTGAAAGTATTACATATGTCCCCTTCCCCATGACCCCATTGACTTCTTCTAGCCCCACCCCCATCCCCACCCCAGGCCTTCACCACCCTATTATCTGTGTCCATGGGTTATGCGTATATGCATACAAGTTCTTTGGTTGATCTCTTCCTACCCACCCACCCTCTTCAGCCTTCCCTCTGATATTCCACAGTCTGTCTTTTACTTTCCTCATCTCTTCAAATGATAAGATGTTAAATGAAATAAAGAGCTATTGTCAACCAATATATGTTTATTCAGTTAGGACTCTCCTTTTTTGGAAATGCTGAGCTATATATAGGTTCTAAGATGTTAAAGCAATTCTAGGACAGTTTGTGTTCTACTCAATAAATTATTTAATTTTCATGTACTACTGTGGTTATTACCATCAAGTTTTCATGTTTATGGAAACTCAGGATACTACAAAAATATAGCTCAATAAATGAAGTTTCTGAATAATAGAACTCCAAGATAAGAAATGTTACTTGCATTGTACAACCTACACTACAACTATGATTTTCATGAAGAAAAAACTAGTTATAAGCCAAGTCTATAGTTTATCTTTTCATCCTCATTATATGGGCCTTTTGCAGAGCAATAGCTTTTAATTTGGTGGGGTCAAATTACAAAGCTTGATGGGTGGGATATGCTTTTGGTATCAAGTGTAAACTTTTGAATAGCCCTAGATTTTCTATTTTCTGATGTCTTATGATTTTATGTTTTATAAATTTATTTTGGTGTATAGTATGAAATTTGGTATAAAGTAATTGGTCAAGGTACAATTCAATCGATATCCGTACACTCTATTTCATGGTTACCATCAAAATCTAGTTTCTGTTTATCACCATATATTTAACCCTATTTAACCATTGCCCTCCTCCTATCCACCTTCCCTTCTGGTAACCACTGTTCTGTTGTCTTTATCTATGAGTTTGTTTCTGTTTTGTTATTTTGTTTGTTTTTGTTTGTTTGTTTGTTTTATATTCCACATGATTCTTGTCCTTTCCAACTGACTAAGATTTTATCTTTAAAGTCTTATAGATTATCAATATACATACATCATATAGAAAGAAGCTTTATCTCAACTACTTTATTATTATATCTCCTTTCCTATTTCATTTTTTAGAATCTCAGCAGAATATTGAATAAAATCAGAAATGGCAGGTGTCTGTATGGATCCTGACTTTAAAAGTGTTTCTCCAATTTCATTATTAGTCATAATAACTTAGGTTTTTATAAGGTAAAGCATACTAGGCATATTTATTTTTCAGTCTTTGTTAGATTGTTTCATATAATTAAGTTCATTGGAAGTAAATCCATATTCAAACTATTGGTTTTGTTGGCTACCTTTCTGAGAAGACTTAGTCATTTCTTATGAAATTTTGATTTGCAGGTTTGACTCTGAGGTGAGGTATTTTGTTTCTTTTTCTCTCTGTCCGTCTTTGCTCAAGCTTTCCTGTCTAACAGATTTATCACCCATCCTCCTGAGTACCGAGCTAAAAACTAGTCTGGTAACCAAGTTGTCACTGTCCTCCCAGACTCCCTAACTTTATAATTTCTTATCAAGCAGTGCAACTGCAATGTTTTTATTCCCTTTCACTCCGTAGGAGGTGAGCCACAATCTGCCAGTGCCAGCTTGCAGGCCAGGTGTCTGGGCCGGTCCTCAGTCACCACTTTATTTTTTCTGTTTATTTTCTAGTCCATGGAAGTGTTTTGTTTTCTGTTTTATGGTCTAGGTATGTCTTTGTTTTCTCTGCTCAGATCTCACCTAACTTTGTTATACATTAGAACAAAGAGAGTACATCAGAACATACTTTGCTAACTTGCCCAGAATATTCCTATTCTCTTTAACCCACTCTGAACAGGCTTTTATCCCCCTAGGAAACTTCTGAGCACGGTCACCCGTAAAATATCTATTCTGTCAAATCTAATGGTCAGTTCTAAGTCTTCAACTCCACAGTGATAGATACTAGTGGTCATTTTTTCCTTGATGCATTTTCTTGTCAAGTTATTTTTAGGACAGTCTAACTGCCTATTCTCTCTAACTTTAACCTCAGTTTCCTTGGCTGGCTCTTCATCTTTCCTTTGAACTTTAATTGTTGGAATATCACAATGTTCCTTAGATATTTTTCCTACTCTATCCATAATTACTGCCTATGTGATCTCATTTAGTACCATAGGTATGAATATATATATACACAAATATAATATATACTTTATAGTATATAATATATACCTACATTGTAACATGTAAATATATACTTTGTAATATAAATTATATAATATATACATATAAACATATACACATAGATTGTATATGTATATAGAGTGTATCACTAGTCCTCCCCCCCCCCCCCCCCGCTTACCTCTAAATTCATTCATACACTGTCTTTTTCCACATTTCCACTTTGATACTAAACAGTCATCTAAAACTAATACAGTTAAAACATAATTTTGATTCCCTCTACCCCAATACCTCTCTATCTTCAGACCTAACATTCTACTCCATACCAGCATATTCTGTTGTCTATGTTCCTACAATAGCCTCCTAACTGACTTCTTGCTTCCACCATTGTCTCCTACACTTTATCTGTAACTAGTAGCCAAATAAATCAGATCACATCATATTCCTGGAGAAGACCATCCAGTAGCTTTCCATCACATTTAAAATAAATGCACACTTTTTATCATGGCCTTAGAAGCGTTAACACACCTCGCAACTATCATCTGACACTACTGTCTCCTTCACGCAATTCACTCTAGCAGCATTTGCATTCCTATTATCCTTCAAAATATTTATTACCCTGAACTCAGAATGCTCTTTTCAAAAATCTTTACATAGTTTACTTCCTCCCATCTTTAAGTCTCTATTTAATTGCTACCTTTTCAGAGAGATGTTTTATAAACACCCAATAATCAGTCACTCTCTAAGTCCTAAATTTTCTTTGTAGTATCTTTAAAATTCTTTTTTCAGCTTTATTGATGTATAATTGAAAACTAAAATTGTAAGAGATTTATAGTGTACATTATGATGTTTTGATAACATATACATTGTGAAAGGACTCCTCTGCATCTATTTAATTAATACAATCTTCATTATGTATTTGTAAAAATTTTATATATATTCTACTCTCTGCAAATTTCAATTATACAATGCAGTGTTATCAACTATAGTCACCAAATTACACATTAGATCATACCATATTCATTTTACTTTATTTTTAAAGCATCCATCATTGCTTCATATTTTAAGATTTATTATTGACTTGTTACCTGCCTATCTCATCCACTAGAACACAAATTCCCTGAGGACAGGTATTTGATCTCTCTTACTCATCATTGCTTCCTGAGCAGCTAGAAGAGTGCTTAGTATTGCCCAATATGCATTCAATAAATATTTGTAGAATTAACAAGTTATGGCATTCCACCAATGATCAGGGATCTAATTGGACTAATCAGCCAGCACTGCTCCTACACTGAGGAAGTAGTGTATAGTATATTTCTAGATCTAGTAACCAGAAGCATGGAGGGAAAAACATTTTTTAACTTTTTCCTTTAAATCTCCTTCACTTGTGCTCTAGAGTAAGAGCACAACCAGCTGTCATAGACAATGTTAGTACTGAAGGCACTCACACAACACTGCATGCATCACCCTTTGATTTCTTTTTACCTGTGCATTTTGGATTTCCAGCTTCTCGATTCCCAATGGCTGGATGTGTGTATTATTTTTAAATACTTATATTTAAACTAGGGACCCAGTGCATGAATTCGTGCACCTTGAAAGGAACTACACTGTGGGCCATGAGGCTGCGGAGAGCATAGGGTCGGGTCTCAGCCCATCCTTCACGCCCACGCCTGGCCCCTTCCCCCGGTCTCCTGTCTGCTGGCAGCCTGGCTCCCGCTGCTGCCGCTCCCACCCACTGCAGCGGGTGCGAGTGGGACTAGCAACATCAGCAGGTGCGAGCAGCAGCTGCTGCCCCAATCGCCCTTAGGAGCAGGGGGAGGTGGAGAAGCCCTCAGGGGCAATCTGAGCCAGCAGCTGTCACTTGCATCCGCTGATGGTGCTGAGCAATTGGGACTGGTGCAGGTGCAAGTGGCGGCTCCGGCACCAAAGCAGGTGAGAACTCTGGGCAGGACTGTGGTGTGTGGGAGCAAAGAAATTTTAGTAACCACCAGAGGCTCTCCCTGATGACAGCGACTAGCGCCCCACTTTGGTCTGGTGCCCCAGCTCACCTGCTCCACCATCCCGCCGTGGCCAATGCGCACCATGTTCCGCGCGCACCCCCTGGTGGTCAGTGCATGTCATAGTGACCAGCGGTTCAGTTGTTCAGTATTCTGCCATTTGGTCTATTTGCATATTAGCTTTTTATTATGTAGGATTCTAAATATAAGTATTGCCCTTTCCTTTGAGATTTATGCTTAGTACAGCCTAAAATTTGTGGAATACTAGACCTCTGAATTATTTGTTGTGACAGGAATATCATTCCATTGTAGGCTCTTTTGACATGTTTAACATAATCTAAATTTAAAGCTATTCGGGATATTCAAAGAAAGAGACCGATAAGTGCTTCAATTCTTGATAACTAAGAAAGCATTAGAAACATCAGCTCTGAAATTCAGTAGTCAGTCGAAGAAAGTCAGTTTCCTTTCATACTGTTTAAAATTATAGTGAGGGTATGAAGGGTTCTCCTTTAGTTGAATGTTCCAGGAGGCCAACTTCACCGTGTGGAGTGAGGGTTCCGATTTAGAATGCCAAATCTATAAATAAATCCGGGAGGCCCTAGCGATGCAATCTGGGACCCATTCAACAATATTGAACGTTGTGTCAAAACTGGAGGATATAATATGGCAGACCTGTGACAGCGGTGAGTTATGCATTTTAACATTTATCCTTCTGAAAACTGTAGCACAACTAATAAAACAGGAGAAAAACATCCCCATAAATTACAAACATTTAGCTTACAGAAAGAGGCAAGAATCTTCAAATGTTATGCAAGCTTGGACATATATAATTATATTGAATTGACTAGCATCCCTGAAAAAGTCATGTTCACTCAGAACATGTGAATGTTATCTGATTTGAAAACAGGGTCTCTGTAAATGCACTCAGGTTAAGGTGAGGGCATACTGCAGTAGGGTGGGTTTAGACTAATGACTTGATGTCCCAGTAAGAGGGAAGTTTGGACACAAACACATATAGAGAAAAGACAGCCATGTGGAAATGTAGGTAGAGACTGAAATTATGCAGCCACAAACCAAGGAATTCCAAGGACTGCCAATAACCACCAGGAGCTAGACTGGCATGGAAGGAAGGATTCTTCTCTAGATTCATTGAAAGAAGCATCTCATATCTGTGGAAAATCATAACCCTCTCCTCTGCCGATGCTAGGATTTAACACACCAGAAACAGGCTTTCTTGGACTTCTGAGAATATGCCAAATTGATTTAAAAATTGCCTTGATGACTTGCACTGTAAAGAAATTCGCAATTTAGTACTTGGGGGTTTGTCAGAAGCTATCATTCAGAGTTAAGTTCCTGTCTGTGATTGACTGAAGGAGGTCTATGGTTTATTTTAAAAAACAGAGAACAATAACAACAAAATCCTCAGCACCAACATAAAAATTAATACATTCCAGTCCAGTTATTACATAAGTTAATTTATCATTCTTTCTCAGCTGGAATTTGATACGACAGTCAATAGATTCATTCAGATCTGAACTTTTATTTTCTCACTGGTGCATGTTCTCTAATTGAATACTGCTTACACTTTGTATTGGGAATGGGAAACACTCCAGGAGGTCTTTTTATTAAAGGAAGCTAAGAGGCAGTGGTACATAATTGTCTTTGAATTGCATTACAAATAACTCTATAGGAGACACTAAAATTTGGCCCCACTACCTACAAAATGCTAAGATAAATAATGTTGACATTCCAACTACTGTTTGAGACAAAACTGTGTATCTATCTACCTATCTAATCTCAAATGATATTATTTGGTCTTGCCATGGGGAAAAATAATTATTTTCTCACACAAATCAATGCCTGTTTTCAATACATCTTAATTTCTCTTGTTCACTGTGGATTAGATGTTGTTACAATTACTGGCAGGAATAGTCCTCTAGTATTCTTCTAGGTTTAGCCCAAGTACCATTCAGAGTAATTCTAAATTTAAGGAATGGTTTTTGAAAGCCCCACATGTTTCCTCCTAACTCTAGGAACTCTAGGTTGAGCCTGTCCACCAGGCTGGCATTTGGAAAATTAGAAGACGTTAAACATGGCAATGATTCCTTCTTCAATATCACATTGGAGTTATAGGAAAGAATAGAAATACAAGAAGTAATTAATGCAAGCCTCTTTTGATTTTTAATTAACTTTTATTTATCTAGAATGGTATTTAGCATTAAAGGGACAAAGATTAAATTCATCTTCTTTGACATATTAGTTGTATTACTAATTTAAGGCTCAGTTTACACGTAATTAAACAATTTTGCATTTTAAATGTGAGATATGTCAAAAGTCTAAGACACTGTTTCTCATTAATGGCTCATTAGTGGCTCAGTAGATTATTATTTTAGCTCTTAATTCATTTCTCATGACCAACGATGTACCATGCCATAGTGTATAGTTAAGGCAGACATCTCTAATTTGAAATGGCAGACTTTCCTACCTACACTATCCCTTCAGGCAGTCATTAAGATCAATCACAAATAAAATCACTTGCCATTCCAATTCTAGCTACTCAGTTTACTGCTCTGAGCAATACAAGAGTTTGAAACATGATGTCTGTTATTAAAAACTTGAATCTGGTTGATTAGACAAATAACAAATACAAAATGTAAAAAATAGTGTAAGGTTAGATACCAGGTCATTTTCAGGTTTACAAGTTGATAAATATAAATCCAAATGAGTAATTTATAGAAGAAGTGAAAGAGTGTGGAAGAGTGGACAGAGCTCTAAATTTACAGGATGTTAAAAATATCCTACTTCTTCCCTTTTTCCTCGAACAGGTTGTTCAATCTCAACTCCATTCATTAACCTCTGTGGGCTCCAATTTCTTCCTCTTTAAAATAACAGATTACATTTGACACAATGTTTTCCAACTCTATCATTAGGGCTGGAGGAATCAGTAGAAAATGATCCCAAGATCTGGGGAGTGAAAGGTCCACAGAGCATGTGAAATGACCAGTGAAAGATGAGTTGAACTCAGGGGAGGAAAAACAGGTGAAGATGGCATCGGATGAGAAAATAGCGTCAGCAATGGCTCTTGATCTGACAATTCTAGACACATTTAAAAGCACAATGATGGTGATGAGGATGATGAAGATAATGCCAAATACATTAGATTAGAGCAATACACCCCTCAGGCACTAACTACACTTGCCAGATCTTATACAAAATGTATAATACAGTTTTCCTCAAATAAAATCCATCTAAAATTGGAATACCTTTGCCCCAACAATAGTAACAAAAAAAGCATGTAGTCTTCATTAATATGTTAATTTGCCCATTTCCCATCAGACTGAACATAAAGGTCTCATGCACAGGTTGACCCAGTTAACAACACTATACAGTGGTATCTTTCTTACTTTAAAGAGTTCCTTCCCCAAAACTAGTGTTTGAAAAGAATGAAACCTGGAGGGATTTAATATTTCATGAGGAAATGGGACACAAAGAATAGACTTAGGAAAAGGCTGCTTTAACTACTGCTTTTAATCACTAAAATAAAATCCAGTAATGTAAGAAATATGCTTCTGATTTATCTCCACAGAAAAGAAACAGCATGTGGCCAGGTGGCTGTTGAATTTCCCCAGAGCAAACAGGATGTGTGGGTGGGGAGAGAGGATGAGAGCTGTACACTTGGCTGATAGCGCATGTCCTAGAAAGATTCCCTAGACCAGTGGTTCTCAACCTTTCTAATGCCGTGACCTTTTAATACAGTTCCTCATGTTTTGGTGACCCCAACCATAAAATTATTTTCGTTGCTACTTCATAACTGTAATTTTGCTACTGTTAATGAATTGTAATGTAAATATCTGTGGTTTCTGATGGTCTTAGGCTCTATAGCAGCGGTTCTCAACCTGTGGGTCGCAACCCACAGGTTGAGAACCGCTAGCAGGGTCGCCTAAGACCATCGGAAAACACAGATATTTACATTACAATTCATTAACAGTAGCAAAATTACAGTTATGAAGTAGCAACGAAAATAATTTTATGGTTGGGGTCACCAAAACATGAGGAACTGTATTAAAGGGTCGCGGCATTAGAAAGGTTGAGAACCACTGCGACAAAGGAAGGTGGAGGTGACTAGAGAAGGCCCCAGGCCATTTTTTTAAATAACACAATGGGAGACAGCAAGACCTAGGCAACCTATTAGGAAACAGGTGGCCAAATAGTCCTCAGCCAATGAGGAACTGGAGGAGGCTCTAAATAAATAGGCTATGTCCCCTGCCCCACATATGATCCTGTACAGCAGGCACCCGCTCTCGTGAGTGTTATTAAAAGTCTCATTTTCACCACACTTCTATTTCCTAGTCTATCATTTGAAATTTGGACAGGTGAGCCATTTCTCACAGTAACACATTACATAAAGATAACATTAATGACACATACTACATTTTATTTGTTTATTTTTGCTTTAAAACCTATTAGCTTTTAAAAAATATTTATTTATTGAGAATATTACAAATGTCCCCTTCCCCCGCTGACCCCTTCTAGCCTGCCCTCCCAGCCCTTGCCCCCCTCCAGCCCCAGGCCTTCACCACCCTATTGTCTATGTCAATGGGTTATGCATACATGCATACAGGTTCTTTGGTCGATCTCTTCCCACCCACCCACCTTCCCTCTGAGCTTTGACAGTCTGGTCCATGCTTCTACATTTTAAATTATTAATATTGGAACCTTCACTATTGATTTCCCTGTCAACTTTTTTGTTTGTTTGTAACTGTTTAATAGCTTTTTTAAAAAACATTAGCTTTCTCTCCCCATAGCAGGTTTGAGATACAGTTAGTGGGGAAGGGGAGCTTCAACACCTTCCTGCCAGAACCTCCAGTTCCCTGACCTTCTATACATCCAGCTGTCCTACTGGTCTCTCCATAGAACTGTAGCTCTCTGCACTCTCTGCTCATCCAGCAGGACTGCTAAACTTGCAAACATACACACACAATCTTATGACCATGTTAAATTTATCAGGATTCCTCTTCTTCAAAATTTCAATTCTTATATTTATCTATCATTTTTATTTGGAAAACATTATGGGTGAACAGCTGAACAAATAAAATAGCACATTAAAATGGTAGTTATTGGTATCTAAAAGCATAACTAGCTAGCTAGCATCTACTTTATTGTGTATTAAGAGTACATTGAAAAGCATCTTTTTCTACACTTTTCCTAATTTCTTGTATCATTCTTCATAATGCCCAATAGCTAAGTCCTGCTATGTTCTCAGAAATGTACAGTGATCAGAGTTACTAGATTTAGCAAATAAAATACAGAATGCTGCCATAGCTGAGTGGCTCAGTTATTTGGAGCATCATTCCATACACCAAAAGGTTGTGGTTTGATTCCCGGTTAGGGCACATACCTAGGTTGTGGGTTTGATCCCTGGTCAGTGCACAACTGATTGATGTTCCTCTCACATTGATGTTTCTCTCTCTCTTCCCCTCTTTCTCTTTATCTCTCTTCCTCCCTCGCTTCCACTCTCTCTAGGAATCAATGGAAAAGTGTCCTCCGGTGAGGATTAACCAAAAAAGAAAGGTTGGTATAAAGAAAATTTAGTTTAAGTCCTGAAGGGTAAAAAAAAACACACAGTTTTTGTTTGTTAAAATCAGGACCATTTTCAATACAAAACTTCAAGAAATACTGAATTATTTGTTTTTATTTGGAAAATATTATGGGTAAACAGCTGAACAAATAAAATAAATAGCATATTAAAATTGTAATTTGTACTTAAAAGCATTAAAATGGGTTTTAAGATGTTTTGAGAGCCTTTTACCTTATTTCACAAACTAGTAATATTCCAATTAGGAGTCATTCAAATTCACAAAATTGAGGCAAGTATAAGTGGCATCATACTAAACTGAGAATAGAGACTATTAATTTCTTATACAAGCAAAAGCCAAATGACTTTTAACAGAAATATTCCTCCTCTGTTTACTCATCTTAAAACTAGGGGTAATATCTTATCAGGGAGCTTGGGCTGAGGAAAAGAATGTGGAATAGATTTTTCCTACTTATTCTTTCTATGTCCAAATTCTACCCATGGCACCAGATTTAACACTTCCAACTTTTTCAGAAATAAGGTCTTGAAGGAAGGAAGGTAGGCTGAGGGGAGAGAGCAGGGAAGTCAGAGAAAGGAGAAAGGAGGTTTGATTTCAGCAAATCAGAATAAGATCTACTCTAGTCCTTTCCCCATACTCAGCTGAAGGTCATAAGAGTTGAAAACCCAAAACAATCTTTTTGTTGTTGACAATATTTCCTGATTCACAAGACTTCACCTAAAATTTCCTTCCTAAATCCATCACTCCTCCCCCCACACACCCCGCCAAAAGAAAGCCTTAGCCACTTTTATTTGTTCCATGAATAAACAAACAAAACAAAACAAAGACTTTGAACTTGCACTGAGATTGAGAATACTTCTTCAAATTGACATTCCTTAAATATTTACTCCATATTTACTCAACATCTGGTGGAGAGGTGAAGATCTCTAAGGAGAGACAAAAAGCAGGAAGAGTTCCAATGACAATGTCCTATACCTCCTCTAGACCTCTGAACAGTTCAATGCTCAACTCAGCTGGAGAAGGGAGAGTTAACCAGATCAGCCCACATTGAAAAGCTATGTAATGTGCCTCTGATTGTGGAGGATGGGGCATTGGACATCAAAGAACTCCTTCCAACCATATATAATGTTTCTCTGAGGGTTTTTATAAATATGATGTTCTCCTCCAGCATACATTTCTAATGATGTTTAGTGCCCCTAACAGACTGACATCCAGCATGCCCTTTGTCAGTCAAGAGAAGACAATACCATATCTTGGGCCCTATATGTGACATTCTTGATTTTACAAGGGAAGACTCAGGACATAGAAAATCATTGAAATCCTGATTAAGTCAAAAGTCTCAAAATGGGTTGATGAGTTACAACAGGTGTTTACCTATATTGTCTGCCAGTGCTTGACTGTGGCAGATAATATAGGTAATATAGAATGAGGTTTGAAAGTGACTGCAGACTGTATATATCCTTTTTGTCATTAGATTATGCCTTTAATGAAGGCTGCATTGGGAATAAGAGAAATTCTTGTAAAAGAATTCTATAAAACAATGAAAGTTTAGTAAATGGCAGCTAATGTTTACATTAATATTTCTAGTACTAGAACAGTACCAGAATTAGGAACACATTAAATATTTGATAAATGAATGAAAGTACATTATCTTAAAAGTGTTCATGATTCTTTTTCTGTTTGGGAATGTGTTATTCTCTCAAATTTAAATATGTATGTTGGAATGCTGTGTTAAAGATAGAATTGCATAATAAACATGAAGCTCTCTGTGACCTATAATCTGCCTAGCAAATCTAATATATTATGGGAGTTAGGCTCTTTCAACTTAGTGAAGGGTTTTGAACCAAATGACTTAAGTTGAAAAATTATTATTAATTAATTTATTTGTTATCAAACTGGTTAAGAGGCTGCCTTAGGTGGGGACACAATTAAATTTTGCCTTGTTTTCACAAAATCTCATTCTGTTCTTTTTGACCCTTGGATGGATGATGCCTAAATAAAGAGATATAAAGAGGATTTAAAGGACACATTTTAAGTAATTACAACTTTATGTTACAAGAAATACATATAACTTACTACAATTAGACAACATTTATGGAATATCTAAATATAAAGTATAGTATTAATGAATACCTAATTTGCTCCAGGAATATTACATAGGTATTCTATTTTCATTCTCACAAAAACACATGAAGCAGATATTGTTATATACATTCACCTAAAAAGGAAAGTAAATGAGGGAGGATGCTAGGTGAATGCTGGGGTAAACAGGAGAGCTCAGGTCATGTCCTGAGAAGGTAGCTTCTACTCATCTCCGGCAAATTGCCTCTTTGAGGGACAAAATCCCTAGTTTTTGCTATCACTTTTGATTTTTCAAGGGAAGTAAGATATTGGATTTTTTATGTGGCTCTTTCTAATCTTGCTATTGTTGTCAATTTCATTTAATAAAAATAATAAAATCAACATTGAAGAGTTGAGGTTAACACAATTATTGAAGGTCTTATCCAGTTTACACACTCCAGCTGTACTACTCTGCTTTCCATAACACTGTGCCTAATCTGTTGCTTGATTATTCGTTTCTGTGCTCTCTCTAATCTCCTCTGACTTAGATGAAACCATCTGAAGTTGGCACTTGCAACATGAGCTCAATAAAGAAAACCCAACTCTCTATATTAATTAGATATTGCTATAATAATGCTACATAACAAACAACTATAAACTATTAGTGTCACACAACAAGCATGCATTTATTTATTGCTTATGAGTTTGTGGATCAGCTGGGGAACCTAGGCTTGAGGCTGCAATATTTGAGGCAGCTCTGCTGCATGTTACCAGTTAGCTATATGTTCCTCCTGTAGGTGTCTATCACCATTCCTCAAGAACTGGGAGACTAGACAGGGCATGTTTGCTTCATGTGATAGCAGAAGCCCAAGAGGAAACATGCAACATTTTTTGAAGAATAGACTTGAGATCGGCAGACTATGGTTTCAATCTACTTATCATTGGCCAAACAAATCACACAGCTAAGCCCAAAGTCAAGAAATGGGACATTCATTCTTTCCAGGATAGGTCACAGCAAGAGTGTGGATACGGACTGAGAGGAAGGCTAGAAGCGTAGGATCCAATCATTCAATATGCTCCAGTTCCTTGTCATCATTTTAGAGACAGTTCACTGATTTTACCCAAAACATGTCAAGGTCTTGCCCAGGAGTATTTTCTGGATCCTCTGGAATCTTTCTTTTTTCTATTTGACAACGAACCAATGCTTACACTGTAGCAACCCTCCCTTCATTTTCCCATTTCTCACTAACACTCTATAATCTTGTCATTCTTATTTTATGTTCTTTCTAACAAAACTGGTTAAACTTCCTGTTTTATTTTTATATAATGCTTCTTACTTATATTTGCTTCCTTTAAAAGGCCCAACATACTAAAAATGTAGCATAGTATAAAAAGTCATTAAATTATCCTACTGTATTAAACATAGAAACTTAGAGTAAAGAAAGAGAAATTAACATTGTATCAATACCAAAAAGTTTGTATATATACTTATATCTTAGCCATACAGTAGCATCAGTGCAGCTGAATCGCAAGCTTTATTTATTATTCATGGCATAGTATTCTTGTATTTGGATCAAAAATTTGAAAAGCTGTTCCATTATTTTATATGGATTAAGTATAATTAAAAACTAACACATATATGCTTTTTAAAAACATAAATATAGCAGAAAATAACATTATGCATCGAAAACTTTAAGAATGGCTTTACTATTTGACTCAAAAATTCTACTCCAAAGAAATTATAATAGGGAAATGAGGAGATATGGGCTTATGTATTTATTTTTAAGAATGTTCATTGTATTTTTCATTATAGTAAACAGAAAAAATATAAACTTCAAGCATTTTGGAATTTTAATGTGAATTTCATCATGTTCATACAAGGAAGCACTCTTTGAAAATGTTGAGTTAAGTGGACAATGGGCATAATTTTATTTGAAGGAGGATAACACATTTTCAAAATTGAACTCAATATTTTTAGAATTTTGCAGGAAATCACAGATTTTATTGATATTCTTATAAAAGCTATAAACTATTTAAGACAGATACACTCATGTATACAAACAACAAAATGGCCTGCAGGTTTTTTTTTGGGGGGGTGGGTAATTCTGGAAGACAATTTGGGATACTGGGTAAAGGAAACCTGATATATATATATATATATATATATATATATATATATACTTATTATGACTTCCTTAAAAAACAATCTGTATCTAGTTCTTTATTTACAAAACTTGTATACACACATATAAAATGCTTAGGAACTTCAGCAGCAAGGAGGGCAAAGATTTTGCAAATAGATTTCCTTTCTGTTACAAACACAGAGAAATGCTGAATAATACCAAGTCCTTATACACACATATAAAGCTACACTAGTGAACAGCATTTAATTGGGGGGGAAAATGACATCTGCAGGTGTAGAAACAAAGGGAAACCAAAATCCAGAAGAGAAATGATCACTGGCATTACAACAGTCCGTTGAAGTTTAGAGGAAGATCTAAACTGTACCCCTGGTTTTTAATGGTCTTGCATATAGAAGATGTGACCTCTGACCTGAGCAAACCATGAGAACCAGACCTGAGACTACTGGACAAAGGTCTTCCAGGGACAATGGATTTGATGGAGCTGGATTTATTTTCTTATTTTGTGTTAAGTAATAAAGCATTTTTAATTTGGGGGGATCTGGTCACTCAGGACTCAGAGGTTTGGGGTGTTCTTGACTAGGGACAAATATGTAGGTAAGTGAGTGGACTTTGTTCTGAAAGAATAGACACCAGAGCCTGAAGATATACATTGTGGATAACAGGTTTCTTTGTGTTTTTTTTTAAATATATTTTATTGATTTTTTACAGAGAGGAAGGGAGAGGGATAGAGAGTTAGAAACATCAATGAGAGAGAAACATCGATCAGCTGCCTCCTGCACACCTCCCACTGGAGACGTGCCCGCAACCAAGGTACGTGCCCCTGACCGGAATCGAACCTGGGACCCTTCAGTCCACAGGCCGACGCTCTATCCACCAGCCAAACCGGTTTCGGCAGATAACAGGTTTTTAACTGTCTGTGCCTAAATATGTACAGAGAAGTTAGAGATGAGATATCCAATTTCACATAATGTCTAAGTTTTACTAGAATACCTTTCACTTCTGCCTTCCCCCAAATAAATCAAGAGCCCACAGATACTTATTGGTTAGAGATTCTTACCCCTTACAAAAACAAACACTGTGGTTTCCTCCTGGAAATATTTTCAGTGGACTCACAATTTTATCCAAGCATCTTCAATATTTCCCAGTTAAGATAAAAGTAAAAGTAAGGTTGCTGCAAAAATACAGCTGCCACTGTGAATCCAGTAGAGCTGAACAATAATGCATGAGTACCTCCCCTTGCCCAAAGCCAGTCTTTAAGAGAATCTTGAATGAACGAATAATGTACAAGCAAGAGAGTGTGGTTCATGGGTCACTGCAGAGCTCACTGAGATTGACTTAACTACCAAATATATTCAGTGTGTTCTAAGTCAGTGAAAATTTGTGATAAATATAAACCTGAAGTCAAAATCTAATCAAGACACCACCAACAAGCAATCGAATTGACAGAATTGGAATAAACTATGTACCAAATAACAAGGCTGATTTATAAAACAATGCAATTGGTACTATATAACTTTTAAGGCAAAATGCTGACTGATACAGGTGCGCTAAGCATTGTGATTTAGAAATGTCAGGTAGCTACAGAAATGGGAGAAATAGAAATACCTTCAGAAGTAACAAGGATGGTTTTTATATATGGTTTAGAATCAGTCTCCTTATTTTTAGCCATTTATAACACTATGCGTTCAGGAGTTAAACTAACTGAAGTTGAAATCCATCCTTTTCCTCTTACAAGCAGTGTAACTTTGGACACATTACTTATTTGATTTTCAATTTCTTCATCTGCAAATGAAAGTGATCATCCTCTCTGTCCCAGGGTAGTGTTGGTGATTGAAAAGGTGCTTCCTGTGGTGTTGGATACAAGAATCACTCAGTAATGTGAGCTAACTTCAAGTGAGTTCTCTGAACTTTTTTATATGTATCACATTATTCTGCTCTCAGTCATTGCTAAAATGTTCTTTATTCCTTTAGTGTGAAACTATATAAATTTCTGGGATGTCTATGTGAGAAGGCAGAACTTCAAGAGATACTAGGTCATCCTGGCACACGCTTCTCATTAGCATTCATTGAAGAAGCAATTCATGGTAGGTAAAATTGTGCTCAGTATACATTAGATTAATTTTTATAATATAACTAGAGATCCAGTGTACAGGGGGTCTTTCAGCCTGGCCTATAGGATTGGGCTGAAACAGGCTCTCTGACATCCCTTGAGGGGTCTCGGATTGTGAGAGGGCGCAGGCCAGGCAGAGGGACCCCACCGGTGCACGATCGGGGCTGGGAGGGACAAGAGAGGTTGGCCAGCTGGGGAGGGACCACAGGAGGGCTCCAGGGTGTGTTCGGACCATCTTGGTCAGTCCCAATTGTCCAGACCTCAGCATCAAGCTAACCTACCGGTTGGAGCATCTGCCCCCTGGTGGTCAGTGCACATCGTAGCGACTGGTCGACAGATTAATCTCTTCCTGCCCTCTCCCCTCCCCACTTCCCTCTGAGATTCATCAGTCTGTCCCATGTTTCCATTCCTGTGGTTTCTGCTCCTGCTTTGAGCATCTGCCGTTTGGTGGTTAGTGCACATCATAGCTACCGGCTGGTCGGCTGGTTGGCTGGTTGCTTAGGTTTTTATATATATAGATATGCACAATAGTGACTCTCTATGGAAAGAACAAAGAGAATAGGGAGAGGCAATATTCAAAGTATAAGTGAATAAAAGTGACTCATAACTGAAGAAAGACACAAACCTGAAGCAATGCAATGAGTATCAAAATGGTTAAAGAACAAGCCCATATTTCAAAGTTTCATTTAAAAAAATCTTATTAATATAAAAGACAAAACCCCTAAAATCTAAAAAATACTGTCTACTACATTGACAACCTTACAATCAAGCACAATATTGAAAATCAAACAGTGGAAGCATATATTTAATGTACTGAGATTTAAAAAAATCTGTCACTCTAGAATTGTACATCCAGTTAGTATTTCAATCAAGAGTGAGGTCAAAATAGACAATGCCAGTCAAAGGAAGAGATAATTTGCCACACACAGGTCTTGCTGAAAGAAATACCAATAGAAGCATTTTAAGAGAATGAAATTTATCTCAGAAAAAAGTTCAGTATAAAATATAATAAAGAACAAATAAATTAGTGAATGTATTATCTATAAAGAGCATTGATGATAATGACTAAGTTTGAAGGTTTAAATTTCAAAATATAGATATGAAAGATGGACACATTGTTTTTTAAAAATTATAAGGTTTTTGTATTGGGGGGAGAATAACAGAGATATTTATTAAATTAAACATGGTTAAGATTAAGATAAGTATTTGTTAAGGCAAGTATTAAACCATTAAATCTAAGTGACTTTTATTACTTTCATTAAACAAACAGATATAAAACAGATATCACTGAGAGTGATAATTAGATTGGTATCATTTCTCGAGACTGTAGAGAAAAAGGCAAAGAAGAGTGGAACATGGGACAAAAGGGGACGTAGCCAAAAGTGATGGTTATAAGTAAAAATAAATAAATAAATAAGGTAAGAATTCTGTGTCAGTCTTATCAAACTAAGTAGAGGAGTATAAAGAAAATCTGACTAATAAAAAATGAAAAATAATTTTCAAAAAAGCGAAGGAAGCACAGTATAGAAAAAAACACACACAAAATAAGGTAACGTGTCCAAACATATTAGTCTCAAAAAAATGTAGGTGAATGAAACTTCATTGTTTAAAATCAGAGATTTTCCAATTGAATTTTTTAAAGCTATAATATGCTTATAAGATATGCCCAAACATAAAGGTCCCTTTAGTAAAATTAAAATTAAACATAAATAGAAGGTATCAAGTCTTCTTATAAAAGGTTATATGGTAATATTAAAATGAGGTAACACTGATTGTAAGTAAAATATATTTATAAAGTGGGTTATTATTAGCATGTTAGCTATGCAAAGGTGGAATTTTTTCTGCTGTATTGATCAATATATCCTAAGTGTCTAGAATAGCACCTGGCACATAGGTGCTCAGAATATTTTGAGTGAATATTGAATAAATATTAATATAAAAATTATCAAGGAGTTAGTCCAATTCTGAATCTATATGTCATTAATAACCTCAAAATATAAGTGAGTACACCTCTTATTACATGAATATAATTGGGTATATGCACACACACACACAATTTTAGAAAAAGAAAAAATCAATAAAAACAATTAGGAAGAAACTATAAACCTTGCAAAGAAATTCTCACTACCATCTGCCAGACTGTGCCACCTGTTTGAGCTAGACACTGTGACTGCTAAAGTACAGGTACTGTGACTCATACCAATAACACTGTTGTGTAACATCCAGCTTGTAATATATATTTGCTTATTTAATAATGGCATGAGTGCACAGATAAATCAGTCATCTTGTTTAGCTGTCCCTGATGCCAAAAGGACAAGGTGATCTTCAAATTCTGTTTTCAGTGTGATTATGTTGCTGTCTCCTCCACATTCTTCAATAGCATCTGGTGAGCATGCGATGTGAATTGTTAATTCACTCTAGTTGTAAAATTGGTCCAGGTTCAGCAGAGAGTATAGGAGCAGCTGGTAAACAATACGAGATCCCACAGGCTTCACTAGCTAAATATACTTCAACAAGATGCCTGACTCATTTTTCCCCTCATGCTTTTCTCTTATCCAGTGATGCTGCAAAATTTGGCAAGCGTTTCTAGACAGAAAGCTAGGGTTATGGTGTGTGAGGGGGCAAGATTCCAAATCCAAAAGAAATAGCACAGCTCTGAAAAATAGTCTGGTAAGACTGAGACACGGAACTCTGATCTTATTCCTTTTCTTATAACTAGCATATGTGGTTACACCTATGATGACCTCATGGTACCCCCTCTGTACCATTTTTCAGTCCTCTGTGCCTTTTTCTTCCACATAGTATAGAAAAACAATGCCAATGTAGTTATTACTCTCAACAATTTTATCTTTTTGTTTAATGAAAAAATAATCTAAGCCACTAAAACTTAGCTAGTAAAGATGTGTAGGTACCATCATCACCCCACCAGGCTTACAGTTTAAAACGCGGGTTAAATATATATTAGGACCAGATGAGATCTGTTTTGCAATCACCAAGTATTCCACTTTGTTTGCATATTGTCTTTGCAGTGTCACAGACTGGAGTTGTGTCCAGGTGGACACCTACTTAAGCTGTCAGAATGAGCTCTGAATCCTCATTAACTGTTGTGGGGCTGTGTGTGTATGTGTGTGTGTGTGTGTGTGTGTGTGTGTGTGTGTGTTGATTAAAAACAGTCTTTTTTCAATTTAATGATTTTATTTTCATACCTTAGAGTAAAATCCATACCAATATACTTATTAGAGTAAATTATTTGAACATATTTCTGATATCACTCTTTTTTCATATTTTTTAATTTTATTGTTTAAGGTATTACAAATAGTAGTACATATGTCTCTTTTTTTTCCCCCACTGACCTCCCCCCGGCCTCCCCTACCCCCCGGCACTTGCCCTCGTCACCCCGCCCCAGTTGTCTTGAGTCTGTTGGTTGTGCTTATATGCATGCATACAAGTCCTTCAGTTGGTCTCTTACCTCCCCAACCCTCCCCTACCTTCCCACTGTAGTTTGACAGTCTGTTTGATGCTTCTTTGCCTCTCTCTATTTTTGTTCAACAGTTTGTAATATTCTTTATTATCCATAAGTGAGTGAGATCATGTGGTATTTATCTTTCACTGACTGGCTTATTTCACTTAGCATAATGCTTTCCAGATCCATATCACTCTTAAAGGCAAGGACCACTAGATGATGCTAACATGAGGAAGAATAAATAATGAAAATGTAGTTGCTAATATGGATGTAATGTGGTAGGAAAATAAAAACAGCTACAACTATGCAGTATTTCCCCAGAGAAAACCATTTCATTTCATTATCTAAGGTAGTGTCCAGAATGTCTGCAAAGGAGCTTTGTGGTTCATTTACTCCAGAATACTGAAATGAACTTTGTGATCTTTCAAGACAGAGAGTACCACTGGCTCAACAGTGAGATTAAAAACCAGCACTTCTCTCAAGGAGAGACACATTTCTATCACATGCTTATGTGCTTTGGTGAAATTACCAGGTCCTCCTGAGGATGTCATAATTAATTAGAACTCTATTTTAAAAATAACATCCACTAGCAGAAGAATAGCTTCTCAAGACAACAATATGAATAGAAAAGGGCAATTTTATCAGAGACTCAACTTCCTGATGTTTGGTTATCTAGTTTAAAGAACTATTAAGAAGTCTCGGAGGACATGTCCATTACTTACGCAAAAATCAAAGTAACAAGAGTTGGTGAAGCAACAAAAATGGTCTCACCTATTTGAAACAAAATGTACCAATATGCTCATTAAAACCAAAACTGCATCTCCTTGGGGTACCACATAAGTCATGGCAGGGAGTAATTAGCCCAGTTGGGATTAGAACATTAAACCAACCTATTGGGTTGTGGAACATGGAAAATGGGTCCCAGAGCTGAATCTTGATTAGAGTTCAAATTAATCACATGGGTACTGGACTTGTCAGGGTGATCACTTGGCAATGTATATAAATGTCTAATCACTGAGTTGTACAGCTGAAACTGATATATAATTTATGCCAAATGTAACTGAAATATACACTTAAAAATAAAATTAAAATTTTTCTGTATTGTAAGGTAAGAGAAATATTGGAAACATAGGTATCTTTATGGTTTGAGAGAGGCCTGGGGGTCTGAGATAGGCTGCTTTCAGAGGAGGGAGGAAGCCTGCATGATATTACGGTGGATCGACACTGTTAAAGGTTGGGTTCACTGGAAGCAGATGCTAAGATGGAGTCTAGGGTACAAGGTTTATTAGGAATCAACACCTGTGAAAAGAAGGGTAAGAAGCAGGATAAGAAGAAGGAATTGTTGACAACAAAGCCTCAGGCAGGGACCTTTGGACTGATCATTGCCTGTGAGAGTTGTCTTGCAATGAGCTGAAATGGCTGTTTTCCCTGACTCTTCACCAGGAGCTGGAAGGGTAAGAGGCGGAGCTAAGGTGCCCCCTCTGGCTAAGGCAGATCCTGCAGACCTGGCAGCTGCAAGCAGTCTGCTGATAACTCTCCTTACACCTGGACAGCAAGGCCTTTCTTGAAGCAGAATCGGCCAGTGTCCTGTGTCTATCAGAGAAGCCTATGGAGAAAGTGTCCCTCTAAGAGATTCCTGTGCAGTGAAGGTCCAAAAAACATCAGACAAGGATCAAGTTGGTGTCGTTTCACATTTCATGGTTATTCACATAGCTGGTCCTTTGCCCTATCCTGACTGACTAACCCAGAAGAGTTCTCTTCGTGTTCTCTAAAGAACACTAAATTTAATTTTAGTTAGAATTCATTACAAGCACTTGTTGAAAATAAAAATGATGAACTGTGATCTCATGGAGTCTGGTTCCTGGGAATAGTGATGAGTGCAGGGCTAGCATTTTTCCACATCAGCAACGCTGACCTGAGTGATATGCTGTTGGTGCTGGAGTAGGCAGGTGGAAAGACATGAGCCTGGAGAGGCGGGGAGGGGCAGCTGGGGCTTGGGGGAAATAACTGTGAGACTGACAATCTGAAAGTAGACAATGGAGGTGGCAGGACCGATTCAGAGCACCTCTAGGATGTGGTCTCAACTGTAGCTTAGCACCTAGGTGAAGGAGCCTTGTAGCTTAAAGATACATTTTTTTGAGACATGAGTGGAGGGATGACTAGCTCCGGGCCTAGGGGCATTCCAGCCTTGGGCTATAAATCCTCTAAACTCCCAAATATGGGGCACTCGGTTAGGTCTCAGCCAACTGAGCTGCCTGCTCAGGGCACTTGGTTGGGTTTCGGCCAGCTGAGCTGCCCATTCAGGTCCTATCTGGAATGTATTGCTTTCCTTCGAATAAATCCTCACCTGATTTTGCTCTTATTTGTTGTCTCTTGTTTGAATTCATTCCTACAGGCAAGACAAGAACTTGTGGCCCAGAGGTTATCTCTGGCCAGAGACCCCCTTGTCCATGGCTGACACTGGTACCATGCCCTTGGAGGAAAACATCCCTAAAGCTTCAGTAAACCCCACTACATGCAACAGTCCTGAGCTTCGGAGTCTGGAAGAAGAGGCCTTGTCCGGGAAAGGGCAGGAAGGAGCAAAAGGAGACCTCCCCCTGCAGAGCACAGCAAACAGTAGTTAGGAGGCAAGGGCCAGGCAGGCGTCAGGGGCAGTATGAACAAGTGTGTCTTTGACAACTGTTCCAGGGTAGATGATCTTTGGGAGAAGAGAGCAGATGCTTCTAAAAACACAAATGATGTGCCACAAGATGCATATATTACATCGGGCAATGACAATATAAGATGGAAGGGAAATATGAGACTTCAAAGTATCAGTTACCAAGTGTCTTTAGCTGATATAACAAGCCTCAGGATTTCCCTCTTACAACGTGGTCAGCATAATACATGTCTATTTAAGCCTATCTTTTACTTAGCTTATAACGAATTCTTATAACACATATCTAAATATAGAATAGTACAGCTCTGGAACCATGAGAAAGTGTTAAGCACTACTAGTTAAGTTTCTTTCAGCAGCTTTAAAACTTTCTATTCATTATTCAAAAGACAGTTCTGTATTATCAAGCATTATATATCTTCATTTATGCCCTGTGAATAAATTTGACACATTTATCTAGAGCGCTGAATAATTTAGTGAACTGAGACCATTTGAGACTGAGCAACACTTATATTTGAAATGCCTGAGTTTTTATGGATTATTTAGATTAAACCCAGAAACAGTGACAGAACTGTATTAACAACCAAAAAATAGAGATGTGTGAATATTTAATATCTGCTTAATTTTCCATATTTAGCAAAAGTCTACATGCTTTTTATATAATACCACACACAAAATATTTGAAATGCTTAAAAGAATGCAGAACATTCATTTTAAATAAAATATATTTTCTTGCTTTTAATCATTAATATTTAAAAAATGTGTTGCTTCACTAATCTCAAACTGGTCATTCATATATTAGAATGTAGAATGAGGTGCTTAGAAGGCACTTAGTGACATGCTTAATTTGATATGACCTTGATCCTTTTGTTAAATCATAGAAGTTATGATTCTAAAATAATTTAGTAATTGATGATAACAACATGATCTTGATGAGCTCGTTTTTATCAAATACAGCTGCCTGCTCTGTTACCCAGGAAATTCACAAATTAAAAAGAACTGTATTTGGGAATCTTCCATCTACGGCAGTGACAGCTCTGTTGAGTGGCTTCCACTTAGCTGGGTTACTGCACTGGTCTAAGACACTGGAAAATCGCACTGCCTGGTGGTCTAGGTGCAGAGAACCTTTTCCACAGGAGACCACACACTTGTACACTCATGCACTTCTGCTCCATCAATGATACCGTCCACCAACGAGTCAATTTTGTATGTAAAAGACTCTCCAGGGAGCCTGTAGCAGACACTCCCATTATATTAGTGTCTTTCTCTTTTTCCTTCTCTTCTAGGTAAGAAAGCCAGACATTGTTAAAGGAAGAAATATAGCAAACTGCATTATCATTATGGCATTAATGTAGTATTAAGGAATACACTGAATATAAAGTATCACATAAAAACAACAAAAAATAAAAAAATAAAAAAATAAAGTATCACAATATATAGAAACAAAGAGTATATTATGTTATATTATATTATTATATTATATTATATTATATTATATTATATTATATTATATTATATTATACTAGAGCCCCGGTGCATGAAATTCGTGCATAGGGGTGTGTAGCCCTCAGCCCAGCCTGCACCCTCTCCAATCTGGGACCCCTCGAGGGATGTCCAACTGCCCATTTAGGCCAGATCCTACCGGGCATCCCTCTCACAGTCCAGGACTGCTGGCTCCCAACTGCTCACCTGCCAGCTTTCCTGATTGCCCCTAACTGCTTCTGCCTGCCAGCCAGATCACCCCCTAACCATGCCCCTGCCAGCCTGATTGATGCCTAACTGCTCCCCTGCCAGCCTGTTTGCCCCTAACTACCCTCCCCTGCAGGCCTGGTCACCCCTAACTGCCCTCCCCTGCAGGCCTGCTCACCCCTAACTGCCCTCCCCTGCAGGCCTGGTCACCCCTAACTGCCCGCCCCTGCAGGCCTGGTCCCCCCCCAACTGCTCTCCCCTGCAGGCCTGGATCCCCTCCAACTGCCCTTCCCTGAGGCCCAGTCACCCCCAACTGCCCTCCCTTGCAGGCCTGGTCCCTCCCAACTGCCCTCCCCTGCTGGCCTGATTGCCCACAGCTACCCTCCCTTGCAGACCTGGTCCTTCCCAACTGTCCTCCCCTGCTGGCCATCCTTTGGCAGCCATCTTGTGTCCACACTAAGTCAGTCATCTTTGACCACATGGGGGCAGCCATCTTGTGTGTTGGAGTGATGGTCAATTTGCCTATTATTCTTTTATTAGCTAGGAGGATTAGATAGAATAGAGGCCTGGTGCATGGGTGGGGGCTGGCTGGTTTGCCCTGAAGGGTGTCCTGGATCAGGGTGGGGGTTCCCTTGGGGCGTGGGGCGGCCTGGGCAAGGGGCCTGTGGTGGTTTGCAGGCTGGCCATGACCCCCGGTGACCCAAGCAGAGGCCCTGGGATCTGGGATTTATTTATCTTCTATAATTAAAACTTTGTAGCCTTGAGTGGAGCCAAGCCTCCTGCTCACTCAGTGGCTGCAGCCATTTTTGTTGGGATTTATTTATCTTCTATAATTGAAAATTTGTAGCCTTAAGCGGAGGCCAAGGCAGGCCACGGCAGGCGGAAAGCTTGGCTTCCTCCATTGCTGGGGAAACCCAAGCCTCCTGCTTCTCTGTGGCCGCAGCCATCTTGGTTGGGTTAATTTGCATACTCGCTCCTGATTGGCTAGTGGGCGTGGCTTGTGGGTGTAGCGGAGGTACAGTCAATTTGCATATTACTTTTTTATTATATAGGACTAGAAGCCCGGTGCATGAAATTCATGTACCGGAGGGGGCATCCCTCAGCCCGGCCTGCACTCTCTTGCAATCTGGGACCCCACAGGGGATGTCCAACTGCCAGTTTAGGCCCAATCCCACAGCAGGATTGGGCCTAAACCAGCAGTCGGATATCCCTCTCACAATCTGGGACCACTGGCTCCTAACAGCTTGCCTGTCTGCCTGATTGCCTCTAAGCAGTCGCCTACCTGCCAGATCACCCCTAACTGCCTCTGCCTACCTGCCTGATTGTCCCTAAACAGTCACCTACCTGCCTGATCATCCCTAACCGCCTCTGCCTGCCTGCCTGATCACCCCTAACCACTCACCTGCCTGCCTGATTGCCCCTAATTGCACGTCTGCCTGTCTGATCACCCCTAACCACCTTTCCCTGCCTGCCTGATTGCCCCTAACCAGTTGCCTGCCTGCCTGATCACCCCTAACCAGTCACCTGCCTGCCTGATTGCCCCTAACCCCTCTGCCTGCCTGCCTAATCACCTCTAACTGCTCACCTGCCTGCCTGATCTCCCCTAACTGCCTCTGCCTCAGCCCCCGCCACTGCAGCTTCATCTGGAAAGATGTCCAGAATGACATCCGGAAGGTTGATTGGCTGTCTGGTCTAATTAGCATATTATGCTTTTATTATTATAGATTACATTACATTATATTATACTAGAGGCCCAATGCACAAAATTCTTGCAAGAGTAGGCCTTCCTTCCCCCAGCTGCCAGCACTGGCTTCCCTCTGGCATCCGGGACCTGAGCTTCCTTCCGGCTGCCAGCAGGCACCCGGGACCCAGGCTTCCCTTGCAGCCCTGGCTTCATCCAGAAGGTTGTCCAGTCTAATTAGCATATTACACTTTTATTATTATAGATTATGTTATTATGTTATGCTATTATTTTACATTACACAAGAGACATAATGCTTAAAATATAACATTGGAAGTTCCATGGGTCTCCTACCATCTTTGAGCAGGAAAGAGGTCATAGATGATTACCTAATCTCAAGGAACACAATGAAAAAATTAGAAAACAGACTCAGAGTGGTTATTAATATCTATAGATTACTTATTTTGGATCAGGTGCTGTGTTGATTATTTTATATACATTCTTTTATGTCATTCTCAAAACCACCCTGTGGGAATTGTTATTAGTATATGAGAATTACTTCCTTCATCTTATAGATGAGCAAGGAAGTCTTGATAAAAGTTATTCAGTTATTAGCTGCAGAGATGAAAATCAATTCTGTGTTATATAAAAACTCACTTTTTTTGCTTTTTCAGATTTTGTAAAGGGTCCAATAAAGATTTTAATTAAGTTGAGGGGAGGTAAACAAGGTAGTGTTCATTTATGTTAGTTTTAATTAAGAGAGGGATTTACTGTGATAAACTCAATGACTTCAGGGAACAGGCAGGAGACCTAAATATGTGAAGGAATAATGGTTATTACAGTGCATTGTGTATGTTTTAGCTTACCTAAAGGCATGCCCATTCAATTTTAAAAAATTGGACTGACCCAATACAGCATTTCTGCTGGAGGGCTACCAATTGGCAAGTTCTGGAGGAAAGCAAAGACAACAGATTTGCAAAAAATAAGTCTGGAAAACATTCTTGGCTTGAGATGGAGGCATTATAATATGTGGGAAAGATACAATAAAGAGATAAACAATAAGAGCAAAAAACTAGGGGAGCAGCTGGTTTAACCATATCAAACAAATATCTATAACTAGAGGCCCAATGCACAAAATTTGTGCAAGGGGCTCAGCCCTTGCAGCTGCAGCTTCGTCTGGAAGGTCATCCAGTTTAATTAGCATATTACGCTTTTATTATTATAGATAATAAAAGCGTAATATGCTAATTAGACCGTACATCCTTCTGGATGTCCTTCCAGATGACCTTCTGATCGAAGCTGGGGCTGTGAGGGTGGCAGCCACCATGGCGGGCAGGGGCCGAGGTGGAGGCCGGCAGCCACCATGGTAATGGGAGCTGAGGCAGCTGCAGTGGCAGCAGGGGCCAAGCCCCTTGCACGAATTTTGTGCATCGGGCCTCTAATTTACTTATTTATAGGGAGGGCAGTAAAAATAGAGAGAAGCAAAGAAAGAAAAGTTTTGGTTGTAGTCCTTAAATGCCAGTGTGAGTATTTGAATTTTATCTGAATGAGAAAGGATCACACTTAGACATGTGCCAAAGAAACCTCCTCTCTGTGCTAGGCATGCTTTCTGTATATTAATTACATCTTCCTAAGAGCCTTTACAATTTAAATATTGGATAACAGGGAATTATAAAAGATAAGTAACTTCCACAGTGTCACTAGGCAGAAAGTCGGTGAGCCAAAATTCAGACCACAACTGTTCAATTTCAAAAAGAAACCATACCACATGGTTTTTTATAGGAAATACTAGATCTAGATATCAGTATACTAGTAAAGGACTTCTGCAATTGGTCAAGGATTGAATTTAGAAATCCTTGGTTAAGATGGTGACTATGAGACCAAATGTTGCATTTTATTAAAAATAACATTAAATATAATAACAACACCACTCTAAGTATTTTTCATATAATAGCTAATTTTACCTCAAAAGAAATGTATGTAACAAGTACTATAACTCGCATCATTTGCCATTTTATAGATAAGAAAACTGAGGCACTAAAGACTACATAACTTGTTTAAAGTTAAGCAGATAGAAATGCTAAAATATGAATTTTAAATCTTTAAATCAAACCAATTTGTTTGACTTATCAAACAAATTTCAAACCTTTATATCAAACCAATTTGTTATCCAATATTTAAAGTGTAAAGGCTCTTATGAAGATGTAATTTTCAGAAGGCATACCAAGCACAGAAAAGAGGTGTTTCTGGCACATCTCAACAAAAGTAAAATATGTTGATCATTTGAGGGAAATGTGAAAATGGAAAAGACCTTCATACATATTAGTTTTCATTCAACATAAATATGTCTTCAATAGATCAGTTCAAGTAGAGAAGCACAATAATAATGAGGTCAAATTTCTCTATTCAAATGCTCAAGGAATTGTATCTTCATCTTAAATGGCATTTAGAGTCTTCCCCTCTTATCTCCATCAAGTATCTCAAAACTGCAGGGAAATCTGACTGGGAAAAGTTGGTGGAGCAAATTGCACCTATGAAATGAATCCAGTGAGGCCTGGCTAGACAAGAGAGGAGCTGTGTGATCCTCATATAATAAACACGGCTCCATTTCTCTGCACGTCCCACTGCTTGTCAACTGGATCTGGAGTGATATGGTCCAGTTTCCTATCAGTTTGTGAAATCAAGTGTTTCCCCTCTCTAATCACTATGTAAATAATCACTGTGTGAATAATTGTAAACTAGGGGTACAAAGCAGGCATATAGTATTTCTTCTGTAGCCTTCCTTTCTTCCTCTTTCACAAGCTTTGGTAGATAAACATTACAGAAACATTTATATGTGGAGATGTTGAGTACTTTCCTTTAACAAAAACATTTAATGTAGGAAGAGACTCTTTAGAATGTTTCATTTCCATAACTCTGATATACATTTCAAATTCAGAGTTGCATCCACAGGAGGAAAAAAAAAACCACCGCCATTAGCCAGTGACAACAACTTCACTCTTAATGGAAACACTAGATTACTGCTTTCAAAACTACACCATACAAACAACGTTAGTTTCTTTAAGCAAGGATGAGCAGCCTTTTATAAAAGGAACATACGTTATTTTCATTTGCCCTAAATGACACGTGGAAAGTAAGAAGATCCTACCATTAAATAGACAAACTATTGCAAGATATGAAATCTAATACAAAGAGTAATTTGTACAGTTCCAGTTTCAAAACTAGAATATGGAATATTACTCATAATAAACAAGGAAGGGGAAGGAAATTCGGCTTAGTGCACAAAAAGAAGGTAAAAAAAATCTGGTAAGAAAAAAATGCTGAGTGAATATAGAGTGAATGGTGAATGAAAGGCAAAATCATTGGATTTATCTACATTGCCTCTGAAGAAAATTAGAGGAAGAAAGTTGGTAAATTTCTTGTTACATAAACTTAAGAAAATATTCCATATTAGTATGTTACAGTGCTTTTGATTATTAGTGACAAAATCAGACTGTGGCCGCCTTAAGCCAAACAGGGTATTTATTAGAAGGAGGTAAGGCCTATTTCAGAAAACACTGAAAAGCCACATGAGCAAGCCACAGGAAAAGCAGACACCTGGAAACCTCACTGGTACTCTAGGGATGTTAATAAAACTTTCCTTTAGAAAATCCCAATACAGTTGTAAGTTTTAAAATTCCAAGCCTCTTTATCCCTCGAATCTGAATTTTACATTTGAGTTGGGTGTACATTTTTTGTTCAGCCAGATTTGGGAAGAGGACTGTCAGGTAGGAGAGAATAGGCAGCTGGTGTCTACTTCTGTTTGAGGGAAAATTCCTGAGACAAGATTTTGAGCTGGAAATTTCTACCATGAATGTAATTATTAAAAAATAAATTTAAAAAGAGAGAGACACATGAGCATTAAATTGGGTTTCAAATTCAAGCATAATCTATCTGCAATACTAAATGTATTATAGAAAACTAATGAAATTACTGTAAAAATATAGACATGGAATTGTTACCACTTCTTTAATGTCTTTACTCAAGAAATTCTGAATATATTTTAAAATACATTCATTTATTGTACATATTTATTTTGTATAAACTAGGTTGTATTCCAAAAATATAGAAAAATTTGGAATATCCTATATAATAAAAGGCTAATATGCAAAGCAACCGAACGGTGGAATGACCAGTCACTATGACATGCACTGACCACCAGGGGGCAGATGCTCAACACAGGAGCTGCCCGCTGGTGTTAAGTGCACTCCCACAGAGGGAGCACCTCTCAGCCAGAAGCCGGGGTCACGGCTGGTGAATGCAGTGGCAGTGACCGGAGCCTCTCCTGCCTCTGCAGCAGCGCTAAGGATGTCCGACTGACTGCTAAAGCCTGTTCCCTGTGAGCAGGCCTAAGACAGCAGTTGGACATCCCCTGAGGTCTCCCAGACTGCGAGAGGGTGCAGGCCGGGCTAAGGGATCCCCCGGAGTGCACAAATTTCCTGCACTAGGCCTCTAGTAATAAAATAAATACCTCTTCTTGCTATCTAGATATGACCCATATTTTATGATGCAAATTATTAACCTTATTCTATAGTTCTTTTAGATCTCATTTTTAAAGAACTAAGAAAGTTTCAGATATAATTGAACCATCCCTTTCCCATTCCTCTCCAGAAGTTACCATTTTCCTGAAGTTGGTGTTTACCATTCCCATCCATTATTTTGAATATTTCACATATAAATAGCATATATCACTCTTGTATGTGTTTTAAATTTACAGAAATGTTATTATGCTCATATTACCTATCACCAACTGGTATTTATCATGCAATACCATATTTGTGAGAGTGAGTCATGTTAATACATGTAGTTTTGGTTTATGCAATTTAAATGCTAAACAGAATTCCACTGGATGACTTAACAGCCATAAAGAGATACTGAGATTGTTTACATTCCTACTTCCCGCCTGTCTGCCTACCAAAGGCATAGTACAGTAAGACAGTGTGAAATTACACTAATCAATACAGAAGGTGCTCATGCATGATAGTGCAAATAGAATACAAGAAAAGAAAAGAGAACCTATAAATAGACCCACAAGCATATATGTAGACTTAAATTACAGAAGCTCCTTGAAGATGTGATTCTGAAACCATATGAAAAAAAAAAATGGATTCACAACTGTCTCATATAGTTACTGTATGAAGTTTACAATAACACACACAAAAAATTATATAATTTTAGTTTATGTTTACGGCTTTAGAGTAGAGTGAAGTTTCTTTAAGAACATACTAAAAGAATAGGTGATAAAGAAAAAATGGATAAGCTGGACTTTGTTAACAATTAATACTTCTATTTTTAAAAGGCATAATTAATGATAATAATAAAGGGCAAAAAAAAAAGACTGAAGACATTTATAAGCCATGAAATATACAAAGAATAGTTTTCAAAATATGTGAAGAAATCCTAAAAATAAGAGTAGGACCCATATTCAAAAGTTAATAAGGAGATTGACCTCTGGCCATTCAGCTGTGATGTACTCTCAAGTTACAAACTGTTCCTCTGAGATATTATATTAAATCTAATATCTCTAAAATAAAGGCTTTAATCTTAAAAAAAAGTTAGACAATTTTCTGAAGAGGTAACCTGAATGATCAGTAAACATTTGAAAAACTATAAAACATCACTAGTAATCAGAAAAGAAAAGGTAAAACAAATGGCATTCTACTCCACATCATCAGAGAAAAGTATCAAAGTGTGATATAAACAAATGTGTGTAGTATATATATATGTAGTAACAGTAGTTATATAATGCTGGTCAGATTTCAAACTGGAAAAACCTTCTACCTACATAACAGGCAATATCTATTGTAATTTTCCACACCTAGACCAGCTCTTATAATTAGGCATGATAATAATTTATAAAAATCATAATTACAGCACTGATAAAATCAGAAGTAAAATGTGCATCAATAGGAAAATGGTAAATTTTTTGTTTTCATAAAATGAAATAGTAAACACTAGTGAAAATGGTGAACTAAAGTTACATGAATCAATATAAAGAGAACTACATAAAATAATTTTTAGAATATTCTTAGTTAAGAAATATAGTATGTAACTGATTATAGCAACTTAAAATATGAATTAATGCTACATTTATGTGCATTAATTTGAACTAATGCCATTGCTTAGGATTACATATTCATGTGACACAACTTTAAAAGTATACACAAGAGTGAGAAACACCAAAATCAGCAGATACTTCTGAGGGAGAGGAAGTAGAATGTGATCCAAGATGAATACATAGGAATCTAAAGAGTTTTCAATTATTCTCAATCTTTAGAGGGTATTACTGCTCAATATAGTGTTCTCCATACATTTCTGCATGCTAGAAATATTTCTTACTAAAGCAATAAAGTCACTGACTGATTAGCCTCTCTTCCAAATATAACCCAAGGTAGAGTTAATCATTAAAGTAACTTCTGTGTTTATATTTTAAACATTTAAACAATAAAGTAAAAATAGAATATCTGGAGTAGGCTTAAGTTTCCATTAGAATTTAATACCTGAAAACCAGAAACAACCACAGAAAAATGGGCAAAATCCATGAGCTAAAAGTTCAAAGAACCATAAATGACCTTGCATCTACATGTCCTTCTATATAATCCTATATAATAAAAGGGTAATATGTAAATTGACCCTAACAGTGGAACGACCACTCAACCAGTCACTATGAGGCACACTGACCACCTCTTGGTCCCTCCCCCCAGCTGGCAGGCTCTGGTCGCCTGATGGCAAATGAGGAACTGGCGGTGGGTGGTGGCTGGGGGCGGGGCCGGCTATTGGCAGCTGGGTAAGATGTCCCTGATTGCAGGCCAGGCCTAGGGACCATACCCGTGCTGAATTTCGTGTGCCAGGCCTCTAGTATATTATACTTATGTTATAAAGTATATATTTGTAATTATCTACACATCTTTTTATCTATATCTATATATCAAGTTAGAAAGAAACCAAACTATTATCAGAAACAGTTTAATAGAGATAAGATTTTAGGTAATTTTTTAATTTTATTTTTTAATTCTGTTTTTCCATGATTTTTAAAAATTTATTGATTTGAGAGAGGAAGAGAGAGAGAAAGAGAAACACTGATTTGTTGTTTCACTTATTTATGCATTCATTGGTTGATTCTTATATGTGCACCAATGGGGGGATGGAACCCACAATCTTGGTGTATTGGGATGATGCTATAACCAATTGACCTACCAGGCCAGGGCTAGGATTTTAGGTCATTTTTAATTTGTAATTTTCAAAAATAAATTTTAGCAAACAATAAAAAAAACAAACCCTGACTCTTAATAACTTTTTTCCTAGTTTAAAAAATGCTGCACTGTGACTTCCTTTCTCTTATTCCTTGTGGGTTAACTTTACCCTTTCCTGCCTTATTGCACACTAATAGTGGTGTTCTCGTGAGGTACCCACGTAAATCAAATAAAACCCACTCCATGATGATTTGAGTTGAAATCAATGTTCCAAAAGTAAAGAAATTTAAAAAAATCGATACATAATACATTTGCAAACTCTTTAGAAATGCATTGATTTCTCATTTTTAAAAGAATAATTCAGGTTGGCTGTTGTTGAATATAAGAGTTGGTAATGTTTGCCAAGTTGTTTGCTTTCTTATATGCATGTACATTTACTTTGCAACGAGACCAATTCTAAAAACTGTCCTCAAGAAAACACTCAAACACTGTCCTCACTTAATAGGAAGGGTTGCCAGTATTTGGTCTGGCAGTTTACTAACATTCTTTAGAAAGGAACTTTCTGTTTTTCAGTTTCCAACTCACAGTCAAGGCTCAGAGCCTCAATCTGAAGTTTCTCATCCTTACTCAGAAGTGTCCTCTCATTGCCATCTGTGGATATATGTTCCACTTTGCCAGGTAGAAAGTTGCTTCTAAGTAGTGAGCAAGCATTTTGATTTTTGTCTATTTGCCAGCAGTACTCCGTGTAGAATTCCATGCATAGCCAGATATTGACCATGCTTTTTGTTGTCTGTAAGTCCAATAACATATAATAACTTCTTCAAAGCCCTATAGGACATGAGCACTGAAGCCCCTAGTGGCTTTTGGTATATGACTGTGTAATAATGGAACCTATTTTCTTGAGTAAACACTGTGTAATGGCTTTTATTCCCTCCTTCCAATGCAGATAAGTTACAAAGTCAATAAAACAAAAATTTTCTTTCTTTTGTTACATAATTTTTATTTAAGTACTATAAATGTTTCTCCATTTTCCTATTAAAGTGTTTTTGCTGTGTACAACAATGTCCATTTCTGCTTGTATTTTTAAGTTGTTTCTGGAAAATATTTATATCTCCAGAATATTTTCAATTCATGATTAGGTTAAGGCAGTGGTCGGCAAACTATGGCTTGCGAGCCACATGTGGCTCTTTGGCCTTTTGAGTGTGGCTCTTCCACAAAATACCACGGCCTGGGCGAGTCTATTTTGAAGAAGTTTAAGTTTAAAAAATTTGGCTCTCAAAAGAGATTTCAATCGTTTTACTGTTGATATTTGGCTCTGTTGACTAACGAGTTTGCCGACCACTGGGTTAAGGCATCTATCTCAATTGACTCCAAGGCTGGAATCTGATAGAGAATGAAGATAACCCAGGGACTCATTTTCACATGTTTTTAAAAAAAGCATAAAATCATCCCCTCTACTATCTATAACACCTGTACACAGAGGAGAGAAATAGCAGAGAGGACTGGGAAAGGCCTGTCCAGCCACATGCCCCATTCTACTCAAAGCCGTTCTTTAGTTTTCTTAACTGTATCCCTCAAGTGGACCAGCCATATGTAAAGGAGGAAAAAAAAGATTCTCTGGATATAGCTGAGGTAAAAAAAAAAAAAAAAAAAAAAAAAAAATTCTCACCACTACTAAAAGAGTAACCTTTACCTTTTCTCTCTTTTCTATACCTTTTGGAGCCTGTTATGGTTAATTCTATGTGTCAAAGCCATGGTGCTCAGATAACTGGTCAACCATTCTTTTGAATGTTCTTGTGAGGGTGTTTTTGGACAAGATTTATATTTGAATTGGTGCACTGTGTGAAAAGCAGATCGCCCTCCATAACCTGGGTGGGCCTCATTTAATCAGTTAAAAGTCTGAACAGAAAGAAGACTGATCTTCTATTAGAAATAAATTCTCTGTCCTGACAGCCTCTAAGATTGAATTATAGCATGGCCTATTTCTGGGTCTTCATCCTGTTGGCCCAGTGCATATTTTGGAGTTGTCAAAACTTCTCTCTCTCTCTCTCTCTCTCTCTCTCTCTCTCTCTCTCTCTCTGAAAACCCTGACTAAAAAGGGCCTAGCAGGTACTTTGAGGTTTGATTCTAAGGACCTATAACTATAGTCAATGGAAATACTGTGCGCGGCAGTCATCTTCCCAGACATATCAGTTCTCTGTAAAGTTCCACAATGGGTAAGCATGATAAGAAGTACAGATCCTTCCTGAAAGAATCTAAAGACTGTGTGCATCCAAAATAAATTCCCAGCTCTGTAGTTAAAGTTTAAAAGGAGAGGAAAGAGAGAAGGAGGGATGCATGATATGATACCTATAAATACTCTGATATGTTTTAAAGGGCTACTACATAATTTTTTCTTACCATGGGGATCCCGCTGTTTTCCTTATTTCCAATCACCCTTTAGAGCTCCCAATCAGACTGTTAAAAATAAGTATACATTCTTAAGGCATCTGCCTGATCTAAAAGTTGGGTAGAATTACCGTTTCAAAAAAATCACTCAGTGCTACTTATTTGAAAAGAAATTGCTCTGGCTACTACAAGATACAGACGTGGGTAACACAGGGAGTCCATGAATGAAAAGTATATGAATGAAAAGGAAACAGAGGAGGAGGCTGCAGGATTTCGCCTTTATACTCCCACAGACTTACCTTCCCACAGTGAGAACAAGGCACTGCACACAGATTTGCAGTGTGCTAAAACAAGCTAATATGTGCTTAATGAGACTCCCAGCTGACTACCTTTCAATTCATACTCACTGAATTTATTTAGAACACCCTCTTCTACTGCAAACTAATTCAGACTCCCTCATCCTCTTTCCTTGAAGTATCTGCAATAGCTACTTTGAACTTTTCTGGTACGATAGCAAATGACCCCATAGAGTGGGCAGTCTATATAGACTGCAAAAGAAATACAAAAAGGATATACATCAAATGGTGGGTTAAGCAGGGAGATAAAATTCTCTGATAATGAATCAAGGCTAGCTGATTGGTCTTCTTAGTGCAATAGGATTCCAGCTTTTCAAGTATGGGAAGTCTTCCTTTCAGAAAAACAAAATTAGTAATGAACAGAAATAATTTAAGTTCAAACGACATTGTTCTTATTTCTCCTTTGGGTGAATTATGGTCAGTCAGCTAAAGCGTTCCTGACCCCCCAAAGTTTCACCATACTCCCACCTAGCCATCTCCAAACCCCATAAGCTAAATTCAAAAGGAATGCTCTCCGGAAACTCAATATTCTTGAAGAGGAAATGAGCAATATGCATTTACTTTCAAAAATCAGGAAATTGGTTCCCATTAATCAAATTTCAGCAAGAAAATGCATCTTTCTTTCACAGAGATATGAAAAGATAAATTTCCACAAAGCTTTTATGTGTCAGGCTAAAAGGGTTATCGATGAGGTTATAAGGTTTACAATGTTAGAGTGGCAAAGAAATATGTCTTTGTAAGGAGGTGAGCTCTTTTTGATGTTGTAAAGGTGCTTTTTCATTTCTCACCTTCCCATCTTCTTGAAAGATCAGCCACTTTAAGAATAGTTTGTGAATTCTTTAAGCACCTCAGAAGCAAACTAGCTTTTATTGTATCTTACATATAGTTATAACATTTAATGATTACAATACAGTGGCGGTATTTGCAAAACTTCTTATACTTGTTTTTATAGATGAAGAAACAAAGGTTCAGTGAGGATAGACATTTTGACCAAGATCCCGTAACTAATACTGGAGAGCGCCATGAATTAAACCAGACCTCCCATTGCTTTTCTATACAATCTCCTCTCTGGAAATACCAGCAACTTAAAATAGAGTTTTTAAAGAATTTTCAATTGGAAAAACAAATTTACAATATAAGGGTTTCTATACTTAGTGGCCAGAAATTCTAAACCCGTCTATTTATGCCTAAATAAAAAAGCTAGTAGGGCCAATAAAAGAATAATCCCCTCTAAAGACATATTTTGGCAAGGAAAAAATGCAGTGCAATTTGCTAACGGCAAAAAAATAGAAACACATGTAATCTCAAATTAACTGGCTTTGTCTTCTGCAGTTCTATGCAAATGCAAATATGCAAAAGAACAAATCCTTGAAAGAGAAAAAAAATGTGCATGTTGGCAACTGGTTGTTCTCATGTTTCTCTTAATTGCTGCGCGCTTTCCCTGCTGGAACTCTTCAGCCTGCTCCGGTTCCTGGCAGTAGCTCTCATTAAATCTCATCTCGAATGATATATTTGTGGAGACCACGGTGCTCAGTCAGACATTCTGGCTCACACACTAGGCTACTGAGCTGACATTCAGTGCCCAGAACCTCTGTGGCTGAGCCAAGCAAGCCACCTCCTGGGTTGTTCCCTGCCCAATTTGTGGTATTTCTGCCAACGAGTTTTCTGGATGGCGAGAATGCCCCTAACCTAGTGTAGAAGCGAGCCACGGAGGTGCACGAAGGTCTGAGCATGTACGGATGCTGTGACACTACCACAGGTGAGTGCAGGCGCTGGCGAGCAAAATCGGTGTCTGCCAGGGAATGCTTACAGCAACTGCATGACGAGCAGCTGCTTCATGAGAGGCCATAGCTGTTCCCAACTTCGTTTCAGGCACTTACCCCATGGTAGCTCACAGTCACGCTGCAGAAGAACTGGGGCGGGGTGGGGGAATTAAAATAGTAAAATAATTCTCTTTTGTTGGTTTGATATCATAAAGGGCAATAGTGTTGCGCTGCAGAGAAAATACAACAACTACATTATTGAAGCATTTAGCTCTTTGAAAAAGTAATCACTGTAGGCAGTCTCCCAAGATTACAGCCATCCACGAAATTTACAGGAAAGTCTAAATCTGCAAAATAGACGAAGAGATGTAGGGGGAGATAGTTCTTGATAAACTCATTTAGCTTTCTTAAAATATATGACCCATTTTATATGTGACACCTCTCTGCGTTTTAGCACACTAGACTATAGTTACCAATTGCTAACTGGGTTCCTATCTTCTCACCCACCTCTGGTTTACCATTCACACCACAAATAAAGGAATCTACTAAAAGCGCTACATATTTTGTTTGCATCAATACCCTGCTTTAAAACTTGTATGCCTCTCCTGCTCCCACCACTGCAATCTATAAGATGCACATATAGATTCTTTAACGCAACCACTAATGTTCTAATGCCCTTTTCTTCCCTCTCTTCCTCCTAACGTAAGTCTTACATTCCCACTAATAAACTTGCACTGTCTAATATAGTTGCCACTAGCCATGTGTGGCTATGTGAAACTAAATTTAAATTAGATAAAATGAACAATTCACTTCCTTTGCTGCACTAGCTGCATTTCAAGTCCTCAGCGGCCACTTGTATCTGATGGGTACTGGACTGGACAGAGACGACTGCCCATCAATGCCGAGCATCCTACTGCATAGCACTGCCGTATACTTTGCCCTTGATCTCAGTGTACAAGTCTGCCCGCAAGTCCTGGTATAGTCATGCCCTCCTAGTGGAAATCCTGCCTTTTTGTTCACCCTTCCACATTTACATATGAAATTTCATACACCTCCAAGGTGCAGACTACAGTTCACATTTTCCATTTCCCCACCCTTATATATTCCAGTCAGAAATGAGCTCCCTCTTTCAAACTCTTTAGAATTTTGTTTTAAAATTCATATGATAATTCCAAGACTGCTACTTTAAAAAATCTAGGTAAAATAATTATTTTCTTATTAATTTGGAGAGAGAGAAAAGGAAAATAGGAAGAGGAAGAGGAGGAGTGGTGGAGCTGAGGGAGGTGAGTGGTGGAGGGGCAGCAGGGAGTGAAGCTGTTTAGCTGTGTTTTCTCCCTAGACAACTTGTGGATTTTAGCCATCCATACACACACACACACACACACACACACATATATATATATATATATATATATATATATATATATATATATATTAACAGAATACAATTTATATTTTAAATATATTTTTTCATATTATAAAAAAGCATGTTGTCTAACTTTTTTATTTATTAGGAGAAAACTCAGAACTAATAGCCAAACTACATCGCCAGCAGTGTGGCACCAACCCATCAGAACAGAACTGGCCTTAGCGGCCCTGCTCCTTACTTCCCAAATGTGGGAAGAGCCAAGGAGTTCTACAAAGAACTGGGACAGCCAGGGAAATACTGGGCGGAGTACTTTAGGGACTTAAGACGGTAGTTACTTATTCTTCCGGGATGGCAGTGTTTCAATATTTTATCAGTGAGCATGGCCATCCCTGTGCTTACCGAACAGTGGATCCTGATGTAATTGCCCCAAGTCACACAGGTAGTAGAATTTGTCATAAACTAAAATTAATACAACTTTTCAGGAACATACATACTATGTCACATGAAACACTCACCTTTTGGGACATTGACACTAAAGCTTTCCAACTACTAAATCAGCGCGCGGTCCTGATACCATTGGGATAATGTCACATGCATTTGTGTGCAGATTTGAACATTCCAGAAATCTGCTCCCTCTGATGTTGTATTTGGGGTAATTGATGCTTTAGGCTTAAAAATCTTAATAAACTGGCACTTTCATTTTCAGAAGTGCCTGCAAGGGATGCAATTCTGAAAAAAAAAATTACATTCCAACCTGGCTGATTGGTTAATAAAATGAAAGTAGTTTGTTATAAATAAACAAGTAAAGGCTATAGCATGCCTTGCACTGCTTTTAACATAAATAGATAAACCACTTCATTTCTTTCAGTAAAACATCTTGCACCTAAAATAAATGTTTTATGCTTCATGTACAAAAGTTGGTAGTTAATGACTTTTTGTATAGTCAACCATAGCTGTACAAAAGCAATAGTTGATATGATATAATTTGGGGCCCTATTCCTACTTTAAATAATGTTCAGTTTATAATTAAATCCATTACTTCTTTATTGATTCTTCTTTATAAATGATGTAAAGTAATTCTACAAAGAAAACAATAAACATAACTGATTTGTAAAGTTGTCTATATTCCAGTGGTCATTGTGGTCATTTCATATTCAATATTCTTGTCCATTTAAAAACAGAGCTATTAAGTATTCCTAGATTAGAAATATGAGAGGTCTCTGGATATCTGAGCTTTTCTTTAAAATTCTCTGCTCACCCAGTTCTTACTCTGAATCTACTTCTGTTTTATAGTCAATTTGAACAAGTAAAGCTGATTCCCCACCTCACAAAACAAATGATTCAGAAAATCTCAAGGGAGTGGGGGACTCCTACAGATCAGACAGTAAAAATGGGTAGCAGGAGCAGTTAAACTTCTGGTGATAGAGAAGACTGAGTAAAAAGAGAACCCAGTAAGCAGAGAAAAGAAATACTTGAAAAAAAAAGACAGCAGAGACAATTTAGTGTAGGAACAAAGAATCATAAATGTTTTGATAGCTCCATTTACTTATAGTACAACATAAATATCAATACAAAATCTTAATTAACTTTATTGTCACCTACCATTTCTTATAACTGGACAAAGAGAATATGGCTTATGTAATTTCCACCACATCACAGATATTATGGGACTTTATTTATTTAAGATACTAACATTTCTTTTCCTCGAAATGTCTTAAAGACATTGGCATTGCAACCTGAATATTATGTAGAGCCACGGCATGAGACATCAAACATTTCTTGAACTATGTGGTGAAGAAGGCAAAATGTGCTCAGGAACAAAGATGAAAAAAATTAAAGAAAATCTTGTATCAGTGGTTATGCAGGTAGGGACAGAACCTGCTTTGATGTCTTCAATTTTCCCTCTGAATGTTGACATTCTTAGTGTTTCAAGTTTTATCAGCAGCATGTGCCTTAGTCCATTTGGGCTACTCTCACAAAAATACCACAGACCGTGGCTTAAACAACAGACATGTAAGTCTCACAGTTTTGGAGACTTGCAAGCCTAAGATCAAATTGCTGGCAGATCCCTTCACTGGTGAGGACACACTTCCTGTTTCACAGACAGAGTCTTCCCAAAGTGGCTGCACATGGTGGAATGGACAAAGAAGCTCTCGGGGGCCTCTCCTTTAAGGGACCTAATCCCATCTAAAGGCCCCACCTCCATATGCCAGAACACTAGGGTTAGGTTTCAACATTTGAATTTGAGAGGGCCACAAACATTTGGGCTGTAGAGCATGCAACTTCTATGACTCAATCCAAAGCCCCTGAAGCAGTTTCCCCAGAACTCACTGTGGAATATCAATAGAGGCTAACTATTGTTGGGATTAGTGATTATAGTTGGGATTTTTTGTTGTGGGAATGCTCCCTTCCTTAGCATATTTATGACAAGACTGCCTCTACTAGTCAGGATTGTTATGGTTTAGCATTAACAACCCATACAAGTTATTATTCAATTTGGCCAGACATTAGAACACCCACTTAAACACATTTTTCATTTGTTTTCATGCATGTCATAAAGCCATGTTTTCTATTGTCAGGCTTGCTCTTGGAAGGGTTGTGCAGGTTGTTCCTCTGCAGACGTGAATCACATTCACTAGCATGTAGACTACAATGTGCTTAACAAGGTCCTTCATTTTAAATTGTTAACATCTAATCAGCTGAAGAAAAAGTTCTAGTAATAAACAATTATAAAATAAAATGAGAAAAATAAAGTCAAATGATAAAAATAAATAAAAAATATAGAACTGGTGGATTAGATTGATAAATTAAGATAAACTGGAATGTATCATTGGAATGTTAGAAGAATATTAGATGAATAGATGAATTAAGAAATGTGAAGTAATCTGAGCAATGTGAAAGCAAGAAGCTATGTAATATCAAGGTATAAAGAAATACTCTAGGGGTGAAGGAGGAGGGAGCACTAAACATGTTTAAAAACTTGGTAAGTTCATGAAAACATTTACTTTCCTAACAGCTGCTGACAGAAAATAAAAATAAATATACTCCTTCAGAGGCTCTCTCCTTAGAATAAATAGGTTGAAAATTTAGTAACATTGGTGGTTTTAATGCCTTGTCTTACACCAGGTTGGCTGTGCATACAGAGCAAACATTGTCATAAGAGAGTTGCTAATAAGAAAGCACTTTATAAACTTACACATAATAATTGCAGCCAGTGCTGAAAGTCCTCTCACAGCACACACTTTATGCACATAATCTCTAATTCATAAAACAATCCTATGAATAGGAATGATAACAATCCTACTCCATACACTAAGAAACCAAGACTCAGATAAGTTAAATAACTGTGTAAGTTTACACAGCCAGTTAAGTGACAGATTCAAGATTTAAACGCACCTATCACATATGGTTTTCAATAACTGACTTCATATAGATTATACTTTGCAAAGACAGAGATTATAAGATACCATTATTTTATTTATTATGGGTTTGGCTTATCATTCGTGAAATGTTTTTAACTACTTATAATATGACATTGTTCTATGTGTTGAAAACACAGCAAAAATCTAGATAATGTCCCTTGGATTTTAGCATCATGGATCAGAAAATTAGACATTACTCATAAATGAACAGGTCAGCTAATTTCCTCTCACTTGCATTTTTTTTCTAACTAGAGGCCTGGTGCATGAAATTCATGCACTTGGGGGCGTCCCTCAGCCTGGCCTGTGCCCTCTCGCAGTCTGGGAGCCCTCGAGGGATGTCCGACTGACAACTTAGGCCCACTCCTAAGCCGGCAGTCGGACATCCTAGCGCTGCCTCAAAGGTGGGAGAGGCTCCCGCCACAGCCGCTGCACTCTCTGGCCATGAACCCAGCTTCTGGCTAAGTGATGCTCCACTATGGGAGCGCACTGACCACCAGGGGGCATCTCATGCATTGAGTGTCTGCCCCCTGGTGGTCCGTGCACATTATAGCCACTGGTGGTTCCGCCGTTGGGCTGAAACTGGCTCTCCGACATCCCCTGAGGGGTCCCGGACTGCAAGAGGGCACAGGCCAGGCTGAGGGACCCCACAGGTGCATGATAAGGGCCAGGGAGAGATGTGGGAAGTTGTCCACTTGGGAAGGGACTGCAGGAGGGCTCCAGGGCATGTCTGGCCCATCTCACTCAGTCCTGATAGGCCGGACCCCAGCAGTAAGCTAACCTACTTTTCAGAGCATCTGCCCCCTGGTGGTCAGTGCTCGTCGTAGCAAGCAGTTGAGCGGCCTTAGAATATCATTAGCATATTATGCTTTGGTTGGTTGAACAGATGACCGGATGATATAGGATTTTGATTTGTGCAATGAACTACAAAATAGTGCATGGTGTGAGGTTTTGGCATGTGGAATTGCTAATAATCACAGTGGTCTTCACAGGTGACTTGAAAATTACAAGAAGACTGTGTAAGACAGGCTTATGGTAGACAGACAAATGTGAACAGAGCAAGGACCATGAGCCAGGTAAAGAAGGTCACCAGGGTGGAAAGCCCCAGGTGCCTAGCAATGGATCATGGTAGGGCGGGACCTCATCCTCAAGGTGACCTTCTCTTCCTCAGTATATCACTGGTCATGTGGTTTGGACCCTCTTACCTTTCCTCCCTAGAGATAACTTCTAGGTCTCAGTTGTATTTCAGCTCCAGGCCCAGAAAATCAGCAAAACCAGACCTGTTACCCCAGGCTGACCTCAGGACCAGCTGCATTGGATAATGACACCTTGCCCTGATGCTGACCAATCAATCAGTGGAGACCTACCAGGGGTCCTCAAACTTTTTAAACAGGGGGCCAGTTCACTGTCCCTCAGACCGTTGAAGGGCCGGACTATAGTTTAAAAAAAAAAAAAAAAACTATTAACAAATTCCTATGCGCACTGCAGGCCCAGGATGAGTTGGCTGCTAAGCAGGACAGGCGGTGGCACCCGACGGGCCGGATAAATGTCCTCGGTGGGCCGCTTGTGGCTCGCGGGCCGTAGTTTGAGGACGCCTGACCTAGACCTTGAAGAGACACACCTGGGAAGCTGATGAATATTCTATGGAGATCTTCCCTTGGGACCTCCCCTAAAAATCCCACCCTTAAAACCCTTAGGATGGAGGTCCCAGGCCGCTCTCCCTCCTGGGAGCAAGCCCTCACCTTTCCCTTCTCCCTCACCACCCAGTGTCACTTTTTACTTTCCCCACTTCTAAGCTCCAAGAACCCTATAACTTGCCTCTATAACTTGCTTCCTAAGCCCATTTCTTCTACAAATTACTTCTACCTATGTAATTTTCTAAATAAACGTTCTCTTATAGTTTGAGTCTTGGCTCTGAATTTTTTTCCTAGCCAGAACTCACGTACAGAGGTTGATAAACCCAGATCCAGTCTGACCCCACTGGTCTACTAACAACAGGTGCCATTACCGCCACCACCAACAGACTGACTGCATCATGCTACAACCTGGGTAAACTCTCTTCTTAGCATATAGGTCCCTTCTTTAGCCCTCATATTCCTTCAGGATTTTGCTTTCTTTTCAGACTTATGATGCTCAGTATGCTCTCTTCCCGCTTCATAGCTCCTAATTCCACAGGGAAGGCATCTAATTAAGTCATATTTTATATTATAACATTAAATACCTTGTCACTATCCTTGAATTATACCTCTTTGGATAATATTCATTTTATCAAAAAGAATTGATTTATAATGAGATAGCCTGTCTCCTTTATCTTACCTAGCTACAACTTGAATGCATAAAATTACTTGTCCACAGTCAAAAGTCATCAAACTCAGGGTCATACCACCTGCCATTATTACTTTTTTATTGTGGCATCATTGACATATCACATTACATAAGTTTCAGGTATGCAACATAATTTGACATTTGCATATATTGCAAAATAGTCACCACAATAAGTATAGTTAACATCCATCTCTATATACCACATATAGTAAACTTTTATTTTTCTTGTAATGAGGACTTTTAAGATGTACTCTCTTAGCAACTTAAAATGCATTACTATATTTTAAGCATAGTCTCCATGCTGTACTTTACACCCATGACATATTTATTTTATAACTGGAAGTTTACCTTTTGACCCCCTTCTATTCCCTCACTCCTACTCCCCACCTCTGGCAACCACTAATCTGTTCTCTGTATCTATGAGCTTGGCTTTTTTCCGTTTGTTTATTTGCTTGTTTTGATAAGATTTCACAGGGTGACATCACAGGGCATTTGTCTTTCTCTGTATGACTTATTTCACTTAGTATAATGCTGTCAAGGTCCATCCATATTGGCACAAATGGCAAGATTTCATTCTTTCTTTTAATGGCAAGTGAGTATTCTATTGTATATACCACATCTTCCTATTTATTCATCCACTGATGGATGTTTGGTTTTTTTTGCTTATCTTGGTTATTGTAAATAAAGCTACAATGAACATGGGAGTTTGTCTACTTTTTCAAGTTAGTGATTTAATTTTCTCAGGACAAATAATTAGAAGTGAAATTGCTGGATGATATGGTAGTTTTATTTTTCATTTTTTGAGAAACCTCCATACTGTTTTCCAAAGTGGCTACACCAATCTAGATTGCCACCAACAGTGCACAGGGTTCCCTTTTCTCCAAATACTCATCAACACTTATTTCTTGTCTTTCTGAAAATAGCCATTCAAACAGATACGAGGTGATGTCTTATTGTAGTTTTGATTTGCATTTTCCTGATGATTAGGGATATTGAGCATCTTTTCATGTACTTGTTGGCTATGTTTATATCTTCTTTGAAAATAAACTTCTATTTAGTTACTGTGGTTTCACACCTTAGATCAGTCTTAATCCATTTTGAATTTATTTTTGTGTATGAAATAACAATCTAGTTTTACTCTTTAGAATGTGGCTGTCTAGTTTTAAAGTTATTATCCTCCCCCTCTGTATATTCTTGGCTCCTTTGTTGTACACTAATTGAACATATATAACCATGGATTTATCTCTGAACTCTATTCTGTTCTGTTGATCTATGTCTCTGATTTTATGCAATATCATACTATATCAAATACTACCACATTTAAGTATCCTATCTAATAAAAGAGTAATATGCAAATTAACCATCACTCCACTACACCACAAGCCACGCCCACCAGCCAATCAGGAGCAAGTATGCAAATTAACCCAACCAAGATGGCTGCGGCCACAGAGTGAGCAGGAGGCTTGGGTTTCACCAGCATTGGAGGGAGCCAAGCTTTCCGCACACCCTGGCCGGCACAGGCCTCCACTTAAGGCTACAAAGTTTCAATTATAAAAGATAAATAAATCCCAACAAAAATGGCAGCAACCACGGAGGTGGAGAGAGCAGGAGGATTGAGTTGCCCCTGGCGATGGAGGAAGCCAAGCTTCTGCAGCCGTGGCCTGCCTTGGTCTCCACTCAAGGTTACAAAGTTTCAGTTATAGAAGATAAATAAATCCCAGATACCAGGGCCTCCACTTGGGTCGCTGGGGGGCATGGCTGGCCTACAAACCACCAAAGGCCCCTTGCCTAGGCCACCCCATGCCTCAAGGGAACCACCCTGATCTGGGACACCCTTCAGGGCAAACCAGCCAGCCCCCACCCGTGCACCAGGCCTTTATCCTATCTAATAAAAGAGTAATATGCAAATTGACCATCACTCCAACACACAAGATGGCTGCCCCCATGTGGTTAAAGATGGCTGCCCCATGTGGACACAAAATAGCCACCACAAGATGGCCAGCAGGGGAGGACAGTTGGGAGGGACCAGGTATGCAAGGGAGGGCAGTTGGGGGTGATCAAGCCTGCAGGGGAGGGCAGTTAGGGGTGACCAGTCCTGCAGAGGAGGGAAGTTGGAGGCGACCAGGCCTGCAGGGAAGGGCAGTTGGGGGGAACCTAAGCCTGCAGGGGAGAGCAGTTGGGGGGAGGGAACCAGGACTGCAGGGGAGGGCACGTAAGGGCAATCAGGCTGGCAGGGGAGCAGTTAGGCATAAATCAGGCTGACAGGGGAGTGGTTAGGGGGTGATCAGGCTGGCAGGCAGAAGCGGTTAGGGGCAATCAGAAAGGCAGGCAGGCGAGCAGTTGGGAGCCACCAGTCCTGGACTGTGAGAGGGATCCCAGATTGGAGAGGGTGAAGGCTGGGCTGAGAGACACACACCCACCCTGCACGAATTTCATGCACTGGGCCTCTAGTTGTTTAATATGTAGTATAGTAATATCTAGCTTTGAAATATAATCAAAAGCCATCAAGGTAGGGTCAGACAACCTGATTTTTTTGTAAGCCTACTACTAACTGATTTGTGAAGGGTAAAAACAAGGCTGTTCTTCATGATATGTGCCTTTGTCTTGTCTTAAGACACAAAGCAATGGTTGTGATCACTGCATAGGTTATAATTATACATCAGCTGACCTGCAGTGAGACAAATTCAAAATTGAAGGTTTTAAGGGAGGATGGGATATCTATTTTCTGGTGCTCTTGAATAGCGAAATGCCACATAGTCAGTGCTTCTCTGTGAAGGGCTCTCTGACAGTAACTTCAGCTCAATAGCTTCCTGAGAACTGCTATGCATAACTTAGACTTATACTTGACTACTTAGTGCAATAATTAAATTCCAGTAACTTCTACAAGATAAATATATTAACTTTATTCAAGGAATACCAGACACCAAATATAACACTGCCTGTTGACGTTCATGATTTGCAATGTGCTTAAAAGTAGGATTAATTTATATGCATAACCCATGGACACAGAACAAAGGGTGGTGAAGGCCTGGAGCAGGTGGTGAGGAGGTGGGCTTTAAGGGGTCAATGGAGGAAAAAGGGGGACATATGTAATACATTCAACAATAAAGATTTAAAACACACACATACACATACACACACACACACACATGTCATTTTAGTGCCTTTAGTATCTAAACCTCCTTGGCCATGACTCAAGACATAATCACTGCATTTAATCTTGTTCTGATATTTCACAGCTCTCATATCCTAAAAGTATATTCCATGGCAAGTTTTTCGGTATTTGCTGGCAAAAGGGTTGACTAACTGAATGGCACAGGAAAAGCTGAACAATCTTAATTAAACTTAATAAAATTAAGGCAACTTTGAACAATGCAGATTATTGATGTATAAATAAATTTCCGTTAGTTTTGCTATTTTTTTATTTATAAAATACAATTTTTACATGTGTGTACAAGTTCTAGCCCACCTTGACACTTTTCAATTAAAATGCACAAAGAGCATCCTTATACCAAGTGTCCAGAGTTTTGCTACCTCAAAAATTTCTAATTAAACAAAATTTCCTGAATTTCACAAAAATATGCCAATATTCATGTCAATATGCACTGCAGGAACATCACTATTCCCCTGAACACTATAGTGTAAAATGCAATAGGCCCTACACATTTAAAACTTTTTGTTGCATTATTGTTTTCTGCTAGAAGCTAACATGATGAATAAGCTTATTTCATTGCTACAAATAATCATGGCAGAGGTATATTTTGGGATATTTTACTATTTGTTTTTCTCTGGAATAATAAGCAATTCATACCTATATTCTGGGAGTCAGAAAACAGATAAATCACTTACTTGAAAAGTGAAGTATGAAAATAAAGAATAGACTACAAATCTTTATAAATATCCACTTTTGATGTTAAAATATTGCATCAAGAATCACAATTTTTCATGAATAGAACAAAACAAGAAGTACACATTATAAAATAGTAAAATAAAATATGAAGATTCATTTTAGAAGAGAAATGGTCAGCTATTACCCCCACATTGCTAAATTTTAAAATCACTATTAACATAAAAATTAAAATGATTGTCTTTACAGACTAATAGCCCCCTTGAGCCCTGGCCAGTGTTGTTCAGCAGTTATAGTATTGCCCTGCACACCAAAGGGTCTTGGGTTCAATTTCTGGTCAAGGGCATGTACCTGATTTGCAGGTTCCATCCCTAGCCCCATTCTGGGTGTGTGTGGAGGCAACCAATGGATGTGTCTCTCTCGCTGTTTCTTTATCTCTCCTCTGTCTCTCTCCCCTTCCTTCCCTCTTTTCCGCTTTCTCTGAAAAAACAATGGAAAAAATACCCTGGGGTGAAGATTAACAAACAAATTGCCCCCTTGACTAACTGATAGATACAAAATAAAAACCTGATCTTTATATGAAAATCATGGAGTGATAGAATGGAATGGAGCTTTCACTACAGATTAAGCTATGGTCACAAAATAAATAAATTCTTGAGAGAGAACTGAGAGAGAGAAAGAGAGAGCTAGAGAGACAGAATGAGAGAGAGAGCGAGAGAGTGAAAGAGTGAGAGCGAGAGCGAGAGCGAGAGCGAGAGCGAGAGCGAGAGAGAGAGAGAGAGAGAGAGAGAGAGAAAGAGAGAGAGAGAGAGAGATGGGTGGGAAAAAACCAAGACTCACTATGGGTGTGCCTTAAAGGACAGATTTACCCCCAGCAATTATATGCTAAATTTAAACTGTACAATAATTGAATTCCAATAACAAGCTTGGGTCTGAGGAAAGGTGCATAGATTTCTTCAGATTCTAAATGGAATTTGTGAATTACCCAAATTGCTAGAAACCACTTTACATTTCAGCCTTTTGTTTCTTTCTATACATTACAAGTTATAATAGAGTGTGTAATTACATCTTCTGGGACTGCACCTTGCAGGCTTAGATCCCATGTTGGCTGTGGAAGTGATGCTGTTTTGTGTTCAATAGTAGCTGCTGCTTGTGGTGTTGGATTCCTAGGTATTAGATCAATTAAGCCCAAGCTGCTGGTGCCACGGGAAACTATGAAAGTACACTTTCTTGAGAGATCACCATGAAGAAAACCCAATTTTGTATCCATTATTTTAAAAATATATTCAGGTGAGTATTCCAGAGCTATTAGCCATAAACCTTCCTGTAACTATGTTTGAGATTTTAAAGGACAGTTACATAAATTCTCAAAACATTTCCAAATAAAGGTCTGGAATAAACCAGAACTAGTTGTCATATCACTTGAATTCAAATTCTAGCTCTATTTCTACCTTCTTGAGGGACTTAAGACAATTGGCTTAACAACTTGGACTTCTCATCATCAACACACACACACACACACACACACACACACACACACACACGTGTTAACTAAGTGAAGTGATGGATGTGCTAACTAATCTTATTTTGGTAATCTGTTCACCATATATACGTGTATCAATTCATCATATTAGATATCTTAAATTTACATGACATAGCTTGGTAAGTTGAAAAAAATGAAATAAAATTGAGGCATGAAGCCTTTTAAAATAATATTTTAAGACAATGTAATGTAGCAGAGTCAAGAAGTTGGGAAATTTTCAATTTTTTTGGACTGTTGTAAAATATTTTCATGATTAAATCTTGCACGCAGATAAAGAGGATTTTAAAAAATCAAGATAAAATAGATACAATATTCATTCATTCCTCAAAGTGAAACAGAACCCATAAAGACCAAGTAACACAAGGCAATATGGAGACAACAATGTTCAAGTTTCTCTTCTGAGGATTTCAGTATCTAATTGGGAGACAAACTTGGGAACCGATTTTTGCCCAGCTGCTGTGGAAACACAAAGAACATGCAGCTCCTCTGGAAGAGAGAACCTGATTAAGGCTTTTCAGAGAAGGTGACTGCCTATGGAAGAAACAGTCAAATTGGGTAATTCACAAACTCCATTTAGAATCTGAAGAGGGGGAAAGAATTCCAGGGAGTGGAAATAGTAGGCAATGGATCAGGACAGCACCTCAGGGCCTGCTCTACATTCAGGAGGTGGTACAACCTTTGATGTGCTTGGGATGGAAAAATAATGGAAAGTAATGGTGTGAGGTGGGGCTTCCAAAGGCAATCTGCATACGACTGAAAAGCACTTTGTTCCCAGGCTATGAGCCACTTCCTAAAAGAAGTGTCAGAAGCATAGAGGTTAATTCTCAAATGGCTCCAGGTTGGTGCACACAGTAAAAGGAGAAAAAAAAGGGGGCAGTAAATTCAGAATCTGCTTGCTTGAGTATCTGAGAAGATCTCATTCATTTTGTTGTCTGGTTTAGGAATTGGATTAAATTTTCCCCAAAAATGTTTTCCTGTAGGTGGTTCTTTAATTTCAGAGTATGATTATTATACAGTGACTTTATAGTTAGAGGTTGAACATGACTGTGAGAGTATTATATGTTTATAATGTCTGTTTCTGTTTATTTTGCGCTGTGTAATTATTGATCAGAAATAAGACTTCCCTTACAAAGCCCAATTTATAACATGGCAGTATTAGTGACTAGGAGAAACAATTTCCTTGCTTTTAAACCAGTGCAAGTTCCTACTGAAAAAGAAATCATTTTAACTTAAATTAGGAGAATGTCCTTCTGTTTTCGGACATTAGAGTTATAAATTCTGTTAAAACCAACTGCTCCACTCTAAGTATAAAGATCAATCTTTGTCTTCCTTAGGTTCTTGGTGAATGCTAATTAACATTGCTCAGGATAACCTTAAGTGTAACTTGCTAGTCCTCTGTGAAGGTCAACATGCTATTTTAGGAAAAATATGAGCAAATCCATAGTTCATTTAAATGCAAGCATAGCCTGTTTTTAAAAAGTGAAGATAATGGTTAAGGCTTGGAAATTAAGGGATTGTTTGTTTCCCAGCTATGACACTTCATCTACATAATTCTGTCTAAGAATGACATCACATAAATGTACAGTAGAAAGAAAGGATTTAAGATAAGGTGGAACAAAAATAGTGGAATTAATTTTATTAAGATGCATTTATTAGTAAATTGATCTTTCAATAATAAAAGGGTATCAATATCTCCTGTTCTTCTCCAAAGGGTAGCAATACACTGAGTGGCCAGATTATTATGCATTCAGAGATCATAATAATCTAGCCACTCAGTGTATATCCAATCTAATAAAAGAGTAATATGCAAATTGACCATCACTCCAACACACAAGATGGCTGCCCCCTTGTGGTCAAAGATGGCTGCCCCCATGTGGACACAAGATGGCCACCACAAGATGGCCAGCAGGGGAGGGCAGTTGTGGGCAATCAGGCCAGCAGGGGAGGCAGTTGGGAGGGACCAGGCCTGCAAGGGAGGGCAGTTGGAGGTGATCAAGCCTGTAGGGGAGGGCAGTTAGGGGTGACCAGGCCTGCAGGGGAGAGCAGTTGGGGGGGACCAGGCCTGCAGGGGAGGGCACTTAGGGGCAAACAGGCTGGCAGGGGAGCAGTTAGGCATCAATCAGGCTGGCAGGGGAGTGGTTAGGGGGTGATCAGGCTGGCAGGCAGAAGCGGTTAGGGGCAATCAGGAAGGCAGGCAGGCGAGCAGTTGGGAGCCAGCAGTCCTGGATTGTGAGAGGGATGTTCCACTGCCCGTTTATGCCCGATCCTATCGAGGGGTCCTAGATTAGAAAGGGTGCATGCTGGGCTGAGGGACACACACACCCCTGTGCATGAGTTTCGTGCACCAGGCCTCTAGTCCTATATAATAAAAGGCTAATATGCAAATTGTCCCCTTGACCAGGAGTTCCACCAACAGGCAGGCCGACCAACCGCCCATGTCCCCTCCCCCTGGCCAGGCTGGCCAGACCCCATCCATGCACAAATTCATACACCGGGCCTCTAATATATATATATGTGTGTGTGTGTGTATATATATATATATATATATATATATATATATATGCACACACTGAATAGCCAGATTATTATGCGTTCAGAGATCATAATAATCTGGCCACTCAGTGTATATCCACAATATTTAAGGGCTTCAATTTAACCAGATTATCCATTCTTTATGAATTTGCCACATTAGACATTAGGTCAAGAGCCTTGGACAAGGTGAGAATCCTGAGAATTAGCATCATCTATTTTGATGTTTCTTTTTTCTGATTTCTGGCCTCCACCTGATACTTTCATCATTGGCCTTGATATCTGGAATGGTTTAGGTGCTAGCTGTCCTAATATACCAAACTATGAACCTATGAAAGGAAATTTGTGAGGATAAGTAATAAATAATTTTACAAGCCATATCTGGGAGATAAGGTGGGGAACAAAGTTTGGAAAGAGTCTAAATATTTTTAACAATTGTATTATTTTGCACAAAATATTAGATGATCTTGCCCAAGTCATTGGGCTAATACATTTCAATAAATTAAGGATTCACAAAAAAACACAAAAGCCATCAAAGTGAGAGGTGATATATAAAATATACATCAAGAACATTAGTGGACCCAGTTCTCCATTGTTGACCCTCATCTAGGCCCAAATCAGATTTCGCTGAACTCTGTTTGGCTTCCTAATATACCTTTTCCATAAATAAGGATGAACTACTTTGGAGGAGAAAAGGAGACTGGTATGGCAGGAGAGAAAGGATCAGCAAATACCAAGCATATTCCTATCTAGACATTACTTGGTCTTCTTATCCACAGAGGGGCAGTGCCAAAGCACATTATAAAGGTGATCATCATCACCCCAAAGTCATTTCTATGAAACTGGGTAGGCTTTCGACACCACTCTAATTCACGTGGGGTTGAGAGAGTTGGTCTTGGCTCTTATAGGATAGACAGACCTGTGAAAATATACAGCCTGATTGCATAGTAAAAGAAGCAGCACAGAATGTGAGCATGCCTTTGAGCCACAGGGAACAGAAACATTCATCAGAACTTATTTCTTTGTCTTTATGAACCTAGTAACCGGGAAGAGGAATTCTAGAGTGGACGGAGCACTGAATACCAGTACAGAATCCAAGGCTCCAAAATATGTTAGGACAGGGAAAGGTTAAATCCCAAACATCTACTCATTACTTTAGTTTGACCATGTGAGGAACAATCGCTGTCTGTATAATTATCCTCCAAATAACAAATAAACAATAAGCTATGAAGTTAGGCCTCAATACAATGTTAACAAAGTCTTAAAAGTTACTTTGTTAATGTCCACATTTAAAAATAACTTTATGTGATGCTCTTAAACCAGTTTCCATTGACCAACATGACCTCCCCATGACCCCTGCCCCTCCCACCCCTTCACACACATACTGAATAGATACCCTACAAGTTGGAGATCTCTATAGGAGAACCATGCTGGTAAGTCTCTTTTAGCTCTCGACCACTTGCTGCTTTTGGTATAAAAATTGTTGCTACTATGGGAAAAAAGTGACACATTAACTGCAGAAATAAAACGTTGTATGGTTATGCTGTCGGCTAACTCTATGGACATGCACAGCACGTTTAAGGTCAAGAACGCCCAGCACTTTGGCAAGCAGTCCTTTATTGGAGGATACAAGAAAATACATCTTATTATATTTTGATGAACAATAATCAGCAGGCTTTGGGCAGCAAGAAAGAAAAACAATTTGGGATTTTGAGAAACAAACTGAGCTGTGACTTACTGGGATACTCCATATACTGGTCTTTTTCATTCAGCAGTTGTGTGTAAAGATTGTCCTGGAGTGACACTTTAACCTTTTCTGAAGTAAACATTATTTTCCCTTTAAACAAAATAGATCCCTGCTGCCCCTTAAACACTCTAAAGAGATGAATACAACGACCCAGTCGCTGGATAGGCAGAGAGAAAGAATAGCAACATACCCCCTCTGTTCTTAGAAACTGGAAGAAGGTGGCACCTTGTAACTGGGAAGGTGGTAAAAAGGAGAATTTGAGCAGCTGGCATTTGTTGATAAGTTCTTGTAATGAATTTTAGTTATTTTGCTACTTTGAGTCTGTTCACCCAAAGGACATATTATAGAAGTTTTTTACAGTGAGGAAATATTCTGTGTTGTGTATGCATGTGTGTTGGTGTATGTTGACCAAGGATTACATATCTTACCACAGAATTTCATATGGAAGTCAAATCCACTTTCTAAAGGTAAAAAATTTGCAAGAAAATCTGAATACTTGTTAGTACAAAGTATCTGACAACACTAGCTTTACCTTTTTTGTAGGTATGTACAGAAGCTATTAAAGATCAAATCATTCACACTGTAAAAAGCAAAATCCAAAGCTAACCCCAAAATTCATGTAAATTACATCCTATATAATAAAAGCCTAATATGGTAAGTGTCCAGTTGTCCAGTCGTCCATTCAACCAATCAAAACATAATATACTAATGATATGCTAAGGCTGCTCAATAACTTGCTATGCTGTGCACTGACCACCAGGGGGCAGACAGTCGACCGGTCAACCAGTCACTATGCCGTGCACTGACCACCAACTGGTAGGTTAGCTTGCTTCTGGGGTCTGGCTGATCATGACTGAGCGAGACAGGCCAGACACACCCTGGAGCCCTCCCGCGGCCCCTCCCCAGCTGGCCAACCCCCTGCATCCTTCCCTGGCCCCAATCATGCACCGGTGGGGTCCCTCAGCCTGGCCTGCGCCCTCTCGCAATCTGGGCTGAGGGACCTCCCACCCCCCCGAGTGCACAAATTCATGCACCAGGCCTCTAGTAGTAAATAAAATAATATATACATACATTGAAAGCAACATACAGATGGACCTCTAAGTAAAATTTATCTATGATCATTCTAATATATGTCAATGATTACTTTTGTTGAGTCTTATACTAATGCATTATATGTTTAAAAAATTCTTGTAAATAGATGCTAACTATGGTGAAAACACACAGACATGGACAAACACACAAATATTAAAAATACATCTACTCTGACAACTGATACACAATGGTTTCCTGTAACTTCAAGTGCAGTTTCCTTCTGGTGATAACATTTTACAACTATTCACTTGTTTAATGTGACTTATAAAAATTAGTTTTCATAAACCATTTTTTGTTGTTTTGTGCCCATCATAATCCATTTTTATTTCTGTTTTTCCTTTTAAAAAGCACTCTTATAAGCTTGTTATAGTCACTGTGTTACTTTTCACTACTTTCTTCTAATCTTACTTTATAATCTTTCAGTTACACAAGTATAAGTACACAATCATTAGTTTCACATTAGTTCTATATATTACTTGGGTTGCCAGACCTCCTGTAAAAAGATAACATGTTCTATTTTTAAATATTTTGTCTTGTACCTCTTTAGGGAGTTTGTTATGCAAATATCTGGTATGGAGCTTTTTAAAATAAAATACTTAAAAATATCTCTGGAGATGCATAAATGACTTAACTGACAACACAATTATAACTCATACCTCCTTTGGTTTGACTGAGAAAAGACAAAAAGAGAAGCTAACATGTCAAAAATATGTATTTTTCTTATTCAAAAAAGAACAAAATACTGTTGTTTGCATAAACTTCCAAGTCAGAGATATGTTCTGATCAGCTCACATGCTGTGAAACTCAGCCAACCAGGATGCCCTTGGTCCAGTTGTCATGCTTCTGAGAGTCAGCCATCAATAGGAGCTTTACTCCAGTGAGCACCCTCACAAAGCTACATTCCACCAACCCCTAAACATTCCAGCTTCTGAAAGTACTCCAACCCCTGAGCGCCAGGTTTCCCAAATATTTATATAAAATCAATGTGGCTTCATTACAAGGAACTGTGCCTTACAATCAAGCTCTCCTTTGCAGTCAATGAGAAGTTTGCATCAGCTTTCAAGTTCAATCATTACCAGTTCACAACCCGTTAAATGGCTCACTCATGTTTATGATAAGTTTTAAGTTGGACTTGTGAGTTATAATCACAATGATACTCTGACATGAGATTATCATATTCAATTTTTTCAATGTTTGTAGTAGTTGGTATTACCTAATTTTCATGTTGTAAATATTATAAACATAACACAAACCTTGTCAAAATGCAAGTGTAAATTTTGTGAATGAACAGTGGACAACTACTAGATGAGGAAAAAGAGCTTTTGGAATTGTCTGCACATTATATAATTTTTCAGTCAATATAAAAATGATGAATATTCAGATATATGCCAGCATATAATACAGCTAAGGAAAAGAGATGTAGGATTTTTTAAGTAGTAAAAAATTATTAATAACAAAATTCAAAAGATAAAATAATCACAGTAGCAGTTGTACTGGCCACCTTCTATGTATATCATCAGTGGTATAGTGCAAATGATTGTATACACGGCTACCAGAAGCATTTTCTGATTTAAAAATTACAAGCAAATTTTCAAGTGTCAAAAAGAAATCTACTACAAAACTAAAAAATGCAATAGCTCCTTTTACACTCATAGACATTATCAAAGATCTAAATGCCTCACTTGTTATAACATGAACACAGATACAAGTTATCACAATGCAGAAAAAAAAAATTCCCATTTGCTTGTGCAATATTATTCTCCTGAAAAAGCCTTGCTTAGAAGACTTGCTAATGCAAGGAAAACCCAGATAAGACGTCAGAAACAATAACAAGATTTTTGCAAAAACTCTTTTATTGAATTAGAAGCTAATAAGAAAAAAATGTATTGCTTTTTGTGTATTTAACACAAATACAAGTTTGCTGTATGTTTATATAAGTGTTTGCAGACAATGTTTATTCAAAGGTGAATCAAAATATGAATGGTTCATGGGAAATGTGGGCTGTTGCCCCATACTCTGTATTGCACTACCAAAATAGTATTCTGTTGTCTTTCCTCTTGACACCGAACTAATTGTAATCAAATTTTTCTTACCTCATTATTTATACTTTTCAAACTGAGCAATTAAAGGATTTTGTGATTTTGTTTACATTCAATAGTCTTCAAATCTCACATTCAGACCCAGCTGGCTCCCTTTAACAAATGCACTTGAAAACATCTCAATTTATTTGAAGCACTGAAATTATACTTTTATTCTGAAAAAAGGCCCAGATTCTTAACATTTAAAATAATACAATGAATGAAGCCTAGTTATTTCTTGTTCATAGTTCTCAATATCTCTTTAGTGAATTGAAAGAAAATCAATGTTATTGAATTACTTTCTTGCTTAAAATAACATATTCGTTAAAATAAAAAAGGACAAAAATTCATTCCAAGTGTCAAGGCTGTTATTAAATGGACACTATTATTTCTGAACAGGAAAAGAAATCCCAATTTGAATGAATAATTATTATGGCTCTTGCCCTGACTTCTGTTTGGAATAGATTCCATCCAATAAAGAATGGAGTTTTGCACATGCACAAGATTTTTCACTAGCAGGAATCATCCTGTACAGTGTTGAAGGGGAAGGAAATAAATATTTATGGAAATGTTAATTTTTTTTGTTAATGGAAACAATTTTTAAAAGCCATTGATAACTAAATACAAAGGAATACTGAAAAATGGAAAAGCAAGTTATGCCATAAAGATGGTATTATATGTTTCAAAAAATCAAATTTGAAGAACAATTCTCAGAGTTATTAATTTTATACCCATAAATGTTTAATCTACTGGTTCATAATGCTAATGTTGAACATGTTTTATCATTAATCAATGATCAATGAACAAAATAATTAGAGAAGATAGATGTGATCACTGTAGAGATATGTTACAATGTAAGTAGAACATTTGACTGTAACTGCAAGAAATTTTATAATTAAAGTATGCAAAACATTAAACTGTCAAGGAGAGTCAAAACTCAGGAAAATATAACCAAGAAAAAGTATGCAGTTTAGATACTTATAATTTTTTTCAGATAAATAACAAATAATGTTTTAATACTAATATATCTCTGTATATATCTACAGGCAAATTAGAAATAATTCTTACTTTAAAAAGTGTGTACCCTATATTCTATTTGCTAAATCTGGCAACACTGACTAGGGAGCATGATGAAAGTGGAAATATTTTAGTGTTGTTTCTTGGATTGGGGTTTCATGGACTGAGTGTATGTATAATTAAAATTGCAGAACTCTAAGGAGCGCTATAGATACTGATTAGGGAACACTATTTCTGTTAAGAGTATTACTTTTTTCCCATCAAGTTTCAACAGAGATAGACTGCATTTTTTCTTGGTTCTCTTGGCAAGAAGTCATTCCTCCTTTGAGTTAAAGATTGTCAATTTTGAGTACTTGACTTAATGTGGAGGCCAGGGGAGGGGAGAGGCCTCAGCTTCAGATCACACACTTGTCAAGTTCAAATCCTATTCAACAGTGGGGCTGATAACCAGTAAATCTTGACATTTCTGGGTTGGGCATACTTACAGGGCAACCTTGGCTTCTGAGTAGAATTTCCCACTTTTATTGTATTCTTTATTTTGTTTTTGTTTGTATTTTGTTTGTGTGTAGTAGCAGTGGTGGTAGTAGTACATGGAGAACTTATTTTACATTCTTGTGAGTTCAGTAACTTTAAAAAATATATTGGTTCTAAATTATCCAGTGCAGCAGGGAAGGGGTTGCATTCCAGAACAGCTGGTCTTATTACACCACATCAATGGACAGTTTATAAAGCCCATTTAATATAGTAGACTTAGCATCAAGCTTATTTGTCCCTCTTAAGAGCCCAATGCTTTCTCTGTCTGTGCTGTATGTGGAATATAATTAAAGAAGATCCTAGAAATCTGGTGAAGAGGAAGGAGGGAGCTCACTTCAACTGTTAGAGATGGACTGCTGTGGCTTCTTGAAGGTGACCAGGGACCTGAGGAAGGTTGACAAGAGCCATGCACATCCACTTCCCTCTTAGGTCCATTGCTCCTGCACAGACGCCCTATTTAATTTTTTTTTTTCATAATGATGTATTAAGAAGAGATCCAGAGACACAGAAGCATGGAATAGACTGTTGAATCTCAGAGGGAAGGTGAGGGTGGGTGGGTGGGAAGAGATCAACCAAGGAACTTGTATGCATATTCAGTGGTTCTCAACCTTTCTAATGCTGCGACCCTTTAATACAGTTCCTCATGTTGTTGTGACCCCCAACCATAAAATTATTTTCGTTGCTACTTCATAACTGTAATTTTGCTACTGTTAATGAATCGTAATGTAAATATGTGTTTTCCGATGGTCTTAGGCAACCCTGCTAGCGGTTCTCAACCTGTGGGTCATGACCCACAGGTTGAGAACCGCTGCTGTAGAGCCTAAGACCATCAGAAAATACAGATAATTTACATTACGATTCATTAACAGTAGCAAAATTACAGTTATGAAGTAGCAACGAAAATAATTTTATGGTTGGGGGTCACCACAACATGAGGAACTGTATTAAAGGGTCGCAGCATTAGAAAGGTTGAGAACCACTGGCATATATGCATAACCCATGGACACAGACAATAAGGTGGTGGAGGCCTGGGGCAGGGGGCAGGGACAGACTAGAAGAATCAATGGGGGAAAATAGCGAACATAAGTAATACTTTCAAACAATAAATATTTAAACTAATAATAATAATAATAATGTATTAAGAAAGACTACACATCATACCATAAGCCATTCAGGGGTTTTCAAAGTGAGAAAACAAACAATAGAAACCGTACCCCAGGACCTATCTGAATCTAACTTAATCCTTCTTTTTCACTACCTTGAACTTTATGTAGTTGTACGGAGATGGAATCACCAGGGCTTCCTACAGTTAGAAATCCTTTTCTCATTTTCCAGAAGGGTAAGCGTCAAGGTGCTTTATAGTTTACACATTTTGGAACTGATGACTTGGCCATGGTTAGAGGAGAAAACTGTGGCCTTGTATCTGTTGGTGAGAAAATGCTGCCACCTGCCCCCGAGATCTCTGATGGAGTTGGGTAGCCCTGCCCTGCTACCCCTGCCTCTCAGCTCATCTTATTGAAAGTTAACAGTCCAGCCCATTCCCTTTCTCTACCCTTGTGTGCATGTAGAGCAGCAGAAAACGTCCATCTCTGTGGTGGACAGGGGAGCAGGCAGGAAGGCTGCTACACAGCCTCTTCACCCTCCATGCTCAATGGTCCATTCAAGGTTATCAATCTTCCCTTCCTCTCTCAGCCTCAGTCAGGGTACAGAGAGCTTGGCTTGAGAAGTATGGGTGTGTTTCTAATTGTTGTGACTTTGGATAGTTGACTGAAGGACACTCTGGGCTAAGGTGGAGTGGTTGTGGTAAACCAGAATCCTTTAATTTTCTTCTTCTCTGTGACAGGCAGTGTCAAAAAGCAGCAGGGTGCTATATGGAAATCCCCTTGAAGGCAGTATGGCTGTTTGTTAGAGCTCATTTGATGGTCTGGAGGTTTCAACATCTAATGCCATTGTCTTAGAAGCTGCAGCAAGATACACTGGTGTCCACACTTAGCATGAGGCTGTAGTGATACCTGCTTTTAATAGACCATATAAGCTTTGAAATGAACATCCTGGTTGCAACCATAATGGACTGAAGGTCAAAGCCTCCTTCTAAGGTATTCTGGACATTGTGTAGCAGCTAAAGATGAAGAAGGGCCCCCATTAAAGACAGATATTAGGATCTTCCCACCCTAGTTAATGGGCCGTAGTTTAAACTACATTTAATTTAGCAACATGAAGTAATGCAATATTTCTGTACTATAGGATTTGGAAGAAATTCATGCTGTTACATTTATTATCCAATTTAGCCTTTATAATTCTTAAAAGTAGGTATTCTTTATTCATTTAGAGGGAGAAAACTGAGACACTGAAAAATTAGTATCTGTTTAATGGGACACATTAAGATGGAACAAGGGCTGGAAAACCTCCTTGGACTCTGAGGAAACATTTGGATGTAACTGACCAACAAATACAATCTATTTGCTTAAACAAATGAGGAAGACACTGACACATGTAATTGGGAAGTCTGTGGTAGGGCTGGTTTCAAACCTCAGGGTTGACATAGGGACTCGGTGTCATCAGGATAAAAGTCCGCTCCAGTTTTTGGCTTTCTAATTTCTGCACTTGGTTCATTGCCAGGCCTGTGTCATAGGAAGATGGCTGTCAACAAGTTCAGAGCTTTATTATCCCAGGTTGAAGTGCTGCTGAAATCATGGTGCCTGTCTCAGGGCAGCCCATGGAAGTCCCATTGAGTCTTATTGGCTCCATGTGGATCACATGCTCCTCCTTCCACCAATCTCTGTGGCCAAGACCATGAGTGTTGTTGGCACACAGGTGTGAGCCATGGAGAAACTCAGGGGAAATACATCCCCCTATGTACGTGGAATAAGATGAAAAAACATGGGTTGTTCCTCCAAAAGGGTACTCTTCCAGAAAGGCGAATACTAGATTTCAAAGTGAAAACAAAACAAAGCAGATATCTGCTCCAGCCTCCTGTCAATGCCTCAGTCCTGGCCATTCGCCCTGTGCCACGCATTCACTCATAACAAACCATGTGATCCAACAGAACTGTGCTCTATTAAGGTGAGAATTGGATCTTCCACTCACATTATCATCTTTGCTATCATGTGTGGAGTTTTACTGGCTTGAATGAATAGGTATCCATAGTTATTAACAACTAATTGCAGTCACCACTTCAGGCACAATCTCTATTTCTCCTATTAGACTGTATGTTTCCTCAGCAGATCAATAATTCAGTTAAGCTTGCCTTATTCTGGAACTATATTTTAAAGGAATGGCTATATATTCTGTTACTTGATAAAACACTGAATTGTTTACAAAGTACAGAAGAATAGTGCATGACAGGTACACTATTTCACAACTATGTAATTACACCACTAAGGCTTAAGTTAATGAGTTTCTAAAAAGGCTTTGGGATTTGCCTTTGGGTTGTAAACACACATACAATATACAGATGGTATTTTATAGAATTGTACACTTGAAATCTATATAATTTTATTACCCAATGTCACCACCATAAATTTAATAAAAAAGGCTTTAGAAGAGAGATCAAATATGAAAAGCATGGTTTGGATGGGCTAGAGATTATGTAGTCCATCAAAGCTCCATCTCAACTATTCCAGAAAGATAGTTTTATTTAGTATTTTCAAAAACTGCCCAAGAAAAAGATGCCAAGTTAAAATCTTTATGAAATAACAATCCTCCAAATGATTCTATTACTGATTTTTCAAGTGTGAAATGATGTTTGTATCAGTTATTTTCTTTAAAAAATATATGGTTTCATTTGAAGATGACCTATTAAGAAATTCTAAGGGTGAGTTCACAGTTATTGTCTGAAAACCTGTTTAACCCTGTCATGATCAGAATGGATATTCAGAAGCATCCATAGTCAGCATTGGTTCTAGAAAACCAAATACTCAATGCCTTTGGTATGAAACTGTATCATTGTCCTTGGTGAACACATAACCTTTTACATGCATATGTATATTCTCACAGTACTGTCTCAACCACTCTTTAATTACAACTTGCAAACAAAAACAAACTGCTCTTTCCAGGATAAATAAGATAAGGAAATAGGGAGCTGAGCTTGTCTGTCCTATTCAAGCACCTAGTAAATCAGTTGGCCTCCAGAATGGGTCACTGGTGGCCCACAGTCACATGCATACCTTTTCAGTTCCTTAGAGTGACTAACACAACCATCTACACTAGCATGATGCAAAGATGTCTGAAAATTCTTTATAATCAGTAACTGGTGGCTGTCCTTTGTTACCAGACGATGAAATTTCTCCTTTGCTGGTGGGAGTTGGGTGGCTCTTGAGGTACTGCTGGAATAAGCATGTTCAGAAGCTCCTATGGGAGAATGAGATGTAGACAAAGGTTTTATTTGTGTGGAGATACATTCCTCGGGTTGCACAGTCCAATTTCCCTTAAGTCACTCATGAAAGAGGTGCAGCTGGGGTTCCATTAGAGCCAAAAGCAAGGCCAGTGTCCAGAGCTTCTGTTCAATGTTGCAGCCGGGTCCAGTTCAGCATCCGTTAATTAAAGTCCATTAGTCCATTGTGTGAAGCCCCATATGGCCAGGAGCCACATGGGCACAGGGAAGCACGTCCCTGTACAAGGAGAATCAGGAGCCCGGGTGCAAAGGCCAAGAAAGTAAAAATCAAGAGAGCACGCTCCTTTGTTTAGAAGTTTAAATATTCAGGTTTCTAGCTCTTGTAGTGCCCATGCCTATTCTGGCCAATTACTTGTTCCCAGGTGTGACTGGCATATAGCACCTTTCCAGGTCACTCAGACCTTTACTGGGCTTGTGTCTAAATTGCCTTTGTCCAGTCTCTTCCCCCATCAATCAGTGGGGGGCAGACTTGGAGGGTGTTAACTTAGCAAAGCTGTATACATGGCACACCTATATTATGTAGTCTCTTCTTTACTCCTTTCCTGTTACATAATAACCAGATTATTATAATGGTATCACTTTGACATATAAATGTATGAGACAAAAGATGTGTGATATACACATAAGGGTTACATTTACAGTACGGAGCCTGATATAACATAGACCATATTCCCTGGTATTGTTGATAGCGCCCCCAGGAGGTGGAAAGCCATGCCTGGGGAGAAATTTAATTTTTAAGCAACAGGCAGAGACTCCATTGGTTTTGGTAAGTACAATGTAAAGGAGAAAAATGGCTGAAAATACAAATATAATTTCACATCCTGTGATTCAACAGTTTGAAAGTCCAACATTCAGACACATTTCCTGGGATGAGCTTGTCCACTAGGAAGGCAATCAGAAAGTGTGTGATTCCAGAAAGAAGTCAGAGCTGAACAGTCATTCAAACTTTACAGCTTAGTGACCTTTATGCCACCATGAAAGTGAAACTCCTACCTGAAGAGGTGTTTTTTTTTTGTTTGTTTGTTTGTTTTTTTGCAAAAATCCAAGAATTTATCAAGGCCACGAATGGCTTACACCTTAAATAGAGCTATGCATCAAAAGTAACACTAGTAACAGCCCTCTAAGAGTACAAAGAACTTTTGGTTACACACCATCACTGATATGAGATGCAGCTATTTATCAAGAAGCTCAAATACCACAGAGTGAAAGGACTCTTACCAAAGCAATGAGATATAGAAGTTCAGGTTCCAAAAGCTAGTTTGTTGAAACTTGATAATTACAAAAGTATTTATTTTTTTTATTTTTAACAGCCTTTCAGTTAGAATTCAACAGGCTTATAGACATCTATGATGACCAACAACTTCAGAACCACAACACTTAAATGCAAAGAACACTCCCTCAAAGGAGACTAAATGGGTGGTAAACATCACACACACAAAAATACTGCAAAAAGAAGTTCATACATACAAGTTACACCCATTCATACCTTTCCCTCTTAAAACTAAAATATTCTGGCTCCAACTCTCTCACTTGGGAAAAAGAGAACTCAGATGGATTTAGTCATCCATAAGTACACACATTCACTTGGGGATATACAGAACTAATTCATTGTATCAAAAAAAAAGCAAAACAATCATCTGGCTTATTTTAAATGATGATTTCTAGATTCAATGGAAAGTAGAAGGTGCCCTGGAGCCTGCCAGGAACACAGTGGGACGCTGGGCAGCAGGGAGGACAGCTCAGGCATGCTTCCAGTTGAGTGGTAGTGATTAGCTCTGTGGCCAGGTGTGTGATATAAATACAAGGCACTCCCATTCTCATCCTCTACCAGATGGTGGAGCCTTTGGCTGCCTCACCTTTGGCATCCAGGGATGCATAATGAAATTCCTGGCCACCCTAGCCTTCATTCAGCAAACTATTCATTCTCTTCATAAACCCAGGCTTTAGGGAATTCTATTTTGGTCTGTTTCTTCACAATGGTATAGATGGAGGTATTGCACAACCAGCAATTTTTCAGCCCTGATCCTAAAAGGATCAAGAGCAAAATTTGTCTCCAATAACATCCCTTCTGAATAGGATTCTTCCATCAAAGCTCAGAGACAGCTTGCCAAACAGTTAAGTTTTTCAACAAATTCTTGTTAGATAAGTTGGTATATAAATAGTTATTGCTACGCTGTTGTACAGATAAAGCCTGCTTATTTGAAGATTCTGTAAGTTTTCCTTCTTCTTTGGAAGAGATGATAACCGCATCTTTGCAACAGGCTCATAAAGGATCTTTGCTCTGTAGGCCTGCTCAGCACTTGTCTATGAGGTTCTGAAACTTGGACCCTACCAATGGCTTCTCCATCTCCTCATGGTTGTGGGTAAGTGGGACTGCTCCATCATGAAGGCAGCTGAGTATCTTACATACATGATTCCTGCATTATCTATACATATAAAACCCTAATATGCAAATAGACTGAATGGCGGAACAACCAAACAACTGGTCACTATGACGTGTGCTGACCACTAGGGGGCGTGCGTGGGACATGGTGAGCATTGGCAGTAGGTGGCAGAGCACAGAACATGGTGGGCATCAGCCACAGCATGTGGTGGAGTGGGTGAGCTAGGGCGCCAGACCAAGGCGGGGCACTGGTCCCTGTCATCGGGACCAGCCTCTGGTGGTTACTGAAAATTCTTTGCTCCTGCACATCATGGTCCCACTGGGTGCTCACACCTGCTGCCGGTGCCGGCCCCGCTCGCACCCGCTGCTGGAGCTGCCATTTGCAACTGCTGCTGGCACACGGCACCAGTCCTGATTGCTTGGTGCCGTCAGTGGGTGCGAGCTGCGGCTGCCAGCCCCAATTGCCCCTCAGGGCTTCTCTACCTCCCCCTGCTCCTGAAGGGTGATTGGGGCAGCAGCCGCCACTCGCACCCACTGATGGCATGGGCCCCAATCGCTCTGAGCCATCAGCCCGTGAGAGTGGGGCAGGCGCCATCAGCGCATGGGAGCAGCAGCAGCAGGAGTGGGGCTGCCAGCACACAGGGGACCAGGGGCCACAGCGGGAGGGACCAGGCGGGGGTGCAGAGGATGGGCAGAGACCCGCCCCTGTGCCCACTGCAGCCTTGTGGCCCACAGTTCCTTCCAAGGTGCACAAATTTGTGCACAGACCCCTAGTTCATTTATATTATAGAAAAAAGTTCTTACAGTGTTGAATTATAATCTACATCTAATATGGATTAGTATTATTGCAAAGTGCACAAAAACACACCCAATAATGAATTTGTTATTATAAAATCATTAGGTAACTGGTGTTTTAAATGCCTTTTATTGTGTAAAAATCCTTGGTGCATTGTTAAATAGGTGTTTTAAAATGTTTTAATCAGACTGGAAAAATATTGGTTGGTGTTTTTGTATTAATGGGGAACAAGTTATTTTTTCCACTATTTTAAATAATGAAATATCCATTGTGTTTTCAGAAGTAAACTAGATTTGAACAATTTAAAAAACCCATTGTTTAAGCAGTTTACCCTTCTGTAAAGAACTTTAATAATCTTTTACTTTTTTTATCTGCAGGGCCACAATTAGATGGATTTGTTTATAGTTTCTTTTGTGATTAGTCCCCAAAACATTTGCTTTGATTAATTATAAGAGCAAGTTTAACTGGACCATTAAAATAAGACTAAGTGATTTATTTACAGAAATTTTTTTTATGTTACATAAGGATAATTTCAATAATTAAGCATAGTATTAGCTCTGAGTTTCTTGTTAGCCAAGGTAACAAGGGAAATGATATGTGTCATATAATTTTGACTGTCTGATGAATTCAAGCATACCATTATTGGGTTGGAGCAAATTTATTTCTTGACACTATATGCATTTACAGTAACTTACAGTAATACAAAATGCTTTTGAAAATGACAAAATTTATATAGCTGTGTGTATTACTGGATTCCATTATAAACAGCTAGTCTAATTCTATTATGCCATTGTTATTAAAAAAGATAATCATTCAACCAGAAGACTGATATTGGTGTTCAGTTTTCCAAGGAAACTCTATGGAATGAGGAATTAGTTTATAATTAAAAGGTGATTATTTCAGGGAAGCATATTTCTTAAAAATACACCATAACAAAAATAATGGTTTAAGTTGCTTTTTCTCTGTTTGCTCATGTTTTTCCCCAGTAATGAGGACAGATTCAGCAAGGCATGAAGTTATTTTGATGTCACCATGTTGACATACCAATGCTGCATTCAAGATAAGTTGACATTTACATGTTCTCATTGTTAGATGTTTATATCAATGAATCCACAACAATTTTAGTAAAGATGTAAGACTGTTTTCTGTAGAAACGAAGGAAAGCAATGTGTTCATGATATGGAAATGTTATAAGCACTGTTATAATAAGCACCACCAGCCATCATCTCTTCAGTCACATGGATGTCACTGAAGCATGATAACAACAGTTTAGGAGGAAAGCCTGTCTGAATGACTAGAATCATGCCAACAGTGTTTCCTGAGAAACAAAATAGATTCTACTTTAGAATATACAGTAGGTCAAAGTGGGCTAGAGAACAAGGAGCTAACTAATGCATTCTCTAGGAAAGCAGATTTAATGACCTAACTAATAACACGCAGTAATTAGCATGATAGCTATTTGTGATAAATACCTGCCTTTGAAGTGCTTCTGGGCACTAGAGCATCCTGTTCCCTAAACTAGTTTAAAGATTCCCTCACCATATCTTGTTTATAACACTGATTTACTCTCTGTATGTAAAAGGAAGGAATTTTACATATAAAGATAACATGATCTTAGGCCACACATTTCACACAGTGGATCATAAATCCATGACTTACCGTAATAGAAATAGCAGAAAAAATAAAAAGAAGAGATGAATAAGTTTGGCCTCAAAGTAGAACATGTTTGTTCTCTGCAAACTAATCACTTGCAACCTGTTAAGCTTTGTGGAAAAGGAGATACACACAGCAGGGCACTTTGAGCGTATTTTATTTACACGGGTATCACAGCACATAGCACTTCGGGGTGGGGGGGGCACACATTTTCATATTTTCTCCTACTGTTTTGAACCACATGCATTGCAGCTGACCTCCAAAAGCTGGCATAGTGGAAAGCTGAAGTTTGCCGTGGAATCATGTTTTGTGACAACACGTTGTGTGAAAAGATTTTTGAAGGGACATTGGCAAATGTGTTCCGTATGCTCACATGTAAGCTTACTTCTGTAAAAGAAAAATTTCTCAACCTAATAAGTAGTCAGGTACCCATAGATCTTGAAAACCTAGACATTCTGGCCAACTTGTTTTCCTTCTTTGGCCTCTTGCTGACAAACGTGTTGCTTCACATTACCAGTTTGGTGATGGGGACCTGGAGGAGGGGAGAGTCTCAGGGTGAATAGGGCTTGATGTGTTTGCTCTCTAATCAGTGTCACTCAATCAGAGCGTGCAGCACAATTAGCATCTTATTATGGTGTTTGCTTTCTGCTCTTTTTGTGCTGCATAATTTGGCACTGTATTATACCAGCTTAGGTTCTTTAGCTGCTTCATGTAGCACGCATTTATTGGGAAGTTACTTCTCAGAAAAACTCTAAAAGAGAAAACTCCAGTTGAGAAAGATAAAGTTATCTAGGGAAAACCCACGTCCTCTCTCATTCAACTTGACACCTAAGTCTATGAAGTCTGCTTTGTCTATCTGCAGCACATCAGAAACAGTGAAATGGAAGAACCTGCAATGTGCTATATGGTGGAATAGTTACATAGGCTAGTGGACAAAGGCATATAGAGAGTAGCGAAGAATAACAGCTGACAGTGTAGGAAGAGACAAACAAGTTATAAAACCCAGGTAGGAGAACATTAAAGGCACACATTTTCATCATGTACAATTCTCAGGAAACTGATTCTAAAGTGAGGGTTCGAAGTGCAAGTACTTACTAAGGAAGTTTTCCCTGGAGAAATGCTCAAGGGAATAGGGAAGCAAAACAAAAAGGGTAAGAAACCAAGCCAAGTATGATTTCAGGTCAAATTCCAACCTCAGCCTTACCTTGTGAGAAGCTATGCAGACTATTTTGCACCCCAGAGTTTGTCATTTCTCAAGGCAAGGAACCTCTGCCTTTGTGTCCCTTTATCCACTGGCGGAGGGCCACTGATGGGGGGTAGGGGGCTGTGGCAAAAGGGAGCTGGATCCTGTGTCCCAGGAGTTCAAGGAAGAAAGTCACCTATGCAAACCATTCACAGCACAGCACACAGACACAGTGGGATGGGGTCACAGTGCCCGGAAAAGGGGCCTAAGGGGATCTCGTTAGGCCCCAACTCTATCCATCTCCACATGGCTGGTCATTTAATGTCCCTAAGGATCACTGAAGTCAAGAATTATTCCTTATTTAGTATCAAAAACAGGGGCTTATGGGCAATAAAGTTGTTTATGGTTATAATGAGCAGCCCAAGTTAATTTAACTCAATAAAGGTTCACCCCTACTTTGGGGGCCAAAATAACAAAGTAGGTAGAATGCAAAGACCATAGGATTTAGGAATGAAAGGTTCTAGTCCTGTCTCTGCTGCCCTGGATGCCTAGGTGGTCTCAGTGTGTGCCCTGAACTCACCTTGCTGACAGGAATGGCCTCTTCATAGCCAATTCAACCAGCCCCATACAATCCCAAGAACCCACAATAAAGTGTCAAAAATGAGATAGTACCTAAAAACCCAGAGTCTGGCAAACAGGAAATACTAAATGTTAGCTAAAAAAACATAAATGGCTTTATCCAATATTGCATTTGCCTGTTAATAACAACGAACCTGAGGGGAAAAGAGACACGTATCAAGAGCCTGATGTGTTTTCAGTCACAATATATGTTTTTTCTTAAATTTCTGAAATTGTCCATAAACATATCAAGTTGCAAGCTTATAGTGTAGTTATATTTTCTAATAGTTTAACAATGTATACATTAAAGTGATTGTTCTTTCAATTGCCTGCATATTAAAACTGTGTCAGTACTAAGTGGTTATAATTTTCCAGAGAAGAGTAAAGATTAGTAAAGGCATACTTATAAATGTTTTAGTGTCTATTTTTTTTTTTATTATGCAGAGTTGTATAGAAAACGTCTTCCTTTTCTAATGTGTTTGTCAGTATTTTCAGAAAGATCCATGTTCAGATTTTTCAAGGCAATCCTGTATCTGAATACAGATAGCTGAAATGATCATTTTAAAACAACAAACCCTAATCCCTGGTATCACAAAACAATCATATAATCTGGCATGATTAAAAGGTGTGCTGATGAGAGTTCTGCAGCTGAGAGCAAAATTCGGGCAAGTATGTTCGAGTTTTCTGCCTCATGACTGCGAAGAAAGACTAGCACACAGGCCATAGATAGTAGCAATTCTCACACAATTTCAGTCCAGAGCAATATTGGATGAAGAAATTGTCCAGTAGCAAACAAGTCCTTTGAAAACAATGCTAGACACTGGAGTTTTCTGGCTAACAACATTAAGCCAACATTTCCGAAAATGAAAATATAAGATGCCATATCCTATATGATAAAGGGGTAATATGCAAATTAACCCTCACGCCCTCACAAGATGGATGCCTACGACCAGGCCAGCAGGGGGGTTAGTGAGGGACTACCAAATGACTGAACAAGCAGCTGTGTGGGGCAACCAGGCCGGCAGGGGGGTTAGTGAGGTTTGACCAAACAACTGAATAGCAGGCTTCATGGGGCGACCAGGCCAGCAGGGCGGGGGGCAGTTGGGGGTGACCAGGCCGGCAGGGGGGGCAGTTAGGGGTGTTCAGGCTGGCGGAAGGGTGCAGTTGGGGGCGACCAGGCCAGCAGGGGGGGGTCAGTTGGGGGCAATTAGGCTGGCAGGAAGGGACAGTTAGGGGTGGCCAGGCCAGCAGAGGGGGGCAGTAAGGGGTGACCAGGCTAGCAGGGGGGGCAGTTAGGAGCTACCACGCTGGCAGGGAAGGGATAGCTGGCGGCAACCTGGCTGGAAGCAGGGGGCGGTTAGGAGCAACCAGGCCAGCAGGGGGGGCAGTTAGGGCGATCAGGTCGGCACGCAGAGGCAGTGAGGGGTGATCAGGCCGGCAGGGGCTGGGCAGTTAGGGGCAACCAGGCAGGCAGGCAGGTGAGCAATTAGGAGCCAGTGGTCCAGGATTGTGAGAGGGATGTCTGACTGCCAGTTTAGGCCAGGGGTTGGGCCTAAATCGGCAGTTGGACATTTCCCCGAAGGGTCCCGTGTTGGAGAGGGTGAAGGCTGGGATGAGGGGACTGTCCCCCACCCCCGTGCACGAATTTTGTGCACCGGGCCTCTAGTTTTACATAAACTGGAGAAGATTTTAAACAGTAAAGCAATTTCTTAATGAAAGTCTACATGAAATGAGCAAAAATGATGACAGGTATTTTAAGTAAACCATCAATAATAATTAATAATGCAAAATCATTCGCCTACTTGTAAATATTCTCCAGACAGAAATCCTGTCTTTGTCTTTGTCTCTACAGTCCCTGGTCCACAGTTGGTACTCAGTCAATACTTTTAACTGAATGAATGAATGTTGTTGGAATGAATAAAGAAATGTACAAATGCAAAATGATTGTAAAAAAAAGTCTAGGAATCATAGTAATTTATGCACTGATGTCTACAGAATACTAGAAGTTGCAACCACATTACTATAAATAATCTGCCAGACCAAAGGGGAAATACACTTTAGCATGCCAATTATTTTTTAAAGGCACAATTCATATTGTCCTATATGAAGTGCCTGATTATAAATCTTTCATTCTCTCCACAGCTGACTGCTTTGGGGAAAATATAAGAGCAAAACTCATTAAGGATGGAATTCTGGTGGCACAGATTGGCCTCACTGACTCAGAAATTTCCTTACTCTCTGCAGACTGTGCCAGTGTTTCGGGATCAGGCTCTGACAATGCAGGATGGCTTTACTTGACTCTTCTCTTTGGCACAGTTCCTGTTATTTTAGATGCACTGTGGCAATGTCGACTTTCATTATGAATTTCCTGAGTATTTAAAATCTTTCCCAGGTTATGTAAAATATGGCATCCTATATTTTCATTTTAAACACAGCTGCAAACTCCTGCTTTTTCCATGTATACTGAAGTACTGATTGGAGACTAGTTAGAATTATCTGCACCTACTAGGGAAATGGGTTTAAATTCTTTTTTCTTTCTATTTTTTATACCTCTTTCCTTTGCTTTTTTTCTTTTTAAATAATAATTTTTATTATGTCTAAGTGTATAAACATTTATTATATAATTAGTAGGAGTTTCAGTCAGTGTTTATATTCTGTGCTAAAAACAGTTTGCAAAAATACCATTTGGTATGTATTAATTTAAAGTGTTCAAATACCAAGACTACGTTGTTTTTTTTTAAAAATTTTAAATCTTTATTGCTGAAAGTATTACATGTCTCCTTTTCTCCCCATTGGCCCCTTGTAGCCCACCCCCACCCCCACCCCCTAAGCCAGGCCTTCACCACCCTATTGTCTGTGACCATGGGTTATTCATATATGCATACAAGTTCTTTGGTTGATCTCTTCCTGCCCACCTACCCTCACCACCTTCCCTCTGAGATTCTGCCATCTGTCCCAAGCTTCTATGTTTCTGGATCTATTTTGTTCCTCAGTTTATTTTGCTCATTAGATTCCACATATGAGTGAGATCATGTGATATGTATCTTTCCCTGAATGGCTTATTTCTCTTAGCATAATGCTCTCCAGGTCCATCCATGCTGTTGCAAATGGTAAGAATTATTTCTTTTTTACAACTTCATAGTATTCCATTGTGTAGATGTACCACAGTTTTTTAATCCACTCACCTGCTGATGGGTACTTAGGCTGTTTCCAAATCTTAACTATTATAAAATGTGCTGCTATGCATATAGTGGTGCATATATTCTTTCTGATTCGTGTCTTAGGATTCTTAGGATATATTCCTAGGAAAGGGATCATTGGGTCAAATGGCAGTTCCATTTTTAATTTCTTGAGAGAACGCCATACTGTTTTCCACAGTGGCAGCACCAGTCTGCATTCCCACCAGCAGTATACTAGGGTCCCCTTTTCCCACATCCTCTCAAACACTTGTAATTTATTGATTTGTTGATGATAATCTTTCTGAAAGGTGTGAGGTGATACCTCACTGTCCTTTTAACTTGTGACTCTAGGATGATTAGTGACTTCGAGCATTTTTTTCCTACATTTCTTGGCTTTCTGTATGTCCACTTTGGAGAAGTGTCTATTTAGGTCCTTTGCCCATTTTTTAATTGAATTGTTTGTCTTCCTTTTGTTAAGTTGTATGATTCCTTATATATTTTGGATATTAACCCTTCATCAGATCTATCATTGCCAAATATGTACTCCCATACAGTGAGGTCTCTCTACATTTTGTTGATGATTTCTTTTGCTGTGCAAAAGCTTTTAATTTTGATAGTCCCATCAAAGTATTTGTTTATTTTATCCTTAGTTTCCTTTGTCCTGGGAGATGTATCTGTAAACATATTGCTACGAGAGATGTCTGATATTTTGCTGCTTATGGTTTCTTCCAAGATTTTATGGCTTCATGACTTACATTTAAATCTTTTACCCGTTTTGAGCTTATTCTTGTGTATGGTGTATGTTGGTGGTCTAGTTTCATTTTTCTGCATATATCTGTCCAGTTTTCCCAACACCATTTATTGAAGAAATTCTCTTGACTCCATTGTATATTCTTGCCTCCTTGGTCAAATATTAATTGAGAGTATTGGCTTGGTTCCATTTCTGGGGTCTCTGTTCTGTTCCATTGATCTATACGCCTGTTCTTGTGCCAGTACCAGGCTGTTTTGAGTACAGTAGCTTTGTAGTACATCTTGATATCTGGTATTGTGATCCCTCCAACTTTGTTCTACTTTCACAAGATTGTCCCATATATTCTTTTTTGGTTCCATATAAATTTTTGGAATATTTGTTCTAGATCTGTGAAATATGCTGTTAGTATTTTAATAGGGATTGCATTGAATCTGCATATTGCTTTGGTTAATATGGATATTTTAATTATGTTTATTCTACCAATCTGTGAACACGGTACATTCTTCCACTTGTTTATATCTTCCTCTACCCCTTTTTTCAACTTCCTACAGTTTTTCCAGTACAGGTCTTTTACCTCCTTGGTTAAGTTTACTCCCAAGTATCTTAAATTTTTTGTTGCAGTGATAAGTGGTATTGTTTTTTTTTTTATTTCTCTTTCTGAGAGTTCATAATTGATATATAAAAATGCCATGAACTTCTGGGTGTTAATTTTGTATCCTGCTACATTGCCAAACTCATTTATTAAATCGAGTAGTTTTTTGATGGAGTTTTTAGGGTTTTCTATGTACAATATCATGTCATCTGAAAATAATGACAATTTTACTTTTTCTTTTCCAATTTGGATACCTTTTATTTTTTCTTCTTGTCTGATTGCTATTGCTAGGACTTCCAGTACTATGTTGAAAGGAGTGGTGAAAGTGGGTATCTCTATCTTGTTCCTGTTCTTAATGGAAATGGTTTTATTTTTTGCCCATTGAGTATGATGTTGGCTGTAGGTTTGTCATATATGGCTCTTATTATGTTAAGGTATGATCCCTCTATTCCCACTTTGCTGAGAGTTTTTATCAAAAAAGGGTGCTGGATATTGTCGAATGTTTTTTCTGCATCAATTGATATGATCATGTCATTTTTGTCTTGCAATTTGTTTATATGATGAATGACACTTATTGACTTGCAAATATTGTACCAGCCCTGAATCCACAGAATAAATCCCACTTGGACATGGTGTATAATCTTTCTAATGTAATGCTGGATCCAATTTGCTAATATTTTGTTGAAGATTTTAGCATCTATGTTCATCAGGGCTATTGGCCTGTAATTCTCTTTCTTTGTGGCATCTTTATCTGGTTTTGGATTTAGGGTAATGCTGGCCTCATAGAACAAGCTTTGAAATATTTCTTCCTCTTGAATTTTTTGGAATAGTTTGAGGAGGATAGTTGTTAGCTCTTTGAATGTTTGGTAAAAATCCCCTATGAAGCTGTCCTGATCAGGGCTTTTACTTACTGGAAGGTTTTTGTTTTTTTTTATTTCTGCTTCAATTTCATCAGAAATTAATTGCCTATTCAGGTTTTCTGATGCTTCCTGATTGAGTTTTGGAAGATTGTATTTTTCTAGGAATATGTCCTTTTCATCCAGGTTATACAGTTTGTTGGAGTATAGTAGTGCTTAGTGTTTTTTTATGATCCTTTGTATTTCTGTGGGGTCAGTTGTTATTCACCTCTTTCATTTCTGATTTTGTTTATTTGGGTCCTCTCTCTTTGTTTCTTGATGAGTCTGGCTAGAGGTTTATCAATTGTGTTTATGTTTTGAAAGAACCAGTTCTTGGTTTTATTGATCTTTTGTATTGATTTTTAGTCTCTGTATCATTTATTTCTGCTCTGATCTTTTTAATTTCCTTCCTTCTACTTCCTCTGGGCTTTTCTTGTTGCTCTCTTTCTAATTCATTAAGCTGTAGGGTTAGATAACTTATTATAAGTTTCCCTTGTTTTCTGAGGTAGGCCTGCAGTGCTATGAACTTCCCTCTCAAGACTGCTTTCATTGTGTCCCATAGATTTGGGGTTGTTGTGTATTCATTTTTATTGTTTCCAGGAAGTTTTTTATTTCTTCTTTGATCTCTTTGGTAACCCATACATTGTTTAACAGCATGACATTTAGCCTCCATGTGTTTGAATGTTTTTGAGTGTTTTTATTGTAGTTGATTTTTAATTTCATGCCATTGTGATCTGAGAAAATGCTTGATATGATTTCAATCTTCTTGAACTTCTACAGACTTGTTTTGTGTCTTAAAATGTGTTTTATCTTTGAAAATGTCCCATGGGCACTTGGGAAGAATGTATATTCTGTAGCTTTGGGGTAAAATGTTTTTTAAAATGTCAGTTAATTCCATCTGACCTAGTGTGTTATTTAGGATAGCTGTTTCCTTGTTGATTTTTTGTCTAGAAGATCTATCCAGTGGTGTCAATGGGATGTTAAAGTCTCCTACTATGATTGTATTGCTTTCCATCTCTCCCTTAAAATCCTCCAGAATTTTTTTTTATATATTTGGATGCTCCTGTATTGGGTGCATATATGTTTACCAGAGTTATATCCTCTTGTTGTATTGATCTCTTTTGTATTATGAAGTGGTCTTCCTTATCCCTTGTTATGGCTTTCATTTTGAAGACAATTTTGTCAGATATGGGTATTGTTACCACAGCTTTTTTTTTTTTTTTCATTTCCATTTGCCTGGAAAAAAATTTTCCATCCTTTTACTTTCAATCTGTGTGAGTCCTGTGTCCTGAGGTGGGTCACTTGTAGACAGCATATATATGGGTCATGTTTTCTTATCCATTCAGCTATCCTATGTCTTTTGATTGGACCATTTATGCCATTTACATTTAAGGTTATTGTTGATAGGTTTTTATTTATTGCCATTCTTATTTTTTATGCCTGTGTTTTTCGCTTTCTCTGTCTTTCTTCTTCTTACACCAGTCCCTTTAGCATTTCTTGTGGTGCTCATTTGGTGGTAATAAATTCTGTTAGCTTTTTTTTTGTCTGCAAAACTCTTTATTTCACCTTCCATTTTGAATGTTATCCTTGCTGGATAGAGTAGTCCTGGATTCAGTCCCTTGGTTTTTATTACCTTATGTACTTCATGCCATTTCCTTATGGCCCAAAGTGTTTCTATTGAGAAGTCAGTTGACAGTCTAATTGGAGTTCCCTTGTAGGTAACTTTCTCTCTATTGCAGCCTTTAAGATTCTTTCTTTGGCTTTAATTTTTTTTGCCATTTTAATTAATATGTGCCTAGGTGTGGGCCTTTTGGGGTTCATCTTGATCAGGACTCTATGTTCCCTGAACTTGAGTGACTTTTTCTTTCACCAGGTTAGGGAAATTTTTTGCCATTATTTCTTCAAACAGGTTCTCTTATTTCTTTCTCAGATTCTGTTCCCCCTGGAACCCCAAAAATGCAAATGTTGTTACATTTCATGTTGTCCCAAAGCTCCCTTAGGCTCTCCTTCTGCTTTTTATTTTATTTTTTCCATTTGCTGCTCTGAATGGCTGTTTTTTCTACCTTGTCTTCTAATTCAATGATTTGGTCCTCACCTTCTAGTCTGCTTTTGAATCCTTCCAGGGTTTTGATTATTTCACTATGTCATTCCTCATTTCCAATTGATTCTTATTTCAAGCTCTCTTTTCATGTTGGTGTAGTTCTCATTAAGACCCATATAATTCTCATTAAGTTGCTTGTAGTTGCTTGTTTAAGCAGTCTTATTATCATTACTCTGAATTCTTTATCTGACAAATTGTTTACCTCCATTTCATTTAGTTCATTTTCTGATGATTCCTCCTTTTCTTTCATTTGGGGCTTGTTTCTTTGTCTCCCCATATTTGTTGTCCATTTGTTTTTGTTTCTATGAATTAACTTGAACTGCTATGGCTCCCAGATTTTGTGGGGTGTTCTTATGTAGTAGGTGTTTTGTTGGATCCAGTGGTACAGTCTCTTAGATCTCTTGAGCTGGGTGCTCTAGGAAAGCCCTTTACTTTAGTTATTGGTGTTCTCCTGTTAAAGTTGGGTCTTGAATGTTATTGTCCCATTCATGGATGGAGTTTCCTCTCATGCTGGCTGACTATGTGGCTCACCGTTGATCACGTCATGTGAGCTGTTTGAAGTGCTGACTGAACAGAACAAAATACAACACAACAAAACATGAAACAGAAGAAAGAAAACCAAAATGTACACAAGATCCCTACAGCACCAAGAAAAGCAACCACAAGAGAAGAGAGAATTAGGAAAAATGAATGAGAATAAGAATAAGAGAAAAAAAGAAAGAAAAAATATAAGGAGAAAACAAAACAAACAAAAATAGCACAAACAAAAAACAAAAAAGGGGGGGCAGAATGTATAGATGCAAAGCTAAAATAGAGAAAATAAGAATAATGAATTAAAGGAATAGTGGATGGAAATGGTTTAAAATAAAGGATGGAATAAAGAAATGAAAAGACAAGAAAAAAATTTGAAAGAGAAAATAGAAGAGAACACAGATAGATCTAAAATAAGTAAAAGAAAAACAGATGAGAAAGCAGGAGAAAAAGAATAGAGAGAAAAAATATATGAGTAGTAAAAAAGAAAAAGAAAAAAATTGACTAGGAAAAGAGAAGAATAAAATTAGATATGTGAATGAAAGAACAGAGACTAGAATAATAACAAATCAATAAAGCAGATAGATAAAGAAGATAAATTTAAAGAGGGGGGGAAAGAATGGAAAGATAAAAAAGAAAAGAGAAGATAAAAGGGAGGGGAAAAGGAGGGGAAAAAGAGGGAGAGAAAAAGTGTAAAAAAAAGTGAAGTGGTGTTCATTTAGTGTCCCATGGGACCTTTCTTTGGACCCCACTCTACTGTTCTGTCTGCCAATTCAGGGCTTCCTGTGAGGTACTTAGGTGGTAATCACTGTCAAGAATTGACCTTTGGCTTTCAGCAACCTGCTTGAAGCTCCAAGTGATCCACTGATGCACGGTTTGTGTCTGTCTCCACAGGACTTGGGTGCCAGCAGGAGGAGCCAATCTGCCCTCTAAAGTAGGTTTGTTAGCAGCAAAGGGCCCAGGGCTGGGTCAGCAAACTTCCTCTGGTTCCCCAGGCTCCACCTCTGCCCAACTTTACCTATTAGTCAGCTAAGACTATGTTCTCTTAATATGGGTTGCTAATAGTTATTTATTTATTTATTTATTTATTTATTTATTTATTTATTTAAATTTATTTTTACTGTTGACACTATTATAGACGTTCCCCATTCCGCTCCACCTTTGCCCACCTCCCCTCACTCTGGCCCTCACCACACTATTGTCAGTGTCCATGGGCTACGCATATATGTTCTTTGGCTATTTTCTTTATCTTCTTTCACCTAGTCCACCCCTCCCACCTGCCCTCTGACAGCTGCCACTCTATACCATGTATCTGTGACCCTGATTTTATTTTGTTCATCAGTTCATTTTGTTCATTAGATTCCACATATATGTGAGGTCATGTGATATTTGTCTTTCTCTGACTGGTTTATTTCACTTAGCATAATAATTTCCAGGTTCATCTATACTGTCACAAAAGGTAAGAGATCTTTCCTTTTTAGCAGTGCATATTTTTATACCTCTATCCTTTACTCGTTTTAATCTATTATTTCCCTTGAATTACATCCTTTTGATTTTCATCCTGCATATTTTCACTTCTGAATATTAAACCATGCAAATTCTCTATGGCCTTTTCCAATATGACTTTCTAGATACAATTAACTAAATTTCAAGTGGCGGGATAGACTAACAAAGTAACACTCAAACTCATCATGGTCAGGTCAAAGTGCTCCCATTCAAAATGTATGCCCAGGCATTCATTGTTAGACAATAATAAGAAACCAAATATCAAAAATAAAGGCATCAAAAAATGTAAGGTGACCACATAATCCTCAAATTCAAAATCACCCTCTAAATTAACTGTGCCCCTTCAACTGTGTTTCTTATGAGTTAAGGAAACCTAATCTCCGTTCTTCCTAGGAGCTCCAGTTCAATTTGGATTATCTGATAAGAGATGAGTCTCCTGAACAAGGTCAAAATGACAGTCTATTTTAAATTAAGATTAGAAATAATGACATTTTGTATTCCCGATCATGTGTTTTTAACAGATCATTATAAAGGACACCAGAGTTTTAACATTTAGCTTATTTTCAAAAAAGGGTAGGAAGCATTTTTACTTAATAGTGGTGGCACTCATAGGCAAAGAATTTTATCAGAAATCTAGAATTTGTTGTACATTTTTGCTATAAAATTATTCTTCAGTGAGTATCCATAGGGAAATATTTCTTTGAAACAAGCGTCTTTAAAATCCTTGAATGTATGTAGTTTGATAACAGTGTATTAATAGTCTGTTATATGTATAATTGTAATTAATTCAAAAGTGTACTAGTATATACAGAAAGACCTATGTAAGAGATTTAGAAGAGAGATATTATTTGCTGTTAGTAACGTCATATATAAGTTGAGCCTATTAAGTGTGCCAGACACTGTACTAATCCTTTTCCAAACATGCAGGTAATTGTATTTTCATTCACATTTTACATCTGAAGAAACTGAGATGTGGATATGCTCAATAAGGAGTGGAATCAGGGATTCAACTGAGGGATGTCTGAATCCAAAGACATACTTAGCCACTAAATTTGCACTGTACCATATGATAGCTACCTCTCACACAAGAAATTAGCTTAAATTAACATGAGTTGTAAGTGGAATGTGCATACTGGATATCAACAATTGGTATGACAAAAATAAATATCTAATAATCGCTCTATGGATTACATAAAATGACAATATTTTTGATATATGGGTTTAAATAAAATATTTTTAAATTAACTTTTACCTGTTTTTTTTCAATGTGGTTACTAGAAATTTTAAATTACAAATGGGGTTCTCATTCATAGCTTAACTATATTTTTATTGAATCATTCTGATGCATTAAACCATATAGGCTCTATTTTTCTTTGAAAAATTAGAGAGGGACTTAGAACTGTTAACTCCTGCTTAGTGGGACTTTGCCTGTAATTCAGTTTTGTATATCTTTCATGGAAGAATTTACTGCCTTCATTTTAATGTAGTTACTTCATTGATATATAATATACAAATTATATATATATATATAATAAAAATTATGTATATATTATATAATTATATATAAAACATAATTTATATATATATACTATATAATGTATATATAACATTGCATGTATATGAAATATTATATATTATAATGTATATCTCTTACTAAAATATAAGGCCCTGAAAGTCAGGCTCTGAGTTTTCATCTTGGGAAACCAAAGAACAAGATGAATGACAATCTCTTAGGCTTCTAGTGCTGCCAGCCTCTCTCTCCCCACAGTCTGTTCTCTGATCACCCAGGATAGAGCCAGAAATTCCCCCATCAGAGGTGGACAAACTACAGTTTGTGGCCAAATCTAACACATTACATTGTTCTGCTGATATATTTTACTAGAACACAGTCACATCCTTCATTTATGTACTGTTAGGTAGTTCCCCGGAGACCTGTGGCCCTCAAATTCTGAAATTTACTACCTGCCTCTTTATAGAAAACATTTTCCCATCTTGAAGGAGCTGACACCACCATGTAGAGTGATCCCTTCCTTCTAACCTTACATTTCAGGGAACAATTATACTATAATCACTTTAGAACTAGATGAAATACCAAACCCTATGAAGCCCTTTTAAAGATATTACCAACTCCAGTTTGTTTCACATTATGTTTCAAGGATGCTTACATTTTAATAATCACTTCTGGAATAAGTTTACAGGAATCCTAAGTCTGCGTGATTGTTTTCCTGTTAAGATACTGACTGGGAAGCAATTTTGATATATCCTCCACCCTGACACCAGCTGAGGCCTAGAGAGTTCAAGATTTCAAGATTCATAATGGGCATGACCAAAATAGCTGCTATCATGCTTCTAATGACAGAAAAGTCACTGGAATGGCCCCTTTAAAGCTACCTTACTAGAATAAAGGGTGAAGAAATCAATGCAGATATAATACCATTATTAATGTGGCCTGTCCATACAAGGCTATTTTGCATTTTTTTACATGTCAAACTACACCAAGTGAGTCATTTGAAGGTCATAGATAGTGAGGGGAATTCTAATTTTACTTAAGGGCATTTGTTTTTCTTGATAGAATCAATTGACCTCAATTTCCCCAGATGTGGATGATCAGATTAAATTAAAGTTATTCTTAAACAAGGCATGCTTTTCACCAAGGCTAGCATAAAGGGATAAAGACACATTTACTCCTTACTGATGCTGTTACAACTAGCTATCATCAACATTTCAAATAGAGTCCTTATATGAACACCTCTGTAACAAGTACTGACCAGGCACTTATGTAAAATTGAGGTACAAAACAAGTAAATAGGATAGGATTATAGAAATCTTCAAAGATTTTTATCAAATTGTGCAATGCACTATTTTGTTCTAAGAAGAGTTTTTACAGAAGAACAAAATATGAATTCTGGTATTGCTTATAAATGTATTTACATTCCATTATTAGGGGCTCCTTATTAGCTCCAGTGGAGAACTAGAACACATTTAGGGGGATTCCATTTTAAAAATTGAGTAAAGGCTTTGAAATATATAAAAGAAATATTGAGTAAAATATCTGTCTTGGTAAAGAGAGATTTATTTATTCTGAGATTCTAAAGAACTATGTTATAAAACAACTAGAGGACTACTGCACAGATTCATGCACCGGTGCGGTCCCTCCATCTGGCCTGTGCCCTCTTGCAATCCAGAACCCTTTGGGGGATGTCAGAGAGCCAATTTTGGCCAATCCCCACAGGCCAGGCCGAGAGACCCCACTGGTGCACAAATCTGTGCATCAGGCCTCTAGTATGCATATAAGATCTTTGGTTAATCTCTTCCTGCCCTCTTGCCTCCCTCCTTCCCTCTGAAATTCATCAGTCTGTTCCATGTTTCCATGCCTGTGGTTTCCACTCCTGTGTTGAGCGTCTGCCCCCTGGTGGTCAGTGCGCATCATAGCTACCAGCCAGTCGGCTGGATGCTTAGGCTATATATATATATATATATATATATATATATATATATATATATTTCTTAAAGCTGACTGAAGCACAAAATGACCCATTTGTGTGCAAAAAGAAAAACACTAAACTTCCATTAAAAATTAAAAAAATATATCAAACTTTACTAATATTGAATTATTGACTGATATTAATACTTTCACTCAGTCCTATAGATGTATCCCTCATCAGAACAGGTTATCATGAAGAAAAATTGAGAGTTGCACAATGTGGAGGGGTTAACATAGCACCCCCATTCATACATTTACCTTCACATCTTGCAATATGTGGAAACATATACATTTCATAAGTATATTTGTTTTATTCATCTGAATATTTACAAGGGTCACAGTGCATTTCTTAGTTGCAAATGATAAAAATAGGACTCAAACTACTTTGAGGAAAATAATAGGCTTCATTTGCTCACTAACTGGAAAATTTAAGGATGGAACTGGCTTGACGCCAATGTATACCACAAGACTCTCACCCCTTTCTCTACATTTTCATGCTTTGTCACTGTTAGTCTCTTTATATTGCCCTTATTCTCTCATGCTATACACAAAGTTTCTTCCCACAATAAGAAAGATGCCCATGGGCCAATCAACTCTATACATTACAGTTACCAATTCTGAAGAGAAAGCAAAAAGTCCCACCTTTCATGTGTTAAATCTAATGGAAGGAAACTTATTGACCTGAATTTGATCAAAACAACTGTTGCTGCCTGTGAATCTCAGGATACATGAAAATAAAACATCCCAGTTGCATTGCAGCATGTATGTAAAAATCATAATGTAAAAAAGAAAAAAATATATCCAAATGAAAAAGTTTTGCATACGTTTATCCAATAAAAAATCTAAGCTATTCACATACAAAATTAGAAATCTGGGAGTGGGGAATTACATATGTAAACAATATGTAATATTGTTTTCACTGATTACATTTTTAATAGCATGCTTTAAAAAGAAAGAGAAAAAAAAAACTAGTACTGTCATTCCGATATCCTCATGAGTTCTATGAATTCGACTGATAATATTCCAACTGTTTTATGAAAATTTTAAGGTAATTTATTTATAATACAATGACATGGATTTCATATGTTTCTTTCTAATTATTTTATTAAAATAAATTTCCTTCCTGGAATGGATAGTTATCTGAAAAACGAAATGAAATAAAAAGTTGAAACTTAAAATGTAATATATTTTAGAAAATATCTACAGTCTCTTCCAATTCTTAATTTTCCATGTCTGTATAATTTATCTGGAAGTCTGTTTCATAACTGCTTGTCTTGCCTCCCATAATCCTGATGACACTTTAAACTACTTGAATTTCTAAGATTATTCTTCTAACATAGAGTAAGGACATAAAATTATTTTATTTTAATTGATTGATTAGAGAGAGAGACATTATTTGTTGTTCCATATATTCATACATTCATTGGTTGCTCTTGTATGAGCCCTGATCAAGGATAGAACCCATAACCTTGGTGTATGGAGACAATGTTCCAACCAACTGAGCTACTTGGCCAGCACCTACAGGGCAAAATTTTTAACCAGCAAACAAAAATCATGTTCACTCTTTCTAAAACCAACTTTTAAATGTTTCATTACATAAAGCCCCCAGAGGGCCTTTGTGGCCTGTATTTACCCAGATACTACATGAGTAAATAGCATAAGATTCTGCTTTTAAAATATATGAATTGAGAAACAGGTTTGTTGAAGTTTAATAAGACTTTTTTTGGTCCATGTGAATGTCCAATATTTCATTAAGCTACTTTCCTAGATATGGAAATTAGGAGAGTAAATCTTAAGAATTTTCATCACAAAAAAACCTTTTTTCTTTTTTTTAAAAATTTCTTTTTATTGTATCTATATGAGATGATGGATGCTAACTAAACGTATAGTTGTAATCATGTCACAATATATGTAGGTCAGACCATTATGCTATACATCTTAAACTTACACAGTACTGCATATTAACTATATCTCTGTAAAACAAAAAAAAATCATATTTTATGAGATAGACCCGTTTCTAAATGAAACAATTGATCATTTGTTTAAAATTCTCTAAGCTAAAACAAATTGTATCGTTTTAACTGGAGAGAAGTAGATTTCAGACCACGGATGCCATCAAGATTTTATGTACATCATCACTTGCTCTTAAAAATGGGAAAAGCTATGAAAACTTAAGTGGGTTTGGCATATTCAGTTCATAAAGTATGTCATTTAATGCAATTCCCATGCACATCCTTTTCTTTCAAAAAGTGGAGGATGATTTTTTTCTCAGCATTTTTATTTTTGGATAGATTTTGGTAAAGCATTTGGAAAGAAGAATATCCTTAAAGTAGCTATAGTTTGAAGATATTTCAAAATTCAATACAATCACATACGTTTGTAAACCCAAACATTATTTTTCACTTTTATGAAATGTAAAATATGTAAAATAGCTATCGAGAAACAACATTTGAAATTCCAGATAGATTAAAGAGCTATTTTTTTTTTTACAAAACTATAAAAAGAATAGATGAAAATAAACTGCTTACTTTAGAGTCTTTGGTTGGGAGTGTCCTTTCTAAGAAGAAAAGACAGAATCATATGACCAACATATTTGATCATAATATGATGGGGAACATTATGCCTTACACAATGTTCCAAGATATGTGATAAATGGAGAAAATTTTCAGCTCAACAAATGAGACAAATAATATGTAAAAGCTCATATGAATCAATTTTTAAAAATCAAACATCCTTAAGACTCCCCAGTTGAATAAAAAAAGTATATTGGTAGGCAGTTCATGAAAACAAAAATACAAGTGGCCAATAAACATTCAAAAAGATAACACAGTCTAACAAAAACAATGCAATAGGATTTTCACATTAGGTTGAAATGATAAGACAGATGGTATATAGTGCTGGGAAGGGTATAAGATAATGAACAATCTCATAAACTCATTATCTGCATTTAACCTCGGACAGTCTGTGGAGGATAATATGATCTTTCAAATTATCAGATGCACAAGCTTTGAACCAATTGTTTTTTATTGCAGAGACTTATCTAAAATTATACTTGCATATATATGTGTTTCTTAACAGTTTAAATTAGAAGAAATACTGGAAAAATTCTTAAAGGCATTCAATATGGGAGTGACTAGATAAAATGGCAGGAACATACTACAGAATATGCAGCACCCGTGAAATGATTAGTATATGTCTACCAACTTGACATTGAAAGATGTATTGTGATATATTGTTACATGAAAAAAGCAAAATTTAGAACAATGCAGGGTTAGGCAAAAGTAGGTTACAGTTGTGAGTATATAAAATTCAAATTTTATTCTTGTATTCTTATTTACTTATTATTGTATTATTTATTTTGTTTTTTTGTAACTAATACAAATGTCACCATGCCATTGAGTTAATAAAGCTATTATAATAATCATAAACTGCATGTCTTTTTCCATATGAACTACTATAAACCTTCTTTTGCCCATCCCTGTATATTATAAACTAACTAGAGGCCCGGTGCACAAAATTCGTGCATGGACGAGGTCCCTAGGCCTGGCTGGTGATCAGAGCTGGGCGGATAGGGGCCCAAAGGCCCCGGTGGGGCTGGGAGAGGAGGCAACGGTCGCTGGCCAGTGTGGAAGGAACGGATGCCGACGCCACCACTGCGGGGTCTCCCGCCTCCCCCTGTACTCCTTCCCTGTCGCTGCACTGCCACTACAGTGGGCAGGTGGTGAGCCAGTTGGGGTCTGCTGGCTCGGTGGAGGGACAGGATGTGGGAGGTTGGCCGCCAGCCCTAGGAGGGAGCTGGCCCTCAGCCCCCATGGGAAGGGAGCTGCACCGGTGCCATGCACCCCCAGTTCTCCGTTCCAGCCCCAGGCCCAAACACCCCAGTGGGGTCGGTTGCTGGGCTGGGCACTGAAGGGACACCTGACACCGATGCCGCCACCACGCGGTTCCCTGACTCCCCGGTTCCTCCTTCCCTCGCTGCTGCACCACCACTGAGGCAGGCGGGCAGTGGGACGATCAGGGCCTGCCAGTTGTGGGGAGGAACAGGGTGTGGGAAGTTGGCTGCCAGCCTCAAGGAGAGAGCCGGCCCTCGGCCCACGTGGGAAAGGAGCTGTGTCCACTGACACCCAACCCCAGTTCCCTGTCCCAGCCCGGGGCCAGTCCGGATCAGGCAATCAGGGCCTGCCGGCCAGGGGGAGGGACTGCAGGAGGTTGGCTGGCCATGGTAGGTTGGCTGTGAGAGCACAATGACCACCAGGGGCAGTTCCTGTGTTGAGCGTCTGCCCGCTGGTGGTCAGTGTGTGTCATAGCGACCAGTTGTTCCAGTCCTAACGGTCACTTAGGCATATATATATATATATATATATATATATATATATATATATATATACACACACACACACCATGGCTATAACTACTTTTATATATGTTTAAAAAATAAAATATTGGGAAGATTTTTTGTTTAAAAAATCAAATATTGAATATGAACCAAAGTGGCTACTCCTGGGGAAAAAGAAAGTGAGGTAGAGAAAAAAACATTCATGTTACATGATTCTGTAATAGTTTAGATTTTAAATAATAAACATGCTTTGAAATACTTGCAATGTTTTAAAAATAATGGTATAATTCACTGCTAATTATAATCACATGCTTTTAAAATGTGAATAGACAAGAATAAATGAAACAATAAATAAATATTTTATTGGGTGAGTATTCTCAATGCAAGAAGTCAGTACAAAAAAAGCTTCTGTTTGTTTGAAACACTAAAGGCAACATATTTCACTCTCTGCAATTATCAGAGTCACATACAAAATTGCAGAGAATAGGTAGAGGGTGATAAAGCTGTTTGTGTGAACACTAAAACAGGCTGATCAATTAATCATTTCCCCAAATCTTGAGCAAGCTTTCACCTTTTTTATGGATGGCAGATCTCTATCTTTTTTCCAGCCTTTGTAACTCAATCATGTTATAATACTGTAAATCATATTAAGATAAACATATATAGCCAAAATTGCACGTGAAAAGTCAATGCAGAGTAAACATTTGAGGAACAATATGCTAACAAAACTATTTTAGGCATCTTCTATGATGCCTACTGCAGAGCTGCCTGACATACCAGGAGTACATTCTCACACTATCAGCTGTGTTCAAGGGTTCCTTGAGAACTGATTTTATTCCTTTTGCCCCTAAATAAATGACCACATGAAGTCAAAGCATCTTTAAAAGGGTCAAGACTATTTCTTTTAAACTAGAGCTAAGGTACTGCATACAAATAATTATGGTAGAGGCAATATTAGATATCCATTAAATTAGACTGCGGGTAGAGTTGCATGGACATATGGGGAACTTATGGACACTCGAATTTGAATTCTGTATCATTTTTAATGTCAAAATACCATTATCCTTTTCAGTAGTTATTAATATAACTATTAATCTTAGCTCATGGGCTATTCAAAGAAAGGCAGGGTGCCAGATTTGGCCCATGAACTGAAGCTTGTTGATGCCTGAACTAGGTCACATATAATCCTAGTAAATGGAAATACTTTGCCCTAGCCATTTTGGCTCAGTGGATAGAGTGTCGGACTGCCGACTGTTGGGTTGCAGGTTCAGTTCCAGTCAAGGGCACATGCCTGGGTTGTGGGCTTGATCCCCAGTAGGGGGCATGCAAGAGGCAGCCAAACAATGATTCTCATCATTGATGTGTCTATCTCTCTCCCTCTCCCTTCCTCTCTGAAATCAATGAAAATATTTTAAAAAAATAAATAGAAATACTTCTCTTAACCATTATTTCAAATTTCTGTGGTATGGTTAAAAAGACTGCATGACATCTAGAAAGCTATATACATCTTGGTAGTTATTATGTTCTTTAAAAAGTTGTATCAGAAGCTATTTGCTTTTTTTCTTTTTAAATATATATATATATATATATATATATATATATATATATGTATACATATATATATTTAAATATATTTTATTGATTTTTTACAGAGAGAGGAAGGAAGAGGGATAGAGAGTTAGAAATATCAATGAGAGAGAAACATCCATCAGCTGCCTCCTGCACACCCCCTACTGGGGATGTGCCCCCAACCAAGGTACATGCCCTTGACCGGAATCGAACCTGGGACTCTTGAGTCCGCAGGCCGACACTCTATCCACTGAGCCAAACGGGTCAGGGTTTAAATATATTTTTTATTGTTAATGGTATTACAGATATCTCCCATTCCCCCATATCCCCTCCTTCCAGCCCCTACCCACCCCCAGGTCTTCACTAACCTATTGCCTGTGTCCATGGGCTATGCATATAAGTATATATGTTTTTTGGTTTATCTCCTCTCATCCTCCCAACCCCATATCGAGGTGTGTCAGTCTGTTTTATGCCTCCATGCTTCGGGTTTTATTTTGTTGGTCAGTTCATTTTGTTCATTAGATTCCACATATAAGTGAGAGATCACGTGATATTTGTCTTTCTCAGATTGGCTTATTTCACTTAGCATACTATTTTCCAGGTTTTTAGATAGAGACAAGTGTAATCAATAATGGAATCAATATTGATTATATATCAATAATGGAATAAGTTTTTATCACAGATGATAGAAATTAAAGCCAATATCTGTTTTCTTGGCAGAAAAAAACATGGCCCAACTGTGTATGTCTAAATAAAAAAGCATTTTTGTAATTAGTTAAAAGTATAGGTAATGGAAAATGTTAAAAATTTCGAATTATCTTGAATATAAAGGAGAATTTCCTTGTAAGAACATAAAGAATCAATCAAACAAAAATGCACATGGTGATTTTGTACATGAGAAATACAAAATTGGTTGCCCCATGCATACAAATCCTTTGATTTCTTTTAACACCTCCCCCACCTATTAATATAAATTAATTTATACATCTAGACTGGTAGAAATCAGGATATGATAGGAATATACAAGACATACTAAAGCTTTGGCCAGTGGAAGTAATCTGGTTTTTATATTATGATGTTATTCTTGTTAATTTGCTGGGCACAGCTTTTAATAGTAAAGTCAGGGCTTCCATTCAGTTGGGGTCAACCCAATCTTCAGCTGCAAGAACAGCAGGCACAAAAGGTCTGGGCTAATGTGCTACCTGTGGTGGGTTTGCAGAGGCTTCTACCAGTCCCCAACCCTGCAGAGTCCTCCAACAGCTCATTCAACATTGAATAAATATGACTTTAATGGATATCATTCAGAACTCTCATTTTCATCTTCTTTGTGCAGCAAAGGCAACATTAATGGAGGCTAATTTAATTCTTTATGTAGCCTGCATGGGGGAACCAATTTGCCAGCTGGTGGAGGCAGAAAAAATGGAAGAACTGCAGAGAGGAATTTGGTGATGCTAGTACCTAGAACATCGTAGTATTTTGACTTGGCTACTTTTCAAAATTGCCGTGGATATAAAATGCTATGTACACTGTATGCATTCACTTAGTTTGTTAAAAATTATTTAAATACTGCATCTTAACTTTATGAGAAACTAGCAACTAAAGGATTTAATTAAGACTCCGTATATCTGAGCAAGTGCAATAAACGGATCTCAGGGTTATAATTCAAAGTATCTCTGCAGCATAACAGAAAGAGGGCTGCAATGTAAGCTCCATGAGAGCAGCAGCCCTGTTTGTCTTCATACTTTTTAAATCCCTAATGGACTGCACATTGCCCCACACTTTCTAACTAAATGATAAATCATTGAATCCACAAGTCCTCCCTCAGTATCTGCAGGGGATTGGTCCAGGAACCCCCATGGACTCCCAAATCCACAGATGCTCAAGCCCCTTATATAAAACTAAAAGTCTGGTGCATGAAAATTCATGCACTTGAGGGGGTTCCCTTAGCCCAGCCTGCCCCCTCTCATAGTCCAGGAGCCCTCAGGGGTGGGAGGTGACCCAGTGATCAGGGGAAGGCGACACCCCATCATCACACCTCTGCTGCTGCCACTGCCGGCAGAGCAAGCCTCGGCCAACCCTGGTTACCTGAGCCTCGGGCAGCCCTGGGCGGCTGGGCAGCTGCCATCTGAGGCTTGTCTGTGCTTCAGGCCAGTCCTGGGCAGCAGGGGGTTGAGGGGACTGGGAGACTCCAGAGGCAGGCATGCAGAGTGGCTGGGCCCGCCTGGGGGCAGGCCTGGCCTTGCCATGGGCCTGCCACCCCGGCGGGGCTGAGGGGACTGGGCGCCGCCATCTTGTGGCTGTGGGCACCACCATCTTTGAGGGCGTGGAGGTCAATTAGCATATTCCCTCCTTATTGGCTGTGGGTGCTTCCATCTTTGGGATGGCGTGAGGGTCAATAAGCATATTCCCTCTTTATTAAATAGGACTAGAGGCCTGGTGTATGAAATTCGTGCACTGGGGGGATGTCCCTCAGCCCAGCCTGCACCCTCTCCAATCTGGGACCCCTGTGGGATCGGGCCTAAATCGGCAGTCGGACAACCCTCTCACAATCTGGGACTGCTGGCTCCTAACCACTCACCTGCCTGCCTGCCTGACTGCCCCTAACTGCTTCTGCCTGCCGGCCTGATTAATACCTAACTGCTCCCCTGCCGGCCCGATTGCCCACAACTGCCCTCCCCTGCCGGCCTGATTGGCCCCTACTGCCCTCCTCTGCCAGCCTGATCTCATCCCCAACTGCCCTTCCCTGCCAGCCTAATTGCCCCTAACTGCCTCTGCCTGCCTGATCTCCCCTAACTGCCGTCCCCTGCCAGCCTGATCTTGCCCCCAACTGCCCTCCTCTACTGGCCAATTTGGTTCTGATTGGTTGGTTTCTATGCCAGTCAGCATCAAAAGCTCCGCCTCCTAGGCAGCCATTGGCTCCTCACTGTTGACCCAGATTTGGTTCTAATTGGTCAGTTTGTATGCCAGTCAGCGTGTCTGTGCCTGTCAATGGGGCCTGATCAGAAAAGCAGGGCTGATCACCAGCCCCGGTGGAGGCCTGGAGAGAAATGGAGGCGCTGCTGCTGACCAGGCCCGGAAAGAAAGAGAGGTAAGTGCTGATCAACAGTTGCCACAGAGGCTACAGATCAGACCCTGCTTCTCTATTCAGGCTTCTCTCTGGGCCTGATTCGCAGCCCCCTCATCATTCAGTGCTGGGTCACCACGGTAACCCAGCTCTGACTGCAGGACTGAATTCTGGTTGGTCGAACCTCCTGGTCGTTGCGGATGTGAGGGACCCAGGGTTTTTATATATTAGGATGGTATAATATTTACATGTAATCTACATCCCATATACTTTAAATGGTCTCTGGATTATACATAATGCCTAATACAATATAAATGCTAAATTTGTTATACTATGTTGTTTAGGGAATAATGACAAGAAAAAAGTCTATCTATGTTCAGCACAAACCCAGTCATCAGCTGCACCAAATAGACCTAACTACATAGTGCACATCAGCAACAATGTGTCATTAAAACATATATATAGTTGATCTGTGGTTGGTTGAATCTGTGGATGTAGAACCCTTAGCTATGGAGGGCCAAGTGTACACAAAAGCCATTATATATTATTAATAAAATCCCATATAAAGAAGGCAAAATATATTAACAGGTGATGTATAAGGCATGTAAATGGCTAATAAAAATCAACTAATGATACTGTGTTTTGACCATCAGATTGGTATTTTTAAAATATTAACAATTGCCCACTGTTGATGAGAGTAGAAGAAAACAAACATTCTTTGGGCAGTTTTTGGAATCATACATTGTTAAAACTTTTCTAGAGGGAATTTTCTACCAAAGTGTCAAAATAATAATAAAAATGAAAAAAACAACAACAACTACTACTTTATTAAGCCACATGGATGGATCTTGGACACATGTTGAAAAAAAAGGAAAAAAGAAAAAGGCAAGCAAAAAAAAAAAGAACACATACAGTATGACTCCATTCATATAAAGTTCAAAAGCTGGTGAAACTAATCTATGATGTTAGGAGTCCAGCAAGAAGTTCCATTTGGGGAGAGGGTTACTGGGGTGATAGTGATGTTCAACTTCTTCATTGGGCTGTGCTTACATGTTCAATTTGTAAACGTTCATTCAGCTGTAGATTCACGATTTGTGTACTTTTCTATGTGTATGTTGTACCTCAGTAAAAAGTTTCTTTTAAAAACAAGTTCTTATAACAATTTCTCCCTAATTGGTTAAAACAGACAGTGCACATAAAACCATGGGCTTGTAATCACTGAAATATATGGTTTCTAATAAGTCAATCATAAGCAAAGGGTGTGTACTTGTGTGTGCATGAATACAGATGTACACACATTCAATATGCAACATTTCCTGTATAGATACCTACTCATTGTCAGACCCTTTGGCCTTGAGCTTTATCTGACCTACATCAGCTGTTATAAAAACAGATTGAAATGATGTGTCTCAAGGTGACAGAAGATGGTTGAGGTAATCACTTTACAAAGGCTCTTAAGTAATCAGCCACCATACCTGCCACAATACGTTACTGAAATTGCAAGGCATCTCTGCAAGTCAGAGGCCTGCATAGAGAGCACACGGAAATGAAGGCCCTCTAGTCACATCATTCTTTGCACATACAGAAATGTACCTCTCTGCCCTGATTATTGTCCCAAAATGAAAACAGATGGAACTGGAGACAAGTGCATCACTTTTAGCTGCATGGACACTGTCAATCATCTAGACTGGACAGTACAGCAGTCTGTCATCTAGTCCAGAAACAAAGAATACAACTAAGAATCAAAGCATCTCTGCTTATTGTAGATGTTTTTTAGAGTTAGTGGGATTTCTGGAGTTTAGCTAAGTGCATAGGCTTTGAACTTCATATATATATATTATAAACGAGATGATGCCTAAATTGAATCTTATTATTTACTTTTTTTCTTTATTTATATTACACTATTACAGATGTCTCCATTCCCCCCCGCCCGCCCCCACCTGCCTCCACCTTTCAAAGTTTCCGCTTTCATAATCACAGCCAAAAGCCATTTTTGTCACTCAACTATGAATACAAACTAGGTCAGCTTTGGCATATATATATACTTGTCTTGTATTAATATACTTGTCTTGTATATATATACTTGTCTTGTATATATATACTTGTCTATGTATTAATATATATATTAATTGTGACAATTAATTGTGACAATTTTTTACATAGGAAACGTATTTCATTATGTTATGAGAACATGATATTTATGAGCCTCCTATTATATTTTAGTAGTAAATTAGCCATGACATGAATATTAGGTGTAAAGTAAGTCCTTATACTTATGAAAGATAGAATTATAGAATTTCACTAATATATTAAAATATCCTTCTACACTTCTGTTAAAGACAGGAATAATAGCATACAAAGATTCTGTCTGCCTTTCTGCTTTTCTCCTTTTCCCATTAGTTTATTCTAAAGCACATTTCTAATTAATTATTCAGTCATTTATAATCCAGAAGCTACTCACATATGCTCTCACCAATAAAGTCTTCCAAGAAGACTTACAAATGGCCAACAGATATACAAAAAGATATACTATTTCTCCAGCTATTAGGAAAATGCAAATAAAACTACAATGAGACAGCCTAGCCAGTGTGGCTCAGTGTCCACCCATGGGCCAGGAGGTAATTGTTACATTCCTGGTCAGGGCACATGCCCGAGTTAAGGGCAATTTCCCCGGGGCAGGGGAGGGGGTGCGGGGGAGGCTGTGCAGGAGGCAGCAGATCAATGATTTTCTCTCATCATTGATGTTTCTCTCTTTCCCTCCTCCTTTATCTCTCTGAAATCAATAAAACCATTAAAAAAAAACTACAATGATATATCACCTCACATGTATTAGAATGGCTATTATCTACAAGACAAGTAATAACAGGTATTGGAGAGGTTGTGGAGAAAATAACAAAACAAAACACCTCATTCACTACTGGTAGGAATGTAAACTGGTATGGCCACTCTGGAAAACAGTATGGAAGTTCTTCAAAAATTAATAGAGTTATATTACTCAGCAATCCCTCCTCTGGGAATCTACCTGAAAAACCTATTTGCAAAGATATATGCATCCCTATGTTCATTGCAGCATTTATTCTTTAAAAAAATTAAATCAAGCCATTTAGCTCCTTGCTTATAACCTAGTTAAGGGATTTGAATATACTACTTGGAATAGGAATGCAACTTAACTAGGCTTACAAAGCTCTATATGATTTCACCTTACTTATATCTTCAATTTCTTCCTATAGCATTCTCCTCCTCACCCATGATGATCCAGCCACTTTAGTTTTATCTATAATCCTCTTCATACTTTTTGACACTCAGCTCTCATCTTAAATGTCACCTTTCCTTGACCACTCTGAAGGGGACACCAAGTTATTCAAAATTATATCAGCCCATATTATTTATTTTGTTTTATTCATATCTATACTATGTACATGGCACATAAAATATGTTCCTTAAATATCTGTGAAATAATTGAATGAACTTAAGAAAAGCTACTTTTTTTACTGTAAAATGTAGATAATTCAATCTACCTGTCAGAGATGAAACAGAAATTAGATGGGGCAAGATATGTTCAGCATTTAGCACAGTGCCTGGGACAAAGTAAGACTTCGTCAATGATAGCTGTTGGTGTTGTTTTGTCAACATAGGGACTTTAATAGGGACTTGCAAAAGACCTCTAATTGAGCAATGATATCTCTGCTAACTGTAAAAGAATGAATGTTTTTCCACTTTCAGTAGATATGAGTAAATCATAGTACTTTTATATAAACAGCCAGGGAATGAATGAATGGTAGCATTTTAAGCTAACCTGGGCCATACTACTGCTGACCTATGCAAAAGACCTTTATACTTAGTTGTTTTACCATCTGAGATTCTAACACTGCAACACTTGACTTTGCTATGTATCAGAAGGGACCTGCAAAAGATAAACTAGGGCATCTGTGAAAAAGGAAGAGGCAGGCTGGAAGGCAAACAGATCGAGATTTACGTTTGGTCTCTACTTTGCTGATGAGCCTCAGACAACCACTTATTCACACCATGCCTCAATTGCCCCATGCCACTTCCTCATAGACTTGCTGGTAAAGATAAACAAGGCACTAAATGTAATTCACCTAGCACCACGGTTTAGTATGTCACTAATGGCCAAATAGTAAGACTTTCTCTCTATTAAGTGTCACAGAAAATCCCTGGGAGCAGCCTCTGTACTTCTGTCCTTGAGTTAACATGAGAGCGTATGCTGATTTTTATCATTGTTTATGCTTTCCTTTATTTCTTCACTCTGTCCCTGTGGGTGCCAATGCAGCCATACTGTCTACTATAGGTTTTAGCTCACAAATCCATTTTGTTGGTGTTATTCACAAACACGCAGTCTTTGTTAGTAGTGACACTTACTTTGAAAACACAAGGCCAAAATGAATAATAAAATTATGGCTTACAGGGAGGGGCTATCTTATCACTTTTTAAAAAAAGTCCTGTTGGTAGTTTGTTTTTTTGTATTAAAAAAAAAAATGCTCTTGGTCCCACAAACTTGCAATGAAAACTGGAATGCAATATGCCTAGTATCCTGAGAAATTTGAACTTGAATTATTGCTATAGTATATTGAACTCACTCTAAAAACTTTAATGTGTTTCTGCTTCAGAGGCTTGCCTGTGTATAGATGCATAACCACACTATTACAATGCCCAGAGAGCAAATTGCATTACTGAGCTGTATCAATGGTCTTCCCACAGAGAGAGGGTTGTCAGCAGTGTGGGTGCAGCTTCCCCCTAAGTCCGTGGTCGGCAAACTGCGGCTCGCGAGCCACATGCGGCTCTTTGGCCCCTTGAGTGTGGCTCTTCCACAAAATACCACGGCCTGGGCAAGTCTATTTTGAAGAAGTGGTGTTAGAAGAAGTTTAAGTTTAAAAAATTTGGCTCTCAAAAGAAATTTCAATCGTACTGTTGATATTTGGCTCTGTTGACTAATGAGTTTGCCGACCACTGCCCTAAGTGATGTAAATGCTCTCTGCAAATTGTTTTTGTCCCAGATGAGTCAAGCTGCAAGGTAGGCAGGCGGCTAGGACCCGAATGCTGAAAAATAGAGGAAAGCAAACTGTGTCATTTTTCTAAGTTTTAGTCAAAATCTGTTCATCAGAAGCAGCGTTAAAATAATAGTCCAAACAATAATTTGTAAAAGCACGTGCTTTTCCCAGACACCCCTGTTCAGCATCTGGCTCCATTATCTTCCTTCCATATTTTTATGCTTCAGATCTTCTTGAGCATATCATCACTCATATCTAATGCATAACACACAGGCCTTTGTATGAAAATCATGTGCACAATAGCACTTGGCCCTACAGGGGAACTAGGGAAGTAGTCCCTGTCTGTAATATAGCATCGATTAACTTTGAAGTCAGGGAGCAAAGTTTTCTTCTCTTTTTCTCTTTTCTCCCAACATTACTGAGGAATAGTTGAAAAATATGATTGTATGTATTTTAAGTGTACAGCATGCTGATTTAACATAAGTACATATTGTGGAATAATTACTGAGATTGAGATAATTAACTGATCAATCACCTCACATTTTTGTGCAGGTATGGTAGAATGCTTAAGGTGTGCTTTTGGGTTTCAAGTATACGACATTGTATTACTAACTGGAGTTACCATGTGGTACATCAGATCCTCAGAATTTATTCTTTTTACAAATGAAAGTTTATACACTTTGATCTACATCTCCCCACTTTCCCCTCCCTCTTAACTTTTCTTATGAGCTATTATCGGGCAAGGAAAACACAAACATAAGTGATGTATACAATTTTTAGTTAAAAATATAAGACAGACCTGGTAAATGTAAATTACAATAAATTTCTAAAAATCCCTTTGGATATATGTGTGAAGAACATTCAAAATGTTCAAACCCTTTAGCTCAGTAATTCCATTATTAATACTTTACCCTAAAGAAGGATGCAGAAAATCAGATAAGGCTCAAAACAAAATATTTATTCTGCTTAAGGAATACTTTTAATTATATAACATAAAATGTATACATTTATATTGATCTGAATGGGGACATATAAAGTGGTAATGGTGAGTACCACTGGGTATAAAATTATGGGTGGCTTAATATATTGAGGCATTATTAACATAAAAAAAGAGTGCACCTATCTTAGGCAAACCTTTCAGTGGCTTTTGACAAAGATAACCACACCATCATCAATATATAGGACAGTTCTGTCACTCCAAAAAGTGCTTTTCTGCCCCATCACAACAACCACAACCCTAACTAGCACAGGGAACTATTGCTTTGCTCTCTGTCACTACAGATATTCTAGAATTTCATATAAACAGTACAGACGTTTTCACATACGGATTCGTTCACCCGGCACATTTCTTGAAGGCATCAATGTCCTTGGCTTTTGTACATGGCTCCCTTCCCCTCAGCACACATCTGAGATTTGCCAATCGTGTTGCATATGTTAGTTGTTTGTTCCCCTTTGTTGCTATGTGTGCTGAGAAGTATTCTATTGTGTGATTATACTACAATTTATTTATCCATTTGTCTATTGGTGAGCATTTGTGTTGTTTCCATTGTTTGAGTATTATAAAGAATGCTGATAAGAAAATTTATGTACAAGCTGTTGTGTGAACACTTTTCCTGGGTAAATGCCAAAGAAACAAAACAACACAAAATTAAAAAAAAAAAAAAACAACAAACCTGTCATCTCTCTTCACAGGTGTGGCAACATCGAAGAATTCCGCTTTTTTCACAAATGCTAAAATTTGGTATTGGCAGGCTTTTAAATTGTAACCATTTTTAGTTATTGGGAAGTGGTACCTCATTGGGTTTTCAATTTGCATTTCCCTGATAACTAAAGGTGTTGAATATATTTTCACATTATTATCCATTATTTTTGTATAAAGTTGTCTGTTCAAATATTTTACATATTTAGCTTTAAATTGGGCTACGTGTCTTATTGTTGTGTTGTGAGTATTTTTTATATGTTTTATATATACAAGATATAAGTATTGTATGTTTTTCAATGTGTGGCTTGATTTTCATTTTCTTAGTGAAATATTTTTAAAAGTAGATATTTTTTATTTTGAAAAATGTTAATTTATTTCATTTATTATTTACTAGTGGCCCGGTGCACAGATTCATGCACATTGAAAGGACATTAATTAGACGGTGGCCTGCAGGGCAGGACTGGGCGAGATGAGCTGGACACGCCCTTAAGCCAACCTCCCGCAGTCCCTCCCCAGCCGGCCACATACTCAAAGGGCATCTGTGGAGTGAGCAGGGTCCCTCTGGCAGGTGGGGTTCCTCAGCCAGGCCTGTGGGGATCGGGCCAAAACGGGCAGTCCAACCTCCCCCCAGGGGTCCTGAAGTACGAGAGGGCACTCTGCAAAGTTGCTGTAGCTTGGCAGCTCCTGCGTTGAGCATCTGCTTCCTGGTGGTCAGTACGTGTCATAGCGACTGGTTGTTCCTGGTTGTTTCACCATTAGGGTCAATTTGCATATTTCCCTTTTATTATATAGGATGCTTCATGTCCCCTGTCTAAAAACTTGTTGTCTACATCAAGGTCATGAAACTATGCCACTTTAGTTTTTGTAAATAGCATACATTAAAGTTTTAGGTTCTTAGGCTCATTATTTGATATGGATATCAAATTCTAGCATTCATTGGTTGAAAAACTTTCCTTTGACATTGAATAATTTTCACACTTTTGTCGGTAATCAATTACCATTTATGTACTGTTCTCAAGACATTATCACAGTTCTTTCAGTATTTTTTTTTTCTTTATGCTCCAATTGAGATTGGTATTTTTTTTCCTGTAATATCTTCTCTGACCTTAATTCCACCTGTAATTTTTTTTCATTTTGATGTATTTTATCTTTCAGTTCTAGAAGTTGCATATGGTTCTATTTTTAATGTCTTACTATTATTGCCTCATGTTTCCACTGGCTGATTTTTTTCTGGTTGTAGATTACATTTTCTTGATCTTTTCATTGCTGGTAATTTTTAATGAATGTCTTTGAGTTTTTAATTTTTCTGTCTTTCTTTAAAAATCACTGAAGTTCATTTCTATAGGCAATTAAGAAATTTGGGGTTGACTTTATCCTCTCAAGGCTGGTGTAGAGTGGCCTTTATTATAGTCACCTTTCCTTAAGGTGAGGCATTTCTGTGGTCTCTAGAGAATGTCTCAGGTGTTTATAAAGGTCTCTACTCTGACTGGACAGGCCACCTGAGGCCTTCAGTCCTGAGCAATCACAGAGGTATTCGCCTCACATCTCCCCAGTGGATCTCTTCTCAGCCTTGTAGGACTTCATCATACATATATGCATAGCTGAGTTTCCAGTAACAGATTCCACAGACCCATATGTGTATTTTTGTAACTCTCTCTGCCTACCTCCTGCTCTGCGAATTCTGCCTGCCTTATCTTCCTATATTTTTACCTGTCTTTTCAAATGATCAATGCTTCTCTTATGGCACCCCCCTCCCTGCAGTATATTCTGGAAAATGCTTCCCGGCATTTAATAAATCTCCTCTTGTTCCTTTCCATTCTCTTTGACTCACAGTCTACTCTTGCCCATTGTCAAATGTTTCATAAACTCAACCATTGTTCTGGCTGATTAGGGTAAGAAGCTAAGTCTAGTTCCAGTTACACTAACATGACCAGAATTGGGAGTTCCTAATTTTATAAATGTGTGTGTGTGTGTGTGTGTGCGTGTGTGTGTGTGTGTATCCTATATAATAAAAGGCTAATATGCAAATCGAACAAACAGCTGAAGGACCAGTCACTATGACTCACACTGACCACCAGGAGGCAGACACTCAATGCAGGAGCTGCCCCCTGGTGGTCAGTGCACTCCCACAGGGGGCGTGCCACACAGCCAGCAGCTGGGCTCATGACTGGTGAGCACAGTGGCGTTGTAGCCTCTCCTACCTCTGCAGTAGCAGGGCTAAGTATGTCAGACTGCCGGCTTAGGCCCGCTTCCCACTGGACATCCCCGAGGGCTCCCGGACTACAAGAGGGCGCAGGCCGGGCTGAGGGATGACCGCCCCCCCCCCCCCCGACAAGTGCACGAATGTCGTGCACTTGGCCTCTATTATGTATATATATATATATTTTTTTTTTCTTCAAAATTGTCTGTCGGGAACATGAAATACTTTTATAATTGAAAAATTGGTACTTCTGCATCTTGACCCAAAGTGAAGATGACACTATAATATTGAGATAAAATATTATATATTTTATTTTTCCTATTGTTGTTAGGCATTAGAAAGTTTGACCTTGGGGACATATGGCTTTAAATTGTATATTGATAGATTAGAAAAAAAACTTTAGCTATACTTACTAGGATGGCTAATATAATTACTGTCTGCTTTCTATTTCTATGTCAATAGTGCCACTCTTCATGGCTGTAGTACCAGTGTTTATTTGTGGAGTTATGAAAAATGCATGCTGGGCACCCAAGCAGATAAAGAATGTTTTCTTTGAAGCCGAATCTCCAGTGTACAGAGGAATTGTCTCAAAATCATGCAGCAGGTTCCAGGACAATTCATTGCTACTGACATTTTATAGACCAGGAAGGTCCAACCCTAACTAGCATAGAAAAAGCAATACGTTTCCTTCCTTTTGTAGAGAGCTGCATATAATATATCTTTGAAGACAGAGTTGAGATTATCACCATGTTCTTCTCTGGATGAATATGGGAGTTCAGTTTCTGAGGCTGTGGCATAGTTTGCAAGCAATAAATTCACATAATGGCAAAAAAAATGCTACTTGTAGAGAAAAAGCATGAGCAGTGTGCATTTCAGATCCATGCACTATAGTGTGCTGATTTACAGAGATGGTTTCTCAGTACCTTATACCTAGCAAATTCGTATTTCCTGTCCTAGGATGTGGCTGATCCTCCAAGGGTGAGATTTTTTTTTGCGGGGAGGGTGCCAGTAGGTGTGCTGAACACATATAGTATTCCTCTGATGGGTGAGTGGCATTTAATGACAGAGAGATGACAAGTAAGTGCACCAGGGCTTAATGTTACCTACCATATCCCTTGGCATCCTGTCTTCTGATTTCTGCTGTCATAAACTCAGCTTAATTTTTTATTTCTGCACAATAAAATTTGTCTCAATAAAATTAGTTCCTGCAATTATCTTCCTCAGCAATGATGAGCCAGCAGCAATGTGGAGATTTTATACTAATAGCTGAAAGTGTGGTATCAGCTAATGCCTCTTTTAGAGATGCTAGCGTGTATAGGTCCTTAACTAGCTCATCAGGCTAGTGGATAAATCTCTGCAGATTTCCAGAGTTTAAATAGCTTTATCATTCATATAAGACAGGTGTATTACCGTATTTTACACAATAAGTAGCACTTATCGAACATTTACTATGTGGCAGGCATTACACTAATGTTTTGTATACACTCTATCTCACTGCCACAGCAAACTTTCAGGCAGTCACAACACTGAACTTATATGAGACCGTGAGAGGAGAATGAGTGCTCATTTGAGTGGGGGTGCGGGTAGCACTGCTGATACCATTGTACCGATAGCCACATTGACATGGGAGCAGGTGGGTGGTGCGCAGCTTCCCTGCAAATCTCAGTGGTTTCTGAAGCCATCTTGAAAATGGAAGGGAGCTGCTCGACAGTTTTCAGGATACAGAGAATGAATGATAAATGGTGGTGAGGTACTTGGCAATATTCTTTGGCAAGTTTGCTTGCATCACTTGAGTAGAAGAAAAAAACAAACAAACACATTTCTTTCCCCTTCCTTCTCCTTTGTACCAAAAAAAAGTAATCTTTGCAGAGTTATATAATTCTCTACTTTTTAGGAGAAAGGGTGAGTTCGCTTGGTGGTACACACAGGTTGCTTCATGACAGAGTCTGAATTGGCCATTTTTATGTTATTTCCATTGGTAGCCAAATAGCTAATAAAAAAATGAGAAGTTAAACCCAATGCCATTTATCAAGCACAAAAACTAAATCTAAGTAATGCAGTTTTCTGGGTTGGAACATAAAAATAAATAAAATGCAGATTGTGTCCTCAGTATGCTTCTAATTTGGCAGATGGTAGCAGTAGGGCACAATATAAAACTAATTATACTTTAAAGAAAAATGTAAGAAAAGCCATATACATGGGCTCAGAAAAGAGAAATAAAAATATAAAAATCTTCCTGTTGATGAATTTGGAAACTCTTTAGAATTGAATTTGAAATGAACAGTACAGCAGTGAACATAGTAAGTTAAATCATGGAGCCTATGAGGGAAAAGAAATTCTGCTTAAGTAAATAAATAAAAACCCACAATATTCTTCTTCCATCACCTTTTGATCTATAAGAAATGGCAGGTTCTGAGAGAAGGTTCTGGTTAAGATGGGGACTGATTCCTCTCACTCCCTGTGGTTGAGTATATTATTTGAACTGCTTACTGCACGTCCCGGGGGAGAGTTATTTCTTGCTAGCTTTACTCCTTTGGCAGCATCTCAAGAACACTGCTTACTTTTCTCTTTCACGAGAGTGCTCGGGCTATTATCTGGAAAACTTACCCTCCATGGCAAGGGCACAGTGATGGACAAAAGCTAAGCTCACAGCCCGAGTGCAGAGCTAGAACAGAAAAGCAATGTGACTTCCTAAAAAAGTATACGGCACTTTCATGACCTTGGAATTCTTTTTCTTTTCTTTTGCTTCAACATCTCAGGGTCTGTCATGCTCCGTGCATGTGCCAACATACCTCCTGAAGAGTGCAGGCTCAGAGCTAACTCACATCTCAAGTGTTGCATTCTAGTCTTTAGCGCTAGATCCTGATCTGTCCTGGGAGTTGTGGAAATACGGGAATTGGAAAACACTCTGGAGCCCTCACCAAATTTGCCAGTGTGGGAGCAATGCTGTTTCAAGCGGGCCTTTCCTACCTCATTTTTTCTAAGTATTTCTTGAAGTTATCTCAAGCCGCAGGTGGTTAATAGCTATTTATTAATGCATGTCACATTCTAAAAAGTGTATAAGCATTTTATATGATGCTTTGGTGAGGAAAGTATTAAATGACACCACTCAAACTGCATTTTTACAAATAACACAGGATTTCCTCATACCTTTACCTCATCTCCTTCGTGACCAAGAAACACAGTTGCTGCTTCAGATGCCACCTCAGGTAGAAAAGAGGTTATGGGGCAACTACTCTGGCCTCTCCTCTCCCTTCTCTCTGCTCTCTCATTTCCTGTGGGTGTCTGCCATTAGCTCAGCCCACTATCACAGTTAATAAATCGATGCATGGGTGAGAGAGTAATGCATGCTCATAGGGTAGGTATTAACAAATGCCCACCACTCCATGATCATGGTGAACTTTTGAAGGACAGAGGGAGTACAATTCACTCCTGGTGCCTGGAGAAGTCAGATGAAGAGGTATACAGAAAGAAGCACAATAAACTGGAAGTCACAGCCCGATTTGCAAATGGTATACCAAAAGCCTCTCAATGACATAGTTTTTAGCATTTGAAGCCATTAAATAATGATTTCTAATGAAACAATTAAGAAATTTAAAATATCTGCTAAAAACCAATACATGGATACTGGTCCTTCTCCAACCTAATGGTCATTTTTACATTTCTGTGCTTCAATCATGCAGGTGAGTTAGGATGTGTGTGTGCATGCATACACGTAAGTGTTTGTTTTCTTATCATCACATAACCATTTTATTCCTTGCCTTTTGGATGTTGATCACCTTCAGTATATCTCACCAACACTAGGTGAATTTCTTAGTTATTGCTTTGACAATGCTTCTCAAACTCCAAAAAACCTTATTAAACTTCAGTGTATTGTGTAGAAATGTATATATTTTAGTATATTATTTTTTAAATGTTATACATTGTTTTTATAATATACATTTATATTATCCTATATAATAAAAGCCTAATATGCTAAGTGTCTGGTCGTCCGGTCAGCCATTCAACCAATCAAAGTGTAATATGCTAATGATATGCTAAGGCCGCTCAACCCCTCACTATGACGTGCACTGAACACCAAGGGGCAGACAGGTGACCGGTTGACCAGTCGCTATGATGTGCACTGACCACCAGGGGGTATATGCTCTGACCAGTAGGTTAGCTTGCTGCTGGGGTCCAGCCAATCAGGACTGAGTGAGATGGGCCAGACATACCCTGGAGCCCTCCCATGGCCCCTCCCCAGCTGACCAACCTCCTACATCCCTCCCCGGCCCTGATCCTGCACCTGTAGGGTCCCTTGGTCTGGCCTGCACCCTCTCACAATCTGGGCTGAGGCCACCCTCTCCTGAGTGCACAGATTTCTTGCACCAGGCCTCTAGTAAAATATAATATTTTAAAATAATATTTTATAATATATACATATCTACCTAATAAAAGAGTAACATGCTAATTGACCTTAACTTCGAAACACCCACCAGCCAATCAGGAGTGAGTATGCAAATTAACCCAACAAAGATGGAGGGTTAATTTGCATACACAGGCACTGAGCGGCTGGGGGCGGAGCGGGACGCTTGCATTGTCGCCATGGCGATGACGCAGGCATTCCGCACCACCCCTGCTGCTCTGGGCCTCTGAGCAGCGTGGAAGGCAGAAAGGCGGCTCCAGGCCAGAGTGGAAAGGTGGCTCCAGGCCAGAGTGAAGGCGATGCTGGCAGCCAGAGAAAGGAAGGCCCATTCTGGCACAAATCTTCGTGCATCAGGTCCCACTCAACACTCTCTGTTAAATTGTGGAAAACATTAGGCTCTCCAGAAAAATGCACACACAAAAAAATGTAGGCTTTATACTGCATTCAGAATAGATTACTTACATTTTACATTATAGCTATAATGAAATCAGTTTAAAACTCTATTTCAATCTGCTATAAAGGATGTTTCATTATGTGAGAAACAGAACCCATAAGGAAGGATTTTAGGAAGAAATCATTCTACCATTGTCATTTGTGGCTATTTCAATCCATTATCAATTAAAATAGGCTATTAGAATAATGATCTTGGATAATAAATAGGGAATTAATATACAAACAAAAATAAATTATGCAGCACCTACTATGCACCCTTTTCCTTTTTCTTCTCTTTCTTTTGCTATGGTGTGATCATATTTATTATGATGATTTAAGCAATGAAACTAAAAATATAGAACTACTGAGATAAGAGCTGCTGTTATTATTATTACTAGAGGCCCGGTGCATGAAATTCATGCACGGGGGGGGGGAGGGGGGCGTCCCTCAGCCCAGCTTGCACCGTCTCCAATCTAGGACATCCCTCTCATAATCCAGGACTGCTGGCTCCCAACCGCTCACCGGCCAGCCTGCCTGATTGCCCCTAACTGCTTCTGCCTGCCATCCTGATCACCCCCTAACCACTTCTCTGCCAGCCTGATCGATGCCTAACTGCTCCCCTGCCAGCCCGATTGGACCTAACTGCCCTCCCCTGCTGACCTGGTCATCACTAATGGCCTTCCCCTGCAGGCATGGTTGCCCCAAACTGCCCTCCCCTGCAGGCCTGGTCCCTCCCAACTACCCTCCCCTGCTGGCCTGGTTGCCCGCAACTGCCCTCCTCTGCTGGCCTGGTCACCCCTAACTGCCCTCCCTTGCAGTCCTGGTCCCTACCAACTGCCCTCCCCTGCAAGCCTGGTCCCCCCAACTGCCCTCCCCTGGAGGCCTGGTCACCCCCAACTGACCTCCTCTGCCAGTCGGTCACCCCTAACTGCCCTCCTGCAGGCCTGATTGCCCCCAATTGCCCTCCCTTTCAGGTCTGGTCCCTCCCAATAGCCCTCGCCTACTGGCTTGATCCCCCCAAACTGCCCTCCCCTGCAGGCCTGGTTCCCCCCAACTGTCCTCCCCTGGAGGCCTGGTCACCCCCAACTGCCCTCCTCTGCCATCCTGGTAACCCCTAACTGCCCTCCACTGCTGGCCTGGTCACCCCTAACTGCCCTCCCCTGAAGGCCTGATTGCCCCTAATTTCCCTCCCCTGCAGGCCTGGTCCCCCCCAACTGTCCTCCCCTGCAGGCCTGGTCACCCCCAACTGCCCTCCCCTGCTGGCCTGGTTCCCCCCAATTGCCCTTCCCTGCAGGCCTGGTCACACCCAACTGCCCTCCCCTGCAGGCCTGATTGCCCTTAATTGCCCTGCCTTGCAGGCCTGGTCCCTCCCAACTGCCCTCCCCTGCCGGCCATCTTGTGGCAGCCATCTTGTGTCTACATGGGGGCAGCCATCTTGTGTGTTGGAGTGATGGTCAATTTGCATATTACCCTTTCATTAGATAGAATTATTATTATTTTGGATTGAGGTAGTATCAGAGAAACCAGAATCTCAGAAATGATAAAAATCAACAACCTCATTTTACTAGTAAGAAACAGGTCCACATAACATTGCATACATATTCATGACGCACTCTATGCAGTTGCTCTCACTTATTTATAATTCATGATTTCTGTTTCTATTGTTCCTCTCACACATATACACAGACTTATCCTCAGAGACTATTCTTTCCATCATGAAACTTTTATTCCTTTCTTGCCCTTAATTTAAGATGCTTCTCAACTCAGCAAACATTTATTGAGTAACAACCACATACCACAATATGCCCAAAACTGTTCTAAGACATGGAAATACATAGGTGTACAAATACAGCCCTATAGAATACCATAACATCACAGCAAGAAGAAGATATGGATGAGTATGGTTAATATACACATATCAAATCAAACGACCCTGTAATAATTGCTACATTTATTTGGAAATATGGGATGATGAGTAGCTACATGGTAAGAAAACCCATCTTGTTCTTGAGAAGAAGCATATTGTTGGAGAAAATGCTTGAAATTTTAATAGGAAGGGAGAAAACTGATATTTTTAAATTTTTGAGTAGTCCTTTAAGTTAGCATGTCAAACAGAAGCATATATGTTGTCAGCTCCCAAACCTCACGTTATAATCACAGCAGAGCCCGTTGGTGAATGGCAACAGAATACTGGATTTCATTTACTTAGTTTTATGATCCTTTTTGAGACATTTCTCTAGGCAGCTGCTAATATAAACTGGAGGTGCCTTATGAAAAGGAACCTTTTGTGCCACGGCTTAATCCATTCAACAAACGTGTTAAACATCTGCTATGTGCCAGGCACTTATACTAATTGTGAAAGATGAAGAGATACTAAGACAGAGGCCATACACTCCTAGAGACCATATATTTAGTGAACAGACATGTAGCCCCATCAGAGCTCAGAGTGGCAAGTAAAGTTCAGCATGCAGCGTTGCAGGAGAGAGAGCAAAGAAAGTGGCTCTATTTACAGGTAGGAAGAAAGTGTCCCAGAAAGAGTGACCTGTGAGTGGTTTTTAAAGGATGAATGAGAACTAACCAAGTGGACAAGGTAAAGCAGCAAAACACACACAATGCATTCACTTGTTTAGTCACACAGCAAGTTCAAGGAAGTGTTAAAATCTACAATGGGAAGAGAATGCACTCTGTTGGGTGGGGGAGAGCAATAAAATATAACATGAAAAGGAAATGTTCTGACTCAGTCATCACACACAGACAGACACACACTTCCTGTGTGTGGGAAACTACAACTATCCTAGGGTCTGACTGTTCGGTCTCACTCTAGCCAAAGTTGAGGATGAAAAAGAGGATGCTCACAGAATGAACAGAAAAAAAGGAGCTGCAGAAAGGGCAGTAGAAGCGACCTTTATTCAAGAGAATACTGTTTCTAAGAATGAAAAGTAAAACTAAAATGCAAGTGTAGTAGGGCCCAGATATATGTGATATGCTAAATAAAGCTCTAAAAAAAAAAAAAAAAAAAAACCCAAAAAATCCTCACATTGTAGGAAGAATTTTTGCTTTAAAGAGACATTAATGATTTGAAATATGAGGTGATTTTGAGGCAACAGCTTTTAAATTGCACTTAATGAATTTACATGTCTATCCTATAACGTGTATATTTAAAAAAGGAAAACTATCCTTAAAAAAAACCTGGGATAACAGTGACAGCCCTATCCCAATCCCTGTTCTGCAGAAATAGGCCTGAGACTTTTATACGGACACAAAGCCATAAGACTCCTTCCAACAATAAACAGAGAATACATTTTCCCTTGTTGCTAATATATTACCTAGGAATGTAATTTTTCTCTAGTGTAATGCCAGGAAAACAGATATCTCCAAAGCCAGGGTGCTCAATGAATATTTTTTCAATAAAGAGTTGAATTTTTTTTTACCTCAAAACTTTGATTTCCTTTTTGTAAAAGGCATATATTCAGAGAGAGTAAGTACTATAAGCTGCTATTATTCTGTCACACCTTAGTGTGATTAAGTTTACTGCCCTTTCTGAGAGCATGGTCTGATAAGGAAAGACCGAGAACAAGAGAGAGGAACAGTTCAAATAGAGGAGCAGTGGTGACTATAGGGTTCCTTCTGTTAATAAAAGCAAATACATGAACATGAAAATCTAAACAACTCTATGAAATGACTTTTGTTTAACTGAGCAAATGCCCTTTATTTAATAAGCATTTAAATTTACTCTAGGATGCTATGGAAGGCTTAAAACATATAGCACATTCCCTGTTATATTCAATATAGACAAATACAATTTTCCCCTCACTTTCTTCTAACAACAGAATCTTGGTTTTTCCTTTTGGAACAATTCCCTCCCTCTCCATTCTCAGTCAAAGTAATGCTGGTGGAATTTTCTTCCTGGCCTGAGGGACAAACATGTAGCTTGAGAGTCATTGTTTTCCATCCCGTTGCCCCAATAATAGATTTTTTATATGTGATGCTAGACAAGCTAAGGAGAGATGTTAATTCTGAGATTCTGGTTGAAAATATTTGAGAAGAGAAATTAAAATGTGAGGATATAATCCTGGAGGTGCCTGACAGACACCCAGAGGGAAGAGTGTGCCTCAGAGGGAGCCAGCACTAGAAAACACAAACGAGAGAGATGCTAGGAAAGATTTCACCATGCCACTTTTGAGAAACTGGATTAACCCACCACTGTACTTCCCAGTTGTATAACCAAGATATGAGTTTTGCTGTTGTTGTTGTTGCACACGTGTTGGATTATCTGTCATTTAGAACCAAAAAAGAGCCTTTCTATTAGAGTAACTATAACAAAATGCAAAATGTAGTGATTAAGATCAGAAGCATGAATTTGTAAAGAAGCACAGAGGAAGTAGAACGATACTCTCATTGTCAGCTTGGAAGTTGTCCTGGAAAAATATTGCATTTGATAATTTTTAATGATGTGTAGTATCATGTTTGGTGTAGGGGGATTTAACCTTACTTAGATGATACACTTACTTAGAAGATGCTTGATGGGAAAAGTATAGAATGTATTCATAGTAAGTTAATGTTGAGTGAGAATAACATGTGTAAATATTGTATTTTGAAAGGAAGAGCAGGAGATGGGAAAATAAGAACATGGGAACTAAAAGCAAAAAAATAATCCCTCAAGATCTTGTACTCAGATTATGAAATGCACAAACCTTGGCTAAATGAAGCTTAGTTTGGGTTCAAAATGATGTAACTTAAATTACAAAATATTCTGACAAAACAAAGCTATTCTATAAGGATAAAAGTAGCAAACCACAAATAAATATACTAAAATAGTATCTTTAATGTAATCCTATTCAAATGATTATTTTTCAAAGAAATTTCAGAGGCTTTATAGAACTATCTTCTGACATCTTCTCGGCACTGAAATTATATTAAATTAGAGGTATTACGGAGTCTGTATCTCTAACATCACCTTCTAAAGAAAACTGGCCCCGAGAAAGTCACCATAGAAAGAAATCCTCAGTTGCTCCAGTTTTCCACTGCTAAAGCTGATTGTACAAGGCGAGGGCCTCTAACTCAAGGTGACCCAATGCATAAAAGAGTGACTGACCTTTGTTTCTTGCCTGAAAGACTGATACTTAGTAGGAAAATCTAAATAAGACAATCAGATCTGGTTCCACATATATTTGAAGTGGGCAATATAATGGAACTTTTTCAGTTATTAGCATAGGTGAAAATAAAAGCTACCATAAAATAGAACTGAAATCCAAAAGAAATTTCAGAGTCAAAATCATGATCATGTGTTAGACAAAGTCACGTGGGAAAGCAAAGTATGCATAAAGATTCAGATTTAGTTAGTAGTGAAGAGAAAAGAAGCAAATGTGATTTTTAACAATATTATATTAATTGTCAAGTAAAAAAATACAGATCAATGTTTTCTGGCTGTGCTGTGAAGGTCTTGAGAGCTGCATTCAATCCGATCTCAGAATGATCCTATGGTCTCCATTCCTGGCAGGTTTTGACCTTGATAAATCCAATGAAATCTTTTCTCTCATGTGTTCCACTGGTGTTTTTACATTAACTCCTGTTTTATTGAGCTAGCTTGAATAGGTACCTTTTCTTTACATGTAAGTTTTAATATATAAGCACATTTATTCAGACATGTGAACACATATACAATGTCTTCAATATGCTGTAAAGTTCATTATGAAAATTTAGAAAAATATTTTTTCGTTTAGAACAAGTGGAAAATGTATCCTTAGAAATCTCCAAATTTCAGTAATGTACATTCTGCTAAATATAGTTTGCTAAAGTTCTGGGGAGAACTGAATTTTTAGAATTGTATTGGTCATTTTTCCTTCAAACTATTGGCCCTTTCAACTACATATAGTTGAAAGATATATTTAGATATACATAAAATCTAAAATCGTTGGTGTGACCAGTAGAATATAAAACCATGTAAAATATTGTTGAATTCATGGCAGAGTATATGTCCTGATGTGCTTTCCTCCCAAAAAATTACTGAAAGTATGGTTTTGGTCAAGATGGCAGTGGAAGTAATTGAGTACCCCAATCCTCCCACAAGTACATCAAAATTACAACGTAAGCTACAGAACAACCATTATTCAGAACACCTGAAATCTAGCTCAATGGAAGTCTTATAACTAAGGATATAAAGAAGAGGCCACATTGAGACTGGTAGGATGGGTGGAGATACAGAACAGGCTGTTCTGTACCCATGTGTGGCAGATAAAAATCAGGACTGATATCTTACCTGTGGGGACACCCCCAGAGGAGGAAGGGGTCCTAGTCCCACACCAGGACCCCAGCCAAGGGTTTCAGTGTCATGAAGAGAAGTCCCAAAACTTTTGGCTGTAAACCAGAAGAGATTGTGGCTGAGTGAGTGGAGGGCTGCTGGAGTCCCAGGCACTTTCTCTTAAAGGGCCCACATACAGACTTACTCAGACTCACTCCCTCTGAGTTCCACCACTGGGGCAGCAGCTCAAAAGGCACCAGAGACATTTGGGCAGGAACGAATTGTCTAACATCAGCGCAAGAGCTGGGGAGCAGCTTTATCCCAGACAGAAATGCTGGCAGAGGCCTTTGTTCATTTTTGAGCCCTCTCCCTAGAGAGCTGGCAAGGAGGTGCCAAATCAGTCTCCATCAACCTGGCTAATACTCTTAAATGAGGAGACAAATAAACAGGTTCCAAATGAAAGAACAGGAGAAATCTCCAGAAAAAAATTAAATGAAATGAAGGCAAGCAAACTAGCAGATATAGAGTTTAAAACAATGGTTACAAGGACACTTACGGAACTTAGTGAGAACTTCAACAGCCTAAAAAAGGACATGGAAACCATAAAAAAGAACCAATCAGAAATGAAGGGTATAGTAACTGAAATGAAAAATAAATAATAGGGTTTCAAAAGTAGAATAGATGAAGCAGAGGATCAAATTAGTGATTTGGAATATAAGAAAGCATAAAACACCCAATCAGAACAGCAAAAAGAAAAAAAAAATTAAAAAATGAGGATACTATAAGGATCCTCTGGGACAACTTCAAGCTACCAACATTCACATCATGGGGCTGCCAGAAAATAAGAGAAAGAGCAAGGAATTGAAAACCTATGTGAAAAAAATAATGACAGAGAACATCCTTAACCTGATGAAGAAAATAGACATACAAGCCCAGGAAGCTCAGAGAGTCCCAAACAAGAGGAATTCAAAGAGGCCCACACCAAAGCACATCATAATTAATATGTCAAAGTTAAAGGCAAAGAGAATTTTAAAAGCAGCAAGAGGAAAGCAGTTAGTTACCTACATGGGGAGTCCCCACAAGACTATTAGTTGATTTCTCAACAGAAACTTTCCAGGCAGAAGGAATTGGCAGGAAATATTCAAAGTGTTGGAAATCATGTACCTACAACCAAGATTACTCCACTCAGAAAAACTTTCATTTGTTTAGAATTGAAGAACAGAAAAAAGAGTTTCCCAGACAATAAAAAGATAAAAGAGTTCATCACCACTAAACCAATATTAAAGAGATGTTAAAGGGTCTTCTTTAAGATGGGAGGGAGGTTTGGGGGATGGGTGAAAAGGGTGAAGGGATTAAGAAGTGCAAATTGGTGGTTACAGAATAGTTATGGGGATGTAAAGTACAGCATAGTGAATAAAGTCAATAATATTGTAAAAATATGGTGTCAGATAGGTACTAGATTTATGAAGGTGATTACTTCATAAGTTATATAAATGTCTAATCACTGGGTTGTACACCTAAAACTAATATAATATTGTATGTCAACTATAATTGAAAAAAAATATTTAAAGTTAAAAAAACTACTATATACAAATATATATGTATATAATAATTAAATTAATTAAATATCACTAATCTTGAGAGGAAATATTCAACATTTCAAAAACTTCATGTTCTTTAAAAAGGAAGAAACATTGCTGTAGGCTATAAAAGAATAGACATTTGTTTAAATCCAAAAATATTTTAAATTAGGAACCAATTTGAAGGTAGCATGCATTTGTAACACCTGTTAAATTAGGTTTAGTGAGTATCTGTTAGTTTGATAAAGACCCTTAATGTCAGTCTTGCCAACAAATAACAGATAGTTCCTTATCAGCTAGTTCCAATATGTAACATCTAGACTTATACCTGACCCTTTAGTTCCATGTTTTCAGCTATGGTTGGCTAATTGGTGAAAAAAATTTAAAAAAGAACTTACAGTCACTGCAGTGAGAACTGAACACAATGCAGTAACTGTCCCATCTATGAGAGCCTGCAGAGATTGGCCATTATGAATTGTGAGTAGGACATTCATAAAAACATAACTCTTCATTTAGATTAGAATAAAGTAAAGAATATGAGGTACCTTATCCCACAGTTAAGCCCACGGCATGTTAAAAAAAAAATAAGCTCAAACCAAAAAGTCCAATTGTGCAATTGTTTCTTTCTGCCAATATAGTATCTGGTCCTACTAATAGTAGCCCAGTTATTTCACTGTGACTGAAATCAGAGTTATCAAATAGCTCAAGGTCAGTAAGAATATGGTACACAGTTCATCATGAGTGACCAAAGACTTCACTAAAAGTCAACCCTCTAGAACAGGGGTAGGGAAACTTTTATCTGCCAAGGGCCATTTGGATATTTATAATATCATTCCCAGGCCATAGAAAATTATAAACTTAAAAACCAGCCTGATATATTTGGTCAAACATTTAATTAACTCACCCCTTGGCAGGGTCAGATCAAATGATTTCATGGGCCTTAAAGGGCCCATGGGCCTGATGTTCCCCACCCCTACTCTAGAGAAATCATGTGAGGGGACAAAATAAGAAATAATAATTGGTTTGTAGGAAGACATACTAAGTACTGTATTTTATAAGATGTAGGTAGCCTTATCTAGTGAAAATAATGACTAACTTTAGCACATCATCAAATTCTCAGGCAAGAGTGTGACATGAGGCAGATAAAACAAGGCAGACTCAAGTAACTTCAGGAGTCAGGATGAAGCCATGATCCAAGCCTCATTAATAACTGGAAGATGGTGTGCAGACTTATTAGAGTATCAAACTTTAAAGCTAGACAGAACTGAGTTGAATATTGGATCTCTCACTTACTGAGTTTAATAACCTTAACTATTTATTGTAGTTTATCTGAGCTTCAGTTTATTCATTTTAAAATTGATTTAATAATATCTATCAGATTCAAAAGAAAACACAGGATTTAGAGGGCTTGATGGGAGTCCAGTTCTCCAGTGTGAACTGGGAGTCAATTTTTATGAAATAAAAAATTAAACTATTCCTATATATGTTTATACCACCAAAGTAATTTTTTTGATGGGCAATTTATTTCCTACACAGTTTGTTGCTAAAAGAAAGTAATTTTCTTGTGGCAGGGTTTATAATGGTTGGAGTCATTGGAGAGAATTCTTATTCATAAATTAGTATTTCTGGTTTATGTACCGGCATTTGTAAGTTTAAGATGTATAGGTCTATCACTGGATGCACCAAGGACACACAATTACTGGTTTCAGAAAGTAAAGGGACTCAATTCCAGAATGTAGTGACTCAAGTGCGCAAAGCCCTACCTGGATTAAAATGACAGTATTCCTTCATTATAACTTATAAGACTGAGGAAAGACACCACAGGTATACATTTGTCTCTGAGACAGCCTATACCACTGCTGCTGCCACTGCTGCTACTGCCATTATTGATGCCTAGAATGCACACGCATCATGCACATTTAGTCTTTTAATCCCACTAAAGTGATATGTGAAGATGTATTGTGGGGATGTTTGATTGCCCTGAAATCTATTGCACTTACAATATTTGGGGATAGAGGCTAACATTTCTCACCCATAACAACTTGCGGCTGTTTTAACTATTAGGATAATAGTTTCTGTATGTTTACTCCCCAATGAGTAAAATAATATGTTATTTTATTTACCTATAACTATCTTTTTTAGTTTTAATGGGTGAATTGCCAGTTCTAATATTCAGTGAGTGTTTTGTGAGTGACTGACATAATCAGTGTCAATGATTTAGAATTGTTTCCTATCTCTGGGCATGACTTTATAAATAATGCTTTATAGCATACTTTATTTCTTACTAGCTCCCAGTAGTAGAAAGTGAAGTTTTATTCTTGAATCCATATTTCCATATATTTGTTATAAAGACTGTGAAAACTTATAACATCATTACAAAAATTATACAGATACACTAAAATTACTTCTTAGTCTCTCAGTAGGTGGCATTTATGTAAAGGTTACTTTGCCCTTCAGGAATTCAACAGTAGGCTATGCTTGCTTCCCCTAACATCACAATAAACCAAACGTTCCATGGAGATTGTGCTTATGCCATACATTAACTTGATATATTCTCCATTTACCTTTTATTATCACTTCAGCCTGTGTCACCTTCTATTGACAATGGTTCTGTATAAAGTTATTTCTTTTTCTTTCTAATTCCTGGTTCTATAGCTTGTGGTTAATCGACCATGGCAGAGTATTGAAATAAAGTGAGACCAAGATGTAGAAACATGTAACAGAAAGCTTCACAGTAGTGGGAATGCAGTTGTGAAGTGTCTGAGCACAATGCAGAGTGGACGGTATCCTGGATCCTGTGTAAAGCACAAAATGATATCTGCAGAATCCCACTGCAGAATGACAGTGGCTTGTAATTCTCAAACACAAAGAAAGGAAGGCTGGTTTCTCTCAGAAGACAAGGAAACTTCCTATAAAGTTGAGAAGGACAGAGGATGTTTTGTGAAAAACATACTATATAATCCATCCAACATATAATTCTCCATCTATAGTTGATGTACATATTTTCTAAGAGAATAAAGCCCCTTTCCATAATAATTATTTTGACACCATATTTAAGTTAATAAAACTTAAAATAAGACCCTTTACATTGCCCACTTACATTATTACTTTTAAGAAATGGTCAATGCATTTTCATAAGATTTAAGAAGCATTTATTAAACACCTCATATGGTTTAGGGAATCCAATGAGCCTAATGAAAATCTGAAACACATTATTATTTATACATTAAATCCAATAATATTCACTGAACAACCTCATGGACCAGGCAATTAAATTATTCTGATAGGTAGTTTATATGTAGTCTGTAAAATGTCATGTTGTTTACTTATTTTCATATATAGCCATGTTTTAGCAAATTAAAAGGAAAGTAATTGCCCTCTTTCTTGCAGTACAGTAAAATAATTACATTTGCCAAATCTTTGGTACCTGTACACTAATGCTAATTACTCCTTAGATAATTCCTCAGAAGAAAAATAAAAATAAAAACAAATATGTGTGTATGTGCATATATATATGAATCTACCAAAATTCATCTTCTATTGGCAGCATTTCATTAATCTCCCAACTGTCATATCATAGCATACATAGAAACTGGGGGTGGAGGGGGGAGTAAAGGGATATGGCTGATTGTGGCCAGAGGCAATCGGTCTTGGGGCTTTAGCCACTGCAAGCTCTCCCCAGACATTGTGAAGGTTGGTGTAGTCAATATCCTGACACACTTGTGTCCTGCTCCACAGCACACCAAATCTGTGTCAGATATAGGACAAGATACATAGTCCTAGCCTTTTTAAATTCATAGGCCTGTCTCTTCAGTTAAAGCAAAGTACACATACTTTTGGTAGCATATTTACAACACAGCAAATGGAGCCTTTATGCTTGAAAACACACCTGCAGCAAATGGGAATCCTTTGAGAAGGAGCAATAACATATGATGGCAATAGTAGTGTGAGCAGAAGTATGTAGCCATACTAATGGCAAGCATGTCTCAATGATGTTGATTCCACTTCAAATTCTTTATTTCATTACATTCTCACAACAATTATATGATGAAAAATGCTAGTTTACATTTTTATCATAGAATTATAGATGTTATGAGGTTATAGATGTTAACTAACTTATTATAAGTAATTATTCTAAGATGTGGCAGACCAGGAAAGCTAGGTTGCCCCAATCTAACCATTCTGATCTGGCACAGCTGCCTCCTGACAATGATGGAAAACCTATTTTTCCCCCCAAAATCAAACACCTATATTAAAAATCTCTCAAATCATATGGCACTACTAAAAGCAGTAAAAACTTACTGATTTTTTTCATTTTCTACCTCAATTCCTGCAGAATCATAAGTAGTTGAGCAATTGTGAAAGCTAAGCCAACACTGGATTAGGGATGGGAGAGAGGAGAAAACAGGTTGGAGAAACAAAAAAACAAACAAGATCAGGATATACTGAAAAACTGGAAGGTCAAAACAAAGAGTTGAGGAGGACTTAGCATCTCTTGTGCCAACTTCAGAAGACACAGAGCAGTTTACTGCCATCTCTGAGCCTGGTCAATAGGTGAAAAGGACACTATGGGTATCAAGGTTGGCCTTGTCGAGTGGAATAGCCACGCTGGAGTGGTTAAAGGTTGGGCGTTAACTTATTGGAAAAACTCCCACTAAGTAGCCAGTTATATTGCAAGTGTGATAGAGTGATTTGATAGGCAAATATGAAGAAACAAAAAAAAGAAGAAAGAAAGAAAGGAAGAAAGAAAGAAAGAAAGAAAGAAAGAAAGAAAGAAAGAAAGAAAGAAAGAAAGAAAGAAAGAGAAAGGAAGGAAGGAAAGGAAAGGAAAGGAAAGGAAGGAAGGAAGGAAGGAAGGAAGGAAGGAAGGAAGGAAGGAAGGAAGGAAGGAAGGAAGGAAGGAAAGGAAAGAGAAAAATGGAGACCCTCATTATTGCCTTGTGGCACTAGGATTGCACCTCTCAAAACAAAACATGCAGAAATCATTCTAAACTGATATGAGTGGAGTTCTCTCAAAAACTCTGCAACCCATTTTCCCTTTCCTAATCTCAAAGGAGGGATGGGTTGCTTCATAACCTGTCATTCAGAGAACTTAGCTACAGTATTCATGGGCTAGTGCCAAGACTTAATCCTACAAATTCACAAATGTAGTGCTGGTTGCATAGCACTGGGGCTTGACTTATTATCTCTTTTCATCCTCTAGTAATGCCAATATTTTGTAGAAGGCAAAAAATAGCTTTGGGGATGGAGGGTTAACTAGTCCATTTTAAAGTCTATTAATATGGATATATTAGAGAATTTTGGGTTAGTACAAAAGAAAGCCACTCTGACTTGTTCTTTAAATTTTACTATAATGTTTTGATGAATCACCTGTGGACATAACCTGCTCACACAGGGGATACTGTAATAGTCCTTTAAGAGCAGGATGAGGTACGGAATTTAATAGGCTTAGAGACTGGCTCTACCAGGCCACATCTCTACTAATAACAGAGGAATATGCAAATTGTCCGGGATGCTGTCACAGTAACAGTAATGACCGAACAGCAGGCTGTGTGGGGTGACCAGGCTGGCAGAAGGGACAATTGGGGGTGACCAGGCTGGTGGGGGGCAGTTGGGTGCAACCAGGTTGGCAGGGGGCCAGTTGGGGGCAACAAGGCCAGAAGGGGGGATGCAGTTGGGTCTTACAAGGCTGGCAGGGGGGAAGTTGGGGGTGGCCAAATTGGCAGGGAGGGCAGTTGGGGGTGACCAGGTTGGCAGGGGGGGCAGTTGGGGGTGACCAGGCCGGTGGGGGGGCAGTTGGGGGCGACCAGGCTGGCAGGGGGCAGTTGGGGTCCACCAGGCCGGCAGAGGGGGGTAGTTGGGCATGACCAGGCCAGCAGGGGGGGGGCAGTTAGGGGCAACCAGGCTGGCAGGGGTGGGGGGGAAGTTGGGGGCGACCAGGCTGGCAGGCAGGTGAGCAGTTAGGAGCCAGCAGTCCTGGATTGTGAGAGGGATGTCCGACTGCCAGTACCGGATTGGAGAAGGTGCAGGCTGGGTTGAGGGAACCCTCCCCCCCATGCACAAATTTTATGCAGCGGGCCTCTAGTCCTATATAATAAAGAGCTAATATGCTAATTAAATGGAACAGCAGAATGACCATCTGGATGACCTTCTGGACGAAGCTGGGGCTGTGAGGGGCTGTGAGGCTGGCTGAGGCTGAGGGGCTGCAAGGGTTGGCCAAGGCTGTGAGGGCTGGCCGGGGCTGCAAGGGCCTGTGAGGCAGCCGGGGCTGTGAGGGCCGAGCCCCTTGCATGAATTTTGTGCATTGAGCCTCTAGTGTTTAATAAAGAGCAAGACCAGGTTAGCTTATACTTATGTCTATCTCCTTCTTAGTCCCAATGTGATCACTCTGGGAACCTCTACTGATTCTCCTCCTCTACACCATGCTTACCAGCAATGAAATGAAGAAAAGAGGAATTCAGTAAATGTGTTCTGTGGAAGACAGCCACTGTGCTCACCAGAGCTCTCTGAGGGTTTGATCAGTAATTCAGGTCCCACTCAACACTCTCTGATGCAAATTGTACTTGTAGAGATTGAGGCCAGTGAAAATTTCCATAGCCTTATTAATATGTTTTAGTAAAACTTATTTTCAAAAAGTTAAAAGGTCTTTATTTCATTTTAGTTTTCTACTCTAAAATTTATAGTGGACCCCTTTCCCATTGTTTCCAATGCATATTCATATATTACATGCTGCCGATGAGCTTCCAATCTGTATTTCTAGATTCATCCATTTCCAAATAGACAAATACATTCAATTTGCCGGTCTTTGTCCCCTCTAACAATTCACCATCCCAATATCAAATCCAGCATTTTTTGGTTTATGTTCTTTACTTTACTTTTATATATTTCTAAAATCCAATCTCTAAGGCTACTTGATCTATGCACAGTAAACCTAGCCTCAGCTGAAATTTTTATTTTAATTAAACTTTCATCATACTTTATTATCATAGATATCATACCTTCTCTTACATGATAATTTCTATATATGTTCTTTTTCTTCACTAATATATAAGCACAGCAACACGTTTTGTCTTTGTATATCACACCTTTCTCCTCCTACCTATCCTCCTCCCAAAATAGGTAATAATATTTAAGATGCAGCTGTTTAACAATAATTTACTAACTTGTGTTAAGTCAATGTTTTTAATATATTATTTATGTGACTCTTTTTATTTATTTGTAAAACACCAACTGCTGAATTGGCATTCTCAAAAAGTTTAAAAATCTTACTGAAAAAAAAAAAAGTGTGATACTGCTTAAGCTCACATGATCTATGTTTTTGTTTGTTTGCTTGCTTCTTTTTGACAGTGTTCCCAAGTCTAGTCTAAAATGGGCAACGGACCTAACTAGACACTTCTCAATAGCTGACATACGAAAGGCCAAGAGGCCTGTGAAAAAATGCTCAAAGTCACTAACCACTCTAGAGATTCAAATCAAAATGACAATGAGGTACCACTTCACACCTGTCAGAATGGCAATCATCAACAAATCAACAAACCACAAGTGCTGGCGAGGATGTGGAGAAAAAGGAACCCTCAGGCACTGCTGATGGGAATGCAGACTGGTACAGCCTCTGTGGAGAACAGTATGGAGTTTCCTCAAAAAATTAAAAACAGATCTCCCATCTGACCCAGTAATCCCACTTCTAGGAATATGGTATATCCCAAGAAATCAGAAACATCAATCAGAAAGGATATATGCACCCCTATGTTCATAGCAGCACAATTTACAATAGCTAGGATTTAGAAACAGCCTAAGTGCCCATCGGCTGATGAGTGAATTAGAAAACTGTGGTACATCTACATAATGGAATACTACGCTGCTGTAAAAAAGAAGGAACTCTTACCATTTGCAATAGCATGGATGGACCTGGAGAGCATTATGCTAAGCTCTACAATAAACCAGTCAGAGAAGAATAAATATCACAAGATCTCACTCATTTGTGGAATATAATGGACAACATAAACTGATGAACAAAAATAGATCCAGAAACATAGAGGCATCGAAAATACCATCAAACCTCAGAGGGAAGGCGGTGGGAGGGGGAGTAAGATATCAACCAAAAAACTTGTATACATATAAGCATAACCAATGAACACAGACAATGGGGGGAGTGAAGGCCTGGGTTGGGGGGCGGGGGTGGGTGGGAGAGGACAATGGGGGAAAACGGGGACATGTGTAATACTTTCAACAATAAAGAATAAATTTAAAGAAAAAGCCCACAGTGCTCTGGAACTCTAAAGAAGGAACTGCTGTACAGACCGAGGAAGATTAGCTTCATGCCATTTACTTTACAATGAACTCTCATTCTCAAATGAGGAGGGAGAATTCCTCCAAAACCATGCCTTGTTGCTTCTTACAGACCTAACAGGATTATTTATTGAACACAGTGTGTCTGGTCCTTTAGGCAATGAGTTGGGCATATCCTTTTTATCTAGTAATTCCATGTGAAAATGAAAGCAGCAGTTCCTCAGGCAGATTAAAGGTGTCCATTTCTGAGAGAAAGAAGAAAGAAATGGGGGAAGGAATAGCTGATCAAACTTTACTTACAAAGTCTGTGTGAGACAAAAATCATTGTATGTTAGGGGCAAAAGTTTCTCAGTGAGAACACTGAATCTTAACATTGAAGCATCAGGGTTAGGATATATATTAAATTTAGGGGAAATATGTTAATTGTATATGTAATAAGGGTATAATGAAACTCAAGATACAGCTTGGAAGGATTATTATATTATCTACAATTTATAATCAACCTCAACATTATTTAGATACTTTTAAGGAGTTTACTTCTTTAGTAGAAACATATTTATAACCCACTCTACTAGACATGTATTAGCCAGGGTATCATTACAAACAAACCCCAAATCTCAGTGACCTACCGAAAGAAAAGTTTATTTCTTACTAATTCTACATCTCCCATGTGGACATACCATGTGGGACTGCTTCACACATTACTTAGGTTTCCAAGTAAATGGAAGCTCTATAATATTGTGACTAAACCACCTGGAGTAAGAGGTCATCTTGGCAAGGAAATAAATTCTGGAGGCTCTCACAATCAAATTCTTAGGCTTGGATATGACTCACTCAACCAATTCTCTGTAGATCTTAATGATTATAATGGCCACACGGCCCAACCCAAAAGTGAGAAGATGAAGTATATTTCTCTAGTGTGCCTGGAACATAAAGGGAAACTGATAAGTGAGACCACTAGACATCTTTATCACAAGGTACAAAAAAAAAATCCATCAACCCCAAAGCATCCAGGACCATTCTGCTTCTATGCTCTGTTTTTGTTGTTGTTGTTGTTGTTGTTGTGTTTTGTTTACAGTGTATCTTTCTTTCAAGTAAGTTCTTGCTCCTAGGAGGAGATGTGCAAAGAAGAGAAAAATCAACATGAGAATATCAAAACAGCACAAATAAGAGGCTAAACTACAAGAGCATCTTTCTCTCCATACTTTCACAATGTATATTAGAGCTCAAATTTGCCCAATATAGACCACCTGGCATTGTTTTTGGCTAAAATGTGTTCTGAAAGGATGACTCCCTCCAGTGATTCATCAAAGCACATGACACACCCATTTTTTAAGGACTTTGAATGTCACTCTTTGCAAAATATTGCAGGGAAGACACTAAATATGGAGGTGCCTTGAGTATTATTTTTAAAAAATATAGTATAAAACAATATTGTAATAAAAATAATGGTGATCAGTCCATGGGAATCGAAAGGGCTAAGTCAATTAGCACTGCCAACTACTCTATAAGTTTCTCATGCCAACACTGAAGAGTATAAATACTTTTAGTGTTTTGCTAAATGAATTTGTAGATAATGATTCCTCTTTCTAGCTTCATCTACTTGCTAACAAGAAAGGTTTTCCAGAGCATGTTCAAAATTTGCACTTACAAAGATTATTATTTGAAAAATGAGCAGAGAAATTATGTCAAATATATTTGCTTAAGACTAGAGAAAAATTTGAGCTAACTGGATTATCTGGGTAAAAAATGCACAGGTCATCCAAATCATTCCCCCAAAGCCCCTTTAAGTTCCAAGAAAGCAAGTAAAAGCAGTTCGTGTTTAATTAATGAATGCTATATCTAGCATGTTTACTTTAGAATTCAACTTTGAAATGGATAGTGTAGCGTTATATTGTTGCCCCTGGTGAATAATTCAGCATAGGGTATTTATTTTCATTTTACCAGACATTTACAGTATGCTAAAAGTGGACCGGAGTGATTGGGCATCAGGAGACCTAAATTTTGCCTCAAACTTATTCCTCAGTAGAAAATAAGCTGAGTTTTTTCAAGCTTCAATTTCTTCAGCTTTGGGAGAAAGAAAATATTCTTTATGTTCCCTTCTAACTCCAGCCTTCCTTGCCTTGGAGATTTTATGCTCATACAGAGGTTTACAAATAGCTCATAGCTTTTTCAGGAGGCAATTCTCTTCACAGTAATGCACCATAATTAAGAGTTCAACCACTGGAGACAGACTACCTGGATTTGACTCACAGCTTTACCATTATTTTCTCTCTAGTCAATAAAACAGGGATAATAATTTCATCCAATTCATAAGATATTAGGAAGATTAATAATTAGAAGGCAGTACATCCCATTTTTACCAAGTTAGTAGTAATCACAATGCTCAGTGACAATAGCCAAAGCTTTGAAAGGCAGGAAAATACTTTAATACTAGAGGCCCAGCACACGACTGAAATCGCCTGTGTAAGGAGGCACACCACGGGGGGCCAGGACCCGCGCCTGATCTGCATAGCGCTGCCCACTGCTTTGTGTCTGCTAGGGTGGGGGCATGCTCTGAGCCACGCGGCAGCCGCTGGGAGCACGCCCCCTGGCCGCCGCATTGTATCCTCTGGGGTGGGGGCAGGCGCTCCTGTGTGTTGTGTCTCCACTCTGGCCAGACCCCAGCCCCAGCCTTCCCATGGGCCACGGGGGGCTAGGGGTTGCACGCAGTCCCCTCCCACCCATCTGTGTGCGCAGCTCCTCCTGAGCAGTTGTGATGCAGCCTCTTCCTGAGTGGTCTTGACACCTGGCTAATTAGCATATTCCCTGTTTATATATATAGAAGATTAGATATACAAATAGGTTATCAAAATAGGAAGCATTTTTTGGTTTCTAGAAATTGGTTGAACAGATATCTTCACTGATTCTCATGCTGAAGATAACCTGAATGCTAGATAAAATATTAAAACATTTTTTCGCATGTATCTGTCCAATTTTCCCAACACCATTTATTGAAGAGACTGTCTTGACTCCATTGTATGTTCTTGCCTCCTTTGTCAAAACAAAAGAATGAAACATTTTAAAAATGCATTAATGATCTGGCAAGAAATTTAAAAATATTTGTAAAGCAAGTGGGATAAAGTTCAATGAACATTAGGGCAACAATATTTACATATTCTCAAAATATCTTATTAATTGCAGAGGGAAAAAAGGCATCTTATTAATCACAAAGATAATGAGAGTAATTACGTGATAGAGAAACCAGTAGTCACCTACTTAACCAAATGATTAAAAAAATTAACACCACCAATAATGAGAGAGGTCTTTGTTGGCTATGCCTTTGGTGTCATATCCAAGAAAGCATTGCTGAATCCATTTTTTGTGAAGCTTTAATATCTTCTTCTGAGACTTTTATAATTTTAGCTCTTACATTTAGATCGTTGGTTCATTTGAATTATTTTTTGCACATGTTGCGAGATAAAAGTTCTACTACAGACATTCTTTTGCATGAGGATATTCAATTTTCTAAAGACCATCAGTTGCAGAGACTGCCTTTTCATTATCAAATGGTCTTGTCTCTCTTTGTCAAAAAGCATTTGACCATCTAAGTAAGTTTTTTGTTTTGTTTTGTTTTTCTGGGCTCATGGTCTATATGTCAGTCTTTATACCAATACCACATTGTGATTGCTGTATCTTTATAATAAGTTTTGAAATTGAGATTTTAAAGTTTGTTCTTTTTCAAGACTATTTTGACTATGTAGGATCCCTTGAGATTTTACAATATATTTTTCTATTCCTGAAAAAAATATTAAGATTTGATAGGGATTACACAGAAATTGTAGATTTATTTGGGTAGCACTGACAGCTAGATGATATTATTTTCCAATCCAGGAACACAGAATGTCTTCTCATTTATTAATTTCTTTCAGAAACATTTGGTAGATTTCATTGTACAATCCTTTGCCTCCTTAAGTGTATTAGTAAGCTTTTTATTTTTTGATGATATTCTAAATTGGATTTTTCTTAATTTTCTTTTCTGATTGTTCATTTTCAGTTTCTACAAATGCAACTTATTTTTGTGTGTTGACTGCTTTCTACAACTCTGCTAAATTTATTTATTAGCACTAACAGTGCTTTCTTGTTTTCTATTTGTTTTACATATAGTATCATGTCATTCCTTTCCAATTTGAATGATTTTTATTGTTCCTTGCCTAATTACTCTGGCTAGGACTTCCAGTGCTGTTGTAAATAGAAGTGGCAAGAGTGCTTATCATTGTCTTGTTCTTGATCTTAGAAGAAAAGCTTTCAGTCTTTCATCATTGAGCATGATGCTAGCTGTGGGTTTCATATATGACCTTTATTATGTTGAGGCAGTTTCCTTCTATTTCTAGTTTGTTGGATGTTTTTATCATGAAATAATTGAAGTTTGTCAAATGATTTCTCTGCATCAACTGAGATGCTCATGGGCTTCTTTTTTTTTTCTTCACTTTGTTAATGTGGTTTTTTCATTGATTGATTTTTACATCTTGAAATATCCTTGGATGACAGGAATGAGTCCCATTCAGCCATGATTTTTAATCCTGTTATTATGCTGTTGAACATATCTGTATTTTTTTTCCTTCTTTTTGTTTGCTTGTTTTTTCTGTAGTATCTTTGTCTGATATTAGGGCAATGCTGTATATTAGGGCAATGCTGGCTTTATACAATAAACTTGAAATGGTTTCCTCATCTTTAAATTTATTAGAGAGTTGGAGAATTGGTGTTAATTCTTTCTTAAATATTTGGTAGAATTCACCAGTGAAGCCATCTAGTCTTGGACTTTAATGGGTTGATAGGTTTTTTATTACTGACTCAATCTTTTTATATTTATCAGGGTTTTTTTCTACTTTTTCCATGACTCATTTGGTAGGTTGTATGTTTCTAATATGTCTATATATTATCATGGTTACCCAATTTGTTGTCATATAATTGTTCATGGCAAAATTGGTAATAATGTATCCTATTTCCTTTCTGATGCCTCTTTGATGTTATTCTTAGTCTGACTAAAGGTTTGTCAATTGTATTAATATTTTCAAAAAATCAACTCTTGTTTTGGTTGATTTTTTCTATTTTGTTTATATCTGTTCTAATCTTTATTATTTCCTTCATTCTGCTAGCTTTGAACTTAGTTTGTTCTTTCTCTAGTTATTTAAGTTCTTTAAGGTATAAAATGAGTTTATTAATCGTAATATTTCTTCTTAATGCCAATATTTATAGCTATAAAGTTTCCTTTTAGCACTACTTTCACTGTATTGCATAAGTTTGGATCTGTTTTGATTTTTATTTATCTCAAGATATTTTTCTAATATTGCTCGTGATTTCTTCTTTGACCCATTAGTTGTTTAAGAGTGTTTTGTTAATTCCCTTATATTTGTGGGTTTTCCATTTTTCCTTCAGTTATTGATATCTAGTTTCATTCTTCATGGTTGAAAAAGACAGTTCTCATGATGTTAATATTTTAAACTTCAGTCAGGTTTGTTTTGTGACCTTACATATTGTCTATCCCAGATGATATTCCATGTGAAAAATATGTATTCCGCTGCTGTTGCATGGAGTGTTCTACACATTCTGTTAGATTGAATTGGACTATAGTATTATTAATGTTCTGCATTTCCTTATTGATATTGTGTCTAGTTTTCTATCCATTGTTGAAAGTGAGATGTTGATGTTTCCTACTATCATTGTAGAACTCTCTATTTTTCCCTTCAATTCTGTTAGTTTTTGCTTCCTATATTAAGAGCTCTGATGTTTCTTACATTTATAATTATACATTCTTGGTGAATTGATTCTCTTATAATTATATAATGACCTTCTTTGTCTCTTTTAACATTCTTACTTAAAATTCATTTTGTCTAATGTATTTATTTTGTCTCTTCTCTTTCAGTTACTATTTGAATAAATTATCTTTCACTGTCAACCTATACTAGTATATGACTTTAGATCTAAAGTGAGTCTCTTAACGACAGTAGATAGTTGAATCCCATTTTTGTTTTGTTTTTTAACCCAATGCCAATGTGTTGTGTTTTTTTACATGTGTTTGTTCTTTTAAGCCACTATCTTTTGGAGTAATCACAGTAAGAGATAGCTAACAGAATGTCTATAGATTAATTAATAGTATCTTATCAATGTAAATTTCCTGATTTTTATAATTATACTGTGGTATGAATAAGATGTATTTGTTTTTAGGAAAAATATACAGAAGCATTTCATAATTAAGATTCATCATCTCTCAATTTATTCTTAAACTAGAGGCCTGGTGCATGAAAATCATACATTGGGGTGGTCCCTCAGCCCAGCCTGTACCCTCTCACAGTCTGGGACCCCTCGGGGGATTTCCGCCTGCCAGCTTAGGCCCATTTCCTCCAGGGATCAGGCCTAAGCTGGCAGTCAGACATCCCTCTCGCAATCTGGGGCTCTTGCAGTCTGGGACCCCTCACTCCTTACCACCTGCCTGCAGCGGAGGTGGGAAGCCTCCCCCCACCACCGCTGCGCTTGCCAGCCTTGAGCCCGGCTTCTGGTTGAGCAGCATTCCTCCTGTGGGTGTGCACTGACCATCAGGGGGCATCTCCTGCATTGAGTGTCTGCCCCCTGGTGGCCAGTGCACATCAAAGTGACCGGTTGTTCCACCATTCAGTTGATTTGCATATTACGGTTTTATTATATAGGATGTTTTAGACACAGAGGATAACAATGCAAATGTGGTAAAATGTTAACAGCTAGGGAATCTGGATAAAGACACATGAAAATCCTTGTTACTATTTTTGCCACAACAATATATGCCTGAAATTATGTCACAACTTTAATTAATGAAAACAAAATTCAGAGACCCAAAATTAAGGACAAATTGGAAGACAAAATTTAAATAGAGCACTAAAACTAAATTCTACTTTATGGATTTTCAGAAGGAAAATAGAGAGAAAAAGGTATAGAGGTAATATGTAGGTAAATACTAACTGATAATTTTTTTATAATTAATGAAAAATACCAACTTAAAGATTAAGATAAAAATAAATTAAATAAATACAAAGAATTAATACCTGGACATATTATAGTAAAACTGCAAGGTAACAAAGACAAAGAAAAATACTGGATATAGTGGAGAGGAAGGACTGATCATCTTTACAGAAAGCTTGACATCTGACATTTATATAGCAACCATGTACACCAACAGCCACATAGTAATAGATGAAATGAGTTAAAGCAAAATAACCATAAACTTAGAATCATATTTAACAAACTGTCTTTTAATAATAAGAAAGAAATAAGACAATTATATACAAACAAAACTGAGCCTTTGCTAGTAATTGATAATTATAAATGATATTTGAAATGTAGTTCTTCGGTAGAAGAAAATGATCTCAGATGGAAGAAGAAAGGTAAGCAATACTCATACTTATTTATATAAAAATAAAATTGTCATTAAAATTAAAAATTGCAACAGAACTAAAATACATGAAAATTGCATATAAATTAAAGGATGCTGATCATAGTTAAGCTATTCAATGCTCTTATATTGTTTAGAAGAGGAGTGAAGACTGAACTTCACAATTTAGTGAGTTTCTGTATCAATGATACATTTCCAATATAACCATCAAAAACTAGAAAATATAAGTATTAAGCTAATGGAGGGAAAGATAAATAAGAATAAACAATCAATTCAAAATAATTAAGGACAAAAAACACAAGAATGAGTAAACAAATACATTCAAAATAATATTAAAGATATAAAAATATATTAGCATTGTAATGAATATAAATATACTAAATATTTCAGGTAATATACAAAATTCAAAACAGTGGCTAGCTCTGGGAAGTAGGCAATTATGATTCCATCTGTGCATCTGTGTAAAATTAGAAAAATATATATGTTATGTATCCCACAACAACTACATATTGGTAAAAATATGGATCAAAAGCATAATGAAAAGCAAAAAAAAATAAAAGATAAAACTCAGAAGTAAGGCTATCTTCTGACAAGAAAATAGACTGAATTGGGGAAGAATATATGGGCTACTTCAGATTATGTTAATGTTTTTCTCTACACAGGATGTTGTACATAATGTTATGTACATTGCAATTTTATTTACACCTTGTGAATACTTTAATCATTTTTCATATCTCAAACTATTCAATAGAACCTCTTTTAAAAAGAGGTAACTCAGAAATAAAAGGTTCTGGATGGATGTAGAATGTGTTTTTCAGGTGCTAGGTTGTGCTGTCACATTTAGGAGAAGGCAGTGTGATTAGATAACAGTGCAAAAGCTTATTCTAGGTCAGGCCTAGATGACCATTAAGTGCTACCAGATAGCTAAGTGTGTAGATGGCAAAATTGCCTCAATTCCTCACTTCTTCCTGGATTCCCTCCCTTTGCAGTGTTACTTTGCAGCTGCTCTCATCAAGAGGTAGAATCCATTTGTCCAGGTCTTGTACAGGGGCTGGCCTGTGACTTGCTTTGGCCAATAGAATGCAGCCTAAGCAATGGTGGGCCAGTTCAAAGCACTTGCCTCGAGAGTCTTGAATGCTTTGTCTTGAAACCCTGCCATCCACTATGTCAATCTGTCCAAACAAATCAATTGTATGATGAGAGACAGATGGTCCAGTCACTCCTAGTGCCTTAGCTCGAAAACTGCAAAATGTGAGTGAGTGAGACCATTCTAGACTAGCCAGCCTGGCCTACCCACTGCAGACCCACCCACTGCTGACATAAGCAGGAGTAAGTTCAGCTAAAACCGGTGGAGCCTAGGCTCATCAAAACCACCCTGTGAGAAACAATCAAATAATTGTATTAACCACATGCATTTTAGGATAGTTTGTTACTCAACAACAAAATTGGGTAATCTTAAAGCAAATATTAATCATACTTAAACTGATTCTATAATTCTACAAGCACTATTTATTTCCTTCCTATTTTTTTCTGAAAGCACTCATAGATTATGTTTACCTAGTTAAAATTTTATAAACTCATGAGACACTTAGAAGCCATGAATATTTCTATTGCATTAAAAAATCCCCATTTTGGAATATTTGAGACAAGAAAGTCTTAAAAAATAATAAAATCTGAGAAACAGATTTTAAGTTACCTTTAAAATTTCTTAAGGATAAAATAGAAAAATTGGAGGGAAAAAGCGCGGGTATGAAACTGAGATAGGCTGATGTCCCTTGTCTTCATTTATGGCACCCTGGAAACCCTGCTGTACTGTAGAGCCATGGTGTTCATGAAAACAAGGAACAGGGGTGGCAGAGGTATTTTTAACAAAGTCATTAAGGCACTCATGAGGATAGCAAGTTTTCCATGAACAAGCAGCATAACTTAGTATCTACTCTAACACCATGCACAGCATAACGTAAAAGGCATTCTCAGAATACTGATTCTCCCACAGGGAACTCAACAGAGAACGAAGAAAAGATCACAGGCTCTGACAGCTGATTGGTGAATTAATTAGGTGTTGCACTTCTTTAGTGCTACTGTAAATTAAATGTGAAACACGTATTCAGAGACATAAAAAGATTTTAAGGATCCTAGGTGTCATGCAACAGTAGGGCCAAATGTAATCAGAATCCAGAGGGAGGCCCGATACAAACAGTTTTACTAGAGGCACGCTGAGATTAATCTTACTTATCTCCTCTTCTGAGAGGAAAATCGGGACTGGATGGCAAAATTATTAAGGCTCCAAGCAAAAGGAATCAATGCCTTTTTATTGCTCTCTAAAGTTTTCTTGATACAGACTTGAAATTTATACAACTTTTACCCATCCGTAAAGTCATTCCTTTATACTTAACCCCTTAAGTGACAGGAGATTTTGAAGATAGCATAGAGAGGACCATTTTCACTCTGCAATGACAATGTCCCCTTCATTGCTGCCTATGGTCTCTCAAGAAATATTCTTTTGTTGTAGCCCTTTGTTGCTCAGTTCACCTTGTTATGTAATGGATTTATCAGTTGTGTGATCTTGAGCAAGTTATTTAATCTCTTCAGCCCTCAGCATCTTCATTAGCAGAACAGGGATAGTGATGATATTCATTTCATAGGGCTGTTATGGGGATTGATGATGAAGATATTGTGAAGTGTTTAAAATGATGCCTGGCACATGGTACATGTTATAAAAGTTGTTGCATGAAAATGGATACAAACATTATGTTCTCCTATTGCCACTGAGATCCATTACCGTTTAAACTTTTGAGTGCTCAGTAGACAAAGATTTAGATTTCCAACATTCTGAATGAAAAATGAATCTTTCCTCAGAAAATACAGCTTTCACACAGTTGAAGTACAAAAATACTAATAGAGTTTCACACATGGAGTGTGAAGCTTCACAGATTTACTACATAGGGTGTCCCAAAAATGTATATACACACTTATTATACACTATAGGCCTGGTGCATGAAATTCGTGCACGGGGTTGGAGGGGTCCTTCAGTCCGACCTGCACCCTCTCGCAATCTGGGAGCCCTCGGGGGATGTCTGACTGCCGGTTTAGGCATGATCCCACAGGGATCCCTGCAGGATCAGGCCTAAACTGCAGTGGGACATCCCTCTTGCAATCTGTGACTGCTGGCTCCTAACCACTCTGCCTGCCTGCCTGATCGCCCCTAACCACTCAACTGCCTGCCTGATCGCCCCTAACCACTCAACTGCCTGCCTGATCGCCCCTAACCATTTGCCTGCCTACCTGATCACCCCTAACCGCCTCTGCCTCAGCCCCTGCCTTGGCGGCTTCGTCCGGAAGGACATCCGGAAGGTTGTTTGGCTCTCCAGTCTAATTAGCATATTACGCTTTTATTATTATAGATTATTAATTCCAATGGGTTAAATCAGAAAAGAAAGAAACATTAATTGAGCTACCAGCTGTTAAAGTGTGTAGACATTTTAGGGGGAATACCCTGTATTTTCCTATTATCTTCTGTAAATGGAAGAATTTGGAGCTAAATATAGGGCAGAAATTACATCTATCATAAACAAAAGGGAACACCTAGTTCATTTCAAGCCTCCTTTCTGGTAACAAACAGATTGTGCTGCAAGAAAGTCGAGGTGCAGTTGTTTGAGTAGCTCTCCCCTGCCTTGTGGGAATGGCACACAGCAAATGCAAACCCAACTCAGTGTGATTCAACTTTTACTTTAAGCAGAGCACCGGGAAGGGCCTTAAAGAGAATGTGAATCAAACACTGAAATAGGTCCTCCCCCTCAAATATTCAAAATACCTATTAAGAATAATTTAACTTCTTCTAATATAACTTTGATCACTGAAAGTACATGTGGGTATAGAAAGAACACATGAAACATTTTAAAAATGTTTCACTTTAGTTCCTTTCCCTTCCTCTGTCTGCTATGCACTGAAGATAACCGTTGAATCATTAATGATCAGTTACATATACTGTTTGCTTGTCACATATGAGTAATAAGTGGACATAGGAGCTCGATCCAGGCATGCTTTGGTTGGGCAAGAACTGTGGCTAAAAAAAAGAAAAAAGAAAAACAAAGATCTGCTTTTTGGGAACTTTTTTGTCAATTGACAACAGCTAACATTTACCAAGAATATGTGTGAATATATTAAGTGATTATCTTGTTTAATCTTCAAAACACCAGTAAACCAGAGGGCTGTAAAGAAAAATGAGGTGGCATCCTGAGCAAATCCACCCTTGATTTAAATAAAAGAGTTGGGATCCAGGTTCAGACTGGTCCCAGAGCACTTATGCTTCATTCCCTATACGTCATTAGATTCATTTTACTTGACAGACATTAGACAAATTAGGTTCTGAGCTTCCTAGCACCCTACACACACATGCAAATAAATCTAATGCATAATTCAGTGAAATCATAAGTTAAAAATAAACAAGCTGACAGGAGAAGCTCTGCTATTTGGAGTGCTGAGACTGGGGGGAAGCATGCCCCATGGTCTCCTCAATGGGGGAACTTTATAAAGAATACAGAAAGCCACACCACAAACAACACTACTCCAGTAAATGCCAGCATGAGTTTCTAGCGTCTCAAACACAACTAAGTGTAAGTCGATTGCATTGATTCGAGCTGTGGTTGAGTGAAAACACTTCTACATAGTAAATACAAAGATGGTGATAGTCTTGTTTAATCCATTGATAAAATGTAAGCTACATAGATGAATGAGGAGACAGTGTATCATTCAGGCAGTCCTCCCTCAATATCACATCTTGCCTCTACTTTGCTGATTAATACTGGCTGGCAGAAATTGTGATATTCATGTTATATGATGAGTAACAGACCACAGATATTTGGTGTTCCTAAGTCAGGGCATATCTGTAGGTTCAAAAGCATGCATAATTTTGGCATCTTCTCAGAAGCTGGGGTGCCTAAGCAGAGTATTTACCTAAACAGGCTACCATTGCATCCATGCAAAGGAGTGCAAAAGGGGATATCTTATAGCCAGCATCCAGACTTTCCTCAGGACAAAAACTCCGTGATGTTTTTTTTTTTTTTTTCCAATTCATAAACAAAAGCCTTATTGAAAGGAGAATAGCTTATTCTAGTCATAAATCTTAACCATTAAAAAACAATAGGTGTAAAATATTTAAGTTTATGCTGTAAAATAAACTTGCAGGTAACTAAATAATTGTTGGGCTCATTCAAGGTTAGTGAAATGGCAAAACATATAGTTCATAACAGTTGATTTTAAGTAATTTCTTCTTATTACCACTAGTACATGGGCCTCAATGAGAACATCATATTGTGAGCAATAGTTTTTATCATCCTCTTCTCACAGACCAGGAAACCAAACCCCGGAGACCTCATGTACATTACCAAAAGTGACAGAAGGGTGTGGACCCACCGCAGGAACGCTGGCACTTGACCTGGTATTGTGACCACTAACCCTTCTGCCTCACTATTGGCAACTTATGTCAGATAGATAAAATTCATAAATTTTTGGAGCCAGAAAGAATCTTTGGGTCAGATGCAAACCATCATCTCTTCAAACACTGCTTGACACATGAATCCCTGGTGAGAAGCAGTGGGACAGCCAACCACACAAAAGGACATCTTTAGAGGCAGGATTCTCAACCCTTTATGCAGAAGCCCATTCTATTTAGGAAGAAATTCTAATTTTTACATTTTTGTTTGTTTTTTGTTTAGTTAAATGAAATCCATATGATATTATTTTAAAAGTCTTTCCCATATTGGATCACATTACACCCAAGTGTCCCAGGGCCTCTCTTGAGTCACAGCTATAAATGTCTAACCTCCCTTTTGTCCGACAGTGATTCAGATATTTACAGATAATCATCGTCATCTCTAACACTTGCAAGTCTTACCTTCACAAAACAAGGTAAACTTAATATCTTGAAATCTTCAAATTTCCTCATTACCATGTTTGCGCTGTTATCCTTGAGTTTTCAGTGTTCTGTGTCAACTTGTGGACATGGCTCAGAGTTTTAGCAGTGTTCTTATTTTCAGAGTACTGACCTATTTTACAGCCCCTTCTCTGTTCAATACACCTGTGTTAATTCCATTCACTTTCTAATTACATGTTGGTCATCACACTGGTGACATTTACCTTTTAAACTTGCATCAGTGATTCTTTGTACAAGAAAAATGTCTCAGTTATATTCACAATTTATCTCACTCTTTACTAATGTAGATTTTATTGAAAAACATTCTGATGGCTTTAAAATGGAGAAAATAATTTTAGAACTTCACCAAAGACTCTAAGGAAATAAATATTTGCAATAAAAATAGGGAAACAACTCTAGATCGGTATCAGCAGGGGTTGTGGGGGCCATTGCTAAAATCTTCCTTTGCCATTTTAGATGAAGACTTGATGGTCTTTATCTAAAATGAGAAAGGGAAAGAGAAAGAGCCAGTGTTGGGAGAAGAGGGGGCTGGAAATGGAAGTGAAAATTAGTATAATTGTTAGGAGGAGAATCTAGAGGATGCAGAATCTGTCTTTTCATTCTGCTTATGTTACATGCTTTAAACTTTTGTTAAAATTAAACTTCTCAGTGCAGACAAATTCTCATATGGCTTTGATGGTTTATAAAAATTCTATCAAAATCAAATGAAATATTAATTTTCAAATAACCTCTAGCCATATAATAAATTAATAGTGTGTATTTCATTTTTTTGCAGATAAAATAAAATCACCTCCTATATACTATCAAGGTACATCTGAACACAGTGTCCTTTGGGTTTACAATCAGGGATACATTGTAGGATTTCTCATAAATTCAAGCAGGAAAAAGGTTAATTTATCAGGATTACTTACACTGGCTAAAGGAACTATAAAAGAAATACTAAATATTCAAAGAAGTAATTATATTTCACAGTGTCTTCAAATCACATAAAATTTATCTTATTTTAAGTGATATTAAATGTTCTTTCTGATGGAAGATCACTGTAAATGATAGTTTTGTGCTGTGCAAATGAGCAATTTCCCCTTATTCTCTCATATAACTGTCTGTCCATTTTTCCCTATTATCTCATCCAAGTTAACATAATGGAGACCCTTGTAAAATGTGAGCCACACACTTCATTATGCAGTTCATAATTTAAATTTTATCAATGATGCCATATATATATATATATATCTGACCATCCCAGCTGGTGTGGTTCAGTGGCTGTGTCTCAACTCATGAACTAGGAAGTCACAGTTCAATTTCCAGTCAGGGCACATGACCAGGTTTTGGGCTCGATTCCAGTAGAGGCATGCAGGAGGCAGCCAATCAATGATTCTCTCTCATCACTGATGTTTCTATCTATTTCTTGCTCTTCCTTCTTCTCTAAAATCAATAAAAATGTATTTTTTAAAAATATGACCAATTGAATATAGTCCATGTGTATTTAATTTCTCTCCTATTACCTCCTGAAATATATATTTTTTTATTTAAGCCTATATATCTATGTATGGAGAGTGAGAATTCCCTTTGGACCCCAAAACACCATCTTAGACAGATGTGTGTGTGTCCACCATTATTACCTGGTAGACCATTCACATATGAGTCCTTCTTTCCTTGCTATTATTGTTTGGCTGATATATGTGACGCTGGAGCAGGCATATTCGCTTAATAGGAAACCCAATTTTCAAAAGAAAATGTTCTTTGCTTCATTTCTTGGTCTTCATGAGAACACAGAGATATAGTCCCATATATCTTCCCTTGCTTGGATTAATAGGCTTTTCTTAACAACAGTTACTAGCCAAGCATTATCTTTCTGCGCACCCCTTGAATTCTAATTCCTTTCTCAATTATTTAGTATGATGAAAATAAAGCAGTAATTACAAATGTCTCAATTTACAACAACTGAAAACAAAAAATTTAAAAACAATTAAAAATAAAATATTGGTTGTAATGCTTGGTAAAGAACAACCAGCAAAGAAAGAGAAGGTACAAAAACTAGTAAGACTTACAAAAAAACAAAAAATAATCCACATCACACATACAGAAGCTCTGAGAGGGTATGAGGTAGTTTCTACATTTATAAATGCAAATTTTCAAATACAGAGGGAGCAAATGTTATGCCCTCCAAGGATAATGAAATAAAATAGCCCAGAGTAACTCAGCATCTACTTCAAATTAAAAGTAATATACCACCAATATCACTACCCATGTCATAAATATTAATAAAGAAAATATCTTTAGACATTACACATCATGTATAACATAGTTTATCCATTATAAACCATATGTTTACATGGTTTAAAAGTAAACACTTTAAGCAAACAAAATACATATACAGACTCTCTGAAACATATCCCATATCACATTTATGATAGTTTTGTAGAGAAAAATGTATAAGCCCAGCATTGGATTGCCAACATGCCAATAACTTGCCCAAGTCACTTTGGAGCTAACATACCAGAGGAACTATGTAATTAAATGCATGAGTAAATAAACAACCATTAACTTCCTGGTATAAAGAAACTCAGTCTTAAGACAAAATAAATGGTATTTCATTTCACCCTAAAAATAAATATAATTAAAATTAATTAGGTACTTACCTTAGATGATTAAAACTCCATTGGACACTTTAGAAGCCCAAGCAGCTCCTGACGCAGCTTCCAGAGGCACTCTTCAATTCCTATAAGTAAAAGGAAGGTGAAAAAGAACATTTAGAGCAATATATTTCTTTGTAAAATGATGCTGATTAGCTAAGGAATTTTTATCTCTCCAAATTGCCATTTAAAAAAAATACCACCCTAAGTATTGCTGTTATAGATTTTGTTAAATACACAATACAGCAATGAAAATTATGTCTTTCTGGGAACTTCCAAGGCAGTAAGTAGGCTCCAGATTATGAAACACTACAAAAAATAAAACCACTCAATTGCATGTTATTTTACTTAGAAAGGCTGTTGTACCATGAAAATGACGGCATTTGTTTTCTTATTATATACACATTACCAACATAAAGATTTTTCTAGTTATAAAATGGAGTCATGAGAAATAGGTGCTGGCTTCTTGTTTAGTTTGTACTGTTGACTTCTTTACTTGATGTTAGCAAGTATTCGTACTTTATGACCCATCATTTTCCTGGACAAGATTTATAAAATGTCAGAAATAACAGTCATCAATTTGATAAATTGATACATAATTTGTAATATTTAAGTGACTTCTACTTCTAGATAATCCTATCTAATAAAAGGGTAATATGCAGATTAACCGTCACCCGGTCACAAAGATGGTGGCACTCATAGCCACAAGATGGCGGCACCCAGTCCTCTCAGCCCCACTGGAGTCCCCCAGTCCCGGGGGGGTGGGGGTGGGGTGGCTGCTGAGAGAAGGCAGCGTGAGCAACCTAGTGGAATGCTTGCTTCATTGCCATGGCAACAAGGCAAGCATTTCACGCTCGGCGTGGATGGGCCTCTGTGCTGCAGAGAGCCTCTGGTCTGCGGAGAGCCTCTGGGCAACAGGCGCAGAGCAGCCAGGCCCCGCAGAGAGCTACTGGTGCACGGATTCATGTGCAAGGCTCCTAGTATATACTATATATAGCAAAAAAATTAATAGCATACTTTCATAACCTGTCTCAATTATCTCTAGAAGAAACTTTTAAAAATCGTTATTTTCTCCCACCTACTCGCCAAAAGAGAAAAAAAGTGATAGGCAAGTTAGGTACTTTGCTGCTAAGCAATGTTACTTGTCAGTGTTGCCCGTACAGATGCATACTAATTAGGTAGAACGGAACTGTGTTATATTCCTCTCTTAAGTCTCCCTCACTCCAAGCCCCATGCATGTACTGTTAAATCCAGGCCCAAATTTCAATGAAGCAGCACCATAGACATCTGTGTCCATCTCCCACCCCTTTCTGAAAATCTCTAATCCATTAGGTGGCAAAGAAGATTGGGGTAGAGATTGGTGAGGAGCTCATAACTGAGAAATGTAACTTTGTCTAGGCACATGTAGCAGGTTAGAACATAAATAAAGTGATTTTCATCCCATTGCGAGAGGAATCTTATAAGGTCATACCTTAAAGGCTAGGTCATATAAATTATATTAGCCATATATATAAATTTATATGTAATACATATACATATACACTGAGTGGCCAGATTATTATGACCACCCATCAGTACTTCATTGGGCCACCTTTTGCCTTCAATACTGCGGTGATTCTTCTTGGTACTGATTCCACGAGATGTTGAAAGGTGATATGAGGAATCTGACACCATGCCTGATGAATAGCACTGTCCAGTTCTGTGAGATTTGATGGTTGTGGAACCAGTTGCCTGATGGCTCTTTTAACTTCGTCCCACAAATGCTCAATTGGATTGAGATCTGGTGATTGTGGGGGCCACCTAAGCAAGGTAAAGTCTCCCTCATGATCTTGAAACCACTCCTGCACAATACGAGCACTGTGGCATGGCACATTGTTTTGTTGGAAGAAGCCATCTCCACTGGGATACACCATCAACATGATAGGATGAACTTGATCAGCAACGATACTTAGGTATGTTGTGCTATTCAGACTTGTTCCACACGAAGTAAAGGGCCCAAATCATGCCAGGAAAACATGCCCCAAACCATAACACTGCCCCCACCAGCTTGAAGGGTTGTACTCATGCATGTGGGGTGCATGCTTTCATGCTGTTTCTGCGAAATTCTCACTCTGCCATCTGCATGATGCAACTGGAAACGTGATTCATCGGACTACATGACTTTTTTCCAGTGCTCGACTATCCAATCCTTGTGTTCCTGTGCGAATTGGAGATGTTTCACCTTGGTAACTACAGACAGCAAAGGTGTTCGAACAGGCCTTTGGCTTCCATATCCCATATGATGCAGTGTACAGCTAATTTGCCTACAAACATCAGGTGGTCATAATAATCTGGCCACTCAGTGTATATGTATATGTATTACATATAAATTTATATATATGGCTAATATATATGGCTTATATATCTGTCAATCTATCTATCTATCTATCTATCTATCATCTATCTATCATCTATCTATCTATCATCTATCTATCATCATCTATCTATACATTAGTCCCCTCAGTTTGTGCTTCTTTGTCTCTTTTTTCTATTCTTGAGAATTATTACTCACTGTTTTTTTTCTGTTTATTTGAAATAATCTTGTTTTATTTTTTAAATTCAGTTGACATTCACTATTATTTTATGTTAGTTGTGGGTATACAGCCCAGTGATTACACAATTATATAATTTATGAATGATCCCTTTGATAATTCATACATGGCACCATACATAGTTATCACGATATTATTGACTATATTTCTTTTGTTATTTTTTACATACCTGCGATTATTTTGTAGCTATCAATTTATAGTTCTTAATCCATTTACCTTTCTCACCCAGACCCCAAACCCATCCTCCATGCTAGCAACTGTCAGTTTGTTCTCTGCATCTATGAGTCTTTTTTGTTCATTTATTTTGTTTTTTATATCCTACAAATAAGTGAAATAACATGGTATTTGTGTTCCTCTGTATGACTTATATCACTGAGCATAATATCCTCTAGGTGCATCTGTGCTACCACAAATGGTAAGATATTGTTCTTTTTATGGCCAAGTAATATTCCATTGTAAATGTACACCACCACTTTTTTATCCACTTGTCGACTGATGGCACTTGGGTTGATTCCATAGCACTGAGATTGTAAATAATGCTACAATAAACATAGGGGCCAAAACCGGTTTGGCTCAGTGGATAGAGCATCAGCCTGCGGACTGAAAGGTCCCAGGTTCGATTCCGGTCAAGGGCACGTAACTTGGTTGCGGGCACATCCCCAGTGGGAGGTGTGCAGGAGGCAGCTGATCGATGTTTCTCTCTCATCGATGTTTCTGACTCTCTATCCCTCTTCCTTCCTCTCTGTAAAAAATCAATAAAATATATTTAAAAAAATAAAAAAAATAAACATAGGGGTGCAGATATTCTTTTCAATTAGTGGTTTGGGTTTCTTTTGATATATACCCAGGAGTGGAATTGCTGGGTCATAAAGCAATTATATTTTTAATTTTTTGAGAAACCTCCACACTGTATTCCAGAGTGGATGCAACAATTTATAATCTCACCAAAAGTACACAAGGTTTCCCTTTTCTCTGCAGCTTCGCTGATATTTGTTGTTTGTTGATTTATTGATGGTAGCCATTCTGACAAGTGTGAGGTGATAGCTCATTGTGGTTCTAATTTGCATTTCTCTGATGATTAGTGATGTTGAATATCTTTTCATAAGTCTGTTGGCCATTTTTAGGGACTCTTTGAAAATGTGTCTATTCAGGTTCTCTGCCCTTTTTCAAATCGAATTGTTGTGTGTGTGTGTGTGTGTGTGTGTGTGTGTTTCTTGTGTATATGTTAAGTTGTATGAGCTTTTTAAAATAAATTTGGAATATTAACCCCTTATTGAATGTATCATTGGTAAATATCTTCTTCCATTCAGTAGTTTATTTTTCTTCTTTGTTTAAAGTTTCCTTTACTATGCAAAAACTTTTTAGTTTGATGTAGTCCCATTTGTTGATTATTTTCTTTTGTTTCCCTTACCTGAGGGTATATATATCAGACAAAGATATTGCTAAGAGAGATGTCAGAGAGTTTAGCTTACTTCCTATGTTTTTTTTTCTAGTTTTGTACTTTTAATTCTTACATTTAGGTATTTAAACCATTTTGAGTTTTTTCTTGTATATGGTGTAAGAAGTTGGCCTAGTTTCATTTTTTTTTGCATGTATCTGTCCAGTTTTCCCAACTTCATGTGTATAGACTTTACACCATTGCATGTTCTTGACTCCTTTGTCATATATTAATTGACTATATAGGCAGGGGTTTATTTCTAAGCTCTCTTTTAAACTAAGACACTTTCTAGCCAGATATATTCTGAATGGTAAATATCCCATTACATTCTAGAAAGAAATCGGAAGCTGCATTTACATTAGGGCAGGGGTGGGCAAACTTTTTGACTCGAGGGCCACAATGGGTTCTTAAACTGGACCGGAGGGCCGGAACAAAAGCATGGATGGAGTGTTTGTGTGAACTAATATAAATTCAAAGTAAACATCATTACATAAAAGGGTACTGTCTTTTTTTTTATTTCAATAATTTTATTCATTTCAAACATTTTAACAAGAAGAATGTAAACACTAATTATTATAATTTGAAACTTCAAAAAATGGAGGAATCATAGCACAATAACATACCTTATATTGAAGATGGCAAAGGCAAAATAAAATTGCCTAACAAAGGAAAGGTACAAAAGCCTTTCAAATTAAACTTAAATATAATAAAATAATTTAAAACTAAAACAAATAGAAAAGAACAAAATGTGTAAACAGTAAATTAAACATTTTCTTTAGTGCAACTTCCAAATTATGCCCGGGATGTAGATGTAGATGGCAATGTAGACTGGGTTGAAAGGTTTTTGGTCTTTAAAACATCAACTTCAGTGGGAACAGTGTTGTTGGTCTCCTTTTTTAGCTAATGCATCAAAGTCTGGAGTTAGTTTTGTTGTGGCTATTCTCAGGATAGATCTGAGATGTTTGTCAGTTAAGCTGGATCTGTGAGGGGCTTTGTTGATGTTCATGATGCTAAATGTCTGCTCACAAACATAGGTTGACCCAAACAGCACCAGCATCTTCTGTGCCATCCTCCGGATGTTTGGAAAAGTGGCTTCATTAAGTGAAGCATAAAAGTCTCTTAGTTCAAGAGAGCTGAATTTCTCCTTTAGGACAAAGGCAGACTGAAGATCGATGAGTTCCAGTTGCACCTCTTCTGGTGCTGTTTCAGGGTTTTGTGACAAAGGACAGGCCACCAGTTGAAGTGACTGGTCAATTTTTTCAACATCAGAAAACCAACGACAGAATTCTGCATGCAGGTCATCCAGTGATTTGCTGTATTTCTTCACGTTTTGGATGGTCTCCTTCTGTGTGGCTAGTGTGGCAAAATGAGTGAAGACTTTGTCTGAAATTTGTCTGGAAAAGAAAATCAGCTTTGATTTAAAGGCTTTCACATTAGTGTACATGTCATGTACATACTGATCTTTTCCCTGTAGCTTCACATTTAGCTCATTCAAATGTGAAAATATATCTACAGCAAATGCAAAGTCACACAGCCAATTCTTGTCACTCAGCTCAGTAAATTCGTCAGACTTCCCCTTTAATTTCAAAAATGCACCAATCTCTTCTTTGAGCTCCCACACTCGTTGGAAAACTTTGCCCAAACTCAACCAGCGGACACGAGAGTGGTAAAGTAAGTCATGGTGATCCGCATCAGTTTCCTCCAGAAACTTAATAAACTGACCGTGCTGAAGTCCCTTTGCTCAAATGAAATTAACAAGCTTTACGACTGGATTAAAAACATGATTAAGTTGTAAAATAGACTTGCACAATGATTCCTGGTGAATAATACAGTGAAGAAAAATAACATCTTGGTTAGGGTTCTCCTCTTTCACTTTATCCTGAATTCTTTTTAGCAATCCAACATTTTTTCCAGTTAAATTTGGAGATCCATCTGTCGTGACATTAGCAAGTTTACTCCATGGTAGCTTCATTTTCTCGATGACAGTAGACAACCGGTCATACAAGTCCTCTCCCCGTGTTTTTCCTTTCAGTGGCTCCATGGCTAAAAACTCCTCCGTAATTTCAAAATTGTCACTAATCCCTTGGATAAAAATTAAGAGCTGAGCAGTGTCCTTTACGTCATTACTTTCATCCAATGCTAGTGAATAAAACTTAAAGAACTCTGCCTTACTATTTAACTTGCTGGCCAAGTCTTCATCAATCAGTTCCACTTGATGAGTCACTGTCCTGCGCGATAAGCTGAGTTTTTCAAACTTGCCTTTGCTCTCTGGACACAAGAGACCTGCTGTCTCTATCATACATTCTTTCAAAAACTCGCCTTCAGAGAGAGGTTTGCTAGCTTTTGCTAATTTGAATGATAGCATAAAACTTGCTTTGGTAGTTGTCTCTTGAATTGCAGTTTGTCTGTGAAAGACATTTTGCTGAGCCTGTAATTTAGCCATCAACCTCTGTGCAGTAGCCTCCCATTCTTGAGGTGACTGCTTGCTAGCATACTTGCCATGCTTTGTGGCAAAGTGACAGATGAGATTGTACTCTTTGAAGACTGCAAGTGTTTCCTGGCATATCAGACATACCGGCATTGATTGGACTTCAGTGAAAAAATATTTTGTTGTCCACTCCCTCTTAAACACTCAGCATTCACTGTCCACTTTCCTTTTCTTTGGTCCACTCATGTTTAATATTGGGCTAAAACCAACAGTACCGTTCTCTTATTAAATTCTTTACTAAAATAAGACAGTCAAGTATAAAAACAAGTGATTAAATTTGCTCTACTATAACATTTTTGGTCTTCTAAAAATATATATATATAACAAAATCATCTGAAAAAGTTCAGACATGGGACAGAGGCACACCCTGACCATAGAAAACAACCCCTTTCCTCCATAGGAAACCTGTGTATCTTTCACACAGGCCCTTTGTTTATGGTAACACACATAGCTGCACATTGCTGTGTCTTCCAGACACACTTGTATGGGAGGTGCTAGGGCAGTGCAAAACATGGGTAACCAGTAGTTACCACTAGCACTTCCGTTACTGGCAAAAAACAGACGCAGTTCACATAGTGTGAAAGAGCCCATTATCAATGTCAGATTGCATCCACTGGACTCTATAAAAACAACCAAGTGCCACTTTTAAATGCCCATTGCAACAGTTTTTCTTATTAAAAGCTGGAAATGGCAGGATATTTATATATATACCCCTACTGTGACAGCCTGGCAGAGCATTACAAAGGAGAAAACCCAGCATCTGGTGATGTCCATAAGTACAAGACTTCAGGCTGTCATTACCAGGAAAGGGTTTCATCCAAGTATTAGATATGAACATTTGATTTTCAGTTTTTCATTTGTCCAATTACTTCTGAAACCCTGAAATTAAGTGATTTTGTAATAAAATCTTTAGTTCATCACATTTCTATACAATCTTTTTGTTCAACCCACTGAATTGGGGTTCATTCACACTAGCCGTGCTGCTGTTGCAGTGTGGTGCAGTACTGCAATGCAACGCAGCTAGGGATAATGCAGGGTACACAGGTTTCCATCATGTTTGTGTTGATGCTAATGTGCAGTGGTGCATGTTAACACAAATGCCCTGTAGCACGCATTTTTACAGGCACAAGGGGGAGAAGCCAACGCAGCGCAAAATACATTTGTTTTGCCGCTAACACATGCGGTTAGTGGCCACGGTAGCGTTACTGATACTGCATCCGTATCAGCAAAAAAATGCAGCCGCAGCATGGCTAGTGTGACATGTCCTCTGTGTGTCTTTTTCCCTGCTGTGTGCGTCCGCAGTGGGAAAAAAAACTGCAGTGGATACAAGCCCTAAAAGCTGAAAGTCTTTGTTGTTTTATTAACAAGTCATTGTGATGTACAGAATGTGGGAACAGGAAAAAATTGTGTTTGAGTAGAGCTCTTAATCTTACCCCAGAAAGGCTCTGATACTGTGCTCTCCAGGGGCCTGTCTCCCTAAATCACCATGATAAAGTGTCTACGCATTCCCAGGGTGATGTCGGGAGATGAGTCTGTGGGCATTACAAGGAGCCTCTGGAAGATTGAGAGGTTGTTCCTTCTACTGAATGGGCGGATATAAATCCGCCCACTCAGAAGAAGGAGCTGCGGCCATGTTTTCCGATGTTGCCATGTTAACACTGCTGCTGGTGAAGGACCGGAGGGGAGAGCAAGAGAACCCTCCGCTCTTTCGGCTCCGCAGGCCGGATATAATAGCCGAATGGGCCTGATCCGGCCCGCGGGCCGTAGTTTGCCCACGGCTGCATTAGGGAGAAACAAACTTTGAAAGAAATAACCACTTTTGATAAGAAAGGGAGTGTTCTGAAGTTAGTTAGGACAGTAGATATAAAAATAATGATACATCAGGAATGGCTGGATCACATTTTATAAATTTCTGGACATACTGCAGAACTATCCTGATTTCCTGAAACCACATCAACTAATCCAATGCTTCATCAGCTTGTAACTCTCCTCACAATTGTTTGCTTGTTCTTATTTAGTTATTTATAATTCTATTAAAAATCCGTAAGCTTTTATTGAAGGCTCACTGTGACAAGTGCTGTGATAAATATCTCATTTAATCAATAAGATATATACAGTATCACACTTTGCATACAACTGCCATTGTCTTACATATTATATGTCTCAGGATATAAATCCTAAATTGGAAGCTGCATGTTCCATAAAATTAAGTACTGTTTCCAACTAATTATAACTTTTAAGTTCTATATCTTTAATTTGCTTAAATGTTTCTGAATGTCTAAAGTGATTACTGAATAATTTAAAATGTATATGGAACATAAAAATTATCAAACAAATCCATTATTTAGTTATCTAAAACTTTCATTTTAACATTCCTTTAGGATGGGGGAGAGGGGTGATCCTGAAACCTTACAAGTCCTTTTGTTTACAATCACATTTAAGGATTTATGACATCTTTAAGGAAGATTTATTTACGGAAGAAGTCATGTGTATTATATATCTAACCCACACATGGGAATTTCCTGATTTTGCTGGAAGATCATTTTAATTAAGACCAAATATTGTTCGAATCACATGAAAAATAAGCTAAGATGGCAAAGTAAATCTTATGAATGCAAAAGAAGCAACTAGATATGAAAGATTAGAGAGACCATTTTGCTAAACAACAACAACCAAGTTGGGAACAGATAAGGTAGTGGAGAAAGAAGATAGGGAAAATGTGTTGATAAAACCCATAAAAGTCTCTGCGTCTGTGGGGTGTTTGACAGGAACTGAAAAAGTACAATTGTCTAAGTACAAATTCTTTAAGAGTTTGCTGGATTATTACTGAAACCCTGGAGAAGAGAAATGCAAACTCTAATTCCTAAGAAGTAATAAATACTTGCAAGAATGGAGTATGACTCATGGTAGCCAACAAGATGAGAAGCAAGGCCCGAATGTGGCCTGCATCTTGTGACTCATTTTTCTTTACTTGAGGACATCCATTTACACCAAAATGGTTTGCAAAGTAGCAGAAAGATATTAGTACTGTAACAGAATACATATTTGTTCAGAGGAAGAGGAAGGGAAGTATGAAAAATCAATTTCATAAGAATAGGTGGATGTAACTCAGCTGAACTGAGGACAAGCTCAGAACAAAAAATTTGAGGAACTATACCTTCAACATTTTGATTGAGGCACACAATTTGTGATAAATGATTTCTAGGACACAAAACAGAGGGAATTGATGAACATATATTTGCAGTTATTTAGTAGACAGAAGATAGCTCAGGCCATGTGTAAAAATAAAAAATCTGTTCACAGGCTTAGGATGGTCAAAATCACATGTAAAGAAGTCAGTGTACCAGATAAAATAAAATGAGACCCAACCTGGAAAAAGTTTACTAAATATACATAGACTTTTATTAACCTTAGGTATACAGATACTATTGTTGTTTTTCCCCCATGATCACATGATCAATTAGTGGCAGAGATAATATTCATCTTCTGGCTTCCAAGTCAGTTCCCTTTTCACACTGTTTCTAGTGTCTTTCTATAAGATGATTACATATTACGGTTGAATCCCAGATGTGCATGTAATACTAAGCAGATAATGACTCTAAGTGCAGCATTGGATTAATGTGGGGATTAAAGTACAATGCACTTATCCCAGTGCCCAGCATTTCATGAGTGACTAATGACTGCTGCTATTGCTATATTATTATCTAGACATAGAGAGAAAACATAAGTAAGAGGAAGATAGTGGTGATGTGAGAAAAATAAAATGTTAAAGAGGATCAATGGAGATGCTGTAACAGTAATTTTAGAGGGATTCTTATTTTAAAACAAAAGCAAACCTGATTTAATTGCTACCCAAACAAGCGACTTTAACTTCAAGGTTAGAGATACACGATGTAATTTATGAAATAATAATTGGTTTATTTATTTCTTTGGACAAAGAGTATAATAATATCTAAGAATAAACAATATTTTTAAATTGATTCAAACTGAGGTAAGTATATTCTTTAGGTTTATGGTGGTGTTCTAGGGAGTATTTGAAAACAAAGGGAAAGTATATCAATCTTTTTGGACCTTCATAGTATTTCTAGGAATGAATACCCACTAGTTATTAATTTACATCTCTACCTTGAGAAGAGTTTAGGAGAAAAATCTTTGACTAAAGTGGTACACATGTTTATCAATCTTCTCTCTTTTCCACAACATTTTTTAGTAATTCCCAATTTTTTATCTCAAACTTGGAAAAGCATCATCTATTTGTTACTGTTGTACTTTCAAACAAGACCATGTTGTCTGGGGCATTAGCACACACAGAAAATCATGCTGAAAAGCTTATCATGGTGAACAGTTCTGAGCAATGAATTTCTTGGATGCTCCCTTTAGGCAAATAATGCAGCAGCATCTAAGGAGCATGCAAATGGACCACAGCCTCTGCCATGGAATGCCATCAACATGTTGGAGACTGTCCTAGCCAGTTTGGCTCAGTGGATAGAGCGTTGGTCTGCGGATTGAAGGGTCCCAGGTTCGATTCCGGCCAAGGGCACATGCCCGGGTTGTGGGCTCCATCCCCAGTAGGGGGTGTGCAGGAGGCAGCCAATCAATGATTCTCTCTCATCATTGATGTTTCTATCTCTCTCTCCCTCTCCCTTCCTCTCTGAAATCAATAAAGACATATATTTGAAAAAAAAAACAACAAAAAAAACCAACATGTTGGAGACCTTATATTTGTCTTAGAAGACTGGTCTCTCCTACACTGGGGAGAGCCTCTCCTACACAGTGAAGACCAAATATTTTGAAATATTATATGGCACCTGCATCCTTTACACATTTTAGTGATAAAATAGAAGGAGAAAGAGAAATAACCTGTCTACTATGTGTCTACATATGATGCTTTAAAAACAATGTAATATATGCATCCTAAAATTAATCATGTGAAATAGGTACTACTGTCTCTTTACAAATACTGAGCTGAGGCTTAGAAAATGACACAGTAATGTTCACAAGGTCACAGACCTTTCCTTATATACCACTGCCTTCAAGGTATCAACTTTGGAAAGCTTTGGCCACGGGACTGATTAAAACAAAAGTTAACTGAATGCGATGGTGCTTAATAAAACGTGACAGCTGTAATGAGTGCAGGTGACCAGAACTAGGTGATTTAGGTGTTTTACCATCAACATTTCAAGATTGATAAATAAAACTAAAGTTCTGAATAAAAGCTTTCCCTTTATTTTTTTGTTGCATTGGCCTTTGTTTGAAAGAATGGTTATTAACAAAGAGAGTCTGTTTTCTTAATTAATGTTGAACTTTAGACTTACTAGTATACTAGAAACTTTATTAAGATTTATAAAAATATATTATTTAATATTTCAAACAAGGTGCTTTTGCATAAAACACTAGCCGCTTAATTAAAAATTTGATATTCCTAACAAATTTACATAATATAAATGACATTTCCTGGAAACATACATTTATTCAACATTACCATTATGATAGAAATATAGAATATACCATTCATTAAATCTTAATTCTAATATAACAAAGTAGCTATGTAATTCTTAATGTTGATAACACAAAATAGCTAGACTAATATAATATTAAGAAGCAAGCTATATAATTCATAATCTTACTATGGTAAGTTAGCTATTCTGTTGACCAGAGCAATGGAGGAAATATCAAAGGAAGTAGAAAAAGTATTTTCACTGAGCAATTCTAACTCTGACATTCACTAGAACTCTTTTAATATTAAAGTGAACATTTTCCAAGTTAACAAAAGCATAACCGTATTACTTGGCTGAATCATTCTACAGATGCTCCACGTATAACACGTTGCCCTACACCATGCCGAAAGAGAATCTCGTACTCACATTACACTAAATCCTATTCTAGTATAAAATGCACATTGCCTGTTTGTCAGGAGAGAAAAACAGTAATAAAACAAAATTTTGATTCTTCTCTATTTTAATTTGCCTGGTTTTAAATCACTTTGTTTGGTGGCTCCCAACAGAATGACAAGGACATCACTCTGGATTGCTTTGGCGGCCTACATTTCCTTTTGTTCTTGACTTTCCTGGAGCTGTACCTGTTAGAGACATCAGCATTTTTACTTGCTTTAATCTTCCAGAACCCAAGAGTGAAGGAAATACACTGTCATCTTTTTATTAGGTCAATCAAATTAAAAAGTTTTCTTTGCGCTGAAACTTTTAAAAAGTTGAAATTCTACCACAACTACAAAATTTTGCATGTGAGTTGTATATTTCATTTGGACTTAAAACATATCTTTATAAAATATTTAATTTTAAATTACACACACCATTTATCAAAGCTACAATACAGTTCTTTAGGACTAGACTTTACTCCAAGAAAATCTCAAAACCTAGTTTCCACATAATTCATCCTCTAACTTTGATTCAGATCTCCTGGAATTGCTGTTTTCAAATTCCTAAGGCATAATCAACAAGGCTGTCCCTGATACTCTTCAGAAAAGATGTAAGACCCCTGTAGCAAAAACAAATCATGTTAGATACCTAGTGTCCATAACCCTTCTACTATCCACTGAAACGTAGATTTGGGGATGAAACTATGAAGGAAAATGTGCATGCCTAGTCCTGTTGAGTCGCATTCTCCTGCTTTCTTAGAACTATTCATTTGGTCCTTTAATATCTTATACCTTACAACGCATCTTGGCAAACACTCTTTTGACAGTGTTTGTGTTTAATCTTCAGTTTCCTTCTCTAACATAAAGCAGAGTTTTACTGAATATTATTTAAGATCTGGACCTCCAGAGTCAATCTGAATCATAATCAATCCTAATTCCTTCTGACATAACTGCTATTCCTTTTATAAAATAAGATATTAAAAATATATATTGAACAATATTGTTCAACAATTCATCGACTCACTATACGTTTATTGAAGAAATGCTTTAGGAAGGGACTCAGACCAAAGAGAAAAACAAGGCAAATTGCTGCCTGAAAAAATTCATAGATCACACCTCTACTGTATCAGACACACTGGAAAGTTTCCCCTATATTGCCTTGCACATCTCAATTGCATATAGGAGAATCTCAAACATGTTCTAACGTGGCAACTATGTGCCAGATGCCTACACCTTGTCTATTAATGAACCTATAAGGTCAGTGTCATGATTCTCATATAACAGAAAAGAGATCCCTGGGCTCACAATTCAATAGTATGTCTTCCTACGTTGCTTAGCAAATAAGTAACAAAGCTAGGGTTTGAAACTTTTTCTTTCTGTTCCTAAAACCAAAGCAATTTTTTACTCATTCTGCCTTCCTATAAAATTACCGACTTCTCTGACAAAGTCGATGGAGGCTAGTAATCAGAAGATTGGAAGGGACAGCTCCTTTTAACTTCTTCCTCTGGAAAAGGAGCAAGATAACAAAAGTAAACCCCATACAGTGGTGTTCTCAGGACAGGCATGCCAACGAGCTGTGCAAGGTCTCTGTCTTATCAATGCTGCCTCAGCCCTCTCACAGAAGGCTGAGAGAGAGGAGAGGGGAAAGGGACATATAAAACACAGAAAGCAGGAAGGAGAGAGGGATGTAGAAATGCGTGGAATGTCTGCATAGGGAAAGGGACCTCTGGCTGCTGGAGCTGAGGATCCACTTTGAGAACTAAACCTACAGCAGATGAATCAACTCCTGAGCCAGTCACATCTCTGCAGAAGCATCATGTCATATTCAGAGTATCTCCCCAAAATGTGTTCCTTTAATGGTAATAGTGTAGCATAGTAGCATTTGAATCATATGAAAGAAAAATCTATAGAGATTAGGAAGTAGAGCGTAGACACCAGAGAAATCAGCTGAGTGAACGTTTATGACTCGGTCATCCATAAAATACATTTATTCTAGAGGGATCCTTAAACTAATCTGATCTCAAATTATATTTGAATTTAATGGGAAGTAGAGATCCAGAGGAACTGAATGGCTTGCTGATAACCAGCTAAGGTGGGAATAGAACCTAGGTCTCCAGATCCTATAGTGAGTGTCCTCTGACTTATTTACCCCGCAGCAGCCAAGGCTCAACCTAGTGGGTAGGTTTCTACTCAGCTCTTTCCTGGAGGGCTGATCCACAAGCACTTTTGCTGCCCAGGAAAGGAGATGCAACCATTAATAAGAAATGGGCCTATAAACTCATGACAGTCTCTCTCAGGGATGATGCTCAGTCATCTAAACAGTGGGACTTTGTTACAACCTGGAAATGACTTGAGAGCAGGGGACAGGGGCTCATGGAACCCAACAGCACTGGCCTTTCCTGCACCTGCTTCATATTCACCAGACTGTGTCTCACTTGCACATCTGTGGCCTTGTCAAATCTTTGCTTTAAATTTCCAGTTCTTGCAAAGTACTCTATTAATGAAAGAGTCATAACCAAAGTCTAGATTCAATTTTTATAGGGTTTCTTTTAGGCTTTTTGCACAATTCTTATTAATACAGGATATTGCTTAGGGATCTTGAGGAGATTTTAATTTACTTTCCTGAAACCTTTCTTTACATCATTATTCATTTTGTGGAATACTTTTATAAGACAGTTTCACTATTATTGCCATAATTTTATATTCTTCAGCAATATGATTTGAAATTAATGAAATATTAGAGAAATGTTAGTCATTCTAAATATATCACCATACATTTTAAAATAATTTGTAAGGATTTATGGAACTATGTTTGTGATTATTATTTATCAGTTTTTAGATTATTTTGAATACATTATAATAGGAAGTTATACAGGATAAATAATAGTAATAATTTTATATTAAAACAATTATAGAAAGCTGATTCTATTTCTATGGCAGCAGGTGTTTATTATTTTAAAAACACGGGGATAGAAAAGAAATTCAAATTGTAACCAAAGCTTATGAGTAAAATATCTTTAAATTAAGGGTAGCAAAATACATATTCTCTGATGCAAATTATGGAGTTAATTGTCAGAGTGATAAAAATTGGAGGAGAGCTACAAAGAATGCTTTTGAGTATTCCACTCCCCCTAGCCTCAGGAAACAAAGAAAGAACCCATCCTCATAGCCAAACATACTATATTTTTCCTTTTTCAAATGAGAATTATATTTGGCTTTTTCAATCATAAAATTGGAAATGACTTTGATATAGTATTTATTCAAACCCAAAGGATAAAGGGAAGATTGAATTCAAAGGTTCCATATACCTGTTGACTTCGTTTAAAACAGGTTTTGTGAACAAGTCTCTGGTATACTCCAGTATTTACAGCATTTATTTACATAGTTTCTAACTTCATACCCCAAACTTCACCCACTGCCTTACCAAAAAAGCATATTAAATCAGCATGCTATTATCATGTCTTATTGCTATTGATCTAAGGGCTGGAATGAATTTCTGAAGACATATAACCCCTCTTCTGGTTCTAGGAACTCACCACTGAGCAGGACAGATGAGCCCACCAAAATAGATAGCCAGGCTTTGTGCCACCCCTGCCCTGTGAACCGCATACAGATCCCTGGATGGGAACATCTTTGACATCAGTCTGGGTTTGCACTGTGTTCCTTCTATTAAAAATGATCTTCCACTACTTTTTCATGGAAAGGTCATAAAGATTTTTTTTTACAAAGTTATTGTAGTCCTTTTTTTTTTCTCAAATAATAAATTTAAAATAGCTAGTTTTAATCTATACCAAGTTCCTGCAAGTTTATTTTTTCATATGTTTATTTTTTATAATTTTCAATCTGACTTTTCCTTTCAAATAATACTTTTCCCTCTTGTTCCCCCAGTTCTCCAGTCTAAAAGGTATGAGACTCTCATGAAGTAATTCACAGGAATATGCAAGTGACATAAGTGTGATTCCTCTCACGTGTATCTTTTTTAAACAAAAATAAGGGATGAGCTATTAGTAATCAAAGTCTCTGTGCTAAGCATGAAATTTTAGAGTCCATGGCATCTGGTGGAGGAGAGACAGAAGGCACAGTGGTTCAGAGAAATACTGTTAGAGTCAGATGGATCTGAGTTTGAATCTCAACTCTACCTCTGACCAGCTGTGCAGTTGGTAAGCAGCATAACCCCTATGAATCATATTCAGTTTTAATGAGGAGTTGTGCTATAAAATAGGCATTAACTTATCCAAAGTCAAAGCACAGTGGCTGGTAAATAACAAGTGCTCAATTGATAGTTTACTTTATTAGTCACCATTACAATAATATAAATACATTGATATCTTTCCCAGGGGAATCTTAAATTGCTGTTAAATAAATTTCTGCTTTTATAAGAATTACACAGGACAGAGTTACTAGTGGGAAAAATCTGTGATTTTGATGTTCTATTTTTGGCTTTTATTTGAAATCTATTATATTTCTCTATTTTTGGAATGATATCACAATATATCTCTCTAGTGTTTGACCTTCATTATTTCTAAGTTTTATAAATTTTGGAGAATGGCCCCTTGTCCTGGAGGTGCTGCCTAAACTCCTCAAAGTGAATTTTATATTCTTCCCTTCAGTTATATTCTAAATCAGAGACCCAAAGATGCTTTACATATTTGATAACATGTCAGCTAGCTATTTATTTTATGTTGTATGAGTGTGTGTGTGTGTCTACACATACTGATTACCTTACCATTCCTCAAATACTGTTATAAATATTCACACCATTATCTGAGAATTACTAGCAAAATCGGGCCTGCATTTTAGAATTTGTCAATGTAGATGATGTGTGGTTGCATGATAAAATTTTATTTATGTGCACATGTATGTGATGTAAGTGTGAGGGAGGGGGTTGTGAAAAAAGAGGATCAATAATTAAAAGTTCTAGCAATATAAATTAGACAGTTTTATAGCAGCTTAATTTCCTTTCCTTCTGTCATTATGTTGCACTGTATGGAGAAGAAATTGGGAAAATTAATCAGACCCCAAGATCTGATAATTGGACATCACATGTAAAGATCCCGAAGCCTTATAAGAGGTCCTCAAACTACGGCCCGCGGGCCACATGCGGCCCGCCGAGGACGTTTATCCTGCCCGCCGGGTGCCACTGCCTGTCCTGCTTAGCAGCCAACTTGTCCCAGGCCCGCAGTGCGCATAGAAATTTGTTCATAGTTTTTTTAAAAAAAACTATAGTCCGGCCCTCCAATGGTCTGAGGGACAGTGAACTGGCCCCCTGTTTAAAAAGTTTGAGGACCCCTGCATCTTCTTCATTAATTAATGAAGACATTTTAAGTACAATGTAAGTCTCTGTGCTAAGCATAATATAATGCAAATGCTTGACCAGATGATTTTGTAAGGGCAACATCCATTTTTCAAAATTAAACAACTGACATTTTAAATGCCCAAAGGCTCTGGTACTATACATATTATTGATTAAACCAACATTTTAAAATTACTATAGTGCAGAAAAGCTCATTAAAATGGAAAATGAATTTTTTTGGGGGGGGGCTTTTAAAAGCTCAAAATTGGTCTGAACACTAATAGTGCAATTGTTCAGGTCAAGAACCAGATAGGAATTTGTATCACTATTCAAAGTTCCTCAAGTAAGATTTCATTGCAAAAAGTAGAATCTTGGGACTATTTTCAAATTGCATAGATATATAAGCAGCAAGCAAAACATCTGAGCATTAATCTTGGACTATGCTTTCTATGTATAATGAAGAATCAGCGTCTACCTAATCCTATACTACTCTCTAGAGACAAGAACAAGTCTCCAAATGATGTTTCACATCCACTGAACATTTTAGTCTGATAAGTTAAGCTTGCTGGCATATTCATTTCAGCCCTTTTGTTTTCCTTGACTTTGATTAAACAAGAACGGGCTTTAATAACCATTTCCAGTGATACAAGTGTACAAACATCCATAGTGCAGTGAGCTAGTTTTAAAACAGTAAAATTCAAGTTGAAAACTAGAAAAAGATTCTTTAAATCATCTACCATTTTGAATGCTGTGTCACACTTGTAATAAGTATTTAACTGGACAGGGGTGAGTCATTACACTAATTTTACATTATTGGGCATACTAAGAGGAAGACAAGTTAGGGAAATGACAAAAACACACCTGGACAATGATTTTAAAAAATTGGACAAAAAAGGAAACATGGTAACCCACAAACAAACTATCGGTGGAAGCTGGGCAAGCTAGGCTGGGAAGCACTGATTTTATTATACCCTGTCAGCTCATATTTAGGACTGAGCATAGCTTTATGTAAGGGAGAGACATATAAGGGGGAATGATAAAGAGGGTGGCGTTTTTTTTTAATATTCTGAGGTGTTCTACTCCCTTTTGCAAGAGTAGAGCTTCATTTTTACTGTAACTAATATGGACCTCAAGTTAATTTTTAGTGTTATAATTTCAGTGTCAAATACAGTAATATACTTAGATAGCCATGTCAAGTGAAATTCCTTGGTCATTTTTTAAAATGCTAAGTATGGAAATTATAAGAAACAGAAGCTATCATAAATACTATGCCAGAGGCTCTTCTGTGATATGTCTTCTGAAAAGAGAGAGAGAAAGAGTTGTCCATGAGAGTCAGCTCTCCTCACTACTCATTTGAATGAACATATGTAGGGCATTCTCTCTCTCTCTCTCTCTCTCTCTCTCTCTCTCTCTCTCTCTCTCTCTCTCATCTGCCTTACTCCACAGTGTGCTTGTTGTTCAATCTATCATGTTAATCTCTGCATGTTCTTTGCACGTGGATACAATGAATCAATGGAGGCTCAAATTTAATCACTGCGTATACAAATGAGCTAACAATTATAGTGTTTTTTGTTTATTTTGGTTTGTTTTGCTTAAGTGAAAATATACAAGGTATGACTATCATTCAGTATTGTAATGCCAATCCCATTTTATTATTCCTTGAAACGGGTTTATACAATAACTTAGCTTTATTGTAATAAGATATAATGATTATGCCCCAAACCACAAATTAAAAAGCTGCCTGGTTATAGTTATCAGCATTAACTCAGAGAATGGGAAAGGAGAAAGCAGTGTCAGCTGCATAAGGCATGGAAGAGGTAAATGGGTTGAAACCTTGTAAAGATTTCAGTTAACTTTGAACAATCTGCTAAAATTTTGAACCAAATCCTCACCCCTTAAACAGTTGTATGCTCATTCCTATAATGACACAGAGAGTAAAAACCGAACCTTCTTGTATACAGTAGCTGCAGGCTACAGTAAACACTGCAAAGCGGAACTACACTCCCTCTGGCAGAGTGTACCGCAGTGACCCTATTAAACTCCTTTAAGGGTTCACTTTATGATCTTAGCTCATTAGTCCCCTAAATAGCATTTGTCAGACAAAAGGGAGCACTGAGAAGGAAAGACTTCTCAAACATGCACTGAGCCAACAATGAGCCCAGAAGTTATCAACACAAAGCTTCATGAGTTTTGAATAAATTAGCTGGTTTGGGCACAAACTGAATAATGTGCCTGTGTTTGTTCGGTGCCTAAACATAATCTATTCGCCTCAGGCTTTTTCTAGACCTAAAATCTCATGCTGTCAGCGTTATCTGTAACCACACTCCTTTAAATGGAGAAGTGTCACTGCTTCAGGTGTCATGGTTTCACGTAGGGAAATCGCTGGAGGAAGGATACAAGTGTATCTGCCATACAACAGCCAAAAAGATGTTTCTCATTTAAAAATAAAGTCACTTAAACAATGCAAACTAATTACCTCATTAATTTATTGTCAACACAACTAAATACCAGCAGGCAGATGTGATAAGGCATGTGTAAACTACTAAGCAAACAAAATAAAAGGAAGCTCTACCATGAGTCACCTTGATGGCTCTGTGCAAGTACTCACAAAAAGCCATGTTTTAGGTTCAGTTCGATAGTTTCATTAACATACAAACATCTGTGCCCATACATTCCCATTATGTTTTATCTGACTTACTTTATGCCCTTGGCTCATTTTTATTTCTCCATGTGTGTGAAGGACATAGTCCAGGATGGTCTCCCATGATCCTCATCTGCTGGTGTCTGCTCCCTTGCAAGATCCTTTTCCTGTGGTTATGGGTGGGACTTGTGATTTAAGTCTGACAGAATATGGCAAAGAGGATGGGATGCCATGTTTCTTCATAATCATATAAGAGTCTGTCTTGCAGTTGACTTTCTCTGGTCTGTTCTAGTCCTCGTTGCCTTGATAAGTCAGCAATCCTATTAGGAGAGCCCACATGGCGAGGAACTGTGTTTAGGCAACGTGAGCAGCCTTAGGAGCTCAAGGCAAGCAGTAGAGGCTAAGGATGGCCTCCAGTTAGAGCCAGCAAAAAACGCCAGGACCCTGGGTCCTACAACTACAAGAGAATGATTCTGTCAACGGAGTGAGCTTGGACATAGAACTTCCCCAATTTAGCCTCCAGCTAAGAACTGGATGACCCTGAGCAGAGGACTCACCTAAGTTGAGCCCAGACTTCTGACTCACAGAAACTATGAGATAAAAATGTGTGTTGCTTTGTTTTAAGCTGCTAAATGAGTGATAATTGGTTAGGTAGCAACAGAACACTAATACGATGTACATCAAGCCCTAGCTGGTTTGGCTCAGTGGATATAGCGTCGGCCTGCAAACTGAAGAGTGCCGGGTTCAACTCTGGTCAAGGGCACATGCCTGGATTGCAGGCACGATCCCCAGTAGTTGGCGTACAGGAGGGAGCCGATTGATAATTCTCTCTCATCATTGATGTTTCTATCTCTCTCTCCCTCTCCCTTCCTGTCTGAAATATATATATATATATATATATATATATATATATATATATATATATATATATATATTTTAATATGAGAGTATCACTTATGGCTAGTATCACCATCCAACCCTCCAACCCTCCCCCCTTAGTCAAGTACTCATCAAACCCAATTCTTTGACATGTCATTAGATCATTTTTATCCTTTCATCCCTACCGGGCTACCACTGACCTGGGACAGGCCTTCATCATTTCCTACCAGGAATACTGTCAGAGTCTTTTCGAGAGCATTATATTTTCCCTTCATGAAGAGATTGCAAGTAATTTTCACAGTTTATTCTAGAGCAGTGGTCGGCAAACTCATTAGTCAACAGAGCCGCAGTTTGCCGTCCACTGTTCTAGAGGATATCTTATAAAAACTACAAAATAAGAAGATAGACTTTGTCTTGGGAATTTCTACCTTTTTCACTTTTTCCCCATTCCATCCCATCTATTCCCACTATTGAGGCACATTCCTTAGTCCTCTGATATTCCTTCACTCATCCTGACAATAATGAGTGAATAATGCCTCACTTTCTATCATGCCACCTCACTCCCAAGGGTTGAATTCTGTAATCGTTTAATTCTATTTGCATTTAAATAGAGAAACATCACATGGTCTTTTTCAAAAATATATTATTAGTGGAAACATTATTATAGATAAAGGTAAAAAGACATTTCAATACATAGAATGAATAAAAGTGGGGTTGAATGCAGACAGTGTTCTGGAGGAACATGTAGATAGAGTTTGTAGAAAACCCAGTGAAATGCTGGTCCAACATGGGCTATAACCCCTAACACAGTGAACCCAGAAGCATTTATGAGAAAAGATAGGCTTCTGAGTAGGACAATTTGAAAACCACTGCTTAAAAACAAAATAATTATTCTCTATTATTAACTATAAATTTCAATGTTTATCGAGAGAGACTGGTGGACCCAAGTGCCCATCAGGAGATAAGTGGAGAAAAAAGCTGTGGTACATTTACACCATGGAGCAGTGAAAAAGAAGGATCTCTTACCCTTTGAGACAGCATGGAGGGACCTGGAAGGTATTATGCTAAGTGAAATAAGCCAGTCAGAGAAAGGCTAGTATCACATGATCTCACTGATATGTGGAATCTAATGAGCAAAATAAACGGATAAAAAATAGGTCCAGAGGCATGGAAGCATGGAACAGACTGACAGATCTCAGAGGGAAGGGGAGAGGAGGGACAGCAGTGATTAACCAAACCATTTTATATGCATACTAGAGGCCCGGTGCACGAAATTTGTGCATGTCGGGGGGGGGTGTCCCTCAGCCCAGCCTGCACCCTCTCCAATCTGGGACCCCTCAAGGGATGTCTGACTGCCCAGGATTGGGCCTAAAAGGGCAGTCGGACATCCCTATCACAATCCAGGACTGCTGGCTCCCAACTGCTCGCCTGCCTGCCTTCCTGATTGCCCCTAACTGCTTCTGCTTGCCAGCCTGATCACCCCCTAACCACTCCCCTGCCAGCCTGATTGATGCCTAACTGATCCCCTGCCAGCCTGTTTGCCCCCAACTGGCCTCCCCTGCAGGCCTGGGTCCCCCCCAACTGCCCTCCCCTGAAGGCCTGGTCCCCCCCAACTGCCCTCCTCTGCAGGCCTGGGTCCCCCCCAACTGCCCTCCCCTGCAGGCCTGGTCACCCCCAACTGCTCTCCCCTGCAGGCCTGGGTCCCTCCCAACTGCCTTTCCCTGCAGGCCTGGTTGCCCCCAACTTTCCTCCTTTGCCAGCCGGGTCACCCCTAACTGCCCTTCCCTGCAGGCCTGGTCGCCCCAATTTCCCTCCTCTGCCAGCTTGATCACCCCTAACTGCCTTCCCCTGGTGGCCTGATCGCCCACAACTGCCCTCCCTTGCAGGCCTGGTCCCTCCCAACTGCCCTCCCCTGCTGGCCATCTTGTGTCCATATGGGGGCAGGATCTTTGACCACATGGGGGCAGCCATCTTGTGTGTTGGAGTGATGGTCAATCTGCATCTTACTCTTTCATTAGATAGGATAGAGGCCTGGTGCATGGGTGGGGGCCAGCTGGTTTGCCCTGAAGGGTGTCCCAGATCAGGGTGGGTGTTCCCTTGGGGCGTGGGGTGGCCTGGGCGAGGGACCTGTGGTGGTTTGCAGGCCGGCCACGCCCCCTGGCGACCCAAGTGGAGACCCTGGTATCTGGGTTTATTTATCTTCTACAATTGAAACTTTGTAGTCTGGAGCAGAGCCAAGCCTTCTGCTTGCTCTGTGGCGGCAGCCATTTTTTGGGGGATTTATGTATCTTCTATAATTGAAACTTTGTAGCATTGAGTGGAGGCCTGGGCCGGCAAGGGCAGGCGGAAAGCTTGGCTTCCTCCATCGCCGGGGAAACCCAAGCCTCCTTCCTGGTCTCTGTGGCGGTAGCCATCTTGGTTGGGTTTATTTGCATATTCCCTCCTGATTAGCTGGTGGGCGTGGCTGGTGGTCGTGGCTGGTGGGTATAGTGGAGTGATGGCCAATTTGCATATTACTCTTTTATTAGATAGGATATGCATAATCCATGGACACAGAAAACAGTGTGGTGGAGGTCTGGGGTGGGGAATGAATTGGATGAAAGGGGGCAATGGGGGAAAAATGGGGAACATCTGTAATACTCTCAATAATAAAGATTTTTTAAAAATTAAAATTCCAATTAGAGAGAGAGAGAAAGACTAGTGGATATTCATAATGGAATCAGGTCATTTTGCTAAAATTTAATTCACAAGATGCCACTTCACCCTCAAATTCTTCACATTCTCAAATCACATATAAAGCTACTTTACTAATTTCACCAATTTATTTTCATGATAGCTAATCCTTAGGTAAAGTTGACTTGTGGAAACAGAAATATTCATGGAAGTTAGGTTTTTCCATTCTTTCCCACAGCACATAAATGTACTTGAGACCATTACTGACCTTGGCTGTATTGAATCAAAAATTGACTTTTTTTTCTCCCTTTAGCTCTAGTCTCCATGTGTAAGCAAATCCTTACATCTTAATCATCATAGAATGTTTTGCTTAACCTCTCTACTGTATCCTTAAGAAACTGAGGGGTGAGCCAAAACCGGTTTGGCTCAGTGGATAGAGCGTCAGCCTGCGGACTGAAGGGTCCCAGGTTCGATTCCGGCCAAGGGCATGTAACTTGGTTGCAGGCACATCCCCGGTAGATGGTGTGCAGGAGGCAGCTGATCGATGTTTCTCTCTCATCGATGTTTCTGACTATCTATCCCTCTTCCTTCCTCTCTGTAAAAAATCAATAAAATATATTTAAAAAAAAAAAAAAGAAACTGAGGGGTGAAATTGTTTCTTAAAAAGAAGCAATACATCTTGATACTAAAATATTTAAAACATTATCCATTTTATCTATCAGTGATCTTGGGAATTTTGGCTAACTTGTGTCCGACATCTAAACTAATCCTAAAATGTACTAGATAGCTTGAGAACATATAATATTTAAAGCCAATATGTTCAGACACCTAAAATTTGGTATCATTTCTCAATTTTACCTCTACAACTTATAGTTTACTCACTTAATAATATAGTCATTAAACACTTACTGCATTTCTACCATTTCTACCAGACACTTTATTAGATCCTTGAGATGCAAGGATTTTAAAAACTATCACTGTAGGGACACAGATTTAGCAATAGTCTGTGAAACTGTAACAATTATTCTACCAGAGACACACACCAGGTGAGATGGAAGCACAAAGGAAGGCATCCCTAAATTGGCTGGTGAGATCTAGTCCCTTCCAGTGCCAACCTCAGATTCTGATAAGATCCTTCCTATCAAGCTTACTCTAAGTCAGCCTTGGGCAAACTACGGCCCACGGGCCAGATCCGGCTGTTCTATCCGGTTCTCTTGCTCTCCCCTCCGCTCCTTTACTTTGAATTTATATTAGTTCACACAAACACTCCATCCATGCTTTTGTTCCGGCCCTCCGGTCCAGTTTAAGAACCCACTGTGGCCCTCAAGTCAAAAAGTTTGCCCACCCCCTGCTAAGTTCTCTCTTGAGGTTAAGTAAACTCTTATGCAAAACATAGCTCTGAAAAGTCAGGCCAGTCTCATATCAATAGCCTCTTAGAACTTGGAAAAATAAATACTGTGGCTTAACAGGGCGATGGGATTGTGGGTAGAATATATTTCTTCTTTATAAATTTATTTCTTATAATTTTAATGTGCTTGTTATTTCTCTGAATAAACCTCTTTTCATCATAGTGGTAAGCTATATATACAGTATAGCCTTTTAGAAGTTAACACCCAGTTTATTCTTACCAACAAGTATGATATACTAGCTACATCAATATTCATGTGCCTATTGATATTCTGAGCATATTATAAAATAATAATTCATGAGAATATTAGGTTATTATGGTTTCTAGCTATAACTTCTTGGGCCAGTTAAAAATTCTATGCAAGGCAAATTTTTTGTTGTTGTTAATCCTCATCTTAGGCTATTTTTTCCATTGACTTTTAGAGAGAGTGGAAGGGAGGGTTGGGAGAGAGAGAAAGAAAGAGGGAGAGACACATAGATTGGTTGCCTCCCACATGCCCCCATGCTCAATGGTTGGAGCATCAACCCACACACTGAAGGGTCAAGGGTTCGATTCCCTGTCAAGGACATATACTTGGGTTGCAGGTTTGATCCCTGCCCCAGTCTTGTAATGTGGGATGTGTCTTTCTCACATCAATGTCTCTCTCATTCTCACTCTTTCTCTCTTTCTTTCTCCTCTTGCTCCTTCTTTTCCATACTCCTTAAAAAATCAATGGAAAAAATATCCTAGGGTGAGGATTAACAACAATATCAACAAATTGCAAAGTAGGGATATCTTCCCATACCAGTATTCTAATCTAATATATTAACCCAAATATAGTAGATGAGTGCTACCAGTAAAATTCTGCATTCTTTCTCCTGGTTCCCATCTGATTAAGGAGGAAGAAGGACAAGAAAAAAAATCTATTTTTTAATTCCTTGTACATAGCTCTATCTTTGGTCACATTTTTAAATATATGACTTATTCTTTAGCATTCCACTGTTTTCTTTCTGTATCTGTATTCATATTTTCAATAATTATACTCATTATAATTATTGGCCTTTCCTCCCAAAGGACTTCCTGGTAAAAATAATTCATATATAACAATGACACAATGCTGATTTACACTATCTAAAATCTTTACACATTTACCAACTCCTGAAGTCCTCACATCAGCCCTATTAAGTAGATATTATCCCATTATTTTCAAATTAGAAGTCCAAGGCACAAGTAGTTAAATAACTTGCCTGCAATGACACAGATTATAAAGGAAGGCAGAACTAGGTTTCAGACCTAGGCAGTCGAGTGCAGAAATCATATTTTTTAACCATTTTTTCACTGTATCAATGGTGTTGGGACTCTAGCAATGAGAGATAGAATGGCAAGGCCTCACGTAAGTCATATATGTTAGATTCTTACCTGCCAGAGACTGACTAAGTAGCTCACTTTCACAGACACTTATAAAGGCTCAATTTCTCATTAAATGAGACATTGTCTCCTTTAAATGTTTTCATGATTTTATACTGCCTATTATTTTTTATATATACAGCTCAGCTCCTGAAATTTATTGAATGTGAACTGTACCCATTGAACTGTCAGCATACTCTGTGTATTCTAAATCCTGATGCAGAAAACTAGACATTTCTATGAAAGGATAGAGCAGAGGAATACTTCAAATTGTTCAAGGTTGCCTTGATAGGGAGCAGAGCTATTCATAACGGGCAAGCTTCACTCGGGGCAAACCCTATTGACACAGATGTCATTGAGTTCTCCAAAGTAATGACATTCATTCCAGTGTTGCTTCATTAAGCAATAACTATATGGAAAAAGTGTTCAACTTCACTACATGTCAAATAAGTTGAACTTTTAATTGGTATACACATCACACTGGTATAATGTTTTAAGTAATAACATCCAGCTTGTGCAAAGGGACAGTTAAATAAGTACTCACAGGCCCTCTTGATAAAGATTGATATCCACACAGAGGCCCATACATCTCTTTTACAGATAAAAATCTATGAATAACAATATCTAAATCCATATAAATAAAAATCTATAACACCTTACAGGATAGTTTGTCAATAGTTGTTAACTTTTTAAAGATATACAAAGCAATTCCTCTTCAAGAAATGTATTTTAGGAAAAAAGTTAACATAAATGCATTATTAAAGAGGTGGATGGATAAATAGCAGGCAAATGATAGAAATAAATACATTTTCAATGGTTTATTATAGTGATTTTTGGGAAATAGCCTATGTGCCTGTCAATAAGTGGGCAGTTAAGTAGATTGTAGCACTTCTATACGACATACCGTCTCCAATACTGTTGAGTAAATAGAGCAAATTACAGAACAGTATGCAGCATATAAAAACATTTCTGTGTAATAAAAAAAAGTGTCTGGTGAATGAAAGGATATTGCTTTAAATATAATTGATTTAAAAAATAATAGGAAGATTTTTTTCTCCTTAACTGCAAACCTATCAATCTCTTCTTTGCATAACGGGAACATTAATTTTCTTTAGATCCAGCTTATCTTTGGTTGTTAATTCTTTTCAAAGCTACTTTATGCTACTAGAATCTTTGTCTATTCTTCTGCTCTGAGCTGCCTATTAAAACATTACTTTGCCACTAAATTATTTGCATCAAATACACATACCAAGATTCCTCACTATTTATTCTCCAGGGTCTGATGCCATAGTTTAGAGACTTATTTACATAACTTGTAGTGAATGGAATCCTGGGAACAGGATGTAATCATTTCCATTATGCCAAAATGGGCGCATCTACTAGTAAAGTTACACGTGAATAAGATTTGCAAAAGGAAAAGCAAATTTACTGAATGTGGAAGGGCATTTTACATGCATTCCAAACCTGCCATTAACTTCTCAAATCAGAAATTTCAAGACAGCCGCAAGTTGATTTACTGTTGCTTACTCACCAATGAATGAATGAATGGATTTCTGAACACATAAAAGGAATCAGGAAAATTTGTGTGATAACATAATGAATGGAGTCTGTTTTCAGTGAGTTTACAATCTAATAGAAGATAAGTCAAATTGATAAAGACTCAGAATATTGGGACAGGGAGATTCAGTCCATACATAGGTAGATATGAGGTATTATTGGGAGTTCAGATGAGAGAATCATTATTTCATATAAGTGGGATTCAAAGATGCTGATAGGCAGCAGGAAGCTAGACATATTTAATGCCAAGCCAAAAAGTGCTTAAATAATTAAATGTCTATCTTCACTGAACAGTAATTAAGATGAGCTAAGGAGGCTGGCTTTGTCTTGTCAGAAACAATATAGATTTTGTATTATAAAAGTGACATGATCTAAATTTTTGTTCCTTGCATGGTCACTTTGCTTCTACTATTCCCTTACCTGGAGTCCTGGAGTATCCTTAAGATGGTGATGATGATTAATATTACTAAATTTATTCTCAGGTAAAAACAAACAGAATCCACATGATCTCCACACTTAATCTTCTGGGATTCAGAAGTGGGGTGTCATAAACTTTCAAAATGTTATAAGAAGTGTATTATTTCTGGCTATTCAAGTAACCTTTTTATTTCTGAAGTGATTAGAACCCATGTGAACTCACAAAGCAAGTAGAGTGGAAAATCAATTCAATATAAGATAATGACCCCTGGTTCTGCCCTCATTTCCTCTTCTTCCTGGTGTTCTCTCTGGACCTGCTTCCTGTTTACTCACGTCGTCACAGAACCCCATCATTCTGGTCAACATATCCTCTTGGAATGGTTTAGATATTTTTCAAAGGTTACTGAGTATAACTTCTGAAAACGGAATTTTACTTTACACAATAAAAGCTACTTTGAAAAAATCGTTTTACCTAGTAGGAACATTTTTTTCAAACTGTATTTATGAAGAATTCTTGAGTTTCAAGAGTTATAAAAAATTGGAACCATCTCTTTCCAAATATATTTCATCTCACTCAGTTCTCTGTGTAAAAAAAAAAAAAAATAAATAATAATAATAATCAAAGTTGCTATCTTGGAAAAAGTGCTGTGAAACACACGTGCCCAAATTTAACTGAAGTAGGAACCCCATTAAGGAAAATCAGGGTAGCAAGTCTAAGGAGAGATGTGTATGTGAACACATGTTATCCTCACTGTAATTCCTGATAGGCTTTCGTTAAGTGGAATCCACACCATCAGGTGAACTAAGAAAGCTAATCAGCTCAAACACCACAGGGCACATTCTATTGCTGCAACACTCTATCAGATTTCCCTGACTTTGAGTAAAATACTGTATTATTTATTACTAGAGGCCCGGTGCATGAAATTCGTGCATGGGGGGGAGGGGTGTCCCTCAGACCAGCCTGCACCCTCTCGAATCTGAAACCCCTCAAGCCAGGACTGCTGGCTCCCAACTGCTCGCCTGCCTGCCTTCCTGATTGCCCCTAACCACTTCTGCCTGCCAGCCTGATCAACCCCTAACCACTCCCCTGCCAGCCTGATTGATGTCTAACTGCTCCCATGCCAGCCTGTTTGCCCCTAACTGCCTTCCCCTGCAGGCCTGGTCACCCCTAACTGCCCTCCCCTGCAGGCCTGGTCACCCTTACCTGCCCTCCCCTGCAGGCCTGGTCCCTCCCAACTGCTCTCCATTGCAGGCCTGGGTCCCCCCAACTGCCCTTCCCTGCAGACCCAGTCACCCCCAACTTCCCTCCTCTGCTGGCCGGGTCACCCCTAACTGTGCTCCCCAGCAGGCTTGATCACCCCCAACTGCCCTCCCTTGCAGGCCTGGTTCCTCCCAACTGCCCTCCCCTGCTTGCCATCTTGTGGTGGCCATCTTGTGTCCATATGGGGGCAGGATCTTTGACCACATGGGAACAGCCATCTTGTGTGTTGGAGTGATGGTCAATCTGCATATTACTCTTTTATTAGATAGGATAGAGGCCTGGTGCATGGGTGGGGACCAGCTGGTTTGCCCTGAAGGGTGTCCCGGATCAGGGTGGGTGTTCCCTTGGGGCGTGGGGTGGCCTGGGCGAGGGGCCTGTGGTGGTTTGCAGGCTGGCCACGCCCCCTGGCAACCCAAGCAGAGGCTCTGGGATCCAGGATTCAGTTATCTTCTACAATTGTAACTTTGTAGCCTGAAGTGGAGCCAAGCCTTCTGCTCTCTCTGTGGCAGCAGCCATTTCTGTTGGGATTTATGTATCTTCTATAATTGAAACTTTGTAGTTTTAAGCGGAAGCCAAAGCAGGCCAGGGCTGCAGAAGCTTGGCTTCCTCCATCGCCGTGGGCAACCCTATCCTCCTGCTCTCTCCAGCTCCATGGCTGCCACCATTTCTGTTGGGCTTTATTTATCTTCTATAATTGATATTTTGTAGCAATGAGTGGAGGCCTAGGCTGGCAAGGGCAGGCAGAAAGCTTGGCTTCCTCCATTGCCAGGGAAACCCAAGCCTCCCTCCTGCTCTCTGTGGCTGCAGCCATCTTGGTTGGGTTTATTTGCATATTCCCTCCTGATTGGCTGGTGGGCATGGCTTGTGGGTGTGACAGAGGTACAGTCAATTTGCATATTACTCTTTTATTAGATAGGACTAGAGGCCCAGCGCTTGAAATTTGTGCACTGAGGTGTCCCTTAGGCTGGCCTGCACCCTCTCGCACTCCGGGAGCCCTCAGGGGATGTCTGACTGCCTTGGAGGCGGGAGGGGCACCCGCCTCCACCGAAGCACTCGCCAGCCATGAGCCCGGCTTCTGCCTGAGTGGCGCTCCCACTGTGGGAACCCACTGACCACCAGGGACAGCTCCTGCATTGAGCGTCTTCCCCCTGGTGGTCAGTGTGTGTCATAGCGACCGTTCATTCTACCATGTGGTCAATTTGCATATTAGCCTTTTATTATATAGGATGAAGAAGCATACAATGATTTTCTCTAGACTACTTCATATCTTGGTTTTAACAGCTTAAGCTTAAAAAACGCACATGAAATTTGGATGCAAATTCTGTCAAAATCAGTGGAGGCTTTATTGAAGGAATCAGTGCTGAAAATTAGAAATTGATGAAATCTCTCTATAAAAGTGACCCTATTTATGATCTACCTAAACTCAGAAAGGCACCCCATTAGCTGATATATTTACAATGACCAAAATTCATGATATACTTGACCAATGTGTACACATTAATGAAGGTTATACTCCATGAAAATTTGGGATATTGATGACATGAATTCTAGTTCTTCATGATTTTTGTCCTACCTGATTAAAATGATTTCAATGATATTTACACCAGGTTATTGTTATTTTTATTGTCATTATAAGTATATTTGTAATAAGTCACATGTATTTTATTATTTCTTTTCTGGTTATAGTTTTCTTCAATCTTTTTTTTTTAGATGAATATGTTTTTATTTTTTATTTTTATTTTTATAATAAATCTTTATTGTTCAGATTATTACAATTGTTCCTCTTTTTTCCCCATAACTCCTCTCCACCCGGTTTCCACCCCATCCTCTGCCCTTAGCCCCCCGCCCCAATGTCCTCATCCATAGGTGTACGATTTTTGTCCAGTCTCTTCCTGCACCCCCCCAACACCCCTTTTCCCCTGAGAACTGTCAGGCCACTCCCTTTCTATGCCCCCGATTCTATTATATTCACCAGTTTATTCTGTTCATCAGAATTTTTTATTCACTTGATTTTTAGATTCACTGGTTGATAGATATGTATTTGTTGTTCATAATTTTTATCTTTACCTTTTTCTTCTTCTTCCTCTTCTTACAAAATACCTTTCAGCATTTCATATAATACTGGTTTGGTGGTGATGAACTCCTTTAGCTTTTTCTTATCTGTGAAGCTCTTTATCTGACCTTCAATTCTTAATGATAGCTTTACTGTGTAGAGTAATCTTGGTTGTAGGTTCTTGCTATTCATCACTTTGAATATTTCTTGCCACTCCCGTCTGGCCTGCATAGTTTCTGTTGAGAAATCAGCTGACAGTTGTATGGGTGCTCCCTTGTAGATAACTAACTGATTTCTCTTGATGCTTTTAATATTCTCTCTTTGTCTTTTGCTCTTGGCATTTTAATTATGATGTGTCTTGGTGTGGTCCTCTTTGGATTCCTTTTGTTTGGGGTTCTGTGCACTTCCTGGACTTGTAAGTCTATTTCTTTCACCAGGTGGGGAAGTTTTCGGTGACTATTTCTTCAAATAGGTTTTCAGTATCGTGGCACCCCCATAATTCTGATGTTGGTACGCTTGAAGTTGTCCCAGAGGCTCCTTACACTATCTTCATATTTTTGGATTCTTTTTTCTTTTCCAGTTGGGTGTTTTTGCTTCTTTGTATTTCAAATCTTTGACTTGATTCCTGTGATCTTCTAGTCTGCTGTTGGATCTCTGTATATTATTTTTTATTTCAGTTGGTGTATGCTTAATTTCTAGTTGATACTTTTTCATATACTCGATGGTCTCACTAAATTTATCAGCCTTTTCTAGGAAATTCTTGAAAAACCTTATAACCGTGGTTTTGAATTCTATATACAGTCATTTGCTTTCCTTCATTTCTTTCATTTGTGACCTGTTTCTTTGTCTCCGCATTTTGGCTGCTTCCCTGAGTTGATAGAGTGGCTTTGTGTGCTAGGTGTCCTATAGGGCCCAGTGGCTCAGCCTCCCCAGTTACCTGAGGTGGACACTCTTGGTGTACCCCTTTGTGGGTTGTCTTGGTGTACCCCTTTGTGGGACACTCTTGGTGTACCCCTTTGTGCACAGTCTTGTTGTAGTTAAGCCTTGATTGTTGTTGGTATCACTGGGAGGAATTGACCTCCAGGCCAATTGGCTGTGAGGATCAGCTGTGTCTATGCTGGGAGAACTTCTGTGCTGTAGACACCCTTATGGGGCAAGACTTGCAAAAGCCTCTGTGCTCAGCTTGAATGGGGTGGAGTCTCAGGGAAGAGCATATAGCAATGGCTTCCCGTCAGCCCTGCCCTAAGAGGTCCCTGTGTCTCAGTGTCCTGAGGTAATCGCTTCAAGCACCTCTGAGAGAAAGCCACCCTCAAGTTTTGCCCGCTGCCAGACAGTCCTGTTTCTCCCCGAATGAGTCTGGGTCCCCAGAGTCTCGCCTGGAACTGGAGTTCAGACCCATTGGGAGCTTTTGTCTCCCTCCTGGTTGAGAAAGCCCAATTGAGAAAGCCTGCCGTGTACTCAGTTGCCAGCCCTCTATGCGTGCGCCTCGGTACCTCTGCCTTCCGCAGTTCCTCTGAGTCTCAGTGTGCTTTTCTCTTTCCTGACAGTTCAGTTTCTCCCCGTATGGGTATGAGTCCCCAGAGTCTTGTCCGGAACTGGAGTTCAGAGCCGTTGGAAACTTTTTTCTCACTCCCGGTTGAGAAAGCCAGCCGCGCACTCAGTTGCCAGTCCTCTCCTCATTCAGCTCCTCTGAGTCTCAGTGTGCTTTTCTCTTTCCTTCTTGTTGTAGAATTTCCACTAAGCCAGCCTTCTTGTGGTTCTGGATGCTGTCCGTTTTGTCTTTTAGTTGTAGTTTTGAAATTGTTGTGCGAGGAAGCAGTTTAGGTGTTTACCTATGCTGCCATCTTGGTTTCTTGTTTTCCACATGTATTTTAATATGTCACTTGTGCAAGTCCTGCATACATCTCTAAATTAGGATTCTGTTATTCAAAAGAATTCTCATACCTTTTCAATGGAACTATATATCCAAAATACTAATAGTGTATTAACTATTTAACCTGATTCAACCTGTTCTCAATTTAGTAACATCTTCTCCAAACCCCTGTGGTTTCAAGTAATTGGAGTTGTGTTTTCTTAAGTTCTAGATCTATATGACTACTCTTCTTTTCCCTCTGCCTGAAGCATACAGGTATATTCCCACAGTCTTCACTGAGGGAGTCTGGTAGAGCTCCTGGAGATAAAACTCACAAAGGTGTGAAGGCCCCTGTATGACTGTCCCCCACCTCCTGCCCTTGGAGTTTTTAACTCTCAGACTCGTCTCCACTGAGACTCCAACAATTCAGCAATTACAGTTCAGGTTTTCTTTCCCTAGTGCTGGTCCCCACAGAGTTTCTGCAGATGGGTTTCCTCTCTTGTAAGTTGTGATTCTCTGCATCCAGCCTTTCTCTCCAATGTTTGAGGCAGTGGTTTGCTTGTGACCTCCCCTCTCTGATAAATCTACAAAAAGTTATTGATTTTTTAGTTCATATTTTTACTTGTTAGGACAGAATGGTGACTGTTAAGCTCTTACACGCCACACTGGACTCTACTTTTTACCAACACTGAGGGCATAAATACTCTATACCCCATTAATGTTTGTATTTATAGCCTCATGCTAGGAAACATCCTGGCTTTGAAGATATAATAGTTCTTCCTGAAGTGTCTCAATGGCATTTTATGGCATTTCTCTATAGTCTTATCTGCCTTTCTCAAGGTTAGTTTTGTTATTCTGAAAACACGAAATGGTCTATGAGCTGAAAAACAGAGAAGGTTTAGGGACCATGTAAACAATAAAGATATTGAAATCATTCAAAAAAAAAACATTATAAAGCATAAAGATAATTTTGAAGTCAGCTTATTCAGATGATAATAATTTTCATAGTCAGGGATGAAGGCAAGGAACAGAACATTAAAAAATAATCAATGTTATAAAATGTAGCTTTTCAAAGATTATCTTCTCAAAATGCAAATAGCCTGACAAAAACCAGTCACTTATTTTTAAATTCCGGGGTGCATGTTTGCCATGTAAAAGTTTAAGTCAAACATTTGAAGCTTTAAAAAAAGGATGAATCTTGACCAGTGTGTTCAGTGGGTTGAGGATCATCAACCCACTGAATACCATGAAGACAAAAGTCATCCTGCACACTGAAAGGTCACTTATTTAATTCCTGGTCAGGGCACATGCCAAAATTTCGGGTCTGATCCTCCAGGGTCCATGCAGAAGGCAACCAATCAATGTTTCTCACATAGATCTCTCTTTCTCTCTCTGCCTTCCTCTGTCTCTCAAATCAATTACACACACACACACACACACACACAGAGACACACAAACACACACACATACACACCAGCAGAGGAACCACAGGATGACTTTTGTCTTCATGATACACATTCTATTGCCTATTTTATCCCAAAAATAGACCAAATTTTTTCACTCTGAAATCTGTCCAGGTGGATAATACCCTTCTTTGAAAGTCTACGGTGTTTTAGAGGACACATAGCTACTGGGTCTTGAGGCCTCACATTTCTATATCACACAGTTACCATATTTTGACTTGGTGCATAAATACTCATCAGACACACTTTCACCTTGGTTAATCTTTAGGTTCTCACACTATCGGTCCTAACGCTGGACCATCCTCTTATATGAACCTTTGACTTTAAGGGTTCTTCTATTTAAAATGTTTTCCCAATACCCATCCATAAATAAACACACCTAGTTTATTCCACATACACTTCAGATTTCAGGAGTGAAAGCCCTACTTAAACACCTTTCTACATTCTAGGTTAGAATCCTTGACCACATGGTCTCATAGAAACATGTCCTCTTCTTTTATAATATTTACCTTGGTTTGCAATTATGAATTCATACAGTGTGATGATTCACAAGTATGGTGGCTGCCTTTTGCCCACCACTATATTCCAATATCTTCAGCACTTAGCAAATAATGGGTGATAAATTAATATTTATTGAATAAAATCAACATCAGTGTGTCTCATAAAATAATTGTATCTGCCAGCCAATTAATATGGTGGGACCCCGATAACCTGGTGCATACTGAGACAAATAAAGAGAGGCAGAGCATGGGGGTAGTCAGGCTTTACAAAGTTTCCCAGGATCAGTGTTTCTCCATTGACAGAAACATGTATAAATTCCTGTTTCACACTCTGCATCAACTCTTCCAAAATGTACATATTCTTCAGTCTTTTAAAGTAATTTATATATTGTTATTCCATCTCACTCTCCACTCTGGGGAATTAAAAAAAACAAACAAAACAAAACCTGAAATAAACTTTTAAGAGCACTTTTGTGAGATCTGGTCCATTTCTGTCTTGCATTGTCTGTTTTGAATTCCGAAGAGTGGTGTCTAGATGTGCCTAAGCATCATTTTTTAAGATATATTTTTATTGATTTCAGAGAGGAAGGATGAGGGAGAGAGAGATAGAAACATCAATGATGAGAGAGAATCACTGATAGGCCGTCTCCTGCACGCCCCCACTGGGGATCGAGCCCACAACCCGGGCATGTGCCCTTGACCGAATAAAGCTGGGACCCCTCTGTCCACAGGTCAATGCTCTATCCATCGAGCCAAACCGGCCAGGGAGAGCATGAGCATCTCGAATGATCCTCCCTCTCACTGTCACTCTTCCTGATCATGAGATGCTGCCTGGCTTGTCTGGAGGCCTTAGAGATGAAATAATACCTCAGGGGGCTGTATCAGTATTTACTGTTGAGATGGGAAGGGTGGGAAGAGAAAGCAGTGTAGTAGAAACCCTGTGCTGAGAATTATAGAATCCAGAAAGGGACTACCAGGGAGTCCTGCTTTTATCGCCACATGGAAGCCTGCTTGAAACACACGCATTAGGAAAACGAGATCTTGGCAGAATACACCTCAATGAGAAACTGCTGCAACTGAAATCATACTAAATCATTCACTCTTATAAAGAATCAAGTACTAGTAAATGAAAATAAAAGGGCAGGAATAAAGACCTAGTGAAATGTTCTCAATCTATTTCTTAACTTTTCCTATTTCAAGAAAGCACAATTCACATTTCAAAGTCAACTAAAGGGAACCTTGAATAAAAAAAAGATTGGCAGAAATTATGTTATATGACATTAAGAGTTACTATTCTTAATGAGTAACAAGGTAGCATATAATTTAGAGGCTTATGACACAGGCGTTAATAGAAACATGAAAACTATATTCTTCAATATGCTGAAAAGCACAGAAAGTGGCTGGAACATGAATATTTGGAAAATAAACTAAGCATGCCTGTGAGAAGAGCATCATGTGTAATTCAGGGCTCCATAAAAAAAGTTCCTTTGTTCACCACCTGATGAGCTTTGCATCGTGGCCTGACCCTTACAGATGCTTTGTCACTGTGACCATCTTCGCCTGTCTGCTTTAGAGCTTCTCTTGCGCTGTGCATCTGTATGGAGATTCAAGGCTGACCCGGGGCTGGCATCTTCAATGACCAATTAAGAACTCCATTTTGATTTTAAAAGTATCTCAATATTAAATAAATAGCTTCTTAAGATATCTATGAGAATGCTTTGCTAAGTCTGACCTTTAGGAAGAGGAACATTCTTCTGTTGCTGTGTATTTGGGGGGAAATTCTGCAATATTAAGGCCATGTTCCAAGTTTTCCTTAACTACATTTTGAGAATTTCACTCCAAATCAATATAACATCGAATGATTATGGATCACTCACATGTAAAGTGTTTTTATGTCAGGAAATATTAGTATTACAAATGTAAGCATAAATTCTCTTACCTAGAATAATACTCCATTTATCTACATATGGTATATAAATGAATTCTGCACATAATAAAAGCTTTGATTTAAAGTACTAGCTAAATATAATACATGTATATTTATAATACTAGAGGCCCAGTGCACGAAATTCATGCACGGGGGTGGGGGGTGTCCCTCAGCCCAGCCTGCACCCTCTCCAATCTGAGACCCCTCAGGGATCGGGCCTAAACGGGCAGTTGGACATCCCTCTCACAATCCAGGACTGCTGGCTCCTAACCGCTCACCTGCCTGACAGCCTGATCATCCCCTAACCACTCCCCTGCCAGCCTGATCAACGCCTAACTGCTCCCCTGCCGGCCCGATCGCCCCCAACTGCCCTCCCCTGCTGGCCTGGTAACCCCCAACTGCCCTCCCCTGTCAGCCTGGTCCCCCCCAACTGCCTTCCCCTGTCAACTGCCCTCCCCTGCTGGCCTGGTAACCCCCAACTGCCCTCCCCTGTCAGCCTGGTCCCCCCCAACTGCCTTCCCCTGTCAACTGCCCTCCCCTGCTGGCTGGATCACCCACAACTGCCCTCCCCTGCCAGCCATCTGTGGCAGCCATCTTTGACCACATGGGGGCAGCCATCTTGTGCAAGGGCGTGAGGGTCAATTTGCATATTGCCTCTTTATTTTATGGGATATGTAATATATTTATCTAGTTCCTTATACAAATATATTCAATGCGATATCCGACATGGTTGCTGATTCAGGGCTACTAAATAAATGTCAATTATTTTACTGGAGATTAATATGCCAATGTCTCTTAAAATGTGAAGGGGTACTATTACTTAATGGTTAATATATGGATGCACTTTTCAAGTGCCACAGGCCATATCTTATGCTTTGATACCAATGAACTTTTATAAGTGATATAAATTTTACTGAGTTTTCTTTGGGAAGTGTATTTCAGATAATTGAGGCTGTTGGATAAGTGAAAACTGACTAAGAAATGTCATAAATTTAATTATTAGCTGCCTGTATAACTATATATATTTATGTAACTAAACCATGGTGTTTTTTTCTTCACTAAGAAATGGGGCTCTGTTAGACCATGAAAATGTCTGTACAAATACTGGTTCAGGGGTTAGTAGGAAAATCTCTTAGGGATGCTCAGCACAGTCTCTTTCTACCTCCTACTGGTCATATTTATAAACTTCTACTCACATTTCACATCACAACTAAAATATTGCTCCCTGGGAATAGTTTTCATGAATCCCTCTTTCTTCAAATACATCAGTCTGGCCCTGGCTGGGTGGCTCAGTTGGTTGGAGTGTTGTCCTTCATACACCAAAAGATTGCGGGTTCCATTCGGGTCAGGTCAGGGCACGTACTAGTACATAGGTGGGGGTGCATACATATGGGAGGCAACCGATCAATGTTTCTCTCTCACATGAATGATTCTTTCTCTCCCTACTTCTCTGTCTTCCCCTCTCTCTAAAATCAATAAAAACATATCTTCAGGTTAGGATTAAAAATATGAATAAAATATAATAAAATATGTCCATCTTTGATTACAATGTCCAATTTGTACCAGTTGAGTAATATCTCTCTCCTTCATTGATGTTTCTATTTCTCTCTCCCTCTCCCTTCCTCTCCGAAATCAATAAAAATATGTATATAGAAAAGACTGCCTTTTCATTGAATTATAGCAGCATAGCATCCAGTAAGTGCAGCATTTATAAAGAAAAGATATAAGAAATGCTCTATTCTGCATTCCAAAAAGAAAAAAAAAGAGGCAGGTAAATATCTAGGAGCTAATGAAGTGAAGAAGAATGAAACTGGTGTGAGAGGTTGGAGATTGAAATGATGGAAGATTATGAAATATAGTAATTAAAAAGCTTTTAAAATTCTGAAATCATTATCAATGAGTTTATATACTTAAAACATGATAATTTTAAGTAGGAAATAAATTTTTTGATATTTTAAGAAATTTATCCTAAGTTCATCATTACCAACCATTTGGATTATCACAATGTGTTTGAAAATATGTATGTAAATACAAACAACATGAACTTAAGTTTCTACCACATCTTACATATAGAAACTCCACTAACTAGAACATGGTTTTACAAAGCATTTTAGGAAAAATTCTTTTTTTTTTTTTTTGGTCTTTTCTCCTCATAATGACTTATCAGCTCAGAATTTGAATCTGAAAGATCTAAGATTGACTCTCATATCTTAAAAATGCATATAAGAAACAGTATCAATTTTATATTATTGTACTCATGTGAGGATTAAATGACTTATACATTTAAAGAATTTGAAAAGGGTCTGGCACATGTCAAGAGCTGAATTAATACTAGGTGTTATTATTAATTTGGATCATTTATTCTTGCTTATGCACAATGCAGGATTCTAAAACAAAGAGAAAATCCAAGTATTTCAAATAAGCAGCAGAAATGTTTATTGCATGTGCTTTGTTTAAATGTGGTTAGGAAACATTTAGAGAAACTGTATTACAATCCTAATCTTACAACCTCAATTATATTTTAGGCTTAATTTTATTTGCTTATACAAGTTTCAATTATGTATTTCTGTACACATACACATATTCCATGCAAATATAAATAACTGAAGTTATAGATACAATTTTGCTACATATTGACATTCTATTGATAGGTAGTATAGCAGAGATTGCTAATCACCAAACCATCTGTCTCTTCTTCATTATCACACAACTAGACCTCTATTTCCCATCCTCCTTTGCAACTAGTTGTGACTATGTGCCTATTTTAGCTAATGGAATGTGAACAAAAGTGATATGTGGGGCTTGGAAACTTGGATCCTAAAATCTTTTATGCTCTTTCCTCTTGACTGACCAGGCAGTATTTCTGTGTTCATTTTCTATTCTTTCCAAATAGTTACTTCCTTTGTTCCTCTGACTTACATGTGATACTTTCCAATAGAGTATGTGGGTTTTGGATAGGGCAGTAGTGATAATAGGGGTTTTGGGGGAGTCAGAACAGCGAAGGAGGGCACTTCTCTGAAGACAGTGGAAGTAGTAGCCAAGACAGTAAAGAAAGCTTGAGCACATTCAACCTGGCATTAATTGGGATCATTTATTCATATAACTCTTGCTCAATTTCATTGTCTTACTATGGGTAGCACTAAAGTAGCCAGATATACAACAATAAAAATACATCTCCAGTGATAGCCATTCATATCTTCTACATCTCACTATCCTCCATGCACTTTATACATTTCAAGTCAATGGTGGCATCAACTCCAGCAGGATCCCAATCATCACCAAGGCCTGGATTACTTGTCAAGTGCTTCTCCGGTTCAGATTGGATACTAGGAGCTGCCAATTCCTCTGTAATATGCATTGTGTACACATTCCCTCACGGAGAGCCTGAAGGTCACAATGTTATAAGCTCCAGAGGACACTGGTAGTCACACATGAACAAGGCAGAGCCTTTCCACCTAATTCCTGCCATGTGGAGTGGAGCAAATCCCTTCTAGAGCCGTCAGAAACAGTTGTTTTGGTCTTTTTTTTTCTAGCAAGATATAACCTTCTATGGATCAAGCCATTACTTTCCAGTTTTTCTCTATTACAACAGCTAGCATTTTCTAATACAATCAGATGTTCAAGATGTTTATGGTTTCAATATGTCAGAATCACCAGAATAAAAATACCCTAATACTAAAACAAAATATTCATTACAGTGGCTTAAATGTTCCATGATTATTACCTATGCATTCTACTTTATGGTAGAAATTTAAATTCTAACTTTATAGTTCTGTAATATTATTTATCCAGAAGATGTTTTTAGATGAATAACATAGAAATCAACATGTGAATTTAAGGACTTCTAAGATTTTTTTTTTTCAGTTTAACTAAACTATGGGTTCATCTACATTCTATGTATATTTATTAAAGATTACAAAGCTTGGAATGTGAGTCTCAGTCAGTAATTCTAGAATCCTCTTTCCTGACTGAACAAAGAATTCAAGAATATCATCAGACTCCAACCCAGGACTGCAAGAACATTTGGACTGGTGATGTATTTTTCCAATTACTGCTTTCAGTGTTCCCTGTCTATGAACACACTGAAGCCATTTAGGATATATTATTCTAGTAAATGAGCTCACTGTTCACACACATTAAATTCCTGTTCCTGTGTAGATTGCAAAATGCAATACCTTTATCTATTTCATATTGGAATTAAAAATCCATATCACAAATTCTTAAAAAACAAACCATTACCCTTTCCTGAAAAATGTAAATTAGAATTAGTATATACATATTATCAGAAAAGTACTGAATTATATGCACTGTTTTTCTGGGTAATATAGTTAAAATTAATTTATTCTGCAACATATACCTGTATTGAATGTCCTTTAATATTTAAATTAATGGAGTTTCAGAAGGTAAAAGTCCCAAGGTCCAGTGCAAGAATAAAGAATGTATTTGTCTGTGAGCTGAGAGATCAGGACCAAGTTGCTGGTGGGGCTATCAGAGAAAATTTAAGTAAAATCAGAAGACCACTCTCTGGTTTTCATAATGTGTTTGTGCAACATGTTGTGCTGTTTGTTTGTTTTAATTTAAAATATCCACTAAGAGTTTTAATACTTATATAGACATGCTACTTCTCTGGAAATTTATTTTGCATATTCTGATTTGGTTCTAAACATCATATTCTTTGAGGCCAGAAACTGTTCTTTCTATCACTGTCAAGAACACTTAAGAGTAAAGCCATTACCTGGTAGATAGTTATAGATAGAGAGATAGATGGATATGGATATGGATATGAATATGAATATGGATATGGTTATGATATAGATAGACATAGATATGATTTTTATAGTCATTTTCAGGATGATCTATAAAACTTTAATTCTAAAATATCTAAGTATTGGCAATTAAATTATGTCAAAAGAATGAGACAGCTTGATATTATTAAACTAAACATACAATTCTAGACTAGCTATTATAAATTAATTGTATCCATTACTTAGTCAAAGACTAATTCAAACTATAAAGTTAATATAAATGAGGTATCATAATGTAAATATAACTTATAGAACATAATCATACTAATAAAAGGGTAATATGCTAATTAGACTGGGAGACCGGACATCTTCCTACAGTCTGACTTCCTTCCAGACAAAGCCACGGTGGTGGGGGCCAAGGCAGAGGTGGTTAGGGGTGATCAGGCCAGTTGGGGGCCATGAGACCAGCAGGGGAGGGCAGTTGGAGGCCATGAGGCCCACAGGGGAGGGCAGTTGGCAGCCATGAGGCTGGCTGGGGGGGGGGCAGTTGGGGGCCATGAGGCTGGCGGGGGGGGGGGGGGAGTTGGGGGCCATGAGGCCAGCTGGGTAGGGCAATTGGGTGCCATTAGGCTGGCAGTGCAGTGGTTAGGCAGTGATCAAGCCAGTAGGCAGGCAAGTGGTTAGGAGCCAGCGGTCCCAGATTGCGAACGGGATGTCTGACTGCAGGATGGGGCCTAAACCGGCAGTTGGACATCCTCTGAGGGGTCCCAGATTGGAGAAGGTGCAAGCCAGGCTAAGGGGACCCCCCCATGCATGAATTTCATGCACCGGGCCACTAGTCTATAATAATAAAGGCATAACATGTTAATTAGACCAAATGTCCTTCCAGACAAAGCCCGAGCTGTAGCCGCAGGATCGAGGCAGCTGCCTGTGGCTTCAAGGGAGGGAACCAGGCAGCTGCCTCTGCTTTGAAGGCCTACTCTTGCACAAATTTCGTGCATCGGGCCTCTAGTATGGTATAAAATTACATGTAATAATATTGAAAAATAAATGTAAAAATCTACCAAAGAGTTATCAAAAGAGAGCAAAGACTTTTTTTCTGATTTGTTAATATTTGACTCCCAAGTGTGTGAAGGCTCTGTCAAGTTCACAAAGGTACCCAAGGAATTAAATTCTAGACTAATGGCTGCTCTCACCCTGTTGTCCATTGTTAAAGGGGCCATTTATTTTGGAGGAATGTGCCCCTCAGGTGCTTAAAGAGCCCTATGACACTTAACAGAGCTCAAACTAGGGAAGGAATTACAGGATTTATTTCTCTTGAACACAGCTTGATTAAAGTGACTCTCATCTGAAATGTGCAGAAAGATAGAGAGGCTTTTAAATAAATTTTATTAAGGTCCAGAGACAGGGTTAAGACCAATGACTTAAATTAGGTAGGGTTGAGAGAGGAAGAGAAAATTGCAGTAACACTTAAGAGATTTTGGATAGCAATCTAGAGTGAAATGGTGAAGACAAAAGCCTTAGAGAGATTAAACTCTGTCCTTCTCTCATACACAGGTGCACAAATGTTCATAGTCATAATTTCTTCTCTTTATACAATTTCAATAACTTTATAAATGCATATAGAAAAAATGATTGTAGACAGAGTTGTTTTCTTTTTTCCCCTCATTGAAAATTGTGAAGTAAGCAAAGTTCTTAGGCATCCATCATTCTTGTCTCTTTCAACTACTCAATATACCCATTGCTCAGTGTTTTTATTTAACTTCTACCTTCTTAGAATCCAAAGGAACATTTTTTAGTTGCTGTACCATTCTTTCAAAACCCCTGTCATATAAACCTACTACCCAGTAATCCTCAGACTTTACTATATGATAGTCAATACATACTATAAGCTATTTCAAAACGAGAGGAAAATTACTATCTAAGTTCAAAGAGCATTTATTGAGTACCCAATTTTCACAAGAAAATATGACAGGACTGCGGAGAATAAAAGGTGAAGCAGTGTGCTCATTTCAAACAGGAATACAAGAGAGAATAAAACCAGTCTATGTATATATAAAAGGCTAAGTGACCAACCGTATGTTCCCCCGACTGTCCAACCAACTGACCAGCTGGTACATATGACACGCACTGGCAATTTAAAAATAAACATTGACTCTTGCATGTGTGATACATATAAAGCTCTCGCTGGTGCCAATCACATGCATGTTTTAATTTTATAATACTATATTATATATACTATTTTGATATGTAATTTTTTGCAGTAACGTAATTACCACACTAATCATCCTTCAAATTAATTTCCTTTCAATGTGCATATAACATGCACTGGCAATTTAAAAATAAACTTTGACTAGCGCATGTGCAATACATATAAAGTTCTCACTGGCACCAATCACACTTATCCTATACTAGAGGCCTGATGCACAAAATTTGTGCAAGGGGATCAGCCCCCACCGCCATGGCAGCTGCCTCTACCTCAGCCCCCACCCGCCACGGCTTCATCTGGAAAGTCGTCCAGTATAATTAGCATATTATGCTTTTATTATTATAGAACGGCAGAACGACCAATTGCTATTACACGCACTGACTACCTGGGAGCAGACACTCAATGCAGGAGCTTCCCCAGCCCGCAGGCCCCAGGCTAGCCAAGGCAGGTGCCAGCAGGGGTCCCCGATCACCCTGCCAGTCACCCCACAGAGGGAGACAACTGGCAGCAGGGGACAGTTCTGGCCAGCAAGGGGCTGCAGTGGCGGGGGGTTGGGCCAGTGAATGTGTGGCACCAGGCCAGCTAAGGCAGGTGCCAGCAGGGGCCCCCCGACCGCCCTGCTGGTTGTCCTGCAGATCGGCCCTGACCGCCGGGCAGGCCTAGGAACCCTACCCAAACATGAATTTCGGGCACTGGGCCTCTAGTAAATATTATAACGAAGACAGCATAGGAAAGAAACATGTCAAAGAAAGCTAGACAAGTTTCAACAAAGAGCATTGTGAAAAGCTTCATGGAAAAAGTGAAAATTAAGAGGATACTTATATTATTTAAGCATGAAGAAATAAACCATGTGGGATTAAAGTAGCAGTGAATACTAGTTAAGGGCATACATAACCTGAGCAATACACACAGTGTTTTCTCAATGTAAACTGAGAGCTTAGCGATGGGATGGCCCATTTCAAGGCTGGGTACCTTAGAAAGCCGGGAAAATCAGTCTGAGTCTCCTAGAAGCTAATAATATTACACATATATGTCAACTATATGTCACATAAACTTCCTTCTTTTATCTTTCACTTCAATCCAACCCTGCTATGATACCAGGCAACTTCACATTGCATCGATGCAGTTACCCTATCCTGTCCTGAATACTCTCCTCCTAGTTTCTTTCCTTCTTCCCTTTATCACATCCATACTTAGCCATCGCTCTGAAATCTCCACTCTGGCAGAATAACTTCCCGTAACTCCCATTCACTAACTTCCACTAAATATCCTTACTTTTCTCAGAACCTCCATTTGTTCCTAGTCTAAAAGGCTTCTGATTTTATTTCTTTTTCTAGTAGGCTACTCAGCTATCTCAGTAACACTCTTACCAGCATACTTAGCTCTCATGCCTTTTGTCATTTGCTCTAGCTTTGCAGACAATCTGCAAACAAATTAGTGCAGACAATTTCTCTACTCCCCCCTCTGAGCAGGCTGGTGCTGCTGAAAAAATTAAATACTCCACTAATTGGTATATTTATAAGTTTATGATCCCCACCCTCTGCTGGGTCTTCAACACTGTTCTGTATCCATTTAGTTATACCATTCACTTTCTCCTAAACAGCTAGCCCTCCTCACTCTTCTCAGCCTTTCTATTAAGACTCTGTCCCTTCTACCCTCAGCAGATAACCTATCCTCTGCTTTACAGAAAACAGGCCATCATTTAGGGAACTCCTAAACTTTCAGTACCTGCACCTTTAATTTAATATCCCCCTGCTGTCAGAGGAGTAGGAGTCTAGGCATTTCAAGGTTAATTTCACTCCTCTTCTTATTGGAGAGCATATAAGCATACACCTCCATCCCCTACCCATTTGTATCCTCAAGCTCTTCTCTCTTAGCGTCTTGGTTTCCACAACCAACATATTAAACACTCCCTAAACCACCTCTAAATTAACCTCTCTCCCTGAAGAGACCAAGTGTCTTCTCTTTCCTGTCTTCTTGCATGGAATTTTCACTGGTAGAAACGGCTCTCCTCCCATTCACTCATCACCCTGGCTAATTTGCATTCTGTCCTGGTTACCAACTGTAGTTGCTTTTACCATACTCATCATGTCTAAAATCTGCTAAGCGTTTTCAGTCCTTCTACTATTTGTCATTTCTATGGCATTCGGATAGTCTCTATTTGTTCAGCCACCCCAGCCTTCGACCCTACTCCTCACTTTACCCTGCCCTTCTGACACTTTCTTTTCCTTTTCTTTTCACGTTTTTCGTTTGTTAATCATTTCTCTTCTCATTTTGCACTTCCTGGGAAAACTCTGCTTTAAAAACTCTATGTTGCCAGGCCAGTGTGGTTCAGTTGGTTGAGCATCAACCCTTGCACCAGGAGGTTGCTGGTTTAATTCCTGATCGGGCACATGCTCAGGTTGTGGGCTTTATCCCCAGTAGGGGGCATGCAGGAGGCAGCCAATTAATGTTTCTCTCTCATCAATGTTTCTATCTTTCTCTCCCTTCCTCTCTATGAAATAATCAATAAAGACACATTTAAAAACAAACACAAACTCTATGCTAAAATTCAAATGTCTCTACTAATAGAGACCACTTCTCCAAGATTCCAGTCCAGAAATTTTACTGCTTATTAAACACCAGGAATCAGCCATATGAGTCTTAACATGTCCCAACCCAAACTCTCATTTATCTCTCCAGTTCAAAATTTAATTTGGTTAATTGCATGAATTTGGACTTAATTAGACTTATTTATGGCCTGGCTTCATCTACCCAAGCACCTAATCTTTCTCCATAGTCATTCTTACTCTTTGTCATAGACTCATTTTATGCTTCAGCCACAACAATGTCTAATGTTACACTACAAACAGACATTCAAAATTATTTCTGCAATTCATGCCTTTGAGCAAGTTGCTTATTTTGTTCATTCTCTTGACCTTCAAGGCTCATGTCAAAGGTCTTTTATTTAAAGCATTCATAAATTCCTTTACTATGCTGCATTAAAATGATGTTTTTATTTAACTCTTTAGAATCCCAGCATGTAAAAACTTCCCATTATTTGAGTACTAAATATAGTCACATAGTTACAATTCAAGAAATATATGTAGAAGGAACATTATTTGACCTTATTGAGATCTGAATGTATTCTAAAGAAAGTTTTAAGGATAACTCTTTAAGGACAAATTCATTTTTTTATCATCCTAAATATAAAGGCATCAATGATATAAGAAGGATTGGAATCTGTATGGTCACTTCAGTAATGTGTGCCTTATCTGTTGTGCCTTTCCACGCAAAATGCATTAGTAAGCATAGATTGCTACAATACAATCTGTCTTTTTATGTGCAATACAGCTTAGACCTGTCCAGAGGGACCCATTAGAGTGTCATCTCTCAGCATGAGGGCCTGCCTTTTGCTGTGTACTCAAATCTAAGTCCTGAGGAGGTAGACTATTGCTTTTTAAGATGAACAGATTTTTTTCCACCAATGTCTAACCTTGAGAGCTCATTAAAAAAGCCAAAGTTTATTCATTATGTGTGGGACATTTTAATATTACACAATTAACATACTTAAAAGAGCATTGTACTGTAGGTAGGTCATAGATATAGAAATAAAAGTATGAAAAAAAATAAGAGACTCTTCATGAGGAGAAACAAAAAAAGCCAAATAGCCCAAACATGTTAAATTTTACTTTAGATGTGTTAAAATAAAATGACTATCTGTCCAATGGGAAGGTACCAATAAATATGAGATATATTCCCTGCCTTCATTGAGTTTATGACCTATTAGAAATACAAACTGGTAAGTGAAATTATAACAAAACTTAAAAATAGTCCAGAAGACCTATAAAAGAAATACTCAAAGTCAGTTCATAATAATCATCAAATATTAAATTTGTGCAAGAAACAATTTTTACAGGCATTCATGGGAGTAAAAAGATCCCTCCCTTTGGGAAACTGAGAGATTTTATAGACTATGTATATTGAAATATGAAGGTGTTTTTGTTTGGCATCAAGAAAGACTGAGCTGTATCTAGGACTCAATCTGTATAATTATGAAGAGCTCGGTTTACACTATTTTCTTACAAACTTCAAAATGGTAGTGCTATTGGTGTAGCCATTCCCACCTTCAACTTGAAGTAGTGCAGTTAAAAAGTTCAATCAGTCCGTGGTATTTTTTTTTTTCCACACCACTAAGGACAGTCTTGGAGAGAAAGTAGACTTTTCTGACAGTGTCATTACTGTGGGAAAAGGGGACATATCAGGCAAATCAAAGATAAAATACAATTACAAACACTCCTGAAATAGAGAATGTTTAGAAGAGGACAATATCTATTTCTCTACCCTTTGAAGGACACGAGATATCAACCCTTAGGAGAGCACTGTGGGTGTGAAGCAGCCTTTGGTGCTGGTTGCTACCTTCTCCTCTAGTCAAGAATCATATTATCTCTGTGAGACCCAACAGAACTCTGCTGATTGCCAACTTCAAGATAAGAAATTCAACCTCTTCTCTGCTCTGAAGGAAAATGCGATGCTGATGTTTACGGCTTTGGGCTAAAACCAACATAGTCAGGGAGCTCTGAAATCATCCACTCTCTACTATCACATGATTGAGTCTGTAGTTCTTAACCATAGGTAGGTATTAGAATCAGCTAAGGTTCTTTTAGAAAATACTGATGTCTTGGCCCCATTTCACACAATTAACTCAGTCTTCTTTTTAGAAGTTCTCCAGGTGATTCTGGCTTCCCCTATGGTTAATTAAACAGTACAGTAGACCAGTGCTTTTCACATTTTAATGTACATATAAATGTCCAAATGCATATTTTCATTCAGTAAGTCTTGGGTAAGACCTGAGATTCTGCATTTCTAGTAAGTTCCCAGGGGCTACTGCTGCTGCTGATCTAAGATCCCTACTTAAAAAAAAAAAATAACAGATATTAAAAAACCTGGAATCTCAGACTCTCCACTTGAGAAATTCTGATTCTCTCCATAAGGTGCCTCTACAAATCTGTAATTTTATTTTTTATTATTGATTTTTTTAGAGGGAGAGATATAAAGAGAGAAACGTCAGTCAGCTGTCTCCTGCTCTCCAGGACCAGGAATTGAGGCCACAACCTGGTCACATGCCCTGACCGGGAACCAAACTGGCAACCTCCAGTGCATGGAGGACAGACACCCAACCAACTGAGCAACACCGTCCAGGGCTACAAATCAGTAATTTAAAAAAAACTCAAAAACACATTCAGATGATAGGGGCATCAATGTACAACCTTTTTATATATTAGAACCTCCTGTCTCAATGTATCCAAGGAAAATACTATTTAAGAACTACCCCTTGCAGAAGGTGCTAATGTTCTTTGTTATGGATCATGAGTAATTGATGACAAGCTGGGCCAGTGTGAGAACAGAATTGTTGAATTCCATCAAGACTGGTTTCTCCCAGAGTATTTCAAACATCATCCTTTTCATCAAAACAGCCCTGCTGGTTTAGTGGATTAGATGGAAAATGCTGTCCCCTTCCCTCATTGGAGACCTCCATAAGTCATCTCCCAGAGATGGCCAATCTTCACATGCCTCCATTTCCTCTTTAATAAAGGGAAGATACCATAATAAGTAAGTTGGAATGGACCACAAAAAATTATACTCTTAAAAACTGAAGGGTAATTTTGTACTCCTCTTAGTGGGGTTATTAAATAAGCAGAAGAGTTAGCTTAAAAGAAAGCTTCCTATGAAGAAATGAAGAAAGTGGTGAGGAGCCATACTAAAGCAAACACAAACATGAAGCCCTTGTTAAAACAGAATAGATGATCCCCTTCCCACAAGGACAGTGGCGATAGAATACGAATAGCATCCTCTATTGGTGTTTTGGGTATGCATTATGTGCATTCATGTGAATATACGCAGAAACACATACACAAGAAGAAGATACATTAAGACTAATTTTACTCATATAAATCAGTGCTAACCTCAGTGTCAGATATTAGATCTAATTCTAAATCTGTGACCCTGGGCCTCAGCTTCCCATCTGTAAAATGAAAGACTTGGACAGTATATCAGCAACTGCTTCTGGAGTACTTATTATGCCAACTGCTGGGTTAAGTTCTTGGCAAATCATTAATCCTCTTTATGCCCCTATGAGACACAGTATGCTGCACCTGGTTTTGCAGATAAGGAAAGGGAAGGCACAGAGAAATGACGTTTATTGTCCAAGGGCATAAGTGATAAATTATATTTTGTTCCTGCCCTAGAGAAGCATTCCATGGGCCACTCATTCTGCAGGCTTTATTAAGTCTGCATTCGCACACTTGAAATTAGGATCGCAAAACAAACCTGTGGACTCCAGAGCTTGTGCACTTAATTTAGCCCTTTCATTGCCTGAGGGGAAACCCAGACTGACCTGTGGATGGGACCCTCTGATCACGCTATCACAGGGGAGCTCTCACCTAAACAAAAAAGGAACATGAGAGAGACAGAAACCAATCAACTTGAAAACTTTTCCTCCTCTTCTGAACAGTGTCAGAAAAACAAACAAACACACAAACAAACAAAAAACAACAGCTGATGTGGGTTGGGAGGATAAAGGGTGGGAGGTTTTGAGGAAGGAGAAGCTCACAAACAGAAAGCATGTAGTTGGGCTTTCCTCTAACCCAAACTTTTGCAAAGACAATCAGTTCATCTCAAGTTTGGGGGGCGGGGGGTCAGCCAGACCCTGAAAGATATGATTTTAAGAGACAGAAAATGTTTCCAGCCCAGGGTTCTAAAATGACAAGAAAGAGACAGATTGGCTCAATGCTGAAGATTCACAGTGTTCTCAAGCAAACAGATTCACAGTGCTCTCCCAAGCACAGCCCACCTTACAATAACTGGGGCAAATAGTTGCTGGGATGACCTATCATCATTTCAAAATAAATAAACAGAAATGAGAGAAATTCTGAAATAAAAGCAAAAGAGGAAAATAAGCCTACACATGAAAAGTAAAATTAAGTGTATATTTTTCAGATGAATACTCCATGAAGCAGAAGAACATTTAGAAGGCAACACTTTTGCTTGCTCAAGGTAGTAGAAGAAAAATACAGGCTCAAATAACACAAACATAAGAAACATACACAATAAATATATTTATGTACTTTTGTCTCTTCCAGAAAAGATAAGAAAAAATGGAGAACAATGAAAAGGGCCTGCTAGTCTTTGGCCAGACCACCCTGAATGCACCCAATCTCATCTGAAAAGGGCTTGCTAGAGTTGAGAAATAAGTAAGAAACAAAATTCTATATTTAAATATCATTAGAAATAATTAAGTATTTAATTAACTGCAAAAATACTCAGCAAAGGAACAGGTTGAGTAAATCATGCAGAATACAAAGAAAAAGGTCACAAGATTAAAAACAGGTAGAAGATAAGGTATTCAACATAAAAATGCAATGTAAATAAAATATATTATAATTTTATTCCTAAATAAAAGAGAACTATCAATATATACATGAAAACATACACAAAGATGATAGATTCTCTCAAATCAAAAGAAAATCTCAATCCACAGAGTAAAAGAGCTTGCTATGACCAAGAAAAAAAAAGGCCTGCTATAACATGAATGTAATAAACATTGGATTGCAAAGATAAAGAAAGTGAAGGGCACATTAGCTAGAGAAAACCTAAAGGAATGTCAATCACGTCTGTTAGAACAATAAATATAAAAGTGAAAAACTCACCCATTAAAAGGGAAAAGGCTCAAGTAAAGATTTAAGTAAATAACAAAGAGAAAAAGCACACATTAAAATAAAAGAAACTTTTAAAAATTTCGAACAGTTAAAAAAAAAAACTTGAAAATTTAAATTGAAAAAAAAAAAGCCTGAATAATTAAAAACAGAGTGTGTTTGTGTTGTGTGTGATATTTCATCAAGACAAAACTCAAGAGTATAAGCACTGAAAGAATAGAGTTGGATTTTTGTTTGTCTATTTTTATTTGTTGTTTTGGAAATATATAACCTAATTTAGTAGTGCTGCAAAATTTCCATATCAAATAATATAACGTGCCAAATTATTTCCATATTTGTATACAGAAATGTACATTACTTGATTCTTCATTTTATGTGCTACATGTGGCATTAGTCTTTCTATGTTGCATATTGACTTTAATTTTTTTAATTTAATAAATCTTTATTGTTCAGATTATTACAATTGTTCCTCTTTTTTCCCCCATAGCTCCCCTCCACCAGGTTCCCACCCCACCCTCTGCCCTTACCCCGCCCCCCAACACTGTCCTCATCCATAGGTGTACGATTTTTGTCCAGTCTCTTCCCGCACTCCCCACACCCCTTTCCCCCCGAGAATTGTCAGGACACTCCCTTTCTATGCCCCTGATTCTATTATATTCACCAGTTTATTCTGTTCATCAGATTTTTTATTCACTTGATTTTTAGATTCACTTGTTGATAGACATGTATTTGTTGTTCATAATTTTTATCTTTGCCTTTTTCTTCTTTTTCCTCTTCTTAAAGAATACCTTTCAGCATTTCATATAATACTGGTTTTGTGGTGATGAACTCCTTTAGCTTTTTCTTATCTGTGAAGCTCTTTATCTACCCTTCAATTCTGAGTGATAGCTTTGCTGGGTAGAATAATCTTGGTTGTAGGTTCTTGCTATTCATTATTTTGAATATTTCTTGCCACTCCTGTCTGACCTGCATAGTTTCTGTTGAGAAATCTGCTGACAGTCATATGGGTGCTCCCTTTTAGGTAACTAACTGTTTTTCTCTTGCTGCTTTTAATATTCTCTCTTTGTCTTTTGCTCTTGGAATTTTAATTATGATGTGTCTTGGTGTGGTCCTCTTTGGATTCCTTTTGTTTGGGGTTCTGTGCACTTCCTGGACTTGTAAGTCTATTACTTTTACCAGGTGGGATTATTTCTTCAAATAGATTTTCAGTATCTTGCTCTCTCTCTTCTTCTGGCACCCCCATAATTCGGATGTTGGTACGCTTGAAGTTGTCCCAGAGGCTCCTTACACTATCTTCATATTTTTGGATTCTTTTTTCTTTTCCAGTTGAGTGTTTTTTGCTTCTTTGTATTTCAAATCTTTGACTTGATTCCTGTGATCCTCTAGTCTGCTGTTAGATCTCTGTATAATATTTTTTATTTCAGTCAGTGTATGCTTAATTTCTAGTTGGTCCTTTTTCATATCCTTGAGGGTCTCATTAAATTTATCAGCCTTTTCTAGAAAATTCTCGAAAAACCTTATAACCGTGGTTTTGAACTCTATATACAGTCATTTGCTTTCTTCCATTTCTTTCATTTGTGATCTGTTTCTTTGTCTCCTCATTCTGGCTGCTTCCCTGAGTTGATAGAGTGGCTTTGTGTGCTAGGTGTCCTATAGGGCCCAGTGGCTCAGCCTCCCCAGTTACCTGAGGTGGACACTCTTGGTGCACCCCTTTGTGGGCTGTGTGCACAGTCTTGTTGTAGTTAAGCCTTGATTGTTGTTGGTATCACTGGGAGGAATTGACCTCCAGGCCAATTGGCTGTGAGGGTCAGCTGTGTCTATGCTGGGAGAACTTCTGTGCTGTAGACACCCTTATGGGGTAAGACTTGCAAAAGCCTCTGTGCTCAGCTTGGAAGGGGCGGAGTCTCAGGGCGGAGCAGACAGCATTGGTTTCCCATCAGCCCTGCCCTAATAGGACCCTGTGTCTCAGTGTCCTGCGGTAATCACTGCAAGCACCTCTGAGAGAAAGCCACCCTCGAGTTTCACCCGCTGACAGACAGTCCAGTTTCTCCCCGAATGAGTCTGGGTAACCAGAATCTCGCCCAGAACTGGAGTTCAGTGCAGTCGGGAGCTTTTGTCTCCCTCCCGCTTGAGAAAGCCAGCTGTACACTCAGTTGCCTGCCCTGTATGCGCACACCTCGGTACCTCTGCCTTCTGCAGTTCCTCTGAGTCTCAGTGTGCTTTTCTCTATCCCGATACTCCCATTTCACCCCATATGAGTCTGGGTCCCAGAGTCTCACCCGGAACTGGAGTTCAGCACAGTCAGGAGCTTTTGTCTCCCTCCCGCTTGAGAAAGCCAGCTGAGCACTTAGTTGCCAGTCCTCTCCACGTGCACGTCTCAGTACCTCTGCCTCCTGCAGCTCCTCTGAGTCTCAGTGTGCTTTCCTCTTTCCTTCTTGTTGTAGAATCTCCACTCAGCCAGCTTTCCTGTGGTTCTGGATGATGTCCGTTTTGTCTTTTAGTTGTAGTTTTGAAATTGTTGTGCAAGGCAGCAGTTTAGGTGTTTACCTATGCCGCCATCTTGGTTTCTACCATATTGACTTCAATTTTTCAGATGATGAGCAATGATTTGGTCCTTCATGAGGAGGTCCACTTATCAGACAAAATGCCTGTGATAGCAGTGTCCCCATTTTATATTTTATAGCAGTGCTTGAGAGTTAATTTAAATGCTTCATTATTTTGTCCTTATTACTTTATGAAAATGAGTAGAAAATGGAAAAATAAAAATGTTATATAATCAAGACCAAAATTGCTTGCTGAATTGAGGCTACAAGACAAATAATAAATTACAAAAAGTAGAAAGAGAGCAATTCACATTTTCTGGCCACAAAGGGATAAATTTAAATTTGACAACAAAACCTCATCAGAGCTCCTTGCATTTAAATACATTACTTCTGTATACAAATGCGAAGGATATTAGTAACATTAAAGAACAGTCTTGAAATGCTGAAAATAGTCTATTGGATAATCTCTGTAAAAGGTAAGACGTAGTATGGGTTTTCTGGTATAATCTTTTAATTTGTGGATTGAGATTTTAAATGATCTCCATTAAAAAAAATTGACAGGTGCATTGTAGATAAGTGGATAGGTTGCTACAAACGAGATATTTTGTTGTTGTATTTAGATTTTTTAATGTAATAAACATATTTTTATGTAATTAATATCCTTCTAATAAAAGAGTAATATGCAAATTAACCATCATTCCGTTACACCCACACCCACACCCACAAGCCACGCCCACTAGCCAATCAGGAGCAAATATGCAAATAAACCCAACCAAGTTGGCTACCTCCACAAAGAGCAGGAGGGAGGCATGGGTTTCCCCTGCAATGGAGGAAGCCAAGCTTTCCGCCTGCCCTTGCCGGCCTAGGCCTCCGCTTAAGGCTACAAAGTTTCAATGATAGAAGATACATAAATCCCAATAGAAATGGCTGACGCCACGGAGCAAGCAGAAGGCTTGGCTCCGCTCAAGGCTACAAAGTTTCAATTGTAGAAGATAAATAAACCCCAGATACCAGGGCCTCTGCTTGGGTTGCCAGGGGGCGTGGCTGGCCTGCAAACCACCACAGGCCCCTCACCCAGGACGCCCCACGCCCCAAGGGAACCCCCACCCTGATCCAGGACACCCTTCAGGGCAAACCATCTGGCCCCCACCCGTGCACCAGGCCTCTATTCTATCTAATAAAAGAGTAATATGCAGATTGACCATCACTCCAACACACAATATGGCTGCCCCCATGTGGTCAAAGATGGCTTCCCCCATGTGGACACAAGATGGCCACCACAAGATGGCCAGCAGGGGAGGGCAGTTGGGAGGTACCAGGTCTCCAAGGGAGGGCAGTTGTGAGCGATCAAGCCAGCAGGGAAGGATAGTTATGGGTGACTCAGCTGGCAGAGGAGGGAAGTTGGGGGCGACCAGGCCTGCAGGGAAAGGCAGTTGGGAGGGACCCAGGCCTGCAGGGGAGAGCAGTTGGGGGGGGACCAGGCCTGCAGGGGAGGGCAGTTAGGGGTGGCCAGGCCTGCAGGGGAGGGCAGTTAGGGGAAAACAGGCTGGCAGGGGAGCAGTTAGGCATCAATCAGGCTGGCAGGGGAGTGGTTAGGGGTGATCAGGCTGGCAGGCAGAAGCGGTTAGGGGCAATCAGGAAGGTAGGCAGGCGAGCAGTTGGGAGCCAGCAGTCCTGGATTGTGAGAGGGATCCCAGATTGGAGAGAGTGCAGGCTGGGCTGAGGGATACCCCCGCCCCTGTGCACGAATTTCGTGCACCGGGCCTCTAGTTATCCATATAATGAAAAACATTAAAATTCACTTTTGAAATGTGCTTCTTAAAAAACAATAGTCTACTTTGGAGGTGACATGAAGTAGCTGAATGAGATTTGGAGTGAGAAGTTCAGTGTGTGACCCTAGGCAAGCCCTAATTTCTCTCAATCTGTCTCCTCCTATGCTAATCCTTCCTGACAGGAGTAAGATAACAGATGTGAAGATGAATTGAAGCTGGAACATCTCTCTGTGGTGTAAAGTATCTTGTTATATGAGTTTTTGCTAGAGCCTAACGAAGGAGAGCACTCAGTGGTGGGAACTGAATATAGAGGGTACATGGGCCTTGCTTTTCTTCCCACTACTACACTTTTTCCTTCAAATTCTAAGCTAAGAGCCTGCTTATGAGGAAACCCACATTAAGCTGCAGGCCTCTCAGAGGTTTTTGAGGGAGATTTTTTTTTTTTTTTTTTAATGTCTGGCCCACTGACTATTACACTGTAACTGCTAATGCTGTTGTTGCCTTCGATATCATTGCTTTAACTCCTCCACTTATAAGAATTATCTGTCACTATCCTAATGACATAATATGAAACAATCTACCCACTCCACTGTCTGGGAGATTCTGGGCTGGCGTAGTTGCTATTTTCAAGAGACCAGTCCTGGAGCCAGCAGGGGCTTTCAAATGAAGACCTACCAGGCCCATGGGCACATTGGTCAAAAGATGTGAACCCTATAATGAATACAAATTTGCCTCCAGATACAGAATATATACACACTATTAATACTCACTTAAATAATATTAATTTGCCTAAAAGAGAATGATATTTTTATTATTCACGTAGCATCTCCACAGCTTGGACTCCAGCCTTAGGATGCTAATAACACTCTTTCCATTGTCACCCTCTGCACAAACCAGAGTCTTGAGAAAAAGGTTTTAAGACATCAGTTTGCCACTCCAAGTATTATTTCCTTCCCTTTACCCTCCAGTTATCTGGGAGGGAAAGGCCATATGTAGAGACACAGGCCATCTTTGGCTGTAAGGTGATAACATTGCATTGGCTCCTTCTGTCTTTCCTCTGAGAAGTAAGGTTATCTCACTCACTGGAGAAATCTCACATCACAACATGGTGTAGGAAATTGCTGGTGGCATTAAGTGCACTTATGGATATTTGTTGTGTTCCTTTACCAGCCCCTACTCATCCTTTTGTAATTTTCAGGTTAGCGGTAAATGCTAGTGAGCATGTCCATCTGCTCTACCCTTTCTCACCTAACGCACTAGGATAAGTCACCTTGTGAGCCTGACTCATTTTTCATTCTTATAAAATTGCGAGTGTAACTGGGGTTGCAGTAACCAGCCCAACTTCCCCTCTATCACTTCTGTGATTTCTATCATTATTCAAGTTAACGTCTGCTCTTCCCAGGAGAGTCACATTTGCACACTACCCAGCCTTCAACCAGAAGGCTTTTTCTGCAACATGGTGAATGCATCAGGA